>NC_132936.1:27464100-28120900 GCF_034638445.1 Ciconia boyciana
GTTTGAAGGCCAGACTGAGGTCTCAAAGAGACTTGGGCACAGGGGTGCCTCACCTGAATACCAAATAGACTTGGATAGAGTAAGCCTTTACCTGTGGCAAAGTGCAGCCAACAGGGAAGCACGCCTGAATGTACTCGATAGCAGTGCTGAGGGACCCGAACACATCATTCGAGAGGAACTTAGGCACCTGCAACTGCTGTGGCAATGAAGTGGCATTTCTGCAAACCAGTGAAGGAAGGCTGACACCTAAATCCTGCTGACGCAGAACAGACACCTAACCTGGGCTTTAGATCCCTGGGGCAACAGCTGGCCACTGGCACCAGCACTTTCCACCTGAACCAGAGCTGGGCTTGCTGCTCCACACTCATGAAAAATTGACACTACTGATTGGAGCTGCATTGGTTTATCTTGATGTGGCATGTCTGCTTCAAGCTTGCTTTTGTCTTTAGGTCTATGGATATTTTAAGAGTTTTAATTCTGATAAGATTGAATTGCCTTTTTCACTGCCTTATATTCTCCCCTGTATTTGCAGATAAAACAGACTTTAACATGAAGTGTAGGAAAACATTTTTTAAAGTAAAAAGAAAAATATTGTCCATCTTGACCTTAATCTAAATATCTGAACATGTAAGAATCAGGAAATAATGCACCATTTGAATTTGAATATTATACTTATTAGTTCTTGGCATCTCGGTTACCACGAGGTCTGTAATTAACACCTCCTCTCCTTCAATAAAATGGGACTCTGCTGACTTCTTTCATTAGCAGGTTTGTATGCTTGTTATTTGGCACTTGCTATTTTGTGTCACCACAGAATAAAAAGTACTCAGAGGATGGCTTCTCCCACACCTATTGGTAGAAATTAACATTAAACATATTGAAAAGTAGCTTCCTTTTCCTTTTTTTTTAGCTGTCCAAAGCAGTCAAAATGATGCAATTTGAGCTAGTTCAGGCAGTTATTTCTCAGGATGGTAGGTCCTTTTTCAGAAAGAAAACCTACTGAAATTAGTGGTCCTATGAGAAAGAGGTCCTCCAGCCTTGGGGTGCACAATCTGACTTCCTGCATGTCTCCCAAATCCCTAATAAATTCAATAAAAATCCATCAATATTCATCCACTTCAAGTACATGTAATTGAAAATGCAACTTACTTTCCCCCTTTATACAGATCTTGGAACTAAGAAAGCTGAATGAGTAGGTCAAAGGAGCTCTTCATAAGTTTAGATTACTCTCTCTGATAATATTGCAAGGTTGTGACCAGGTTAGCCATTGAAATTGTTACTGTCCATTTCTACCATCATACCCACAAGGAGGGCAATAGATATCTTTTAGTTTAAAAATCCTCTCAGTTACATACGTAAATGGCATCTTTTCTCATTGTGCTCATCTCTGCTGGAAATGGCTGGTTGAATGCCTGCTGGCCATATATGTAGCTCTGATGCTGCTGCTTGATTTTCCACAACCTCAGCTTTAATTCTGCTTTATTCAGCTGCAGCCATTCTGATGACAACAGAATTCTGTTCTTAACTGAGCATGGGGATGCAGAGACATCCCTGGCATGCACACTGTGCAACAGCTCTGGTGCTTCACATCAACCCATTCCTGTTGGTGAGTAGTGTTGACTATTTAAAAGTTGACAGTAGTTAAATATTTTTGCCCTTTGAACTAGGGAGGAGAAACCATGTCACGGATTCACATAATTGACTTAGGGACCTTATCCTGATGTCAAAAATGGAATATGCTTGGGAGATACTACTGCTTTTCCTCTTGTGCTGGTTTTGGCTGGGATAGAGATAATTTTATCCATAGTAGCTAGTATGGGGCTATGTTTTGGATTTGCACTGAAAACAGTATTGATAACACAGGGATGTTTCAGTTGTTGCTGAGCAGTGCTTGCACAGAGTCAAGGCCTTTTCTGCTGCTCACCCCACCCCACCAGCCAGTAGGCTGGGGGTGCACAAGAAGCTGGGAGGGGACACGGCTGGGACAGCTGACCCCAACTGACCAAAGGGCTATTCCATACCATATGGCATCATGCTCAGCATATAAAGCTGGGGGAAGAAGAAGGAAGCGGGGGACATTTGGAGTGATGGCGTTTGTCTTCCCAAGTAACCGTTACACGTGCTGGAGCCCTGCTTCCCTGGAGATGGCTGAACACCTGCCTGCCCGTGGGAAGGAGTGAATGAATTCCTTGTTTTGCTTTGCTTGTGTGTGCAGCTTTAGCTTTACCTATTAAACTGTCTTTATCTCAGCCCATGAGTTTTCTCACTTTTACTCTTCTGATTCTCTCCTCCATCCCACTGAGGGGGAGTGAGCAAGCGGCTGTGTGGGGCTTAGTTGCTGGCTGGGGTTAAATCACAACACCTCTTCAAAAATAAATTAAATGAAAAGCAGAGCCCATAGGCCCAGTAGACCCTCTTTGCAGTGGCCTGGTTGTCAAGTATGTAGTTTTGGCCCAAGCTGCAAAGATAAAGGAGGCAAGGACAAGCCTGGGTGGTTGTCAGGCTGCGTAGAAATATTTCATTCTTTACACCAAGATCTGTGTCAAAGTTGCTACACCACTGTTATACATTCATTATAAACAGGATTTTCTTCTGTTGATCTGTATAGAGTCATCAATTTGTGGGTGGAGGCTCAAGGAGAGGCTTGTATTTCCCTTGCTTATTGCTGTGAATTTTAAATAGGAATGCAACATTGACGCAGAAATGACTATATGAACCTTTTCCATACATATAGAGGAATGTATATATTCTCTAAAAGATCCATCATCTTGGCTGCACCTTGAATTTAAGAAATATTTATAGATATTATGGCTGGAGGTGGGACAACTGCCTGATATTCAGCCAGCGTAAAGGTAATGCTGAGATAAATGAGGTAAATAGGCACATGCTCTGTATAGTCTCTAGTAAGAATTATGTCTTTGCATGGTCTTAAAGAGGAGGGAAGAAAGTGTGGAAGCAGCCCAGGCGTTCTACTTACTTCCTCTCCTAGGGGAATGTTTAGGACACCTGCAGGACCCAGTTCAGCCTAAGATAGAAAAAAAACCCCAAACCCCCCAAAGCTGTTTTTTGAAGAGACAGAATAACCCACTTGCCAGTTACAGTCAGCCATGAAAACATGTTTTTTCTATTCATGCCCATCTTCCTTGCTCCTGCCCCAAGAAGAGTGGTGTGGGTTTTATTTCCACTGAGCCTCAAACAATACAAATGAACCCCTCTATCCTCTAGTTCTGTTTTCTGTGGTGACAAGAAGACACTTGCACAGGGCTACAAGGAAGCATGTTATAGTGCAATCTCTTTTTCAGCCCCATTATAATGTTATACTGAAATCCTGGCTATATTCTTCTCAGATTTTCATCTTATATCCTTAATGATTTTGTAGTCTTGGGATTCCTTGTCCACTCTCTTCCCAGTGGGTGAAGAGCAAGCAGCCCATCCACTCTACCAAAAAGCCTAACGGGAATCCTGTGATCACATATATCCATACCAGAAAACAGAGCCTGTTATGTGGCCCCGAGGGCAAGTGGTGTAATATAGCTTGCCATAGCTGAACTCCCTTCCCTGATCCAAACAGCCCAGCTCTGTCCAGATTGCATACTGGAAATAATCCCTGGCTCATGCTGCTCCTCAGACCTTTCCTGGGCGATGTCTGATAGTTGCTACAGCCCTAAAACTAGCCCTGACGTGCCTGGAAGCCTGCTAGGAATGAAATGGTATGGATGATAGGAACAGTGCTAAGCTGGTGTCCTGGCCCTGTTATTTTAGCAATTTGCACATGCCTTTGGGCCTTCTGCATGTCCTTTGCTCTGTTTTGCCTCCAGGCTGGCCCATAATATTAGCTGCTTCAATGCCTTTGTGAAAGGATATGTCCAGAGCAGATGCATCTCTGATTTTACTATTTTAAATCTCTGATTTTCTCTTTTTCTTCTTATTATTTGTTGTCTCATAAGTCATTTAGTTTAGTCCTGTTGTTCCTCACAAACCAAGAGATTTTTTATTTCCCAGTGTTCTTCAATCCCTTGGTCAGAGGTGCATGATTAGAGAAAGAGTGTTGAAGTACTATGCATGGATAAAGGGATCTTTTTTCCTAGAAAATCCTTCCAGCTTCTGGTTATTCAAGGATCTTTTATGTTGGAAATAACTATGGTTTTAATGCTCAGCAATGGACCTATCTTCCATTTATTTCCTTGCTTGAATTTCATTATAATCTGTCCTCTCTAATATGTCCTGTCAATGAGTTCTATGTTTTATTACACACTGTGCAGGAAAAAAGTAATTAGTTTTAGCTATAAATCTGCTAGCTGATAATCTCATTAGTTGTCCCCAAGATATTGTGAGAAATAGTGAACTATCCATCCCTACTCACTTCCACCAAATCTCTGCTGTTTGTGATTTTCCGGATCTTTATCATAATCTTCTCGTTACCTTTAGCCAATAAGTTTTATCTTTTTTAGTAACTCTTCAAGCTCTCTCACATCTTCAGACATTATTGTTACCCTTTTGATTTATTTTGTTGATATAGATGGTCAGGATTGTACTGAATCTTTAAGATGTGCGTGAACCATCACAAACTGGTAGAAAATAATGAAATTTCTGTTTTGTCCTCAGTTCTTAATATTTCTAAAAATCAGCTTACCTGTTTTTGATATTTAGTGAGGATTTTCCCTTCCTCCGCTTGACCTCTAGTATACAATCAGTTTCTGATTATTTCTATTCTGCATTTTTGTACATGGGAGTTATGAAACGATGTTCTGCTTTGTTTTCTTTTTTTTCAGTTCTACTGGGATCTTTAGTCATCACTTGCTCAGATGCTTCTCCCAGCTGAAAGCTGAGGATGATATTTTTTGGTGCTTCAAGATGGGGTTGCATTTATTGTAGTACTTTGAGAAATAGTCACAGCATGTCCTGAAGGACTCTACTTAGTTAACAACAAAATTCAGATTTCACTCCCTAGGTTTCACAATTCTGGGAAATAACATTTGAGCATTGTTTGAGGTGGTTTAATTATTTGATTTCTTTGATATCTTTTAGAATTCTCAAGTGGACCATTCAAATAATTTTGAAACTGAACAGCATCTGTTTTCCTGTAATGTAAGTCCATCACATATTATAGACCAAAACCTAGTATGTGTTAAATTTCCCCCCTTTTTTTTAATAACTCTCATCTCTTTCTTTCTTATTTTAATGTATAAAATTGTAACTATTTTCTTTGGCTTTGTATGCAAATGTCAGACTTCCTGCCAAGAGCTGAAAAGATTTCACAATGGATTTAGAAGAAAGAAATGCCTCAAGCAAGTATTTTGGGTGGTTTTCTTTTCCTCTTCCATGGTTACGAAGAACTATACAATATCCAACGGAGAGAAATTACCCTTTGCATTATATTTAGTAGGATATATTTTAATAACAATTATTCTTAAACCTACCTGTATATTTTCTTCATTTTAATAAACTCTGTTGAGGTGTATATGCTATGTGGCACAACAGATAATTATGAATTTGTGATGAATTTAAATGGTTGCAGCTCAGTTCCTTAACTTTCAGCACTCCTGTGAGCAGAATGCTGTATTCACAATCTTCTGCAGGTACAGCATGCCAGTATAGCTTGATGTACATACTGTAGTGGTTCAGATGAGACCAGGCTTGAAAGAACTAAATTATAAAGACAGATATTGCAGGTAAACCCAAACATGCTGATGCTTCATCAAACCTGATCTGACTATATTAAAACTTTGTTTTTAAATTCCAAGACTTACACCCTGTATTGTTAGAAAGATAGGGAGTTTGTTTTGGACAAACTAAAAGGATATAATCTAGGTCATGCCGAAGTTGTCAGAAACATCATTTGTGTCCATATCGTAATAAAGATGAAGATGTACTTATTCCAAGTGATAAGTGGTCAACTCATACTCTGAGCCAGGCAGGTTGAGAGCTTTTGAAGGGTCTACCTCAGGCTTTCTCTGCTCACATAACAGAGCCCCTTGAGAGATGCAAAGGCTTTTCTAATGCCAGTCATTTCAAAACTCAGATGAAGTAACTGCTCATTTGAGTCATGAGTTAATAGAGGTCACTTTACCTTTCCCAGTACAAACAGGTCCTGCTGCAAAAAGGGATAATGAGCAAAGCACTGTTGTCCTGCCCATGGTTTTTAAGAAGGAAGAGGAACACAAAGAAATTGGGGAGCTGTGAGCAGCAGTAGCTCTAAGAGTCATAGTTAAGTAGAGCCCCTTCTGCTAGACTACCTCTTCAAATCAACTGCTCCCATTTCGTGTTCCTCGACGATAGCTGTCTGCTGGAAATTGGCCTTAGCTTGCTTGGAAGCATTTGTGACTGGGAGACTGGAGTAACTTGGGATTCATGTGGGGTTTTTTTGCTAGGCTGGGCCTCTATTGCTCTATCTTTTTTTGGCTAACTGCCATCTACATTGGTAACAGCTTCCACTGGATGAAGTTCACAGCATGCAGTTGATTTCTCAGTACCTAAGTGATACTGAGACAGGTGCATTGTATTTCCTTTAATAAAATTTAATTTTCATAGGCAATGAAACTATGTAGATAAAATGAAGGAATCACTTTTCTAAAAACTTTTTAAGATATGTCCTAATGGAAAGATTAAATTATACTAATTTCCACTTTGCCTCAGCCCAAGTTCCCCAAAGGGACTTATTTATCTGGTTGCTACAGCAGGATCAAAAGCCATCCCTGTATGCCTCCAGCCTGTCGCAGGAGAAGAGTTCAGAAGATGGCATACGGAGAAGACTGGAATTAGCCAAGACAGGAAATTTCAAAGACAGTCTGTCTGGAACATTTATTGACCAGTTACCTGCTGATAGAAGGTGCCTTCTGCACTCTGGATTTATAGTGCTGAAAATATCTTCTCTTTCATAAAAATCTAAAACTTGTTGTTTTGGTTTTTTATTTTCCAAAATATATCAGAAAGAGTTACCCTCTTCCCTAGTAATATATAAGTGGCCTAGTATTTAAAACCATCATCCAGAAGTGAGAAGATTTCTCTCTTTGGCCCAAAAGTATCCAAGCCCACATTTTCCACTTTCCAGTTACAGCTGTTGCTGTGGGGAGAGCAGTCAGTTGCAGGGGACAGAGCTTGCTGCTGAAGCCCTGCCACTTCTCTCTGCATGGACCCAGGATCCATGGGGAAGGGCTAGCACTACAGAAAGAATCAGGAAGGCAGGGAGTCAGTTTACAGGCAGGATATTTGTGTTCCAGCCATTTTTGCTGGAGAACAAGCTTAGCATGCGCTTGAGGAGAGGTGAGGGCAGCAGTGGCTCAGAGTGCAGGGAAGGCGTCTGCTGCAGCCCTGCCTGAGAAGATGCCCTGCCCCTGGTCCAGCCCAGCTCCTCTGGCCCTGCTGCACGCTCACCCTGACGCACTCGCGGCAGCAGAACCACCCTTGCAGCATCCTGCTGCTTTCCTCCCAAAGGAAACAGCCTGGCCAAGAGGTGCCAAAGGCCCAAGAAGATGGTTTAAGCTTGTTCCTGGTGAGAAAGGACTGCTAGGAGAAGAATGGGGAGCACTGTTCTTACACCCTGCAAGAGCACAAAAGGAGGAAGTCGATGAGTAAAGGAGGGAAGAAAGAGTATCCCTTGCTTTCATCTCTCCCCCAAACACATCCATAACCTGCTACAGAAATCTCTCTCTGAAACTATCCAGACTCCTCTCTCCTACCCAGATCTCTGGGGATGCCTGGACCCTTCTGACTCCTGCTTCTTGCTCAGCATCCCACACAGGTCTCCTCTGCCATCTTGCTTTTAAGAGAGCCATCTGCCCTGCCAGTTCTCCCCCTCCTGACCCAAAACTGCTCAAAACATCCTCTACCTCTCTCAGTCCTCTCTTTGCCCACTCACATACAAATATACTCCTTCCCATGCCCCTCCTTCTTCCAGTCCTGTTATCATCTCAAAACAAATTAATAACAATTGTAGATTTAGGCATTTTCAAACTAGGAAATCACTTTGTAGGATATATATGCAACACTTAACTTTAACCATCCTTCATATGATTTACAAACAATTTTTAAATGGTATTTAAGTCTGTTTTTTTTTATAAATCCTGGTATAGGCTTATTATTTTGTACTCCATTCAGAAAAAGCCTCATAAAAATGTAAAGTGACTAAAAAAGAGGACAAAAGTATGATATTAATTGAGAAATAAGTGCAAAGAAACACTCTTATGGTGAAAACCTTAGTGTTATATTATTTTTTTGTGTTGAACCAGTAATGAACCTCAAAGTCAGTTTAAACTAATTCTAATTGAATTTCCTATGTGATGCAGTTGTAAAAAGAATAATAGCATGCATCAGTGGGCTGTAGTTATTTTTTTCTTTCATCTCTGTTTCCTTCTCTTTGGCATTTTATAAAACAGGCATTTTTTTCCTAAAAGACTCAGAACCCATTGATTTTTAAAGTTACCTATGGAATTCTGCCTTGTGAGGTGCAAAATGAACAGGGGAAATCACAAAATGTGGTAAAAGCCCCCATGGAGCCCTCTCTAATTAACCGTGCATTCCTGAAGGATCCCCAGGAGTGGGGAAAGGCACTTGTTAAATGAGGCAACAGTTTCTATGGAAATGGAAAATAACCACTCTCTGAAACTTACTACGTAAAAACAGTTAGGCTGGTTGTATGAAATATGTTATATTTGGTACATCTTTCCAGATGGAAAACTTGCCGACTTTCAACTCTAATAATGACACGGAGTCCTGTTAGTCAAATTAATATAATCTATTTGTGCAGCTTTATTAGCTTTACTTGTGAAAGGAAGGTGGATCATGCTAGTCCGTTGATGTATGTGACCATGTTCAGCTAATGGTAGTCTTGCTGTCTTTTTGCATATAGTGCTGTTTATTTATCACTTGAGTTATTTTCTGTTTTACTTGTCTACTGATCAATAAAAATCTGACTTTTTAACACCAGGTTACTGTGTAAACTGCAATTACATAACCTATTCTGTAACAAAGTTGTGAAAACTTTGGGAGCCACCTGGCCAATGAGTCTTCCTTCAGATGGCACAGCATCCTACCTTACAGCCCTGAGTCCTTTGCAAAATTCAGGTCACTGAGCACTTAAAAGCAAGCCCGAAATGCAAAACGATCTGAAATCACTGTATGGATTTTACAACTGAGTTTTTGCAAGAGCAGCAGAAAAGCATGTTTGAAGCTCTGCAAGGTATGTTAGGATGAATAGAAACCAATGAGTTGTTAAGTGACAAAACCAGAGTAAATACAAATAGAAAATATTGCATATTTAATTTAAACAGTCCCTTTTCTGTTGAAAGAATAAAATAAAAAAACCTTTCTAAAATTAATTTAATTATCTTGGCCTCTGAAAAAAAGTAACTAAGCATAAAGGCTTGAACTGTGGTCTCACTCTGATGGTGTTCTTGCAGCTTAGGATAGATTACTATGAAGTTGGTGACATAACTCCTGCTCCCTTCAATGGGCTGGGACTTTGCTCTGTGAGAGAGAAGAGCTAAATCCTCTGGTTCTGTCAGACAAGTAAAATACTATGTTTTTTTCTATTATGAAAGCAGGTAATAAGTTAGAAATACCTTATTCCCACCTTCAGAAACAGATGAATCTAGCATCTAGCATCTTTGAGAGCCGTAGCCTAGTTGCAGAAATGACACAAAAATACCAGGCAGATTGAATTTACCATAACTTTCAGAGCATAGTTCTCTGAAATGACTTCACATATTTCTGACGTCATGGAAATATCAGAAACAATGGATGAAAATAACAAAACCAAACCTCAAACTTCATTTGCCATTGTACTCTTACTAGGTGATTTCTTGATATTTGAGCAGTTCATGTTCAGGCTCCTGCTGTGTACACACTTTCAAAATACACAGCACAACTCATATTTCTGCAGCATTTATTTTAATCAGAACTTGTGGGATGAAGCCCCACCTAAAACAGAAAACTGGATGATTGTTCACCTCTTGTTCACATAGCTTTTACTGAAAAAAAAAACTTCTGTGCAAATGAAGTCTGATTTGCAACTAACCTCTTACACACTGTTAAGAGGAAGAGAAAAATAAACCAAGGAGTTCTCACTAGCAAATCTCCGCTGATATTGCTCACTGCTGGCTGGATAGCAAAAATGGTGTATTTTTATCACAATTATTGTATTGGTTTTGCATGGCAAGGTTTTGGTAATCACACAAGTAAAAATAAATGTTTATTGAGTGGTTATTTAGATGATGAAGCTTTTATTTTATGTCATAATCTTCAGTAGGTGAAAATGTAGCATGAGAACAAGGGTTTTTATTGACTGCTTTTTTATATCAAACTAGATCTTTAGATATTGATCAAAGGAGCATAGAAATCAAAGAAAAATAATGCTCTACAGTATTTGAAAGACTGAATTATGCCACCAGAGAATGACAGACCTGAAAATTAGTTATTAATTGTGAGTAAAATGACATACAAGCTGATCTGAAGCTTTACTAATAGAAAGCTAGAAGATGATAATATAGTTAATACTAATCACCTAATACTAAAGACCCATCTATTGAAAGCATGTCTTGTCAAACAACTTGATGTTAGTGCAATAGGGCTGGTTTAGTTTACTTGGACTTCTTACACAAAAAATTTAATGTCATTGCACAACTTTTTGATGAATAGGCTAAACCAATTTGAAGCTGACAGGATATGTGTTGATTAGATACTTTGTATGTTTAAATTGTAATTTTAAGGGAAAAAATCTTCATTATGTTTCTGCAGGCTATTCCAAGAATAATTTCTTGGCTAAAGATTAGTGAATATTTTTACCAGCAACCTGAGTGTGAACACTGTCAGTTCATTGTCTCTGTGTAACCAGACTCATGGGCAGTATCTTTTATTCAATGTACCTTTATCAGATGCAGTCTTTTAGTATTGTTTAACTACTAAACTGTAATAACTAGTGTGTGACCTAATTTTTATTAAGTAATAAAGAGAACATGTCACTTGGGAGCCAGGGAGAGTGCGGGGGGAAGAGGAGCCTGAATTCCCCCGCCTGCAAGTGCAAACTGCAAGGAGATCAGAGACAGAGATCAGTCCTGGCCACTGGGGCTTCCCTGGTAGCCCCTGTGTTGGTCTTCAACCTCCTTACGAGCTCTTCTCTCCCTCTCCTCCCCTAGCACTGGCACTATTTTGTGGACAAAAAATAAACTAAGCACTTTTAATTTTAAGGGAATAGGCTGTGGATGTTGGGAACTGAACTGCCACAGACCACATTGGTTGGAACCAGCTGTCTTCTTCAGCAGCTTGTGTTAGGGATCAGTTAAACTTAATGGCTGAAGGAAGCAGCTCACTGTCAGACTCTTTGGCTATGTATGTGCTGCTAAATATAATATGCAAGAAGTTGTTCTGTGGTCCGGTGAGCAATTGGCACATCACGGCTCGTGTCCCTACATCTAAGCACTCTTCCTCAAGCACAGCCAGTTTGTGCTTTTGGCAGGGAATACACTAGCAATTGAGCAGTATGGACGATCGCACACCAGTGCTTGAGCTCACATTCAGATCTAGCTAATGCTCTTGGCTCTGGATGTTGACTAAGCAAAGCACATTAATGCAATTAAAGGCAGATAAAAATCACCTTTAGTGGATCAGTTAAAAGTACTATTGACACTTTCTGGAAGGATGTAGGACTGGTGGACACCTAAATGGCAATCCATGTCATAACTGTAAATGATGAGGGCTAGCTAGTCAGAAGACGGTCTTATTTCTGGCAACAGATGGCCTTGCTCTTAATAAGGCATACTTGGTCACTTATACCTGAGTTACTGATGAAACTGGAAATCAGAAATGTTCAGGGAGTACAATATTCTGTGTAAAATACAGAGATTTTTCTGAAAAAGACAAGACCCAAAAAAATGTACCCATAAAGCAGTTCATCTGTACTCTAAGGCAACAGATCCAGTCTTACAAGTTTTTGAGATTAATGGAGTCTGTGATAACAGACTAAATCATGACTGGGATACAGGCCAAAGCTCATAGATATGTTGAGGAAACCCAGAGTTAACACTTAGGCAAGGAGTTAGAATGTGCTGAGAAAGAAAATCGCCCAGTCTTGACTGAAGCTTGCTCTTTGACAGAAGACCAACACTGAGAGGCAAAACTACTGCAGTCAGAAGCAGGTTGAAAGTAATGAATAACTCAAAATCTGAGTTCCCTGTGAAGAGCTAGAGCACCATGTTCTGTCCAAAACATCATCCAAATGTGCCCACTACAACCACGTGCATCAGGTGGGGAGATATCTGAAGCACCCTGGGAGCATGTGCCTCATGGTCAAAGAGGATGACAGCACTGCTGGCTCCCAGGAATTCCTCATGGGAGAGGTAGTTGCAAGCAAAGAAGAAAACAGTTGCCTTGAAATCAAGTGGTGTGTATTAGTTTTGAACTGGGCATACGTACATGCCTGTTATATCAGAAATAGCAGGACCAGTACTAAAGGAAGAGATACAGGGACCAGAGGTTTCAGGCAACTTGATTCTTCCGAGTGGATTATCTAAATTGTATATTAACCACACCTTCCCCCATTCCTTCCTCTCCCATGCACATATCACATACAGAACTGTCCATAGAATGCATAAGAAAGAGGGTTTGATACTAACAGGTCGAACTCTGCCTGTTGCTATGTAAAAGTACCCCTCTCTTGAGTGAAAACTGGATAAACAGGAGTTTTTAAGCTTTGAGAAGAGAATGTACTAAATGTACTCTCACAGGGTAATTCATGTGCTTGCTATTATCTTTATTTTTGTTTTATCCAGTTTTTCCCAAGCCTCCATTACCCCTAATAACTGAGTGATGACTATGTACACTTAAATGTCATTGCTTAATAGGAAAAGTTCTTGTCACAGAAGGTCTAAAGACTTAAATGCATGCCTTTGTGCAAAATGGGAAAGCTATAATTATGATACCATTGGGAAAATAGAGAGACCAATACTGGATTAAATAAGTGTCAAGGTGTTATGAAGTCATAACTCCATGAAAAGGTAGTGAATCAAAATAAGAAAGAATTTGAGGACCTATCAAGGGAACTGAGAATCTCTCAATGGAGAGTAGAAGGGAATTGGAGGAGTTTTATACAAAGGAACATATCTACATAATTTTTGATATTGATTCTGAAGCTGTATTTTTGTTTATAGGTGTTGGACCTTGAGCAGAAGAGGATCCATGGAAGTTCAATGGCTTGCATTACACAGGCAAACTTACCTCATTGTAGTGATCCCCTCTGGTCTTTAACTCTGTATCATAGCGGAACTCTAGGAATCCACAGCAAACAACATTTTCCCTCTCAGCATTCCTAGAGAGCACAAGCTTTGTGAACCTTTTTGGAAGTTAATGCAACTCTGTTGACTGACTTAGAAAGAGAATTTAGGACCATGGTTCATCTCAGATTTGGGCTCAGATTGTCACTCGTGCATTTGTATACTTCTCTACAATGTTACTGTGTTGGCCAGAATATGAAAGAGAATAGAGTTAATCATAACTTTCCTGAGGCATTAATGAGTTGGAATTTTCACTAAGTAGTTACTAATTCTCAGTGTCCATATTTTCTGTTGCTGCAAAGGTTTGGAAGGGTGCTACGTCACATTTCAATTGTGAAATGAAAGCTGATGTTCCTATACTATACACAAAGAAATACATGGATATCCTTCTAAAAACAAAGCATACAGGAAGCTGTGGCTGTCACTTCTGAGGATTAGCATTCTCATATGCTGGCTTCCACTTGGATAAAATATGTATCTGTACCTGTGCTCATGCTTGTTTATTTGCAGATATAGTGAGAACTGGTTGAACACCTTGTAGCATATCAATGAAAACTCTTTCCTTCTGCAAGCTAGAACTAGCAAGACACACCTTGAGTGGCATGAGAGACTAGTAGGCGAGCAACATGCTTTTCACACATTAATATTCATGGCATAAGTTTACAGTATGTTGAGGACAGTGTAGATATATCTTGCAGGTCAAGGTCCTGCTCAGGAGGAAAGTGTTATAATGTGGAAATACAGTTTTGGGTAAGGCACGGTAATGCAGCCTACTCTTCATCTAATTGTTCTGAACGTGCTAGTTAATCATGTGTGGGATGAACTTCCAAGTAGTTTGAAGAGTATCATTAAGGAAAACTAGACAGAACAAGGCACCCTGTGCCAACATTGCTCGAGCTGGCTCTTTCTTAAACACCTCCTACATACTTGATGCTGGGAGAGACATTACAGCTTGCACATTCCACCCCTACCAGCGAGCTTCATCTCAGATTAACAGTTGTTGAGAGTATACTATATAATTTGTAAGTGTGAATTATCTCTCACTTAGAATTTCTGCACAAACCTTTAGCAAATGATACAACAATCCATATTTTCAGAAAAATCATTCCAGTATTTCAGCTTTTCCTGGGGTCTACCATAATATCATTTCTGGGTTAGTAAAAATAGAATGGAGGGTTAATGCAAGAAGGAAAGAGCATTCCTTACTTAAAGTTCATCCGTATCCTCCAATTCTGACCTCAAATTAAAGTTTTCTTTCTAAAATAAAGAACTTAATAGAAAAATATAACTGTTTTATAAAAACTCATATCTAATAATTATTGCACTACATTTAAGAGATTACTTAAAACATAAATTAAGATTCAAACAAATTTTTAAATTCTATAACATTTTCAGAATAATACGTAAATGATATTTCTTTTTCTGTGTTTGTTAAAGGTTTATGTAACAGGATTTTGTTATTATATGCTGCAATTTCTAGGATTTCTGATAAGTCAGTTTTTAAATGGGCTGATTTTCAGATCTAAAATATTATCAACTTTCTTATCAACTTTCTAATATATTTTATTTGCTTGGATTTTCCCCACACACACCTCCAAACCCCTAGGCCATTCTTTTAAATTATCAACTTAAATTATTTAAATAAGTTTTCCAAATGTGGGATGATAATTTCTGACAGTTTTGAAAAGTAAGTGAACCGAAATGGAAAGTTTTAAGAAAAGACTAGGCAAGAACTTGTCAGGAATAGTCTAGGCAGCTATAGGCCTAGTCTCAGAACAAAGGTGTGTGTCAGATAATGTGTTTAGGGCCCGTGCAATTCTACTTTTTAATGAATTTTTTTTTTTTAAGTATAAGCAACTTTGGGCTAATGGCATCAAGAAATGTACCTTGAACTACAAGTTGAAGTATAATATGTGAGGAGTGTAAATTGAAATTAGGCTGTTCATTCTCAAAAGATCAAAGAAATATTTAAAATATTTTGCTGAAGTGGTTTTTTTTTTTGTTGTTTGTTTTTTTCTTAAGAAGACATTTGAAACTTGAAAAATCTACAAAGCTTCATCCTGGGAATTTAAATCACAGAAAACATTATCTTAAAATTCATTATTACTTTGACAGAAAAATATAATTCATTCTGAAATACATTGTCCAACTAATTACAATGTCACAAGAAACTTGGCATATCTCAAGTGCTTGCTATGTGTAATCCTTCTGGGAAATTTTCATGCTTTATAAGCATTAATTTATTAACTTTATAACACTGCCTTGTAGCAAATATTACCTCAACTGTAAACATGGGGAAATTGGTGTACAGCACAGCTAGAACACCAAAACTATGGAGGAAGTTATGGTTGAGCTGTTAATAGAGCCCTTGTGTCCCTGAAGCAGAAGAAATTTTCCCCATCCTATTAGGGAGCAAGGAGAGTCTCAAAAAATACATCTCAGAAAGAGGTTTTATTTGTCTCTTCCTACAACTTTTAGTGTAAAGGGGTTGTTGAGTGCAAAATACATGCATGTTTAAAGGCAAAATGGGTTATTGGTGGAGCATGAAGTTTGTATCGAGGGGGCCCTATATACCCAGCAATACAGTCTGAAGCAACCTGGAGACGAAGAGCACACAATCAGCGGGTTATAACTAAAAGTTATGTATATGGACTCTGATGTGCCATTTACATTTCAACCTAGAATTACATCATCCTCCTTATTCTGTTTCATAAGATCTTAATTTTAAAATGAGATTTAAAGGGTAGCATCACCTTATATGAACACTTCTAACCTGGAGAAACAGTGGAGGGTAGGGATGCTATTTTCAGGAAAGGGACATTGCAGTTATCTTTTCTATCTCCAGCTGGCTCTTGGATGCTGATTGTATTCAGATTGGATGGTCACCTGGCTGTTTTCACCCAGGCAGTTCAAACAGTGAAAACCAGCTGGTTAATATAAAAGCAGGTTACCAAACACCAGGAAAGTGACAGTTAGATGAAGGAAAGAGCTGAAATGCCCGCCAGTTCACACAGGGAGCTTACCTGGGGACTCTGTCCCAAGTCCTGCCTTGCTAAGCCTTTCCAGACCCTGCATGTCTACCATTAATGACTGTATGAAGCAAAACCATTGGATCAGTAATCTACACCTGTAGCAGGGATTGTCTTCCATGGTATTGCAAAGACATTGTGATCAAAAATTTTGCCTTATGCACCTTCTGTTCATGAATGGAACCCTAATAAAACGGCATAAACAACTAATTTTACGACAGGAAAGCTGTAGGCAAATTACAGGACATGGATGCTAGTTAGAACTTGTATATTTTGTGTTCATTTTACCCCATTCCATATTTTGGATATTTTTCCCTATTTTGCCGTTACAGCTCTGTTTTTTTTAAATGGTGATGAGAAGTAAATGTAAAGTAACTCTCTAGTTTATATGAATTAACACTGAATGAGGCCCATAACATTATAACAGAAATATTTAAAATAATTAGGAAAATATTGACTGGGATGGAATAGACGATCCCATAAAAACATTACATGTTTTATCCTACATCATGCTGGAGTCAAGGAGGGTTTTTAAATATAAAATAAATCAAGAATTTGCTCTCATATAATGAGGAATGGAGGTGGATGCTTAGGTTATCTAACACTTTGTAGAGTTAATAGGAAGGTGTATTTTCCCCTGTACACAGTCAATATTTTTCATCTCTATACAGCTTCAGTATGAAAATAATACTTTGAAACTATCCTGTTGCTTTTATTCCTCTTATTAGATATCTATCTATAGTTATTTAAAACTTCTTGATTGGCCTTTTCTCTTTTAAAATGAGCACAAGAATTGTTGCTTTTGTTTCATAAATGCATATATATTAAACAAAGTTAGCTAATCCAAATTACACTCTGGAAGAATAGTTTTGACCTAGGTATGGTTACCTTGCCCTCTGAAAAATAGGAAGTAACAATCATTGTAGCGGTGATGAAAATCTTGAACCAAATGAGTAAGTGAATAGACATTAGCTAGCTGTCAGTATTCTCTCCCAGATGCAGGAGGGGAACCTCAGATCAGCCTTCCCACTGAATTCTCTTTGGCATTTGCTCATTTATGTAATCTGAGCAAGAAAACATTTATTAAAGGCTTCCCTGTCTTTGTAATCATCAATAACAGAAGGTGTGTGTGGGGGGTCGCTTACATAGAACACCAGTTTTTGGCATCTCTGATGTAACTCCAATGAAACTCGAGCAAAGCAAGCCTAGTATTATCCATAGGTACCTCAGGGATATTGAGACAGCAGCAAAACCTGCTTAACCTGTTTGCTTTCCCATACTCCTAGGCTTTACCTAGCTTCCTTATGCCAACCTCCTGCTTAATTGTTTGATTTAATTGTTTCTCATAGAATAATAGTTTTTTCTAACCACATCAACAGCTGTTATAGAGTTTTGTTGTTTTTCTTGCTTTCATTTATAGTCGCTACATTTTGTTTGTTTGCTTTTGACATTGAGGAGTTTTTAACTCATCCAGTACTTAATTTAGGGCCCTAATGTTTCTCCATTCCCTGTGTCATAGAAAGAGATTAGCAAAGCCAGAAAGTTTCATGAGATGAAATTAGCTGAGATTCTTTCAATTATGTCTTCCCATTGTGTCGAAAGAAGACAGGGCCAGCAACCTCTAAGTTCTGCTTGTCCTTGCGATCCTAAAACAAGAAAAGTGGCAGAGACAATGGGATGGGCCAAACTGCTCCTTTGAAAGGATGGGTGCTGCAACAGCAATATAGCTGCTGGAAAGCATTGCAGGCAAATACTCAGTCCTCCCTCTGTTCTGACAGGTGTGAAGTGATTAAGCCAGAAAAACTAAACATTTGTGTAACTTCTGTGATTCACTTTCATGAACATCTGCAGCCATACCAGTGATTAAATTTAAAAACCCAAACAATGAAAAGCAATGCTGTGTTTGCAAGAGACTGCTTTTTAGATGCCGCTATAAAAAATTCCTTCAACTGAATGCTATTTTCTCTCATGCCATATCCCATTACACAGATCCAGTTCCATTGGCCTTTATTCAAAAACAGGAACAGCCAACACGTTCCTATCATGCATCCCAATGAGTAATGTATAGCAGTGCTTTTTTGAAGGACATCTCTTAACTTGTTAGAACTTGATTGTGCAAAGGCACATGGTATTGCGTGTACTTGCTTGTTAACTGCTAAATAAAGGTCTTAATTGCTGTATTTTCATCTTCTCTCTCACTTCCCAGGAGTCATTGTCTGTGTTTTAGCTGCTTAGCAGAGAGTTGTTATTCTGATCACATTTTATCCTATCAGGACTTTCTCCCTTTCCTCCTCAGTTTGCAAACACTTCAACTACTGACATCAACTTTTGCTAGGTTTTACTGATGCCTGGTGGAAATTCCGTTACTTTTGCTCTGCCTGGCTCACATGGCACGACTGTGAAAGCCTGCATCGCAAACACTTTGTGTACGGGGAAGGTATGTGCAGAGGAGCTGGGCAGTGTCCAAGCCCGTGGTGCATTCCTGTCTGCTGGAATCCACAGCCCAGTGTTCACCCCTCTGTGCAAAGCTTCTGTCAATGTTAGCACAAAAAAAATTTGATATTTTAGCTCATATCCACCTCTACTGGCAGTTTAAGCTAGAAAGTCAGGCTGCAAATTTGATGGAGTGAGGTAGGCATATGTGCTTTCTACCACTCCAGCGCTAGCCTTACTAGATGCCTGGGTCTGGCCTGGAAAGTCTAGATTTCTGAGTTTTTGCCAAACATCTTGATTGCAGTACCAACAAGCTTATTAAAAGCCCGTGTATACTCAGTTTTGGGTGGTTCCAGTGTGGCTTATGCGGGGCTGACACCGCTTTGCTGCTGGGCTAGCAGTGTTGGGCAGGCTCTCTGGCTGCCTCCAGCCCGCAGCCAGGAGACAATAGCGAGGGGACACATCCCAGCCACAGCTCTCACAGTGCCAGCCTTTGCACATCGACACAGGGTGAACAGAGGTTTGGGACTGATGTGTGGTGTCTAACCGCAATGGGGGAATGATCCCTGAGAGAGAATGATCCAGGGAATGATCTCTGGAGAGAGAGAGGATGGCTCTGGGACAGCAGAATTATCAAGGCTCATAACCAGAAAAAAGTGCCCAGTCCAGAGTTTTCCAGAGTACCCTTTAGCAAAATTAAACAGACACCTGGGTAACTCTCACCTTCCTCAAGGACCTGGAGGTGCAACCAATCCTTGGTTGCAGAAAGGCACTTTACTACATTCAGGACACGGCACCTTTCCCCCTCTTGCAGTTGATTAACTGTGCTGGTCCTTCCTCACAGAGTTGTCCATTGCTGCATGCTGGGCAACAGAACTGCTCATCCAGTTCATCCAGACCCAACCATATCCTGGGCTGCATCAAAAGAAGGGTGGCCAGCAGGTCGAGGGAGGTGATTCTGCCCCTCTACTCTGTTCTGGTGAGACCTCACCTGGAGTACTACATCCAGCTCTGGAGCCCTCAGCACAAGAAGGACATGGAGCTGTTGGAGCGGGTCCAGAGGAGGGCCACAAAAATGATCTGAGGGATGGAACACCTCTCCTATGAAGAAAGGCTGAGAGAGTTGGCGTTATTCAGCCTGGAGAAGAGAAGGCTTCAGGGAGACCTTATTGCAGCTTTTCAGTACTTAAAGGGGGCTTATAAGAAAGATGGGGACAGACTTTTTAGCAGGGCCTGTTGCAGTAGGACAAGGGGTAATGGTTTTAAACTAAAAGAGGGTAGATTCAGACTAGATAGAAGGAAGGAATTTTTTACCATGAGGGTGGTGAGACACTGGAACAGGTTGCCCAGAGAGGTTGTAGATGCCCCATCCCTGGAAACATTCAAGGTCAGGTTGGATGGGGCTCTGAGCAACCTGATCTAGTTGAAGATGTCCCTGCTCATTGCAGGGGGGTTGGACTAGATAATCTTTAAAGGTCCCTTCCAACCCAAATTGTTCTATGATTCTATGATTCTAAGTCCGGCCTCAGGTCTCTCCTCTGTGTGAAGGATTCCGAATGCACACCTCCTGTCTCCTACTTCCATTCAGCAGGACCTGAGCAGAGCCTGGACAGAAATAAAAGTACGCAAAAGCTGTGGCACAAAGGCAGAGGAGGACCAAGAGACCTCCTGGAGGAGGGCCTGGAGTTCCTGGGGAAGGCATGCTAGCTAGCTAAGATGAGCCTTGTAGTACACGTAAGAACAAAGTGGGGTGCATTCTTTCTGGGGAGAGGACCTGTGCTAGAAGGAACTGGGTACAGGGTATGTTTATGCACTTATTCTTTTCTCTTCTGTTAAGATGAAACTAAGAAAGCCCTGTAAGTAAAATGATGATTTCTCACTATTTTTCCCCACTTGAATCAATATGATCATGCTATCATTTTGTACAGAGGTGGGAATGAAATGGCAGGACTAGTTTGAATCTCGGACTGTTTACCACTTTTGAGACATTTAAAAAAAGAACAACTCAGAAAACAAAACGGCAACTAGATATAAATTGCCATTTTGCCTCTATGGCTTCAACAGTTATGCTGTATCATGTTATTCATTTGCAAACATAATTTCTGTTTGGAAAGGCTTCTTCCTTTTCCTACTATGTTCCAGTAACTATGGCCTCACACCTCAAACTTTCTTTTCATTATGGAAATACAAATTTTTATTTTGTGTTTTTGTTGAATATCCTGCTCACTATTAGCTCACAAAAATATTTTTCTGGAGCTCTGCAATATGACAGTAATGGGGCCAATTTATGAAATTTAAATGTTGTCATCCTGCTATACTACCTAACTTAGTGCTTCTCTTCTGCTATACTTGTCAGCCATCTCAAATAGAGGTAATTAGGTTCTATGGATCTAATTTTAACTGGCTGTTGTGTCCTATGTTGTGTTTTCTTATACAGTTGTGATGAATTGCTGTGCTCTTAAATGAGGCAAGGATGAAGAAATACATTTTATTAAACCAACTGAGATACTTGTGAGTTATGGTAAAGGTAGCCACAAATTAGCGTAGTGTGGACTCCTCCCTGAATAGATCTCACCTACCTGAACAATGCATTGTGAAATTTCCTGTTTCATGCTATTTAGAGTTTTCAGATTTGAAGGGGGGTGGGGGGGAGATTGTCATGATAATAGTGGTAATAGCTTTTACAGCAAATATTTTGTGAATATAATGTTGATTATAATGTTTATGGAGCAATCAGATTCAGGATTGTGTCACCAGGTCTGAAGATGCATTTAGGAAGGATATTGCTCATGCTCTGAGAAAACGCCAATCACTTTATTAACAGTCATCTGAGTAATCTCCTTCAGAATTCAGAACCCAGAGATGACCCTCATGAAAAACAGGATAGCTTCTTTGATTTTGGTGCTACTGATTCTGATCTGGGCTTCACCAACCTGTCAAGTATCAACTGTTTAAATTAGGATCATTGGAGCCTGTCTTGTTCTGTCCTTCAGCCAAACACATGCCTTACTTAACTTGCATTACCACACTGACTCTTCCCAGCCACTAATTCAGTGCTCCATATATTTTGGTCAGTTTGATCTGCTTTTCTGCAAACAGCGACATATTGCATGTTGTGTCACCAGACCTCAACCTTTGCTAGTACATTTTACAATGTACTCAAATAAATACATAGAGGACATAACTCCTAGCTTCAGGCTCTTGCTTAGGACATGATCCATTCTGCAACTGGATGTTTCAGGAGAGAAAAAGACAGAGAGAACTGGATTTGCCTACCCATAATCCTGTAGCTATGAAAATAAATATAAAATATGATTGTTAATACGAAGTTAGAAAGTAAAACCTTTCTATTTATTTTCAGAAGAAAGGTATGCTTCATTTCAACCAAAAGTTACAGAGTTGATGCATGAACTGGATGAATTTCTAAAATTTGTCATCTTCCTACGGCAATAGGACTTCTGTTATCAAAATGTATCACCTTTAACCATAGAATTTGAGTTATGTCTCCAACAGCTGACTATTGGCAAAAGTAGGAACAGAACCTGCATCCAATGGTTTCCAGACCAGTGCCCTCTCTGTTGGGCCATGCAGAGGAGAACACTTTAATATTTATTAGAAATGTATTAGTTATGTTAGAAATGTATTTGTCACTGTGTCCTAAGCTGGATAGCTGCTGCCCTCACTGCCACAAATAGTCCTCATGACATGAACTTTATGTTTATAGTGTTGCATATCAGAGAAGTATAGTTTTTATAACATAGGCTCAATAAATAGAAACCATTTTTCACTACTAGACATAGTGATAGGTCATCTGTTGATGGAAAAATCAGTTTTAACAAAATATAAGTGACCTTTTGTCGCTCTTGAATACAGCTATACTGCCAGGTTGGTTTGCTCTCTTGTTTGCTCCAGGGCCAAGTCAAATGATCATTTTACAGAGCATACGTATTAGTTCACACCCAAGGTCCAGCTTATAACAATCCAATTAGTTCCCTTGATGAAGAAACCTTTGGTCAAAAAGAGAAAAGTTTGCTGACAGCTGAGTCAGTTCTTTTATATTATCCCAAAATGCCACATACCAATTTACCTATGACATAGTTTTATATGTATAACAAAAATACTCAAGTGTGATGGGTTGTGAAACAACCATTCCATTATTCACCTGTTTGTCTCTTTTTGCAGCATCTTCTGTTGAGGACAGAGGATGCAGCTGCTCACAGGCTCTTTTCCCAGCCCACTGCAGAGAATTTGCTAGGTTATTTGTGAGAAAATTGGCAAGCCTGCTGTGTGTACTCAAGAATCCTGTGAATTTCACTAGTCAAAGTTGAAAACTGCAAAAGCTGTCAGTCAGTGTGTATTTACCAGTTTCCCTTCTTTGTCCAAGATTGATGCCGTTGGATGAGATGAAAGACTTTGTGATGAGACCAAAAAAGCATGCCTAATGCATGATTTATTCAAGGGATGTATTTTTCTCCAAATCTTATGGCAACTTGTGCACTCTGTCTCAAAGTTGCCATAATACCTGATATACAATACAAAATAAATTTATGTATAACACACAACATAAAGGGCACATATGATCCATCATCTTTGTCTTTCCGGAAAATAGTTCTCACCCAATTTCCCCTTCTTTACACAAATTTTCCAAGATATGTTTGAGAGCATGTATGTTTAAATATGATGTCCACCTGCTCAATGGAAATTTCCATTTAAAAGCCTACCAGTTCACCCTGTTCTTACAGCACTTCTAATTGAGAGATTTGACTTACTCTTCAAGTCTGAACTTTAAGTCGTCTTGATAGAGGTAATAATTTGTCATGGTTTAGCCCCAGCCGGCAACTAAGCCCCACACAGCCGCTTGCTCACTCCCCCCCGGTGAGATGGGGGAGAGAATCGGAAGGGTAGAAGTGAGAAAACTCATGGGCTGAGATAAAGACAGTTTAATAAGTAAAGCTGAAGCTGCACACGCAACCAAAGCAAAACAAGGAATTCATTCACTCCTTCCCATGGGCAGGCAGGTGTTCAGCCATCTCCAGGAAAGCAGGGCTCCATCACGTGTAACGGTTACTTGGGAAGACAAACGCCATCACTCCAAATGTCCCCCCCTTCCTTCTTCTTCCCCAGCTTTATATACTGAGCATGACGCCATATGGTATGGAATAGCCCTTTGGTCAGCTGGGGTCAGCTGTCCCAGCCATGTCCCCTCCCAACTTCTTCTGCATCTGGCAGAGCACGGGAAGTTGAAAAGTCCTTGACTAGTGCAGCAACAACTAAAACATCTCTGTATTATCAATCAACACTGTTTTCAGCACAAATCCAAAACATAGCCCCATACCAGCTACTATAAAGAAAATTAACTCTATCTCAGCTGAAACCAGGACATAAGTCTTTCATTCGGCTATGCATTTAGTCCTATCCCAATTCTTACTCCAGTCATTTATTTTTCCCTTCTTACTCTGCCATATTGCTATCTGCTCATTTATTATCCTATCTCCCTCACTGAATTGTGAGGGTTGCCAGTGTAATTATGCAGAGCTTGTATTTTTTATTCCAGCTGTAACACAGAATGATTGCTTGTCCTGATATTCCTGTCGTTCCATTTTTTTCAGCTACGCTTACTAGAAATAAATCTCAGCTCTACTCTCTTAGAAAAAAAAAATATTCAGGAAGGACAGTAGTGTTTGCACCTGCTGACAATAGGTCTCATGGGAATGGATAATCCTGTTTCTTCCTCGTTTTTTTCAACAATCTTAAATGAGGAAAAATTTTATTTTAACCATCTATTCCTATCCCTGATATTTATTTATCTTATTTATCACATTTTAAGGTATGTTTCAGGTTTTAGCATTTCTTCCAGTAACACAGACTTTCATTACATTAGATGTCTTAACATTTAAAAACTTTGCATTTAATCAGCTTTCAGCTTTGAAGAGATAAGTTTTACTGGACAAAACCCTATCTTACTTTAGTTAAAAGACAAAAAATCTGGGGCATCTACTTCTCAAATGTAAAATTACTTTGAAAGGGTAGCTTAGTCACAGAAGCCACTTTTCTGTTATAGTTGCATATCTTTTCATGTGGAAAATGCACTTAGAACTACCTTTATCAGGGCAAAACACCTTTCCTACTTCATCTAATTCCCTGGAAATATTTCAGCTGAAACAGAAAAAAAAAATAGGAAGATGATTTTAACATGTGCTTTTCATCAGAATAACATCTTAACCTATAGTAATATGGTGTCTGCTATGGACTGTTGATATAACATGCTATAGTTTTACTCAGTTGAAAAGGGACCAAAGGAGAGGAATTAACAAAATGAACAAAGGATTAAAGAAGTTTAGCCCCTTTGCTTCATTACTTTTCTGAGCCTCTTAACTCTGAAATCCGTTGTCTCTGTAGGCCTGAACAGGACAAGACTGGACATCTTTTTCCATAACTTCTGTAAAATTTTTATTTGGAAATGACCACTACAACTGCTGTGTTAAATAGTCTGACTGACAAACCGTTATTTCAGGAATTCTTATACTTTGAGTTTTCATAGTGCTTAAAGCAACAGGTATCCGATGCTAATAGAATCTTTTAGACACTATAGTACTAGTTATAATCAGTTATTTTAGATTACTGTATATTTATAGTAATTCAGTTAATGGTTTTCTCAGACATTTCAGGCTTGGTTGTTCATCAGCTACTGTATGTGTTTTAAAATGAATAGTCTTTTTCCACATTCTTTGTTACTTTACAAACCCTTGCCTAACTGAAGAAGCTGAGGCAGCTGAGCTTGTTTAGCATAGCAGAGTGAAAGCTAAAGAAGTTCTCATAGCAGGTGGGAGCTACTTGAAGGATAGCTACAAAGATGACAGAGCCAAAGTCTTCTTGGTAGGGGCAATCAATATGACAAAGAAGACCAAAGGAGACACTGAACCTTGAGAGGTTCAGGTTGGAATTCAGGACACACACAAAAAAAATCACCAGGAAAAAAATGCAACACTGAAACAGGTTATCCCACCCCTGGAGGTTTTCAAAACTCAGACAAAACCATAGCTGAATGAATGTAGTGTTAGTGACAGTCCTACTCTGAGCAAGAGTTTGGACTAGATGTCATCTAGAAATCACTTTCAAACAACATTTCCATGATCTAAGGGTTCTGTGCAATTTTTGCCCAACCAAACAGCCCAAAAGATCTCTGCATTACCATCAGCATTGGCAGATGCTGAGAAAAATCAGTCATCTTCCTCTGCCATACTAGCTCCACTGAAGATGTTACAAATTGAATGTGAAACTCTGCAGAGGTGAAGCATGGCAGTTGTTCGTTTTATACTGATTTTTGTAGATACAATTGCTCTCCTTGTTCCTACAAACCATACAGTCTTTCAAAGTTGTTTTTGTTTCGAAAATGACTGTCTCACAAAATTCCACCACATCTACCACAAAATTAAAACCTGGTGAATTTATTCACACTGATGACAATGGAAGTCTTCAGTAGATCTAATTCTCCTGACAAACTTCATGAGCACTATTTGAGGGGATGGAGCTTCAGAAACAATCATTAATGAACTAACTTAGGTTTCTGTATTTAAATCTGTGTCAGTCAATAGACTAGGAGGAAGTTGAAGGGCGTTGCAAAATTTATTGTGCCTTTTCTTTCTTTCCTTTTTTTTAAAATAAATCCTTGTACTAGACAATAAAGAGTGACTTAAGCTAAGTAAAACCACAAAATGATGGCACTAAAGAGCCACATTCTTCAAAGCACAATCAAATATCTGCAGATATTCTCAGCTTAGCTGAAAACTCCTGCCTTAGAAATTACTAAATTCAAGTGGATTTTCCACAGCTCATTTTAGACCTGACAGCTGTGTGGACCTCTTCTTAGATGGTGGTGTTGTCCTTTTTATAGCTATATTTTCTCAAGTCTGAAATGTGTCAAGTGTCAAGGCCTGGTGGGTTTTTTTGTTCAGTTCTCACATTATAAATCTATAAATACAACTCAATCTAAAGCCTGAGAGAAGGGTACTGGACTTTAAAAGCTTTAAATTTAAATAATATAAGCTCCTCTGAGCACCAGTTTGTGAGGACAAGTTGTCTGATGTGTACTGAAATCTGGTACCTATTCTAACAAAGCGAATTAGGCATTGTACAGTGTAGGATTTATTTGAAAGCATATTTTGACAAAATGCATTATCCATGATAAAAAGAAGAAGACTATTTACAGCAATATAGCTTGAGAGCTTAAAACATAACTGGAGGATATAATACTCGGAAAAATAAACACTGGCAACGTATTCAAAAATAACTTTTAAAGAATTGGATGAGAGGTTACAAATACTGTGGGGGAAAAAAGAACAAAACCTGAATATGCAAAAGGAAACAATATCCAGCACCTTTTAAAAGTGATGTAAAATGATAGTCAATTATTTCAAAACAAGCATACAATGAAGACAGAATGTAAGAATGAACCAATCTTGTACTAAGCAATGAAGTATTTCACTTTATATTAAAGATAGTTTTGTCTAGAGATAAAAACAAGTAGCACAAGGAAAAAGTATTTCTCAAGCATGATAATATTCTTTGGAATTAAATCTCAGAGGTGCAAAACTCCCTTTCAATTTTCCTTTCAGACTTCTCTAGCTAGGACCTTGACTGATATTTCATTTCATTTCTTTTGTTAAATACAGTACAAGGACAATTAAATATTTTTGCAGTAAACATATTTGATGTAGCCCTGGAGAATATACCAGTGGACAGTCCTACGAAACTGCAATGTTTTAGTCTGAAGCTGCAGGGTGAAAATATTTATTCTGGAATCATCTCTTAATTCATTATTTTTCATTGACTACCTCTTCTCTTCCCACCTCCTCTGTCTTTCCCTCCTCACATGTCCACATTACCGAAGTGGTATTGAATCTGTAGCTACTTCAGGAGAACAGGGAACAAGTCTCTTTATGTGACATTCACAGTTTTCTGATTCTGAGTGAATCCAAGTGCTGGCGATGCTATGGGAGTAATTCACACCTCCAGTGTGGCTAAATCATCTCTCTCAGTTGACACTAACAAAATCCCTGCAAAGATAAGAAAGATACAGCCTCGTTCTTAGGTGCAGATTTAAATAATCAGATTTAAAGAACAGATAAATGTTTGTCTTTAGCAGACCACCTGTAACTGTTCTCCTAGGATCCTCTTATGCTGCTCTAGGTCTCTTACCTGCTGAACAGAAATAATACCAAGTGTGAAGATGGTGCTATTTGAAGATCATCAGGATCATAAAGAATTTGGGCCACCCTCTTGCATCCCAGTACGGGAGTAAAATTCCAGACACAAAGACTTCACAGCAAATAAATATTATTTAATCGCCTGCTGAGGAGTTTAATACCCCAGCAGTCATATCAGCACAGAAGTGACTAGGGGGTCTTGCTAGTGGAAATGAAAACATGATGATTTCATTGTATGTATTACTTGTTGGCCACTGTTATGCAGCTTCTAAGTAGGCAGAAACTCCTCCAAGTGCACAACAGTTGCAGTTGACTTGGATTCACAGTGCCAGGTCCTGGCACTGACCTGAGTTGTAGAAGTAAGAACACATTTTCCACTTCAAAAACTGGCTGTTAAAGGAGCATAAATCAGAATAGACATACCAAGCAAAGGGTAGTTATGCAAAGGTTATATCAGACAAAGCATGATTATGTGGCTTGCCTAGAAAAGTTGCAGGAAATTAACTCCGAATGATACAATCCATCTAAAATGAACAAAATGAAATCTGGAAGTTATGAAAAAGATGTTGTAGTAACTGATAAAATTAAAAATTATTAGAAAAGTATTTCAGAGAGCTAAGTCATAGTCAAAAAGGTGATGGTATCAGGGAGTTTTGAATCTAGCCACATACATCTTAATGGGTGTATTCAAATTCATGATTTCATAACTGAGGAAAAAAAAACCAAGAGAAAGTTTTTACTGATACGCAGCAAATAAAGCTCTATACTACTTTATACATAACTGGTAAATTTATTAACAAAGTGCCTGATCCAATTTCCACTAAAATCAAAAAGGAATTCAAATTAGGTTCCTGTATTTCATGTAAAAATTTTTTCAGTTAACATTGCCAATATGCAAACCAGAAAGAACTAAGCTTTGCTTTTATGTTCTCATGTGACTCCAAGGGCTGTAGTTACATTTTCCTTTCTTGTTAAAGAAGCAACTTCATCCTGGAGATATTTCCACACAGTTATTCCAATAGGTCATTCATCACAAAAAAACCCAAAACAGTTTCAACATATAATAAAGTCCTGTTAGGGTCCTTTCTCAACTGTCCAGCTCTCAGTTTAGCGTCTGATCCAAATATAAAACTTTGTTATTAGCTTGAATACTTCAGAGCTCTTTGTTGCAAAACACCTTTGTTTTTAACAGTAGGCCTGTCACAACTATGGTTAGACTGTTGTATTGCTCAGCAAGCATCTAAAGCCCTTTTGCCATTTGAAAGGCAAATATATTTTTATGGCAGGATACTGTGACCTGTGCAGTTGTGTAAAGGTGGCTTTGCACTCTCCTCTTTTGTTTTCTTAAAAATTTCTGACATGGGCACAGATATGCTGGAATATATTATGGAAAAAGCAGAGCCCAAACCTCCCAAAATGTAAGATTATCAGGGAAACAGCCAGATACATATTATAGTGGGTTTTATAAGTGCCAGGAAACTCCTCCCATCCTAACATTTAGAGCAGAACTTCATATGTAAAGTAGGTGATTTCAGGTAATAAAGAAGCTTGTGTTCTATCAGCTTAGATGGGGGATACAATTTTCTTAAAATAAGAGAGAGACCTCAAAAATATATTTTTCCATAGAAACAATTCAATTGCTGTACATGCATTTAAGAAACATTTAATTTAAATGGAGTCCAGAAAAGGTTAAACCCACTTCATTTGGATAATGAAAAATGTCATGGTGAAGGCATTCAGCAAGAGGAAAACAACAGCATGATTTTCAAGGAATTTTAAAGGGTTAAAATGTCTTCTGGTAGGGAAGCCCCTTCCACAGGTTCCTTTGCACAACCTGTATTTAACAAATGTGTAACTATCAGAATTGTCTCCTCATGACAACTTGAGGAACATACACTTTTGTCAAGATGGCTAGCAATTAAAAAAAATCTTTTTACCTTTAGACCTTAATTCCTATAAATAAATAAATAAATAGATAGATAACCACAATTAAACTTAGCATCCAAAGATAGTATCTTATGAGAAATCCCTATGTTAAATGCACTCCTTCAGAATATTGCATCATAGACAGTCTTCAAGGCATTTTGAAGGCATCTCTGGCATCGATGATGCCAGTCTGCGGTCTCCAGCGACAAATACGCATGATGAGCACTGCCTCAGAAAATATGAGCTCAAAATACCTTTCAGAACACAATAGACCAGATACACATTATTATATGTCAAGAGTTAGGTATGTTATATTTAGGTGTATATGCAAACTCTATGTATTTAGAGACAAACTTTTATTACATACAAAGTAAAAGTTGCAGTTATTGTCAACAAATACTGTTCCTGAACATGTAGTTCAAAGTTCTCTGAAAGCTCCTGGTTTAGATCACCCAGACTGACGCCCCAAGCTGCTGGAAACCTTTGACTTTAAACAACTGTACTTCTTTCTTACTGAAAAAAATCAGTTAATTTGAGTTTTGTGAGACTGAATGAATTAATGTTTGTGAAGCACTCCAACACCCTAGAGGAAATTAATACTTCTGCCTTACAGCAGTGTTTGAATAATGTGAGGCAAATAAGGCCATGGGGTATACAGTGAACAGTGAGAGGCAAATATAATATACAACTGCTCACTGTTGGAGTACTGTCTATTCTTTGTGCTTAATGAAGCAGGGGTCCTATGTAATTACAGTGTCATAGTATATTCAGCAAAAGAGGGCTGAATTAAGGTTTCCCGGGCGATCTTCATTCTGGTATTTCCTATCTTTTGAGTACTTGACTCTGCAACCTTAATAGTGTTCTTTTGTGTGTAAGATTATTTGTGTTTTAAAGACATCAGTCATTACAGTATCTAGGCAACACCGCATGAAGTACAAACAGCAAATCCTTCATTACAGAGGAACTTGCTTGCTTTCATGTCTTCCTCAAGAGGAAATAATCCACAACACAGCGTATCCCACAGCATGCTCCCAGGAGCAACTCTGTCATTAGTAAGGCACCTGCAAAAAGTGGTCTGGTTTTGAATGCTCCTTTAGATTTGAGGACAAGCTTATCTCTGGCAGCAGCGTGCTTCACAGGGAGAAACCCTTCGCTGAAAATACTCTGCCTTCACGCCATCACTGTCGAAGCTTTCGTGTACTCCAGTGTCACCATCAAATGCAATATGTGCAGGACGACACCAGTGTAAGGGAGCAAGCTGGAGAAGCTGAACAGGAAGGCTATATAGGCAAACAGGCATTTCAGGGTATTGCATTGAATTTGGTGTTGCATAAGTAGCCACTTTACAGCAAATTATGATACAGCCTGGTTTCTTCCATCCATGGTAGCAGCTGGGTCACTGAACAGCAATAAGAAGCTGTAGCTTCTGCAGAGCTTTCAGATTTCATTGGAGTAAATTATAATCCATTTCTGCGGTAGTTAACGACATGACTTGCTTCAGTTGAGACCTCCAGCAAAAATTTGACTGATATGAACCAGGTGAGATAGGACTTCTGAAGAAAAGAAATACACAGCTTCCTACGCTTTGGGAAGAAGCCCTTTAGTCCACAGTACACCCCAAAATGTGTCTTTAGAAATGTTAATCAGAATACACTGTGAGAAAGATACCTGCCCAGGCAGACCTGCTGGGTCTGTCTGCGAAAGGATGTGGCAGGAAGGCTTTGCAGTTGCGTGCCCACAGCTGGGCTATGTGACCATAGAGTGCCCCTCTGGCTGATGCTGGCTGAAAGCAGGGAAAGTTAAAGTCCTTTTGCTCTCACTAGACCTGTGCCTGAGCCACATGCATACACCAGACACACTGTGGTCAGATAGGAAAACAACACTCTTGCCCAGATGATCCTACAGGCTGATTACAACCTGTAACAGAGGAAGATCACTGAGAGAACTCAGCTTTCTTTTTCCAGTGAGGATGACTTTAGGTACAGAACAACACAGAAGTTCAGTTTACTGCATTCATTTTTATTTGACTTCTTCCAGAGAAGGCACTGTGCCATGGAGATCTTGTTTGTTACTTACTGTGCCACTCCATCAGGATCTGAAGAGTACTAAGTGACTCTTTCACTATTTTTGAAATAGTGTTTTCTCCCTAAATTAAATTATTACCTACCTCCAACACTATCTTTCTCTTAGTCTTCAGTATAACTCTTTCAGGATGTATAGAACTTGGGTTTTGAGGAAGGTATTTTAGACATGTAAACAGGTATCTTTTTATAATTTGGTTTTTGCTCTTCAATTTCTATGAAAAATAAGGAAAATTTCTATGAAAAATAAGGAAAATTTCTATTTCTATGGGGAGTGACAGTCAGTCACTCCCTATGTCCAATAACCAAGGCTATTTGGAAGGATTATCTGCAAAGCAAGAACAATTTTTTTATCCTGCTGTTTATTACTTCATAGTGAATGATAAAAAATAACCAAAAACTTCAATAAAATTCATTGTCCTTTTTACCATTTCTTTTTTACATTTGGGATACCAGAATTGCAGCATAAGAATCAGTATTATTTCACCTTTGTCCTCCCTTACACCCATCTTATTGAGGGATGACAGCTGCAACATGATATCTCAGGTGAATTGCATGGTGATTTGCCTGTAACTCTTTATCAAAGAGAGACTGATGTTTCTAGTGAAAAGCAAACAGAAATATATGAGTTTTTTCCCTTATTAAAGGTTGAAGGAACAATAGAACAGTCTTTTTAATACAGGAAGCACTACAATGTAAGACCAGTTTATTTTGCTGTGCTACAGTTTAGCTTTTTGCTCCAAGTGGTATATGCTTAAACAGAAATGCAAGAAATTTAAGCTATATTTTGTTGTTTTCTTAGAGTTCTCCAGAAAAAAATAAAAAACAAGACACAAAACAAAGCAGTCCCACCATTGCTGAAATACTTAATTCTCCTACTGACAATTTATTAAATTTTTCTCCTGCTAACACAAAAGATTCAAATCAGAGCCCAGTAAAACCATCTGGAGTTTTACTCCAGTCAAGAGAAATGGTCCTGGAGACTTTAGTGGGATTCAGAATATTCATTGCCAATGCAGATTGAAGCTGAAGCTGAAATGAGGTTGATGATGAAAGTAAGGAGTGGGCTGCATGATAACATAACCTCCCGCACCTATATAATGGGAAGTTCCCCATATCAGGTAGTGCTAGTGGGGGCAAGGCAATGCTCTCTCTTTTCTCCCTCTGCCCTCTATGTCAAAATGTGCTGGGTCTGCACCAGCCAGAGGAACTCCTGGAACAATGCTACATATGCCTTGTCATGCATTTCCAGGAAGATATTAACTTTATACACCTCGACTGAGATTCTTAGATGGTACCACAAAATGCAGAGAGAAGAAAAAAGATGCCATGTATTCTTGTCAAAAAAACATTACACAAAAATGTCTGTCCATCTGATCCAACAGGATTTCCCAACGGTGATGATAAGGTTGGTTACTGCACAGATGTCTTCTGAGAAAACCGGCATGAGTAGCCTACACAGGATGACTGGAAATAATTGTTTACCATTTCTTGTAATGCAATGCAATACAATACAATACATTTAAGAGTTACTCATCTAAGTGAAAGACAGTCATCCTTGGCTCTCCTTTTGGTCAGTGGGAGCTCCTACAGAACAGTCCATTTCACCTGTCCTAAACACTTACATTAGGATAAGCTGTATAGCCTGTGGGGAGTGTAAATTTTCTTCCATTAACTGTGGAAAAGAGAATTTATGGTGATTATCTTAGACAACTTTTAGAAGTCTAAAAGAGGTCCATTCTTGGTTTCCTTATGAATAGTGCATGAAATCTGAAGTTATCAGGGTCCTAATAAGAGTCAATATGATTTACGTTAGGTGTTGTATCCACCACATTAGGACTAATCCATATGTAACTTGAAAATGATGACAGAGTATTAACCTTTGTTGAACATTCAGGGTGCTACGACTCTGGCTGAATAAAAATGTTCCGACCTAAGGTGAAATCTCATTCTTGTGCAAACTAAGACATTGATATAATTTGCAACATTAAATGCAAAATATTGATTCCCATTTTGCTGGCACAAAAATTTAAATTAATTAAAAAAAAACCCCAAACCTACAAAGGGATACCCTGTTTTTCTTGGATTCTATTATTTACTATTTCCATCATAACAGTACTAAAAAAGGTCTATTATGATTATACTACTGAGCCAGGTACTGCAAAAATTTGAGAAACAGATTCCCTCATCTGCAAAAGCATAACTTTACGGGAGAATTACTACAACGGACTTTTTTCCTCACAGCCTCATCACAAGAACACTTTTTTTTTTTTTTTTTCAAATTCATTCAGACAGATGTGAAGGATTGCCTATAAGAAATATTGCAAAGTCAGTATCCTGGTCCTTTTAAGGATACTTTCCATTTTGTAAAGTCTTGAGCACTTTCAAATTTTATATTACATAGTTGACTTTGAAGTAATTTTTCTTTCTCATCAGATCAAGGCAAATCCTGGGAGGTTGCATGTCTCTCACTTTTTTCCCCTACCTCACTGCAAACAGAAAGTGGAGGGGAGAAAACATTACTTTGACAGGTTAGTTTTCCAAGTTTTCTCTTTTTTTTTTGTCACAGAACTGTAGGATTACACTTGAGCTTGGTTATAGGATTTACTAGCCTGCTGGTGAAGCTCTTGGAGCTTTCATGGTGTGTAAGCCAAAAAGAAAATGAGCAGACGCAGGAGAGTTCTGCAGAAACCTGCACAACTTCCAAACCCTCAGCCTAGATCTGGAACAAGCACAAGATTTTGTATAGCAAGGAGTTCTCACTCCTTTTTGGTTTGTTTCTTGAAACAAAAAGGATCAGAAGGAGAATAATAAAAAACAGCCATGTACTTGAGGTTGATGCAATACAGGCTGACCTTAACCAAAAATTACAGAAATTACAAATATCCTGTTCCATTACTGGTAATTGTACATTAAAATAATATCATAATCATATCTTAATCTCATATTTTTCTAATAATTTGGAAATTCATTGTACTGTGTATCTTAAAAACATCCTAAATATTAAAAATTAACTCCTGAATTAGTCAGATTTTATTGACTTGATGACACCAAAATCTTTAAATCTTTACTCAGTGGATGAAGGAACGGGTTTGGTTTGATTAAACAGTATAAACAAGAGGTTTATCATGGATCTTCTAACTGACACATTGTTTTGATTGTAAAATTGACTCATTCTCACTTTGCTGGTGAAAAAGAATTGTAAGCAATTGTTAAAACACTACAATATGCATAGTATGACAACAACAAAAAAAGCTTGTATAACAATACTGCTCCATTTGGTTTGCGGTTTTGATTGTAAAAGTAGAAAATGTTATTAGCAGATGGAAAAGGGTTAACCAGCTTTTAAAAACTGTTGATTAATAGTCAAAAGCACCAAAGCACTTTATCTTCAACTCAAGTATTTAATGTAGTTTTATTCTTTACAGTTTCTGGGTGAATAGCCATTGTGGCCTATTACATTTTCATTACTGGCTGAATTCCTGAGACTTTCTGTGTGTATCAATGCGATATAGCCAGCTTTCAAATCTATATTCCTAAAACTAAGCTCAATGCTGCCTGATGTGTTAGTCTAGTCAAAGAACAAAAGGCAATCAGAAAAGCACACTAATCTTTAACAAAGCAAGGCACATTAAAAAGAATGAAATCAACTTCAGCTGTGTTAGTCATACAATTGCACTTCAATAATGACTAGATGTTTTGCTGGGTCAGAATGAACAGCTATAGTATCATACAGATACCACTGAGATTAGGTACCCAAATACTTCTTTCTGTCAATTGAAACACCAAAATGCGTAACTTGTCAGCTTTTATTTTGGCAATTTGCTGTCTTATATCTTCTTCTTCCAAGCTTGCAAACTGTGATAATGGATAAAGGGGGGTTGTCATGTTGGCTTTGATTATTTTTTTTTCCCTTTAAACTTGCCTTCTTTAACTGTAATACTGCAGGAAGCAGTTTTTTAATGCTTGTCACTCTGTCAAAAAGGTAAATGTCATTTTCCTGAGAAATGCCCAAACCCTATAGGCTCTAGTTGTGTACACAGCCAAGACATTTTTTTCAAGAGTCCTTATGTATAAGGATGATCATCAGGTATGAGAAAATTCAATTGGAAAAGTACCAGTTACAGAAATATTTTTTCCGTGTTGTAACATGAATTTGAAGATTCTTTACCTAAGTATTGAGTTACGCGTGAGTACGCTGTGAGACAGCCACCCTCGAGGCATAGTACAGCTGAAGGTGCAGAGGAGTGAACTTCCCAGAGGAGTCATAATTTACTGCTGACCACACCTACAGCATTTATAAAATGTCAGTGCAGCACATCTTAGTGTGGGAGAGAAAAATACAGCCAAGCAATGTTTCCTTTAAGAGCTCTTCTTTTCCAGGGTTTATGTGTGCTGTATGTTTTCACTGAGTTTGAAAGCTCTTTTATTTTCAAATCAGAATTATCATGCTAATGACATTTACAAACCAGCTGCTGTGTACAACTCCTCCAGAGGAATTTTGTGGGAGGATTCCAAGTCCTTCTTTCTTTACATATTTATATATATGAAAGAAGTTATGGTATTTGTAGATAAGATAGAGTTGGAACTGCTTGCATCTAGATGCCTTTTATTGTCCACAGGGAAAGCCTGGGCGGGTATCTGGGCCTCACTACTCCATTTGACTCCTCTTTCTCAGACACTAGTGCTGATACAGCTTTCAGGATGGAATGTGGTCTTGGTATGAGATCCCACTAATTTCAAAAGGGGACATCACATAAAGAAGACACACTGTGTCTTCTAAGTCTACAGACAAAAAGTTATAGTAGAGCTACTTGTGGCATGGTCTGTTTTGTGGGAGGAATAACAGAGTGCCAAGAGATCACGACAAAGAACTATCTTACTTCAGATAACCTTTTAAACAATTTCTAGAGGGTAGCAGCTTCTTACTACTAGCAGCCTGACAGATGAAATGGTGAAAGGAATCAATACTTTCTGCTGTATTTTTCATAAAAACAACACCTGGTCTTTAATGAACACCTCCAAAAGTATTGTCTGTGCGCGTCTGTGAGTGCTGGACCTTTTCAAACAAAAACCTTAGCATGAAAACTGTGATAGCTGAGGAGCATTTTTACTTACTGAGCAAGTTCATTCCTCTGTCAGAAATAAGTGTTGTGTTTTAAAGGTATTCAGTGAGGATCTGTATGGACATGTTCACAACATGTACAGTCACACCCTGTTGCATGGAGTTTACAGCATGAATCAGAGACGGAAACACAGTTGGAAAGTTTGGCCTGTTTTTTTGCAGAGTGCAGATATCCCACAGTAGTTGAAAAAATTATGTGCAAACTTTACTTGGGAACAACCCAGGGAGGACATTTTCTTGTTCAGCTTAACAGGAAACATTGCCTTTGGGATGTTACTCTTCCAATTAGTAAGTCCCAAGACAAACTTCACAACATCATGAAGTGCCTATTAAGCACTCTATCAAGGGAAGAGTATTAACAGATGACTGACCATCTACAGCAGAGGATGGAGAAATGAGCTAAAAGATAAAACAATAAACATAAAATATGGCAAAGACAAAATTAATTACAAGTCACACAGAATCCTATTTTAGCCACTCAAGAGTTAGCCTGTAAGAACTACACTTAGAGATCTGCCGGGATGCTTCTGACGAAAATTAAGCTTGTGTTATTGTTCACATTTAGACATTTTGAGAAATAGGTTTAAAGAAAAATTCTTTTTAAATTTTATTCACTGCCCGACATTTATATATTTATATTTATATCCTGAGTTTATCTATTTGTTGAACAGCTGTTCATAAATGACTCTGCAGGTGAAAACCTGGGTTCAATCCCTGACTGTCCTCACCCTCTTCATTTCAAGAAATTCAAAGAAATCAAATACTGCTGATAAACCTGGCCAGGAGTGCTCTGCAAACGGAAATAAATATGCCAATAAATACCTTTGCAGATGACAAAATCAAAACAGAGAGAGGTGACGTGATTTGCCCAAGGGAGATAAATGACCAAAATCAGAAAGGGGAATGGTTCCTGGTCTCCTGGGTGAGTTTTTCTGGTTCACAGTCATGTGTACGGCTTGGAACAGTACTGCAGAGGATGACTGATAATTCCTTTAACTTACACCTTGAGGACAAATGATGAAATTCAACAAGGACAGACAAAGGCAAACAACCCGTGTCAGTGATCCAGCTGGGGCCTGGCTGCTGGAGGGGCAGATCTGCTGAAGAGTCCTGGGGGTCCTGGTGGGCAGCGAGAGGAGCCTGGGGCGGCAGTAAGCCCTAGCAGAAGGGATGGCCAACAGCACCTGGGGCTGTGTTAACAGAAGCATGGCCGGTGGGTCAGGGAAAGGTTTATTCCCCTTTGTTTAGCACTCACAACATGGCCACATCTACATCAGACCACATCTACAACATGGCATCCAGTATGGTGCCCCCCCCTAAAAAAGAGAAACACTGATAAACTGGAGTGATTTCAGAAGAGGCCACCAAGATGGTCAGGGCTGGAGCACTTGCCCTGTGAGGAGAGGCTGAAGGAGCTGGGCTTGTTCAGCCTTGAGAAGACACAGCTCCAGGGGAGACCTACGGGAGGTTACTGAGGAGACAGTGTGAGGATCTTCACAGTGGTGTATCGCAGGAGGATGAGAGCAAATTGGAAGCTGAAATGGGAGGTTTGGAGTGGATATAAAGAGAAACGTTGTCACCATAAGGATAGCCCGGCAGTAGAGCAGGTTGCCCAGAGACTGTGCAGTCTCCTTCCTTGGAGGTTTTCAGACCCGTCTGGGTAAAGCCCTGAGCAACCTGTTCTGACCCCACAGCTGACCCTGGTTCAAGCAGGAGGCTTGACTAGAGACCTTCTGAGGTCCCTTCACACCTGAATTATCCTGTGATCCTATGACACTGACTGTGACTATTTATATGGGAACATTTTGTACTGGCAATAACACTAGAAGTCAACTCACTCATAGCATGCAACATCCATGTTTTGTACAGTATTCTTGAACGGGTTTTCACACTTTCAGACTAATTGAAGTGAAAATATAAGCTTAAAAATATGAATTAGTATCTGTAAATATTTTTCAAGAAAATGAATGTTTTCCAATAGTTACTATTAGAAAAATGCATAATTAACATTAACCTAATGTTCCTAATAAACAATAACAAATCATTCCATTAGTGACATTTTAGGGGTACCCTTCTCATGTCACTTGGTACAGCTGTTGGGTCTCTGCTTCAGAAAAACAACACTCTTTGTTGAAACCACAGTAAAAAACAAGCTTACTGACTGTGTTGGCAGAGTTCAGTAACATCCAGTTACAAAATACACTAGGGATTGCTCCACATAATTGTGGGTGCAGTGTTGGTAATATACATTTCTATAAATGCTCAACTATGTTGGCATTGTTTGTGAGGACACACCATTTCTAACAATTTTGTTGTTGTCATTTTTTTTTAATTGAAGCAACACATACAACATGTAAAAAAGGATGGCAAAATCCTCATGGACAGTCTGAACTGATGCTTCAAGGATAACATGGAATTTTTTTGACAGAAATGAGCTTCATTCTCAGGCAGTCCAAAGCTGCTTCTAACACTGAGGACCATTATCAGAAAGAATCCCTCCAGAAGTCTGTAGCTGGCAGAAAAAGGCTTGAATTCATGCATTTCTGTTAGTACTAATTTCCTACTGCTCAGGCTTCTAGTTCCAAAAACCCACTGTTGCAGTCCTCTTCAAAGGTAGAGCCCATGATGCCATGCATAAGCAAAGGTGAACTCTACTGGTTCAAATCTGCTAGCTGGTGACTCAGACACAGCCGATCCACAAACTGTTCACTTCCAGTTTTTTTGTGACTGTGAGGGGTTGACCTTGGCTAGACACCAGGTGCCCACCAGAGCCACTCTATCACTCCCCTCCTCAGCTGGACAATGGAGAGAAAATATAACGAAAGGCTCGTGGGTTGAGATAAGGACAGGGAGAGATCATTCACCAGTTACCGTCACAGGCAAAACAGACTCAACTCAGGGAAATTAATTTATTATCAATCAAAATCAGAGTAGGATAATGAGAAATAAAAACCAAATCTTAAAACACCTTGCCTCCACCCCTCCCTTCTTCTGGGGCTCAGCTTCACTCCCAATTTCTCTACCTCCTCCCTCCCAGCGGCGCAGGGGGATGGGGAATGGGGGTTGCAGTCAGTTCATCACACGTTGTCTCTGCCGCTCCTTCCTCCTCAGGGGGAGGACTCCTCGCACTCTTCCCCTGCTCCAGCGTGGGGTCCCTCCCACAGGAGACAGTCCTCCATGAACTTCTCCAGTGTGAGTCCTTCCCATGGGCTGCAGTTCTTCACGAACTGCTCCAGCATGGGTCCCTTCCACGGGGTGCAGTCCTTCAGGAACAGACTGCTCCAGCGTGGGTCCCCCACAGGGTCACAAGTCCTGCCAGCCAACCTGCTCCAGCGTGGGCTCCTCTCTCCACGGGTTCACAGGTCCTGCCAGGAGCCTGCTCCAGCCACGGGCTTCCCATGGGGTCACAGCCTCCTTCAGGCATCCACCTGCTCTGGTGTGGGGTCCTCCATGGGCTGCAGGTGATATCTGCTCCACCATTAACCTCCATGGGCTGCAGAGGGACAGCCTGCCTCACCATGGTCTTCACCATGGGCTGCAGGGGAATCTCTGCTCTGGCACCTGGAGCACCTCCTCCCCCTCCTTCTTCACTGACCTGGGTGTCTGCAGAGTTGTTTCTCTCGCATATTCTCACTCCTCTCTCCAGCTGCTGTTTGTTGCCGCAGGTTTTTTTTCCCCCCTTCTTAAATACATTATCCCAGAGGCATTACCACCATCGCTGATGGGCTCAGCCTTGGCCAGCAGCGGATCCGTCTTGGAGTCGGTTGGCATTGGCTCTATCGGACATGGGGGAAGCTTCTAGCAGCTTCTCACAGAAGCCACCCCTGCAGCTCCCCGCTACCAAAACCTTGCCATGCAAACCCAATACAGTGACACAATGAAACCCTTTGCTACAAGCCATGATTAAAAGCGTGGCTCACTAATAAATCTAGAATTTAGCAGGTATCTTCTGACATATCTGCTCAGCATAACTGCGTGACTTTCAACCTAATCAGATCACAGTGTAATCCTATGCAATTCTGGTAAGGACTGACAATAAGCTGTTGGTTCCAAATATATTTATATGTAAGCTAAGACACAACAGCTTAAATGAAAAAATAAACTTCTTCACGTGATTACCTCTTTTTTTTTTTTTTTTTTTGTGGGTGTTCCAGAAAGCTATTAATACTGGTATAAAGAGGGATTAATTGACAACAGTAGTGACTGAAATACAAGGCTGCTTTTAAGCTAGGGCTTCTGTCTTTTCACTTGTTGCTCCTATGTACTTCTTGTATCACGCCATTGCATACTCCACTGCTTAAACCTTTATCTCTTCTCCTGAGCTGACTCTGGTGCTAACGTCTATCTGCTTTTGTTGCTGTTCGGTCAGCTAAATCAAGAATATCAGTGGTGAATATATAATTTTGGCTAAGGATAGCTTTAAAACTAACCTGGTTCCAAAATCCTTTAATTAGTTAGAGGGGATTGCAAACTCAGGGAACCTAAAAATGAAGAGGCCAAGTCTTAAAATTGTTATTATTTCAAGTGATTCACCTCAGAATCAACCTGACGTTTGCACAACAATTCATTCTTCTTTTTCAGTCCCCTTCCCAACAATTCCAATGTAATTTCAAACACAAATTTATGGAAATAGATTTGTAAATTATTACATTTGCTTGAAATATGTCTAAATTTAACTCCTTTCCTTATGTGTAAACTAGCATAATGACCTATTCATCTAAATGTGAACAAAGCTTTACAAACAAGGGGATTCTCTGAACCTCAAAGCAAGGACACGGCACATTCTATGTAGTACCTAAAGGCAAACACACTGACCCTATCACCCTGTGCTGGGACTCTCTGAAGCTGCTCCCAAGTTGAGGAAGCGCTGGAAGAAATGCAATGCATGGTCTCCATATCCCAGAAGATGCAGATAAACATCCAGCAGCCATAGTTCATAGACGAACCCCACGATAACAAGTCTCCATACAGACCCTGATAGCAATAACTGGCAGAGTGCCATAGGATACATCATCTCTGCAGACAGATCTTGCTCATGTTCCTGGATCCAGAGGGCCAAATGCTGCATCTGAAAGCCAAAATGCCATAAGTTTTTATCTACTCCCCCCCTGCCTGACCACTGACAAGCACAGGGTGCTCTAATGTAGAGATTTCTCCTGAGCAGTAAAAGAGAAGAAAGATAACAAAGGATCTTTGAAAAAAACTGTGTGACACAGTGTGTCAGATGCATAAGAATATTTTTATGTTTTACTCCAAGAAAGACCTGCCTCACATCTGATACCTTTATCAGCTCTGGCTGTCAAAGTATCTGTGCTTGCTTTAAGTTGCTGTCCTTACTGTTCTTTCTGTTCCTTGTCATCCCTCTTATCTGTGGCTCCTTCAAACTTAGAGCATGGTGTTTATCCAGGGAGTGATGGGGTGCTGATATAAAGACATGCGTGACAATCAAAACCCTTCTGGGTTCCTCTGCGGTGTGATGACCTAGCTCTTTACGTCAGCCTGCCTTCCTGCCAGCACTGCCTGGACACAACAGTGTTGATGGGAACTTTGGAATGTGCCAGGAGTCCTGGCAGCCTAATCACACACATTGAACTTTGCATCTGGCAATAAAATCAGCTGCAATTGTATTGCTTAACATTCTCCACCTGGTAACCAAATATTCTACAATTAGAGATAAAACATATTCTATACAAGTGTTGGTTAATTAATAAGGGATAGATTTTTTAGGTATCTATAATCCAAACCACCAAAATACAATAGTGTTAAATGGCCAAATCTATGCCTAAGCTGTGTGGCCATGTCTCTTTACACATGCTTTTTTAAACACCTGATGCAGCTTGCTGTGTATCAGAATACACATGGAGGGGAATGGTGTAATTTTAACCTGTGGGAGACAAGCCCCATATAGTAAGGAACAGGGTACACATTTTTAGATACTGAAACCCCCTAAGTGAGAAACAAAAAGGAAAGTTTCACTTTCACTCTTCTTGGGGAGATTTCTGTGCCAGCTAAAGATCAGAAGGAGCATTGATAACTTACAGCTTTTTATTTGTGTTCACTGAAGTAATCTTGGGAGGGTGGGCAAAGTATCCATGGACATAAGACTGTGCAGAGGGATTCTCAGAAGCCATTGCCAACCATTGTAAACCACTGTAAGCCATTATTTTGATCAGCATACACAAAGTCTTAAGGTCTTATGTTTTTTAATGACTTGAACCAGATTTTGGCCTTGGATGCATCGCGATATAAAGTATTTGTGTCTGTTCCTACAAATTTTTGGAGAGTTGAGTGTCAAGGTGGTTTTTTTTTAAGTATTAATAATAGCTATATGCATATTTCATTAGAGGTCTTCTTCAAAGCCATGAGGTGTGTATCAAAGGAACTCTCTTTTCTGGTGTCATACACGTCACACAACCTTCACCATAGACATTGCTAGAATGGGAAACCCCCTTGGGAAATGAGTCTGGAGAGATAAAACAGAGGTGAATGAAGAGACAGGGACAAAAAGGAACAAAAAAATACTTTTCCTTTGCTATTTAGATACCTGTTGTGACTTTGTTCAAAGCAGCAGTCTACCAGTGGTTCCTTAGATTTCTAAAAAGTAATATTTTTTGCCAAAAGAAACTTAAAACCCCACAGTGAAGCATACTTACATGGGAACTTTCTACAGGCCCTTGAAACATCACCAGCATTTCATTTTGTGTAAATAGTCAGCTATGCTGCAGATGACATGTAAAATTTGCACATGTAAATCAGTTGAAGCCTGCACAAATGCGTTGGTCACGTGAATAGTCCTGTTAGCACCATCTGAGCTTCCTGGGGACTGGGAGTGTCAGAGAATGATGCCTGCATCAGTGAAGTCTAGTAATTGTGTTTGCAATGGAGGTGACAAAGGTAACGTTATGCCCACCTGATGTTCACATCCTCTTGAGAAAGAGATTCCTTAGTGAGAAACAGTTCAGAGAAATGGCAGGGGACTTACTTTTACTGAGAAAAAACAAGGTATAGAGAAAGAGTAAAGGAGGTAAGAGCCTGAAAATACTCAGAAGTTATAAATAGAGAGCATATTTATCAGTATGGTGTTAGATCTCCCAAGAGACCAGGTCTCCTAAGCTCTTGCTTCCTATTTCCCTGCTGACATGCTGGCAGCACTGAGGGCAAAGAGAAGCTGCACCTTAGCCAAGCAGCTGTGTCTTTACACAGTTACTGTGTGAAAATGTCTCTCTGCCCTCCTCCACACAGTGCTGTGCTCCAGTTTCAATCCGCATGAACCACCTGGGAGATGTAGGCCAGGTGCATGTAAGGACGACATCATCAGCCTCACTGTCCACAGATGAACTGCATGCACATCCAGAAGTAAAATGGAGAAACGTATTCAACTTTCCTAGAAAAATGGGGAAAAAATAGTGGAAGAGGAAATTTAGATATTCTGCCAAAACGATCCAGCCAAAAATAAATATGGAAAAATATTATGGAGGAGCAGAAAAATTACATTGCTTGGCATGTCTAATATCAGCCATGCTGGTTTAACTGATAAAATCACTTGTAAGGAGCAGTGGTGGAAGGTGACAAGATGACCTAGTAATTTCTTTCCATTTGCACATTCTTTGGTGCTAATCTGTGCTACTTCACACCAATTCTGGACATCAGCAAAATCTATTGCTCATTCTGAGACTGCAAGTAAGAGCAGAACTGAACAACCTGACCCTCTGATAACCCATTGGCTAATATGGAGTTATGTGTGTGATTTTCCAATTGCTTGTTTTCTGGACAGAAGGCATTTCTTGTTAAAAGCTACAATGGCTGCTAAGAGTGGGTAGCTCATATCACTAGATCTAAACCAGACATTTGTCATGTAAAAAAAAAAAAAAAAGTTAATGCTGTTGGTAAATGTCTAGGAAACTCAGCTGCACATGCATTTCCATATCCTGTATGAACCAGGTCCATATGGGGCTTCAAGAATCAGGTAAAAACATGGCGAAGGGAAAGAAAGTAATAGCTTTGACTATCCTTATATTCCACTATCTTCAGGTGACTTCTCATCCCTAAGGGTACTGTGCAAGTGACAGGTGTAATCTGCCCTAATAAAGCTCAGGCTGCTACAAATGGCTGTTTGAAGGGGCAGTGTAGGAGTGTATGAATCAGACAACCTCAGATGAATGGCCAACGGGAGTCAGAGCTAGCGGATCATTTTTCAGTTCTCGTTTTTAGCAGGAGTCTGTTCTTTCAGCAGCAGCCGATGGCTGGTGGCAAATGAATCTGTTTGTGTCATGCAGATTCTTCCCAATTGTTTTTCTTTCTCTGAAATAGAGATAATGTCATGTTCTTCCTACGTATGCTAAGAAAACACCAGTATTTACATTAAATTGTCTTAAATGAATATAATAATATTGTATATACAGCACAAATGAAAGATGAGTTCTCATTAAGTAGTAGAGCCTGCCCAAAGTTTTGTGGCATACTACATTATAATACATGGCAAGTTGAAACAATTTTTTTCCTCATGCTTGGTTTCTTCTGCATTTGCATTCCTACCTCAAATACACCAATTGCCTGAGGCTTTCCTCAGATGATGAGGACTCTCCAGCCATTTTAAGGATTTCTGTGGTCTCTGGAGACTTGCTACTTGAGGCCAGAAGTGAGAAAGAAGATATGAATTCCACATTCAAACCTGGGAATTGAGAGGTGGCTAACCTATGGTGCAACTTCTTCCTGTTTGAGTAAGTGAAGTTGGGTAGAATATGCAAAAACAGCGTGTGGCTACCGACTGAAAAGGACCCCTTTGTAGTCTAAAAGGATATATAGGTTTAGTGCCACTGCAGTCTTTTCCAGGAAAGGACACATTACCTGTCAAAGAGATCATATAGTAGAAAGTAGGAGAATTTGGTTTTATTTTTGCATTGGCACAGGAGATAAGGAAGCGTTATTTACCAGCTGAGTCTGGTCTCAGAGATAGCAGGGATGTCTGTTCAGGAAAGAAACTTCACGATCAGATTGAGCTGACACCAACTATATCCACAACTATGTCACCTGTCTGTATGGTATCATGATTTTCCTAACATTCTTCCTTCTCTGTTTCTGTTCACCACAGCTGAGCAGAAATTTAAAAAAATTTGATGTTAAAAAAATTATGCAAAAATTGGAAAAACATTTTGTTAGACTTTTGTTTCAAGAATTTGCTTCTGCTGAAAGATTAAAAGCCGAAGTTGGAGGGGAGGGAGAGGTGAGAATAGCCAAATTTCAGCTGTTAAGATCTGAAAATATTTTCATGTTCTGAGTAAAACATCAAAATATTGACATTCTTGCAGATAATATTGCTTTTTTGAAAAAAAAAATGTTCAAAATTCAACTCAAGTCTTTCAAGTAGGTCTACAGTAAATGTCAGGATTTTATTTTCTTTTTTGGAGGACAGAGGGTTATTATTGATCACAACTTGCAATATCTTCATGTATAAATCTTTTTGTATGTTCTGCTATATAACTAAAGATTTAGACTTCTGGAGGAGTTCTGTAACTTCTATTTCTCTATTTTTAAACTGAGATGGATATAAAGCATCTAAGTTAAGACAGTAAGGCATACATGTTCAGCAAAATGATCCTAGCTTTCAGAACTAGTCAGAAAATTAGTTGAAGTAATTTCTGACTAATATGCAACTTGATAGGCATAACCTATCTGAAATGTTGCTAAAATATGTCAACTGGTTTACTTGTCAAGCATATTAAAAAGGATTTAAAAAGTCAAAAGTAACTCTGAATGTTCACTTATTATTACATTTGGAAGATGATTATAGCCCAGAGGCTGCCAAATCAACATGAAGAAAAGATAATATTTTTCCAACCATTTTTTTTGTGTCACTCTTGCCATACAAGGAACAATCTAATCACAAAAGTCTGGATAAACTGTCTCTGATTACCTCCCACATGTGAGAATGATACACTATGCTCGTGATGGGCACACTCTTTTTTTCTTTATGAATGATGCCATTAGGAGATGATTTCAGGAAGAAAGAAGCAAGAAAGAAGCAAGATCATAATTATTTTTAACAGAAATACAGTATTTTTGTCAAATATTAAAAAAAGCTGTCTACCTCAGCAGCTAGCGTCTGAGTAGTTTCTTGAGTAACAGTTGGTTTTAAAAATAATTGCCTGAGTTCAGGGTAGATGATGTTATGAAACAAAGCAGACAAGTACCAGATTAAAACAAAAACAATTGTGCAAAATCAGTTTACACTTTATTGTAGTTTTTCCAAAGGATTTGTAGGGAATTGTGTACAGTACTGCACTAACAGGTAAGGTGTTTTCCCTGTCCCAAAGAACCTACAGCCTTAAACTAGCATGTCAAAACATAGGATTAAAGGCCAAAACAAGTAAGGGTGTGAGATTATTACTGCGGATTATAAAGAGAGTTAGCTTGGAGATATTGTTTGGGAGAAGACTGCGGAGTGAGTGAGAAGAGGGTCTGACAGATGAAAGCAGAAAAGGTATTCTAGCAGGACAGAAAGAAGGAAGCAAAGCAGATAAAAGGAGCAGGAAAATGAAAGGATTGGGAAGAACAAAAAGAACAAGAGAAGGAAGATAAAAGCAGGGGTGAGGTGATGAGATATGCAAAATTCTACAAAGACACTTATAAAATTAAAAACACACCCTGGTGTGTACAAAACTTACCCACACCTTCTTTTCATGCACAGATCACTCTTATGCTACCTGATAGTCCCATAGATACGCACTCCATTTCACAAATATAAAGGCATATAAAATCCACGTCCAATTAACTTTCAGTCTAAATCAGATACAACCCTCAGCTGAGCAGCAATTTATATACACACTGAACTTATTACCATGGGACATCACATTGATTATTAGTAGGGCTATACAGCATCCTGAAGCTTGATATGTAAACAGCTACAGGTTGAGACCTCTATGTGTATGCTTCCCACTTTATTTCCAGTCTAGTGCTATGCCTATAACTAAGAACCCAGCTACCATTAGAAAACATAAAAGCACACTGATGGTACCCAGTGTGACACAGCACATGAAAGTGTCATCATGTGAGATCTTCCGGTGGTGAAAGAACCACGGTGATGAAGTCAGGGAGCAGTGTTTGGGAGGCACTGTTTTTATGTATACTCAAGGCTGCAGACATCAATGTTTGGGTTTTCTTTTTGTTTCATTTGGTTTGGTGGTCAAACCCATCTTGCTCTGAGGGCCAACTGGTGGCAGGATACCAATGGGAAAGAAATTACAACAGTGGGCTTTGAGATCATCTTTGAGATGTAACATAACAAATGGTTTCAGAGCTGGAGTGTGGGGAAAGTCAACTACTAGAAGAAGATGCCTCAAGCAAGAACCCATCATTCTGGCTGTATGGATGTGCAGTAAAATCTGAAAAGGGATTTGAAAGCTTATATAAGTGAATATGGTGAATGTTAACCTAGACACACATTCATGTGGGTGTACACAGCCTTCTAAGCAGAGAGACAAACATACAAGTAGATGTAATAGTTAAAAGAGGGAGTGATAGCCATAACCAAGCGCCTACATGTTTTAATCCTAGGAACATTTTGTCAGATGCTTACAGCTCTGAGGCCTCCATTTTTACTGTTAGTGCATGTGGTGTTTGCAGCAGGGTGACCTTGCCCTGAAAAAGTTTATCCTGATCTACTGTATCCACGCAGTGGCTGTAGGAAGAGGTAATATCACTCCCAAAAGATTCCTGTCTCATTTGGAGTATCTATTTTCTGGCTCCCAGAACAAGGAAAATAAAATATAGAGATGGTCAGCTTCTCAGGACCACTCATTTTTCATGGGTCTGATCAATACCTACTGTGTTTAATCTAATAAATCCTGTCACACTTGACCTGGGTCTGCACTTCTCTCCTAGCCATACAAATATAGCAGTATCCTCAATGTCACCGGCTTGCTGACTCACTACCAAATAAAATTGCCCTGCTGCATTGAGTCTGACCCTTGGACCACCAGTGGGTCAGCTCTGTAGCTGATGAGAAAGAGGAGAAGGCTTACTGCGAAGAGCAGAACACAGGGGCGGTCTCTCCCGCTTTCAGTATGGCGACTCCTGCCTGTCGGCTGAAGCCCTGAATGTTTGCTGAACATCTGCTGGAGCCCTGAAGGTTTGCTGAACATCTGCTGGAGCCCTGAAGGTTTGCTGAACGTTTGCTGAAGCCTTTGCCACAGCCTGGTTAGGATGGCTGGCAGCACAGCTTGCCTGTGCTGTGGGGAAGGGGGAAAGGAGAAAAAGCAGTGCTGGGAAGAGGGTTACATCAGGAATGCCTTGCAGGCAGGTGCTCCTGAGGGCTGCAGTCCTCCTCTGCACAGAGCAGGTGAGGGTAGATGGTTAGTCCTTTCCAGCCTTACTGACCTTTGGTTCCTTTCCGGACTCTTAAAATGTCGTCAATCTGGTGTATGTCTTTCATGCACTGAAAACAAGCACGTTAAAGGTGTCAGTGTTATGTACTGTTGCTATGTCTTCCCCAGCTTTAGGCTTTTCTAGCAACTATAGTGAGGGGCCTATCACTTTGATTACAGGCGCTGTCAAGTTTGCCACTTCCCTTCATTACGTGCGTCGACTCTGTTACCCCAACAGCAGCGGCAAAGGAGATAACATCGCACACTTGTTCTCTCTCCTGTCACCACATCCCAGATTTTTACAAGCAGTATGGCATGCTTAGAAGTGATGGTGGGTAAGTTCTGTTTAACAGGCCTGAGTAAGAACTGCAGCAGTATGCATTAGGAGGGATGACTGCAGGAGCAAAAGGGCTCTTATTTTAGTCTGTGTCAGATATTGGCTCCCATGGACAGCCTCACTGCTTGTTTGGAAGTTTTGAATATGTCCAGAATATCTATTTGGAGATCAGAAAGAAATACGCGGCAGATTAAGGTTATCTCCAAGCAAGTCAGAGATGCAGAACCATGAGATGTCTGTTCCAGAAATAACAAAATTGGTCTAATGACTGACCACAGTGAAGAGCGTGGTATTAGAAGGTAGGAAGTGAGTGCTTCTAACATAACATGCATAAAAATTTCCTTATTATAAGTTCAAAAGTGAGTCTGGACAATTTAAGATTCAGACAGCTGCTCCTCTTTGAGGAAATAATTTTTTTAAGGCTTTGTGGTATCTTTTTAGTGGTAGTGGTTACACCGCTAAAAATGACAAATATATCTGAAAATCATTGGCACTGCAGCTTGCACTGTCATCCTGCATGTCCAACAGGTTTCATGTAAATGCTCAAGGAGGTAAGTTTATAGGTCTCCTTAAGTAGTGTTTTGTCTGTCTATTACCGATTGCTTCTCTGTGCTCTGTCAGAAGATTTGGCTAATATTGCATCATCTTGCTCAAGTAGTATCATGTTGCTGGGTTAGTATCTGGATTAGCATGTGGATTAAAAGCTGCAGAAAAGACTAATAAATAAAATTACATTGTCCATAGCTAAACAATGTTCACTTTTACATGCTGTTAAAATATTCTTGTTTATGTGCCAACATCATGAAATCCACAATTTCGGTGGAGGTCACCTACTGTTGGAATTCAGTAATTTTTACTTTCTGTGTACCTTTGTTTATGAAACAAAAGTTCAATAAGACTTATTGGTATGACTGAGTCTAGGTCTAGTTTATTTTTTTTGAACTACCATACAGTTCTGCACTTCTTAAGGTTATTGCCAGCCGAACTTTACTGAAGAAAGCATCTTTTTATGGCTTTTACTTTTTAAGGACAGTTATAGGTATATTAAGCAGGACTGTATAATACAATTGGCAGGGGAGAAATTGTACATACAGAGGATTTAAACTAAAAGAGAACTTGACAGATAACATACGTTCACTTGGTATATGCAATTTCTATTTAACCTGGGTGCTATTTTAACAATGTAAGAGAATCTCATGTCTCCTCCTCTTTCAAACCCAGAGCAATTGTTATAACTGTAGGTATTTGACAACTTACTGTTTGAAAAAGTATTAAAATAGATGACACTACATCTAAGTAAGTCAACATGATAATTTCAACACAGTAATTTTCAGCTTAAATCTATTATCAGTGTATTTCATTTTCCTCCAAAAATTTTGTACATTTTAAGACAAAGCAGATTTCCCTGTTTCTGGAGGCAGTGACGTCTTCAAAGCATCAATTAAGGCATTTTAAATCTTTATTACTGTCTATATTTGACTATACGGCTGCTCTAAAATACTTTAACATGTCTATTTGTTTTAAGTTGAATTTCTTTTCCTGAGCACACTATCTTACACAATGTCTCATAAAAACTCATAAAAAATATGTCCTGGAAGCCCTTGCTATGAAATTGTTAGTGTTTAATTGGTTGACGGACATTTTTAACTGAAGTGATCTGCTCACCAAAAGATAATGTGTAAAGCTTATCTGAATTTCTTCATTTTTCATTGTTAAAGGCCCATGACCCCAAACATTTCCTTTCTTTCTCTTTTAATAATTTTTTATTGCAATTAGTGACTGACTCATCTCTCTACCACCACGAATCTCCATTTTGTCCCAGCTCCTGAGAGGGTCTTATATCAGTGTTATCCACATGCTAAATAGATGAAAACACAATTTTTCTCTCTAGGAATATTTCTTTATTTTTTGCAGTGTTACCTGAGTTAAAGCTCCTGTTGTTTGTATTTGAATTGTTACCCTGTTGTCTCCCTGACATTAGTGGCTGTGGGAGATAATTTCAGGTTAGGGATATATTTACACTGCTGGTTTTGCTGTGACTGCAGATGGTCCCGACGTACCCAAGTGAGGCTGCAAAATCCACCAGGAAAGCCAAATAAATAGTTTAGAAGTCAACCCACACACACCACATCACGCTGCTGCACTACACTGCTGCCACCTGAGTGCCAACACCCAGAGGGGTGTCGGCATTTAATCCAACACAATCCATTTAAAACTAACAACACAATCCATTTAAAACAGGACAATCCATTTAAAACTAGCTTAGATATGTCTTTTGAGACTGCAGCCAGCCTTCAGAGCACGCAGTTCAGGTCTACCTTTAGAGAAAGTAAAAAAGATTCAGGAACTAACATGCCCATGAGCTTGGTGAAGTAACCAGTGATGTTCTCAGTGCAACAGCAATGGGCATTCCTGAGACTGCAGCCTTATAAATAGCAGTTAAGCTTCACGGAAAAATAAGGAGCAGAGGAGGCATTAGGCCATTTCATAGGGGCTAGACTGAAATTGCAAATCCCTACTTACCGGGAAACAAACCAAAACAATAATTTATATTATATGATTCCCTAACTGCAGTGGGATTGATCTGACATTGATGCCCGAACTAGTAGTTCTCAATAGACCTCAGCTAGTATTCCAAGTCAGTTATTACCTTAGTTTGACCAGTGGATTAAATTACACAATTCTGAATAATCATATTCCATTTACACAGCCAGTCTTTTGCCATCATGGTTTACAGGAACCTTGTTACATGCAGCCATGTGTCTCTGTGACTTCAACAAGCATAGACCCTCCTCCTTAACCTTTAATGTTAAAAATTATGGGGGTGTGGTGAATTACATTCTTTGTCTAAAAAATGTTTAATACAGATTTTTCTTCTAGCTTATTTCACATTACTGAAAGCACAAAGCTTAGAAAGTATGAATGGTCATTTCAGAGCCCAAGGAAAATGGTAGCTAGCTGTTTTCTGATTTCAGAGAAAAGCTATGCCAATAGTTGCCTGTGCCAACTTTACATAATTCTATGAAACAGCAGTGTAAACTGGGAAACATTCTGTCTGCCAGAAGTATTCTTTCCCTGTTCTTTACTTCATACAAATTTCACTTGCAGAATAAACTTATTTCTTAATGGATTAGCAACACCCAAACACTATTTCTGCTTAATACAAGCAGTGAAAGCCATGTAAATTACTGCCAGTCTAAAACTGAAATACAATGTCTTTTAGCCTCACACAGTCATTGCGTAGGTCACCTATTGGCCTTGGTAGATACACGAAATCTCACTCATCTATTATATCTAAAACAGTATGACTTCTCGGATTGTATCCAAGTGTCAGCAAACTGCACTTTTTATGACTTTTATCACTGCTTATAATATACCATTATTTAATTACTATATTTAATAAAGTATTTATGTCTTATCAATATCTAATTAATATATTATCATATATTTATACAATATATTATAATATATGTTATTAATACAGATACATTTAATAATATATAGTAATTTAATTAATATATAATAAAAATTGTATAATATATAAAAACATTATTAAAATGGTTCTAAACTCCTAAAAACATCTAAGAGCCCTTGTACAATTTGCCCTTCAAATACTTCAAGCTTTGATTAATATCCCTGAGCTTAGACATGCTGCTACTTTGGAGATGTTTCTTCCAGTTTAAATTAAGCTTTGTTTCTTAGTTTGCAATATTGGGCAAAAGGAGAATTTAAGCCTACTCAGTATTTACACAAGAGAGCACAAACCGGGGAACAAGTGAGGCTGTGATTTCACCATTCTTAATACCAGACATGCATTACCACATCCCTGAACAAGACAGACTCGTCCTAGGACACACAGGGGTATACAATCACTCTGCAGAGGATAAATGGGCAGGCAGCCACAAGACATGATGCACTGATTTGGTCAGATTAGTGTTTTTAATTTCAGCTTGATGCCAGCTACAGGAAGACAGATGATAACATACGGTGAATATCCACATTAAATTCCATACAGCATTTGATCTGTTTATCAAATACTAGTGTCTGTTCATTACTATGCCATCATAGTCAATTAGAACAAAGTTTCACAAATCTCTACTCTTAAGAACAGCCCTTATTTGTGTTAACTTCATTTGAAGTTAATAAGAATGTTCATCTTGCTTGGGCAGGTAATATGGTCTTTATTTCCTTGTGACCTTGTAAGAACTGAGAAAACAAAGAGGTCATAGCAATCAATTGATCTCAAAATTTCATATTTTCTAAATAACAACTAATCAGCATTTCAACACTGCAAAATCATCACAAACAGATCTTTGAATAAATGTAAAACATTTCTATGATATTTGAAGTTCCTTTTAATAGCAGCCCTATTTTAACTTTTACCATTTTTGGTGTAAATCAAAGTATCTTCCTGAAGTGGGATAAAAGGCCACTCTCCTTTTTTTGTGCACTGAGAATTTCAACCATTTTCCAAAACTCCTGAATTCCTGAAGAGTTCATTTGACAATAGGAAAAAGGCTACACAGATAATGGGCAAAGCCTTAGTGACTGAATATAGTACCACCTGTTATCTGCTGACACTTACATACAGGCTCAGAGTTGTTTACTCATTGATGGAGATCATCAGTTGCTACTAAAGAATTATGTTGTTTGAAGCAGCCAGGCAGAAAACTGGAATACCAGCACTGAAGAACACAACCTGTCAGCAACACAAAGTGCTTTTACAAGCCCGTGCTCGGCAGTTGGAGGTAAAATAAGCTTTCTGCCACTACATTAAGAATGTAATGGAATTGTACATCTATAGATCTGTATAGGCTTATTTTAATTACATAAACCTGTGACACAGTATATCTGAGAGACCAGACCCAAGTGCAGGAATTTAAAGTAGCTGACATAGAAAGGGAACCATTCACATGGAAATTAAATCCTCATCATTTTACTAAAGCCCTGTCAAAAGCCTTGGATTGCAATAATAAGTCCAGATCTCCAGGGCTGAGAAAAATCCACAGCACAGAGGTGGCTCTAAATATTTTTCCAAATTCTGCCTTGTTTACAAATTACCATTCTTGGCCAAAATGACTAAGAACAGACAATGCTAAGTTCCAACAGCCTGGTATTCCAGAAATGAACTCCGGATATGTCATATCTGTCAACATCCTGGACACAATTAGTGTTTCTGACCCCTGGCAAAGCATCAAGGTAGCTCTGATGGTTGCAAAAGATTCAATAGGGAGCAGTCACTAAACATACAAAATTCTTCATGTATTTTAAACAAGATCCAAGAAATAACTCTGTAGTATGTAGTATGACATTTCGTTTTATTAATCCTTCCTGCACTGGACACTGAACTAGAGCTGGGACCAAACTTGGCCAAATCCTTAGCAGTGGCAGAGAAAAAACCCCACCCCCCTATTGTGCAACAACTCAGATATGAGCATTAGCATGCTAATAATATCACTGTTTCTTATCAGTCCTAAGATTGGGTTTACCTTCACGCTCAATAATAGTAATGATAAAAGCAATCCCGTAAAGCTCTACAGAGGAGTGCACTAAAGGCTGATTGCATATCATCACACAGGCTTAGCGACGCATTATTAGAAACGTACAAAAGGAAGGATACCACAGGATATTTGTGGAAAAAGTACCACTCCTAGCTTCCTTATGGATTGGCCTCCCTTCCCTCGTGCACATCTGCATGAAGGAGCACAGAGAGCTGGGGACAGGAACTAACCTTGCATGGCCTACATTAGGTCAAAAAAACACAGCAGTTAACTTTAGGGCACATTGGAGCTACTCTATTATTAATCCAATTTAGGAGCATGGATCTTAAATTGACATGTGGAAAGAGGTAAAGAAGAGCTTGGTTTAACCTTTCCCAAACATCATGCAATAGTGACAGCTTTTCGTGCAAGGAAAACCAAGCTGTACTCCAAAAAAGGATGTAGTCATGGGTTCAGAGAAGAGCAATCCTTGAAAGCAGGCAACAAAGTCCTTCGTACTGCTTTTCCTGAGGTGGTATGCTTCAGTATAGCCCCTGTCCTGAAGAGTTGCCAACAGCACCATGTAGTTAATGGTATTTTGGAGAAGGAACAAATGAAAGGAGGATTATTTTATGTAGCAACATAATATTGTGTTTCGAGGATAGAAAGAATGAGAAATTGTAGGAGAAGTTTATGTCAAAGATAGACATGTTAAATATCTATACAATTTGATGGAAAAATGCATGTAAGTGAAATAAAAATGAGAAAGAAAGATACAAAATGCGTGTTCATCCATCTAAAAGAGCTTTAAAGATGTACATAAAATATATGGAATGGTAAGACATAAGAATGGCAGACATGCATTTAATATGGCTACTAGTGCAGGAAAGCACAGAACTTTAAGAAAAATAAATGTAAGGAAAATAAAGGAAAGCAAAACTGGTAACACCTGAAGATGATAAAACAAATTTTTTTGAAGCACCATAGCAAGAAGGCACAGGGTTTTATGCAGAAACTCTTTCTCTTGAGAGGAAATAAAGAAGCTTATAACTGAGTGAAAATACTATAACTCAAGCCTGTATTCATTCCTTCATTCAAGAGAGAAAAAGGTTTTCCTTGGTGGTTTTTGCAGTTACAAAAATATGTATCTATCTCTTTTCCTTGTAGTAACATCTTTTCTGTGAATAAGTCTGCCAACCAGAAGATTGCTTCCAGGCAAATCATAAAAGCTGCAAAGGTATGAGTGTCTTTCATAGCAGTAAGGTGTTCACATCTCAAAATAATTGAGACTGTTCAGGTGCTAACCTAATTAAAGATGTCTGTCTCAATTTAAGTTTAGACTAGATGCAAGTTGGCACAGTAGTTATCAACAGATCATTTTCTTTCAGATCAGTTACTTTGGTTTCCATTAAAGGCTACAAAAGCATTAAAGCATAGGCATTGTTATTAAGCTCCATACTAACTTATGCAGAAAGAATTCTCCACTTACCTACCTATTTCCTTAGCAGGAATTTCCTGATACACTGCTTCAAGTTAAAAAAAGGATTGAGACATCTTCTTGGCTTTTCTCCCCTTTCATTAGCAAATTTCCCATTTCTTAGTGTGACTACACTTTACTACTGTAAACACAGGTGCCAGCAAGTATCTTCCACAAATCGTAGACTTTGGGCATTATTTCCTCAAAGGTTGGTAACTTAGTCATAACAATTGAAAAGCTAATTTCATTAAAAGCTTTTGTTTATTTCCTTTAGTGATACAGTTTTAATCCCAAGTATCTATTGAGCCTATTTTACTTAAGGACTGGTCTGTCTGTGATTTTTCTGTCTGTTAGTCCATCTGGTGTCCTCGTCCTCTCTCCACCCCTGCAGTACTATTAATCCATTGGCCAACTGCACACAAATCTGCAGGTAACACCTTATTAAATTGCTGTGGATTTCATTAAAAGGGATTTCTGGGGAGGGAAAAGGAACCTAGATTTTTCTCTTCCTGAGCAAAAGCCTCCCGTGTGCTCCATTTCCCTGCCTGAGTGGCCTGGCCAGTCAGTCAGAAGCACATGCTGATCTTGCCCTGACAGTGGGCACAGTGTGATAGAAAAACTAGAAGCATGGGGCCTTTAAAAAGGACTTGAGGTTATGGCATCAGATGGAGCCTTGCATGGGACACATATCCACTAAAAAATAAGAGCTGTAAGAAAATTATTCTTAACAGTCATTTGTACAAAATAAGAGAACTTGGTTTTGATTCATGGAAAATAGAGAATTTTCAATCATCTCAGGGTTAGCTTGCAGACCACCTGGGGAGCTCTTTTATCTATCCTATGAACAGGTTTTGCTTCCACTGCTGATACTTTCAACACCAAAAATAAAAGACTTAAGTATGGGACACCATGGTTGTGTCAGTCGTTAAAACACTTGTGTGATTCTGAAGTCTGCCTTAGAGGTCTGGGTACAGACAACGCTGACCATCTTCTCCCCTGGAAAGGCCCTAATTTCAGTTGCTTCCAACTTTGTCAAATGTTAACTGGTTGGCTGGAACCTCTCATCTTAGATATCTCTCTTGTTGATCATTTTTTACCTTCCCATCCCTGTTCTTGCACTGCCCAGCAGAGAAAGATGCCTCCCTGTGCTTCACCACGATGCAGTAGCTCTGAGGAGGCTGCAGCTAAAGGATGAAACCAAACTCACAATGCCAGCTGGCCAGTTGGAAGGTCAAGCAAAAAGAGTTGTGAGCAGAAGCACGTGGGCTCTTTCAGAACAGCAATGGGAAGGAAATGGTATTAGAGCCAGAAGGAATGGGCAGGAACGGATGAAAAAGGGAGAAGGTGGAGGGGGCACAGGGGCTGGACTTGGTCACTCCACGTGACTGGAGCAAGAAGCCCCTGAGCATTAGTGGAAAACTGAGACCAGAAACAGAATAAGCACACTGAGAGAAGATAAACTTGACAGGACTCTGATCACCTCTAATGGTGGAGAGGGGCATGAGTTCTGGGACTGATGGAAAACTGGGAGGCAGGACTACAGACACACTGCTGGGACAAAACAGGAGCAATAGAGTGGCATCAGTCATGATTAGGGAAAGCAGGCACAGATATTTCTATGGGCAGCCTACCCTGTTAGTGGAGTGAGACAAGTGAGCTGGCTCCAAAACAAGGTAACTATTGCCATTAAGTTACTACGTGTGAGCTAATTCGTCCATCTGAAAATTGGGGCTTGTTACTAGAGGTGTGTCACCATGCTAATATAAAGATACCACTTATCTGATAGCACAGGATCTCTGCTTGTATTTCCTAGTATGTATAGCATCATGTGGACATTTCAGCTCAAGTGGCACTAGCTTAGCATCTCTATAATCCACTCCATACAAACAAACGCGTGCCCAAAACAATCAGAGCATGCTCCCTTCCAAAGCCTAGAACAGAACTGAAGCACTATTTTCCTCTTCTGGCAAGGTGTATTTGCAACACTCAGTGTACCTCATCTCTCAGATACAGAGCTACAAATCCATTTGCTAAACATCCAAGCTCGGTCTCTCCAGGCTGAGACACAGCTACAATACTGTTCTTAAAGTCAAGCAACTTGAAGTTGATTAAAGCTGTGCTTTGAAGACAAAAAGTGTGATAAAAGTATTACGTGCTTTGAAAATGAAGCATGAGACATCTCATGTTGGGCATCCAAAATTAGGGGATGCTTTTGACAATTCTGACCTTAATCTTTGTGTGTCTCAATTTCTCAGTTATAAAATGAGGATAATAGTGGCACTTAATTTTGTAGGGAACCATAGATTAGCTCATTTTATGAAGCACTTACATGCTATGGTGAGAGCACAGCACAATTGTCCATGAAGATATTAGATAATTTTACATTTGATGCAGGATCTGTCTGTTGGATGTTGAGTAAGATCTGCTATCAAATATTGAAGGAAGAAGAAATATGGAGTAACTACCCCTTTATTGAATAAGGCAGGATTTCTCAAAAAGGGAAAAAACAATACCTATAAAATCATGTAATGAAAAGCTGTCTGATAATGTGTATGCATAAAAAGAGTAGTATGAAATTTGCACAGGAAGCTTTTATTTTTACATTCCTCACATTTTAAGCACCTGACTTTGCAATTCTCATCACTGTTTTGGTATGGTTTCTCCCTGTAGGCAACTCTATTTTAATTGCATAAAGAGTTTATTGCATAAACTACTTAAGCAGTTTAAAAGTTTGAAAGTTCTGGTTTTCATACACAATGTCATTAAAATTATTTTGATTGTCCTTTTTATCTTTACCATGTATTTCTGATTCCTTTGTAAGTATTTTTATATTATGATAAAATAATTTATAGTTTTCATTATTGTTACTGAAATCTTATCAGGAAGTTTAGCAGCTCATTAAATTACATAATGCATGAAATAGGTGGAATCAATTAAATTAATGGAAAAATAGACTTCTGACATTTTATTAAAATAACATCTTTCATTCAAAAAAGATCCGACTGGTGTTAAAAAGTTGTAAATGAGATTTGTTGTTCAATACAATGCTCTTATGAATTTATGCGCACAACAGCCCAACTTTCTGCCTAAGGGTAATGTGAGTCTCCAAGAGAAGGAAATTTTTGTAGGACATTCCAAGAAGTGTAAAATTATTTTGGACAGAAAATAATAACTATTGCATGTTTAGCAATTTGCATTTCAGATGCAAAGCATGAATCTTCAGTCTTAAAGTTTCTAGTAAAAACATACCAGTTCCTTGTTTGTTTGCTTTATTTGTTTATTTGGTTTTTAAATTCCCCAACTCTTCCTGGGAAAAATCCTACAAAACCAAGCAGTATAAAATGTAAACAACTTTCCTACTGAGGGAAAAGGAACAGAGTGAACTGTATCTGCTGTTTCATATACCATTGTCAAAGCTTAGCCAAAACTTGGTGGGGTGATGGATAAAATGGTGAAGGTTAAGAAATATGATCTGTATTGACTGGAATATGGTTTTCGCTGTATTTAAGAGTATTTAATGCAGACTGTAGTACATATGCATTCAGACTTAAATATGTTTAGCACTAAATGTCATTTAATATCACAGAAATTCTCTTACAATCAGGGTACAATATCTGAAATATAAAGCTGCCCAGTGTAAACAAATACACAAAAATATTGACCTTAATTCACTACAATCCTTCCTGCATTACACTCTTTGTTTCTCCTCTTTATAACTAATGTTAATTTGAAGAAGAACTATATTCCAACTATGAGCACCAGCATATTCTGGACAAATGTGTTCATTTAGTTCTATGAATAAATTAATTAGTTCTTATGAAATAAACCATCACTGTCATAGATTTCCTGTTTTTTTCTTCCTTTTCAATACATGTGCTATGTGCCTCATTGTTGTGTTAAATTTGCTGATCTGAATATTTTAAGCTCCACCCTGAATATTTTAAGCTTCATATGGATTATTTGTATTTTCAGCTGTGTTTCCATTTACTATGATGCCAGTAATTCATTGGAGTAATTTACTCGGTTCTACTGTGACAGTTCTCCTCAAAGTTGCCAGTTGCTCCTACGCATTTCTCAGCATTCTGGTTAATGCATGTCTAGAATGTACTTGCTAACAAATAGATTCCAGTAGCTGTTATGAATTATAACACTGAATTAGAACTTTAATTTTACACTACACAGAATAAAACTTGTATGAATCTCCTTTCTCCCTATCTTCATATTTCCAGTCTCAAAGGCCATGATCACCCTTACAGCCAGGCATTTTCAGAAATCTCTCAAGGCTTCTTCTAGGGATAGTGTGACTCCTATGTGTCAGCTGACAACATTATGATCTCCACTGTGCTATTTTCTATCTGGCAATGGAGTAAGAAGAATTTGGTCAAACGCACAGTCACTCAAGCACTTCTTACCATAAATACTATTGACATTTGTTGTACCTGGCTTTCTGCAATGCCCAATCTGAAATTAAATCAAATCAAAACTTATAGACAAGGTATGGAGCGTCAGTGCTATGTGCATTTTTGCACTTTATTAGGCTATGGAGGAATGTCTTGCAACAATAATGGACAAACCCACACGGGAAAGGAGAATGAAAATTTAGTTTTTTCAGGAATAGCAGGCTTTATCGGGAAACTGAATGACGACAAGGAAAAGAGAAGAATTCTGACAGTGAAAACTACATTGCTAAGAAGGTATGTTACAACAGTATGTATGTGCACATTCAAGTAAGGGGATAAGGGAGATTACACAGGAGGCTATTAAGTCATTTGCCAATAAAATAGCCCTCAAGGAACATTTTTGTTCTTATCACAACTGCAATTACTTGTATTGATATTTCGCACTCATCCTTTTGTCTCTCACTCTGTGTTACTTTTGACATAGGCAGTAGTTTCCCCAGTTCAGACCATGATTCATTATCACCCTCCTTCACAAAAAAACTATTTCTGCTATGAATAATATAGCAATTAAATGCCTAATGTTACTGCCAATTTGGACGTTATTGATCAAAATCTAAGTGTTGTTGTTTACTTGTCTTCCAACTCCACTTTTCTTTTATTGCTTCCTACTACCAGGATATGCATAATCACAACTGGACATAACCTTGTATTTGTTGTTCTTCCTGTGGGTGTGGACGTGTTGCATGCTGGTTCATGATGTAGAAGGTCACCAGCACTGCACGTTTCTGAGGTCACTGGAAGCTTTCTTTACTGCAGTCTATGCACCAGTCTTCTCTGATGCGCTCTGCTCATGTCTCCGCTGAGATTTGCACTGTTTATTAAGGGCCTGAACTAAAGCTGACTGAAGGAAATTAAAATGGGAGCGTTTTCTTTCATTTCACTGCAAATCACAGTAAATGAAAATTGAAATATAGCTGAGAGGACTACAGCCAACAGAGAACCTATGTACCTAAAAACCTTTTGATCTGAGCATCATGTGGGATGTACGAGGAGGAATTCAAAGCTTCTGGATGTTGATCAGGTTTATGAGTTAGGTGTGAAGGTGCCCAGAGGGGCCAAGATCTGCGTATATACAGAGCAACAGGCACCCTGGAGCTTTAAAATGGAAAAGTAAGACCCTGTGGAGTCAGTTTAAATAACAGTTGAGAAGGGCTTATTTGATGAGCAATTTTCAACACAGGTGCCTGAGGTCCTGTGTTAGTCATCAAAGTCCCTTGTTAGAGTTGAAATAATTTTGGCTACTTCATTCAGAAGTTGCTTAGGCTTTGATAAAAAATGAAAGGATAGCATTTACTTCATCTGGAGAAGGTTTTTATGCTGCCTTTCATTTTTATGATAGTCTGCCTCATTCTAGCTTGCCATACATTTATAGTTCAGCATGACTGAACTTTAGATATTCTCTAGCTTCAAAACATTTTTTTTTTCTGTATAAATGATTCCATTTTAAAACAAGTTTAATTCTTGGTGAGGGCAACTGCCAATTTCCACGTTCATAACCCAGCCATTTTTACTGAATTCCTCCTTAGTCTATGAATTTTTTGTCCGGAGTTGAACTGTGCTTATTCATTTACTAATTAGAGTACAAATTAGATTAGGATTGCCACTTAAATGTTAATGTATTTGTTTGATCAAAATGAATTGCAAGCACATGATGTCTCATAATTGGTAAACGTAAGATGATAGCTCAAATCCACCTCTGGGCCTTTATCACACAGGTTAACAATTTTCCATTTCAGTTAGCTGAAGGGAACGGAAAGAATCCACAAATGTTTGAATTTATGAGTATATTTTGCCCAAGATACTGTTCAGGAACTTCACTATTTCAGATTAATCATCAAATAGCATAGAGGACTCTAAGTGTTGAATTATTTCAAGATTTGATGCACAACACAATCTCTTGCAGCCATATCACTGTTATTGATGAAGTACAGAAACTTTTCAGCTTGTTTGTTTGTAAACATGTGACATAAAAATTCTCTCTGACATGAGATGGTCCAATAATAACCAGTAAAATCTCACAGTATTTGTTTTGCTTGACATGCAGTTTCATAAGTGACAATCGTGTATACTCCGTACATAAGAAATCCACATAGCATCCCAGAATTACAGTTTCAGATCTAAGCTTGTGTTTAAAAACAATCCTGGGCTTCAGGATTTCAAGACAGACCCTAAGGACATTAACAGCTAACTGAAGACTCCAGTGTTGGGAGTGAACAGTTTCCATTACTCTTGCTGTTTTAACTCCAAAGCCAACTGAAGTATCAGAGAAATTAGCCATTCCATTGCTGATAATATTAGCAGACACAATCAGGTAATAACATTATTTTATAATCTCAAGCTATTACTTCTCACTGTTTCTCAGTTGTTTCTCTTATGAACTGGCAAACCCCTCAGTTTCCTAGAAGTAACTTCTACAGTGCTCTTATGTGCTGATAATATAAAACTCTTAAGCTTGTAAAACCAAAATTTTGATTATCACCAGGTAATTCTAGTTAAAGACTGGGGACTATAATCTAACACACAACAGAGAAGCATAAAGGAAAATTGGCTTTTAGCAAAACTCTGGTGAGGACTTTACCATACTAGAGACAGAGTAAACTCTGTCAGAATTACAGCTGTTACAGGAAGGAGAATAAGTATAGAATCACAGTATCACCGAAAAATTAGGTTGGAAAGGGTTTCTGGAAGTCATCTAGTCCAACCTCTTGCTTCAAGACAGTCTAATTGAAAAATTAAAAGAGGAAGGCCAAGGCGTTGTCCAGTCATGTTTTGAAAATCTCTATGGAGGCGGATCCCACAGGCTGTCCAGGAAGCACATCCCAGTGCTTAACCACCCTCACAGAGTGGAATTTTCCTGATGCCTAATTAGAATTTCCGTTGCTGCAACTTGTGATTGTTGCGTCTTCTTGTCTCATTGTCACGGAAAGCACTGCCTAAGTGCCATCACAATGTATCTCCTTCCTCCCACAACCTCACAGCAAGAGTTTTTAAAAACATATTGAAACAAGTGACTCTGTATTTTCTCTACTTGGGATTTCAGTCATGTTAGGGTTTTCAGCGTACTTTATCTGTCATCCCCAATTCACGTATGCCTCTGAAAGAGCTGGCAGCTGAAGATGGGAGACTACAAACTTGCCCAAATATTTTGTTCTAACCACTTACAGTCAGAGACATGATGTTGAATTAGATGGACCTAGCATAGCTACTCCTGTACTTGTATGTTCTTTCTCTTCTGTATTTGAACCATCTCTAATTCAACTCAGAGCAATTGTTCACAATTTGTTCTTGGATTTAAAGCTTGCTGCATCTGTTTCAGACTTGGAGAAGCTTCAGTGTCCATAAGCTTGTCTACTTTTCACAAAAGTATTACCTGATTTGATGAAAGACATTACCTCTACTTAAAAATCTGTATCATCGATATCCTTAGTTTATCATGGTCACAGTAACACTACTTCTACATTAATTCTGAGGACAGCTTGATAAATGCAGACTAAATGATGTTTGTTTCATTAATTGTACATATAAGTTAACAACTTCACACTGATTGTAAAGCACCAAATTCATGGGAAAGCATTTGCTGAGCTCATGTGTGAACTCCAGCATTTGCTTTGTATCGTTCAGCCAATAAACAATCCCTAATCGTAGGCCATTTTTGTTTTCTGGACAGGTATGTGGACAGTTAAGAAAACCTTGTCTTTGAGTATGGAATCTTTTTGGAACTTGTTTACCACTTATACCATTGATAATAACTTCCTTGGCTATAACTTCATTGGCAGTTCGTGAATCTACCCAGAAAAGAATAAGCCCGCCTTTTCTAGCAGCTGCATTCAGAATTACGATGTTGTTGATACTTTGGAACATTAACATAACTTTCTACGCTGTGGAGACTTTTATGTGATTTTATTATTTGATATAGGCTGCTCTATCCCTAGTTTATTTTTCCTTTCTACTTCTGCCAGTATTACTACTGATGGCCAGAGGCCTCCCAAAGGCATTGTGAAAACTTTAATCCTTCCCGAATTTTAGCATTAGAAAAAGGTTACAAGAAAGATGGGCTTGGGTTTACAAAGCTCATTACGACCACAGGCAACCAAGCAAACACTAGGGTAACGCTGGAGGCTCTAAGCATCCATTGTAACCAGCACTGGGAAGAAAACTAGCTTCAGGCACTTCTGGGATTGGAAGAAGACAAAGACCTTTCATGCTTTTGCCAACTTCACCTCCAAGCAGAGAGGTGAATACTAGGCCAAAAGCGGGTCCTTGTAAGTGCCAACACAGGCCTGTCAAAGTGGTTATAGAATCATACAATAATAGAATCATAGAATAGTTGGGGTTGGAAGGGACCTTTACAGGTCATCTAGTCCAACCCCCCTGCAATGAACAGGGACAGCTTCAACTAGATCAGGTTGCTCAGAGCCCCATCCAACCTGACCTTGAATGTTTCCAGGGATGGGGCATCTACCACCTCTCTGGGCAACCTGTTCCAGTGTCTCACCACCCTCATGGTAAAAAATTTCTTCCTTCTATCTAGTCTGAATCTACCCTCTTTTAGTTTAAAACCATTACCCCTTGTCCTACTGCCCTGCTAAAAAGTCTGTCCTCATCTTTCTTATAAGTCCCCTTTAAGTATTGAAAGGCTGCAAACAGGTCTCCCTGGAGCCTTCTCTTCTCCAGGCTGAATAACCCCAACTCTCTCAGCCTTTCTTCATAGGAGAGGTGTTCCATCCCTCTGATCATTTTTGTGGCCCTCCTCTGGACCCGCTCCAACAGGTCCATGTCTTTCCTGTGCTGAGGGCTCCAGAGCTGGACGCAGGACTCCAGGTGAGGTCTCACCAGAGCAGAGCAGAGGGGCAGAATCACATCCCTCGACCTGCTGGCCACCCTTCTTTTGATGCAGCCCAGGATATGGTTGGCTTTCTGGTCTGTGAATGCACATTGTTGGCTCATGTCCAGCTTTTCACCCACCACTACCCCCAAGTCCTTCTCTGCAGGGCTGCTCTCAATCCCTTCATCCCCCAGCCTGTATTGATACTGGGGGTTGCCCTGAGTCAGGTGTAGGACCCTGCACTTGGCCTTGTTGAACCTCATGAGGTTCACACGGGCCTGCTTCTCGAGCTTATCCAGGTCCCTCTGGATGGCATCCCATCCTTCAGGTGTGTCAACAGCACCACTCAGCTTGGTGTCATCTGCAAACTTGCGGAGGGTGCACTCAATCCCACTGTCTATGTCATTGATGAAGATATTAAATACAGACCCCTGAGGGACACCACTTTTCACCAATCTCTATCTGGACATTGAGTGTCCTGTGGATGTCACCATCCAACTAATTCCTCATCCACCAAACAGTCCACCCATCAAATCCATATCTCTCCAATTTAGAGAGAAGGATGTTGTGGGGGACAGTTTCAAAGGCCTTACAGAAGTCCAGATAGATGACATCCGTAGCTCTTCCCTTGTCCACTGATGTAGCCACTCCATCATAGAACGCCACTAGGTTGGTCAGGCAGGACTTGCCCTTGGTGAAGCCATGCTGACCGTCTTGAATCACCTCCCTGTCCTCCATGTGCCTTAGCATAGCTTCTAGGAGGATCTGTTCCATGATCTTCCCAGGCAGAGAGGTGAGGCTGACAGGTCAGTAGTTCTCAGGGTTCTCCTTTCTACCCTTTTGAAAAATGGGTGCAATGGTTCCCTGTTTCCAGTCACCAGGGACTTCACCTGACTGCCATGACTTTTCAAATATCATGGAGAGTGACTTGGCAACCACATCAGCCAGTTCCCTCAGGACTCTGGGATGCAGCTTGTCAGGTCCCATAGACTTATGCATGTTCAGGTTCCTCGGGTGGTCACAAACTTGATCTTCTCTTACAATGGGAGGGACTTTGCTCCCCCAGTCCCCATCTTGCAGTCCATCCACTCGAGAGGTGTGGGAAGGGAGGTTGCCAGTGAAGACTGAGGCAAAGAAGTTGTTGAGTACCTCAGCCTTCTCCTCGTCCATTGTCATCAGTTTGCTACTCTTGCTCATCATGGGGGGTACGCTTTCTTTGACCTTCCTTTTCTGGCTGACATACCTGTAGAAGCCCTTCTCATTATTCTTTGCATCCCTTGCCAAGTTCAGCTCCATCCACGGCTAGGCCTTCCTGACCCCATCCCTACACAACTGGGCAGCGTCCCTATACTCTTCCTACGATACCTGTCCCTGCTTCCACTGCCTGTGCATTTCCTTCTTGCCCTTTAGTTTGACCAGCAGGTCTCAACTCAGCCATGCTGGTCTCTTGCCTTCCTTTCCTGATTTCTTACACCTGGGGATCAAGAGCTCTGTGGAAAAGCATCCTTAAAGATCTGCTAGCTCTGTTCTTCTCCCCTGTGCCTGAGGACCGTTTCCCAGGGGGTCCTATTGACTAACTCCTTGAAGAGCTGGAAGTTTGTTTTCCTAAAATTCAGGGTCCTGACTTTACTCTTCACCTGACCCATATCCTCTCAGGACTGTGAACTCCACCAGCGCATGATCACTGCAGCCCAGGGTGCCTCCACGCTTGACGTCACTGATTAGCTCACTTGCGTTGATGACTAACAGGTCCAGTATTGCATCCCCTCTGGTAGGGGTGTCTATTCCCTGGCTTAAGAAGTTATCCTCAATGCATTCCAGGGGTCTCCTGGATTGCCTATAGCTCGCTGTGCTACTTTTCCAGCAGATATCGGGGTGGTTGAAGTCCCCCAGCAGGATGAGAGCCTGCAAACATGATGCCTCCTGTAGGTGCAGTAAGAAGACTTCATCAATGGGCTCCCCTAGATTGGGTGGCCTGTAGTAGACACCAACCACAAGGTTCCCTTTGTTGCCTCGGTTTCTGATTCTTACCCATAAGCTTTCAACCTGCTCATGGCTATTCTTCAGAGACAGGTCTTCACACTCTATCCATTTCTTGATGTAGAGGGCAATGCCTCTGCCCCTCCTTCCCTGCCTGCCCCTTTTGAAGAGCCTGTAGCCATTGATGGCCGCACTCCAGTCGTGGGATTCGTCCCACCAAGTTTCAGTAATGGCAACTAGGTCATAGCTTTCTAGCAGCATGGTGGCTCCCAACTCCTCCTATTTGTTGCCCATGCTGCGTGCATTGGTGTAGAGGCACTTCAGCTGGGCTGTCGGCCATGTCACCTTCTTAGAGGAACACCCCTTTACTCCTTTGAGGTATTTCACTGGTGTTTCCCTGTTGGCTCCTATTACCTCAGGAGCCCCTGGCTCATCTCCGTAAGACTTCAAGTGTGCTGCAGTGTAGCCAGCACGTCTCAGACCAACAGGCTGAGGGCCCTCGCTAGCACCCCATCCCTCTAACTGTGGCGTGTCATCCCACAGCTTGTCACAGGAAAGTCTAGTTTGAAGCTCTGTCAATGAGTCCCACTAGCTTGTGAGAAAAGACCTTCTTCCCCCTTTTGAAAAAGGTGAATCCCATCTGACACCAGCAAGCCTGGTGCCGTGTAGGCCATCCCATTATCGAAAAACCCAAAACTGTGTCGGTGACACCAGCCACGGAGCTATGTATTAATAGACTGGGCCCATCTGTTTCTTCCAATGTTGCTACCTGCAACTGGAAGGAGAGATGAAAAAATAACCTGTGCTCCAGATTCCCTTATCAATTGTCCCAAGGGCCTGAAGTCTCTTTTGATCGCCCTTGGACTATGTGTTGTGTCTTCATCTCCACCCACATGGAAGAACAGTAATGGGCAACAGTCCGAGGGCCGTACCAGGCTAGGAAGTTTCCTTGCAATGCCCTTAACCCAGGCCCCAGGAAGGCAGTGGACTTCCCTAAGAGGAGGGTCTGTCTGGCATATTGGACCCTCTGTTCCCCTCAGAAGGGTGTTGCCTACAACTATAACCCATCTTTTCTTCCTTGTGGAGGTGGTCATGATATGGAGGGTAGGCCTTTCTGACCTTGGCAACACCTCTGGTGTAGATGGACCGTGATCCACATCATCTGTTGACTGGCCTTCCACATCCAGAGCCTCATATCTGTTGTACAGAGGCACCTGGGAAGGAGAGGTGGGCAAGGAGGGGGTTCACCTGCCACCCCAAGTGTGGACTTGCCTTCCTTTAAGCTACTGCCTTCAGCCTGATGGGGACAGGATACAGGATCCCCTTGATCTTGTTTTTTTTCTGGCGGCTGTTCCTGTTTCTGTCTCAGGGAGGGCAGAGCATGGTTCCACCAGTCTATCTCTTTCTCAGACTCCCTGATGCTCCTTAAACTTTCTACTTCCTCTTGTAGCTCTGCCACCAAGCTGAGCAGATCGTCCACCTGGTCACACCTCACACAGCTGTCCTCACTTCTGCCATCCGTCACCAGTGAAAGGCTCTGTCACCCTCTGCAGCCTGAGACCTGGGCGGCTGCATGTTTTCATGGGAGCTCTGTCCGGGTTGCCACATCCATTCTGGCGAGGGCAGAGGACATGGCTTTCCACTGGGTGTATACCATAGCTAAGCTCCTTCTGAGAGGGTGATGACCACCAACTGAACTCACATCTTGAGCGGGTAGGGTGACTACGCCCTTCCTGCGCGCCCTTCCACACGAACTGCTGCACCACACCCTGGCTGACGCGCCACGCTCTGTTTGCCGCTCCTGGTCACTCGCGCTCCCCAGGCTGCTTTGTATAGGCGTGGGGGTGGTCGCGGTTGCTCTGGCAATGCCCAGGCCTTGTCAGCGTCTCCTTCAAGAGCTGCCGGCTCCTGGCGGGTCTCTCCACTGCCCCAGTGTTTCCCTGCCTCAGGAGAACTCCCTGTGCGCTGAGATCTGCTGCTCCGCTGTGGATCAGACCAGCTCCAGAGCAGCTCCGCTTGGCGACTGACTGACTGCTAGTTTCCATTACACTGTCTTTAAATCTCCCACTGTTGCGGGAGAAAATAAACCATGCAAAATAAACAAACCATGCTTTGAAAATAAACTATGTGCAAATTGAGGAACAATTTGTTCCCTCTAGCCCTATTTCATTTTTCTTTCTATGCATTTATTTACAGGACTCACCTTTTTTCTGTCAGAAACAACTTAGGAGCTGTGAATTCTCCTTTTGACTATAAGATCCTTATGGCTACATGAACCCAGAGTACTTGTGTCGGGTTCCTGGCCATGGCCTAATGCAGGATTTCGATCTGCAGTTCATAAAACATTAAGATCAAACAACAGCAGACAGCTTGCCATTCCATAAGGGAATTATTCTCCCTTCCTATGGGGAGCTGAACACTCAAGGAACCTGTACTGAGGAGAAACAGCTTAAAAGGGAAGAGATATTTTCCATTACTAATGTATCAACAGCAAAATGGACATCAATGTACTCAAAATCTTGGTCCAACTGGTGCATCCCAGGTCTAAAGCTAGCTTTTAATAATTTGATTCTTACTTGTACACAATGTGAAGTTGTAGATAATAGTTTCTATAATATTAAAAATGTATACCATAAAAAATTCTCTGTAGGTTTACCTTTTACTAAATTAGTATAAAATTTTCATCATCAATCTCTGCATTACCCCAAAGTATGTCTGGCTTCAAGAGACAAGCATATTCATCCCTAATCTCTAAAGCCTTAAGCCCCGACTCTGGATCACAAAATATATGGTTAAGATTTTGTCTTTCAAACTCCAGCAGTGCACCAGCCTGTGGGAAGATGTGATGAGGACAGGCTAAGCCCAGTAAGGAAGATAGTACAGAAAGTTTAGTTTCCTGGGAAAGTGAGCAGGTGGAGAGCAAGATATGAGAGGCTTCCAACCAACTGGAAAAATGGATGTATTTATTTTTTTGCTTTATTTTCTGGTCAATTTTGTATTACTGCCTGCTTGTAATAGTACAATGAGTACTATTTCCAAAGTAAGGCAAAGGTGGGTGCTAAAGTAAGGGCAAGTGAAAAAAAGAAAAAAAAATTACAAGAGTCACCCTGAAGTATGTATTTTGGAAGTTACAACAACCACATGGATACCACCTGGGCAAAAAGATTTCTAAGACTGAGCCTGAATCACAAGGACACATAAAATCTCAGAAGACCTCAGAAAATATGAAGGTTTAGGTAAGCTTGAAGAAGATACCTAACTGTGCAACTAAAAAACTAAAAAACTTGACAAGCTGTGAAGAAAACAGAGAAACTGGGCTACCTGCTGCTAGCTGTGCAGCCATCCTTCCCCAGGGGCAGGGGCAGAAACCATATCTAAGGGCACACGCAGAGGTCTAGGAGCCTGTAAGAAGACCAAGGGGAGCTACTTCTCTGACGCATAGAGAAGGAAGTTAATTTGAAGTAAGGAAACTGTACTCCTGCCCCTTTTTTATACATGGGCCTTAGCATGCTCTCAAGGAATACAAGAACAGCTGTATCAAGTCAGAGCAAAGGTCTATGTAGCCCTGCATCTGCCCTTCAATGACTAGTAGTGCATGTAGATATACGGCGAAGAGGAAAAGAGAGGAACGAAGCATAGGGGTGGAGAATACTTTTTCATCATCCATCAGTTTGGAACTTCTTGTCTCAGAGCCTCCTGAGCCACAGGTGTTGGCTTCATATTAGAGTAGATATCAGAGGAGTTTCCTTCTTTGTATTCAGCCCTATTTTACAGTGGAGCTACACATTATATGATGAACCACATCAGGAAGCCTCAGTCACCAACTTTATTCCCAACCTGAAAGGTCCCAGTCTGTGTGTTTCTTCCTCAGATGGCAGCTGTTCTTCATCTTCGATCATCCCTCTCGCTCTGCTCTTTTACCCTATCTCTCAGCTATATATATTGGGGGCAGAAAATAAAGACCGGTGGATTTTTATTTATTTACTGGTGTCTCAAAAATATGATGTTTTGCATAATTTTATTCATCTCTTACGATAAATTCGTTAAAGGAAACCCTCAGATTCTCTTCACAATTGAACTTCCTGAAGTCATTTCAGTAGGTTTGCACAAGGCTTTGATGCAGGACCTGACCTAGGACAAAAATCTACCATATAGTATAAAGCATATATACCCAGGCCACCATATATGGGTTAGGAACCCTCTCTCAGTAAAAGATCTTGACTTTAATTCTTTGTATTTCAACTACTGGCCATTTCTTGGTAGAAGCTGTGGGGGTAATTGGTAAACTAATCGGTGTCTGGACATTGCCAAGTATTTCCATTATGTCACTATGACCAAATTAATGTATCCTTGATTTAAGAATATGATACCAAATAGAGTAGGTTATGATTATTTAATTTGAAAAAGCATGTATTGAGAGTAGGACACCTGCTTTTCCATATTAATTTGTACTTTTCTGTGTAATTTTTCTCTCTGCTACTTTATGAAAAGTGGGGATTTTGTATCAGTACTCATCAAGCTTCATATAAATGCAGTGCAGGTCCTTTTATATCCATATCTGTAATAGCACATTTCCTCTAATTTTAAGATTAGTGTGTGAAGTCTCTGTGCTTATGCTTTAGATGAGATGGCTTTTGATTTGTAAATAGTATGAATCTTCAGGACTATACTCTTTCTTCATCTGTTGAAAATCTAATAAAGCTCAACTCATAGATGTCATGAATTGTATAAACATCCACTGCTTCAAAATTAATGTCCCCTTTAGCAAATCTAAATTAAATCTTAGTAAGCATGCAGTAGGAATATAAGTATCATTCATATAAATATTTATCCTTAATAATTATTCATATCATAAACTTATGGACTGGTGCCATTGTATATGTAATAACAATCTTTTATCTTCTGCTTGCATTCAGCTAGACCTGTACGTAGCAAGATGATCTGTCAATACAAAAAAAAGTCTCAGAACTGACAACTGGAAACTGATGGAAGTCACAGAGGTGAGCATCCATCAGCACCATCATCAGAGTACCCAGGTCACTTAACACAATCAGTGTTCTTTCTGATTACGTTCTCAAGATGGTGGCATCAAACATACGGAGTTGATTCTTTTTTCCCATGAACAAGCTATGTCTACAATAAGAACTTTTCCTGTAGTTTTGAGGCTTCATGAATCGGTGGGATTCCAGTAAAATGATTCCAATCAATAGGATGCTTCAACGGGTCTTGCCCATTGTTAGGCTTCCAATGGCAAAATGAAAGGCTGTTTAGGCAAACAAGAGCCTGGCCAGTTTCTGCAGTCCATTCCCCTCAAACTGCTGCAGCTCCACAACTCTAGGAGTAAGGATGCTGAAGGACATACCCCTGCCTCATCCTTTTAGAATCCAGTTTTATACCTATTGTTTAAGAATTTGTCTTATTGAGCTTGCTCTTACTGTCTGCCTCCACTGCCTCCTGTGGCTGCAAGACCCAGAAGTTTACTACCTGCAGAGTAAAAACGTTCTGTATTTTGACAGTTGACTGTGGATAGCTGATTTCCAAAACATGTTATCCAAGCTAGGTTTTATGAAATGTCTGGTCTGGTATAGCTACTGGAGGGCTTCAGTTGATGCACTCAGGCAGCCCCCAAATGTGTTGAAGAATCTCCAACAGCATTTGCCATCCCCTTTTTCTATCTTCTATGCAAGGGCTTTCTCAGTATTCAAAAAGATCTGTTTAAGTTTTCTTCATCTCTTCTCATCACTCTGTTTACCCATTAATTTTAAAGTTGGCACGGTATACTGGCTATTTAAAGAGTGCATCGTTCTCTTTAGTAACAACAGCAATAATAATGCCTTATTATTACTGATATTATTGTTGCTGTCTTATACGGTATTGTTCGTTTGTATTGCATGTGTCCAGGCACGTTGCTTAAGATCTCTAGTATTAGATTGGTTTCCCACTGAGCTGGGCACTGTAAAGGCACAGAAGAAAGCCTTTTCTTCTACAGATACTAATGTAGCAAAAAAACTAGGTCCTTTTTTCACGCAGATTTCCTTATTTAGAAAGATATTACTGGTCTCATTACAGCTTTTTGTTGATGCTAAGCCAGCACTCAACCACTGACTTCTCCAAAAGAAAGACCCAGTAATACTTGTAAATTTTATGTAATAAAATTCCAACCAATTCAGTCAAGGTCAAAAGTGCTTTTGTGGTCATCTGTCTACCTTCCTACCCTTTCCAAAATAATTTTAGAAAATAGATCTGCTCTTTTAAAAATTTACAGGGCCCTACCCCTTTATGGACAAGTTTCCACAGAAAAACATTCTCCTTCCTGACCACACATTTTCATGGGATAAAAAGTACTGTGTACTATCTAACTATAAAGTACTAAGTACATTTTAAAAGTTTGTTTGTTTTTACAGCAGTTTTCCCCCTTTCTTTTTCATCAAAACCAGAGAAATTCTTTTTCGGGTGTGAGAAGAGTCTAATAATTTAATCCAGGTGATCCTATGTCTGTAAAGGGTAGTCCATGAGTATATTGACACCAACTATTTCCTCTTGTGAATTCCATTACCTGAATTAACTGTACAGAAAAAGTCACTGTCTGCTGGCCACCAGACTTATACATTCATATACACATATATTGTTGTATAGATATTGCATATTTTTACTTTTTTTTTTTTCCTCACAGAACCATCATCAAAAAGTCACAGTAGAACCACACTTAGCTTCAGAAATAGGATATACCCAGCACTTACTATTGGACAGTAATGGTTAGAAAAAAAGTTGGTGCTTAAAGCCAGACTGGATGAATTATTGCTGATAAAGCATAATTGTCAGGGTAACGCTACATTGTCTTAAATGGTTCATGAAAAAGCTGCCTGCAGTTATGCACCACAGGGTATGATATGGACAAAGCCTATAAAAAGTTTACTATCTATTGCCATTAATTTAAAATGACAAAGAAAACTCAGTGTGCTTAAGCCTCAGTGTGCTTAAGTCAGGCACACATGTGACATGATGATCCATTGGCAGTTGCATGATCCTCCTAAAAAGATGCTTGTGTTTTGGAAGAGCCTTTCAGAGCGGGCTGTCAAACGTCTGCAAACGCAGGATTGCCACGCTGCTGTGCCCAGCCTGTGGGTAGGCGAGGAGGATGATGCTGGCTGCAGGAAGGCCTGGCCGGCACCGCGGCCAGGATGGGGGACTCTGCCTTCGGGTCCCTTTCTCTAACCTGAGACATCACGAGCAAAACAAGAGCACTTTAAAGCAATTGAGCTATGGAAAGGGGGGGCTCATCCACAGAACCTAATTTAAAGGTCTCAAACGGGTATCGCTCCCTTGCCGTCACTTTCTCCCCTGGAGTTAACCTGGAAACCGTGACTCGAGGCTGACGGGTTTATTTTCTCTTCAAGCCAACGTTTGCTTTGAGTTTTATCTCCCACGCACACGCACACCCCGCTTCCAGGTGCCCCCCGCGGGGCTGCCGATGTGCGCGGCTCGGGCCGGCCCCTGCCCCGCGGGACCGCGGGCGCCCGCGGCTGCCGGCCCGCCCGGCGGGCAGGGCGGGCCGGGCCGGGCCGGGCCGGGCCGGGGGGGCCCCGCCGCGCCCCTGGGAAGGCGCTGCCCTTCGCTCGGCGCGAGGGCCGGGCTTCCCCAGTTCAGACAAGTCCTTGCCCCGCTCCCGCGGCGGCGGCGGGTTTGGTGCGACACCGTCCTGACACGTTGTAACTGGTTTCCACACCCACCGCGCCTGAGAGCGACGGGAAGTACCTGCGATGAGCCCTGCGCCGCCTTGACTCGCCGCCGCCGCGATCGCAGCAGCCGGGTCGAGCCGCCCCGCCGCTCCGGAGGCGAGACCCCACCGCGGGGCACCGGCGCAGTAAGTGGGGCTCCCCTCTGCCGCCCCCGGGACGGGCAGGGGCAGGGGCAGGGGCGGGGGCAGGCTCTGCCCCCACCGGCCCCGCGCTGCGGACGGGCGGGTGGGGCGGCCGCCCCCCGCCCCGCCAACGGCCCGCTCGCTGCGGAGCCGCGGGGCGTTTGAAACGGGGCCGCGGGGATCGCGAAACGGAGCCGGCGGCGGCGGCGCGGCTCCGGCCGCGGGCACCTGAGGGGAGCCGGCGCCGAGCGGCAGGGGGGCGGCGGCGGGAGAAGGGCCGGGCGGCGGCCCGCGGGGACGGGCTCCCACGCCGCGCTCCCTCGTGGGGCCGCGTTGCGCAACCGGCCGCCGTGCGGTCGGGGTCCCGCGGGGGCGCGGGAGCTGCGTCCCCGCCGTGGCCGGGGGTGACACACGTGCGGTGTCCTCAGGGCTGAGGCGTGTCCGAGCACGTCGCGGTGCCGGCGGAGGGCTGGTTGCCTCCGTTTTGCCTGAAAAGTTAACTTTCTGGTTTAAAAAAAGAGAAGAAAGAAAGAAGCAGGAACGCTTGCGGGTGTTGTTTTTCACTTGAATTTGATGCTCTTTGCATCCACGGAAAATACTGTAATTTCATTAATAATGAAGTAATTGCCTGCCACTGCTTAATGTGGGTAATTATTATTTGTTCTTGATACAATTCCTTAATACAAAGATTGGTGGAAGGCAGCTGTCGTAAAACGCCTGTTTATTGTGTTAAAGGCTGGTCACACCAGGCCCTTAAGCGGTGGGAAGGCTTCTCGGCAGAGCCGCGGGTCAGAGGTGCTCAGGTGGATGCCCCAAAAGCCATACCTGAGAGAGGGGCCTGCAACGAGATGTTCCCGTGGTTTAAATTCCCTTTAACTGAGGTGGCAAGGTTGAAACTTTATGCAGAAACTGTCAAAGCAATCACATTTCCTTTGGAAAAGAGATAAGGACATCCCGAGGAGAGCATCACGGCCAGGGCCTTGCCAAGGACCGGCTGTGCGAGCCTGAGGTTAGAGCTGCTCCCCAAAGCTGCTGAATATGAATTTTTTCAAATCCTGAGAATATTAGTAAGGCAGGGAAGTTACTTGTCTTTAGCTCTAGCCTGGAGGACTGTGCTCTTGGAACCAGCACAGAATGTTGCATCATTTTCTTCAGTGGGCATTTGTCATCTGCTGCTTTTGTGGAAGCTGGGATACTCTCTGTATCTTTCTGCAAAAAGGCACATTTACTTTTCTTTCAAAGAAAAAGCTCTCTTCTTGCTGGGCTCCTGATAATGGCACCGGAAAGGTCTGAGCATGTTGTTAATAGAAGGACAAGATGATCACATCAGTGCAGGATTCAGAATTTGTGTTCTTCAGCAAGAGATTCAGTTTTAGCAGCTGCCTTGGAGTTTAAATTCAATTTAAGCCCATTAATGGCACTTAATAAAAAAGTTTTAAGTAATTCATCCCTGTGTCCAAGCAGAGAAGATAGCTGATACGCTGGCCTGGGATTAACAGCCAAGGTACTTTCTCAGAGGATGAACAACAGCTTTCCTGGTGCTGGTAAAATTTGTAATCATGCACATGAAGTCTGATAAAGCTCTGGAAGCCTCCAGAGATGGGCCTCATTCTGCACAACCTTGCTAACAGAATTGTTGACCTGAGGAGGATCTTTGAAGAATCAAGTTGATTATGCAGGAATCATTATACACGGTTGAAGAAGATACCAAAAAGTTTATTTTAGAATTTTGTCTAAACCTCTGCCTCTCTATCCAAAAGTATATTGGTTTCATAGATACATTTCCTACAAAATAGCTCTTACCTTCTAAGGAGGAAAATACCTGTGTCAAGACATCTAGAGCTTTTGTCAAATATACCTGAAGCCATTGTTTTAATTTGGGAGTTTTCTTTTGTTTCTTTTCATAAATGTATCGCATGCTGATGTCCTTAATTCCAAAAAACAGAATTTGAATTTTTTCATTTTTCTCATCTGTTCTGTGATTTATTTCCATGCTGACAGATTTTCCATTTACTTTCTTAAATAAATGTGCACTGCTTTAAGCATCTTTTATAAACAGCACTTCATAAACAGTAAATCAAAGATCAACATCAAAGATGTTCACTGTAAAATAACTATTCTTGTTTGAAAGACACTGCACTAGAAGTCTCACATTTCCAAGATTATATTTATTCCCTGCTTTCAGCATAAGTCTGAGCATAAGTTACCGCATATGAGCTATGCTACAATTAATTAATTCATTGTTTTCAATGAAAAGTCAAACAATACACAAAATTACAAAATACAAATATAAAATATAAAAAAATTATACAATTAAAAAAAAATCAAAAGAACCAAACAAAACAAGAAACGCATGTGAGCCAGCACACACGTGCAATCATTTTTTGCCTTTTCTTTGTTCATAACATTCAATATTTTATATTGCACAACTTTACATATTAAGTATAGTCCTGTTCCCTTATATTATTTTCAAAGGAAAGAGTGAGAAGAAAAAAAAAGGGATTAAGACAAGCTTTTGAAATAAACACTTATGTCTTTCTCAACTGATTGGCTTTCCAGATGATTGGCTTCCATGGGACACTGATGGGAAAGTTTTAATTTTACAATATGGTAAGAGTTTGACCTTTGAATCGGTCTGCCTTGTCTGTACCGCGTGCTCAGTTCTGCGTCGCGTTACACCACAGACTGTGTCTGCAGCTGGGCAAAGTGAAATGGTATCACTCCTATTTTATAATATTTTATTTCTACCTGTGAGGGCAGCGTAAGAGAAGCCCTGGATATCTGTCACAGGAATACAGGTAACTCTCGATCGGGGGGTGGGGGGGGGAGCAGTTGGATCCCTTTCGCTTGCTGCTTTCCCGTTCACCACAAAGAGCTACTCTGGAAGCAGCCAGAAACACTCCTTTCCCCCAGGCTCGAAAGCAATCCTATCTGGGAAGATCTACCCTGCTACTTGGCTGAGAGACAGGATTCAAATGGAATTATTTCATATGACATGCTGATGCCAGCCTCAGATCTGGATTTTTCTTTCTTGGTCTTTTTCAAGACGTCCCAAGTTCCTCAGACTTCCCAAGTTCCTCAGAAATCTTGGTTTAATTGAAGAATTAATTGGACTTTGGAGTATCAGTAGTGTATGGAGATTTGGATTTTCATTCCTTTAGGTTAATGTAGCTAATTTATGTTTCCTTTCAAGAAGATTTAAACTGTTCCCAGCAGACAGTGGAAAGCAAATGCAGTGTTTGCAAAAATATCTGAAAGGTCTTGATGTGAAGAGAGAATTGTGTTACATTTATACACCAGTAAATGCAACCAGAACTCCATACGACTATTCCTTGCTGTTATGCTGCTGTACTATTAATTAGGCTTGCAGGGAAACCCAGTGTTAACTTTCAGCTATACTTTATATATGCTTTTTATAACTAATCTGCCTTTGTTGGATGTCCTTCCTACTTCTGCTGTCTTTCTCTTAAGCTTCATGCCCTGGCCCTGAAAGATGAAACAGTGCTACCATGTATCATCTTTCTATTTTACATGGCCATGCTCATGCCCCTCTCATGAAAATCCCCACCACCCCCTTTTTTTTTTTTTTGTGGCTTACCTGCCCAGTGCAGAAGTTCATTGCAGTTTAGGTTTTAGGCGAGCGGTGGAGTTGCTGGAGTCCTGTAGGGTTGCACAAACATGAAGGAAGAAACGTTGGCCATTTGTCCTCTCTCTACCTTAAATCCCAAATTGTCTCAGCAAGAACCAACCCTCTCAGCTCTTGTTAAATGAAATAAAAAGATGGTAAGAATGAATTTATAAATCATCAGCAGTAAACAACTTATTGTTAATGTTTTGGGGCAAGAAAAAAAGGTAAGATTAAAGCAGCTACTCCTTTTGGCAGAAGGAATGAGCAGGGTGGAAACTAGACATTAGATTGCTGATTCAGAGTTTGATCCCAGATGTGGGAGGAGAGATCTTTCTGGAGTTCCTCATAACTCACTGAAATGAGGTAGGCTGGTCCTGCTTGGGAGCAACAAATGGATTAGATCAGCGTAGGAGAGCAGATAGATAAGGAGAAGGACCTGAATGACTGTTGCTTCAAAGAAGCCAAAGAAAAGGAATGCGTTGTAGAGGAAGAATAATGCATCAAAAAGTAGGAAATATAATTGGTTTCTGAAGTATACTCTGTCAGTTGTTATAAAGAGAGTTTTGAAATGCAACCTACGGTAGCGTATTGGAATATGTGTTGGGTATGTATTGGTGTTACTGGTACAGATCTTCAGTGTATTATGAGCTGTCTTGTAGCATTTAATATAAGAACTTCATCAAATCACTTTAATATGTGTTTAGTTTTGCCTTATGTAGAAGAAGCTTTTTATCTAGCTCTTTAATATTCATTTGGCAATATTAATCCCTGAGCCTTTTCAAAACATTTTTAAATTCTTGGAAGGTGCTAGAAAAACTTAGAGCAACATTACCAGAAAAGTATTTGGAATAATATCTATGTGCGTGTCATAGATCTCTAGAAATATTCTGTTTTCTTACTTTTTTCTCTTTACAGATACATTTCATCAGCTCATGAATGGAAATTTGAGAGAATTTATACAAAATATATGTGAAAATGGAAACTTCATCTTTGCTATCGTCCTTACATGATGAATGCAGATCAGACAACTATATTGAACCTCATTACAAGGAGTGGTACCGAGTAGCTATTGATGCTCTAATTGAAGGAGGTTTAGAAGCCTACAAAGAATTTCTTTCCAAAGAGAGATGCTCAGAGTTCCTAGCGGATGAGGAAATTGATTATATTTTGAATAATGTTCACAAACTTCCCCAAAACACAGTTTATTCCTCTAACCATGCCATTGATGACACCTCTTCCTCGGGAACCTACTGGCCCATTGAATCAGATGTGGAAGCTCCAAATCTTGACTTAGGTTGGCCCTACCTGATGCCTGGAATTTCTGGTGGCACAAATATTGATCTGCTTTTTCATCCACCACGAGCACAGCCTTACACCATAAAGGAAACTATTCGGAAGATGATACGAGATGCAAGAAAGGTAACCATGAAAAATATTATTGAAAAAAAAATGTGGCAATAATAATCTAGTTGGTGTTTTACTAGAGGTTTTTTTTTTGTTCTGGCAGGAAAAAACACTCTGGCTGCTAACAATTCAAATGGAAAGGTTTTCCCAGACTGAGATCACATGCACCAATGTTATTAACCTTATTTACAAGGGATCAGGGATTAATTGGAGGGATTAATGAAGCATAATTACCATTTTACTGTAATGCTGACCAGTCTGTGAAAAATTTGTAGATAATCAGCACGCCTTTTCTTTGGCCTTGGTTGAATATACCTCAAGTGATACAATTCTGTCTAACTTCAGGATGTATTGTAAGGTTTCTTTCTTGCATCAGTGGGAATATGCATTGGTTTGGCATGGTAGCCAGTTGTTACAAGAAAATAACACCTTGGTGTACATCCGACTTGTGTACCTTTAGAGTCTCAGGTTTTGTGATTTTGCATGCCTGTCATTGCAGAAATTAGTCAGAAAGTATTAAAGAGAGCTCAGAAGAAAAAAAAAAGAGGTTTAGGCAACAAGGAAATAGATTTTAGTTGGGTACCTTTACCTTCATTTCTGACTAATGACTAATTTATAAGAAATGTGGACACCTCTCCAAATGTACTTGTCTCCATTTAGGGGCACTTGCATCTTGAGTTTCCAGAGGCACACTCAGCTTACAGCTCAGTGACAGGGTGCTGTATGTACAAACCACCCTTTGCTTTCCAGTGTCAATTTTTAAAAAACACCAAAAAATGTATTAGCATGCAGATCTGTTTAATCCTGGGCCACATTACCTCTTAAACAGATGTGACAAGGTTTCAGAAGTATTCCTAGCAAGTATGTCACGCTCCCCTTTCTTCACTGTGAAATAAATTGGGTTCTGCATGACTCTACGGGCTTTAAATCGGTAGGACGGGCTCTAGCTTGAGTGCATCCGTAAACACTTCAGTGGCTGAAATGTGCGTGTAAACGTGTGCAATAGAAACAGACTGAAAAGGGTGGGGAAGAGAAGGACAGCATCTTTTTACTATGTCTGTCCCCTATTTAGATAAAGCGTATAATTTGTTGCTATGATAGAGTTATCACTAGGCCTTTTATCCTGCAGTTTACAGTCTAGAATGACTGTATGCTCAAGGAAGAGGAGAATTAATTACTTCTCTCCCTCTTTGTCCCTTTCAGAGTGAGATTTGGTGTTTTCTGCCTTTGTATGTAGTGAGGCTTGACCATGACTTGCCCAAGATACTCCGTGATCTTTTTCAACTGCAGCTCTTGAGCTACCAATGTATCCACTGTAAGGAAAACCACAAAAACACAGTCAACTCTATTGCCAAGACTAGTTCAGTTTTGCTACAAGGTTTTGAAACGCCATGAAGAAAGGCTGTTTCCTGTTAGTTGCCATGCTATTTGTGCCTAGCTGGCTGGCTGCATGCAATCCAGTCCCTTTCCGATGGCTCTCTTAGCTGGTGGTACTGCCTTGTAAAACACCATTTTAAGGAGCATGCCTCCTTTGAATGCAGCTGTGGAGAAAAATTAGGTGTGATTCTTACCCCACTTTGGGAAAAGGTTGAGTGCATAGTATAGTGGCGCTCCAATGTGCTTGTGGTGCTTCCACTTTATAAAGAGGATGTTATGTATGTGTCACTGTCAAATCTGACAGCTGAAAGGTTTGTTTAGTTGATCAGCACAACCTCAACAGCAACAACCATGACACTTTTGATACAATGATATGGGTTGGTTGCTTCAGGAAGCAGCAATTAAATCTAAAAGACATAGTGTTGTTCAGCCTCTTCTGTCTGCAGATGCATAGAAAAGTTTAAAGGATTTCTAAGTAAGGTAAAGTATTTAAAACATGCTTACAGCAGGCAAACACTTTGTAAACAGGCTAATCTACTTCTCCTAAACCACTTATAAAAATATAGTTATATTAAACAGGGTTCTTTGTTATGAGTAGTAGAGATGTGTAGTCTTATGAGAATATTCAAAGGAAATAGGAAAAGGTTACACATGAAAAACAGAAACCTGTAAAGAATAAACAAGTTCTTCAGCAAATCACGTTAAACCAATATCACTCTAAGCAAAATCTATGGGAATTTCAGCAAACTTCTGTGGGAAAATAAACAGACTGTTGGAGGTAGGCATATTCATACCACCTAACAGGCACTAAACCTGAGTGCCTGAGTTCAGGCACTGATTTCCCTGTGCTACCTGAACACCCAGCAGTAGGAAACCAGCTCCTACAAGGGCAAGGCAGAGAATGTTTCTGCACTGATTCACCCCATGAAGGAATCCATTGGATATATATTTATATGTATATACTAGCCCAAAAATTCATGAAGGACACAGCTAGTTGAAACCTAGATTCTTTTGAATATTGGGAGATATATAAGGATAAGATGACATTATTAGTGGACTTACTCTTGACCTCTTTCATGCTTGATGCATCACAGTGTCACTCCTTAAAATGATCATTATGTATGTTAATTTTGACCTTAAGAAGACATGTTGTAAACAACATTAAGCAACTTGCTTGCTGACAGTGATTTTTCCTGACTAAAGAGGAAAATAATTTGTAAGGCTATGCTACACTAGACTAAAAACAGTGACTATGAAAAAGTGTCATTAGAAAATCTTGTCATGTGTTTCTTAAATGCATAATCTGCATGAAAATTATGCACATCACCTTCATGGTAAGTACAGGCAATATAATGATAGAGTTTTTCTTACAGAAAAGGGTCAATATTATTAAATCCTAGAAAAATGAGTTAACCATTTTAAGGGGATAAATCCATGCTTGTGATATTTGTTTCTGAACTTACATTAGAGCAGGGGAACTGTATTGTACGTAGGTGGGCATTACATTGCAGTCTATACTACAGCACTTCTGCAGGATAGGTGTGATGTTAGCAGAGTGCCTTAAGTCAAACCTAACATGTCCACAAAATGGGTTTACTGTTGGTGTAACTAGACCTCATCTCCAAATGATACAGCTTGCCAACCACCTTCCTCTGTCAACATAACCTGTGTACATACAAGGAGGCTGTTTGGCGTGACTGTGTCAGCTGGGGAGACACGAGTCTTTTTGAGATGTTGATATAACCATGTGGGGAAAAAGCACTACAAGGTCTGTCTGACCTTAATGACGGACAGACTTTTGCAAACAAGCCAGTAGCCTTATTTCTCGTGTGTTTTCGAGGCTTCTACCTTTAATCATTGGCAGGTTTCCGGCTTCCCTGAAGCTTGAGGTGCTCCTACAGCCTGACTCATCCCGGCTGGGCTGTCTGAACCACAGCTGATAATGTTTAGCAGTTTTTCCTGAGAAGATTATTCATCTGGGAAATGGTATCAAGATGATTACTCATCTGTGTCAGGTTAACGAGAAACATCCTTCTCTTACCAAAAAATAACACAGGGACTTCAATAATGAAGTGTCCTCTCCCTGTATGACTTTTCATAAGAGTTGCCTCAAAACCGTCAGTTATGAGGCTTGTACATGTGTGCAAGAAACAGCTCGCACTATCTTCTCAGGTGTGATTGACAGGGTGAGGCAACAGGGAAAAGAGAGGACAGAGCACCAAAGGGTCCTTCTGGCAGTGTGTTTTTCTCTTACTTCATTAACTGGATTCCTCTCTCCACCACTGAGACATTGCTACACAGTTTTAGAGAGAATGCATAGCTCTGAGTCTTTTAGATTGATATCCAAATAAGGATCGGCTCTTCCTGGAGAGAATTCAAACCTGATTTTTAAAGAACCATGTTGTTTAGAAAAACCAAGGATTGCTGGTTTGCAGCACAAGCCAGAAAACACTGAAAGACTTCCCTGACATACTTTTGGGATTTCTGATGGAATGTATGAAGTTGCACGCTATTCAATAAAAATGCAATACTTTTCACTGATTTTATTTTATTCAAATAGACTAGCAGTCTTAAGCCTGGGTTCATAAAATCAGTGATAGTTGTAAGACACTTTAAAAAAGTTAATTGTTTAAAAGCCTAAATAGAAATTTAGGGGTTAGTGTATTATCATTTTGGAAAATCAAAAAAGGCAGTTGTTTTTGCTGAATTACCCATGATTGGGCTTTTTAATGTGAGAAAGGGTTGCAAAACTTGGACCCTTGGGAAGGAATTAAGTTACACTGTAAACAAGTGTAACTTGTTATTGAGTCTTGCTGGACCCACTGTAGGTAGGCCTTCAGTAAGTCAAAAAGCACTTTCTTTGAATTCTTGTGAGGGAGAGTTATGTACAAAATCTGATGCTCATGTTGTCTTCTAGAGCAGTGGAACTAGTCAAATAAAAACAGTTGACTCATTTTGCAGTCATATAGAAAGGAAAATATTTTCTTATAGTTTGGGGTTTTTTTTCATTTTGTTTTGTTTTGTTTCGTGCAAGAGTGAGAGGCTTTGTATTACAGCAAAAATGATTATTCACTATTGATCTCGTTTGGTTGTGTCTATAATACAATAATAATAATCTAGTACTGGCTGCAGTCTAATATGAAAGGAAATCAAATTCTTTACATGCCTATATGAAGAGTGATGTTTATATACAGAAAGAAACTTGTAGAATATGGGTGTGTTGAGCAATCTTTTTTCACTCTCTCAACAATACTCTTTGCCAACTATTTTAAATATAATTTGAACACAGACTGGAACAATGATAATGAATCATGCTTGTGGCAATGCTTCTCTTAGCTCATTAATTGCAGCAGTCCAAGCAGATGAGAGAGAGGGGCTGCATTTTTTTGTTCATAAAAGCTAGAACAATCTGCTGAATTCAGGGAGAGAGAATAAATAAATGCAATAGTCATCCCACTCAAAAGTTTTCTATATTATCTGTAGAGTGTCTGATAAACAGTGGTTATCTTTTTAAAGCTGAGAGTAACACGTAGAAAGACTCAGTTCCCAGCTGGAGATGTATAGGCAACATTTTCCCTGTCAAATATTCTACCCCACAAGGATTTCAGCAGGTGCTTTTTGGTTCAGCTGCTACACCGAAGTGTGCGTTCATCATTCACTTCCACTCACCTTCTATTAAATGACTTCCTGATAGTTTAAAACCAGCATGGCGATCATGCATATGGTTTCCAGGTGAAACATGATTTTTAGCTTTTGATAGATTTATTAGAGAGAGTGAGGTCGTGTCCCAGCTTTTGTAATCACCCAGGGCACACGCCGTACATTGGAAGAGGACACGTGTCTTGCTCTTGGTGCTATTATTGTGACCTGGTATCAATTTTTTGTCATCTGCTCACAGCAAGTAATTATTTCAGGTATTTTATCTGCTTGGATTTGCCTTTGGAGTCTTCACACTATTTTACTTGCCTGTCACCTTCTCCCCCTGCCATTCTGCTTCCTCTGTGTAAGAGTAGTCCCAGAGTAGTCACAGCAGTGCACTTACAATGCATACAGAGAGAACTGCCATTGATGGGACATGTCTGCAAGCACTGTTATAATCTGGAAAGCCTAGGACTTCTGTGAAATGCATTTCTTATACGCATTTGCTCTAAACATGAAACCCACAATTTTTCCTGGTAGCCCTCCCATTAGGTGGGAGGGATCCAAAACTGAAAAGCAAGCAGAGGCTAGGGCTAGCCTGGGGAGTGGGAATCTGATAAAATAATTTTTAATCAGTTGAGGTGGTTTTTTACTCGCAGATTTCTATCAGGTCAAAGGTTTGCAAGACTATTTTGACATCTTTGATACTCGTATTTTATATTAAAAGATATAATTAACTAATTTATAGGTATTGCCATTTTTATGTCACAACTGTGCTAATGTGTTATCAAAATATCACAACTCCGTGATGGATTTAAAAATGAAATAGGGAAAATTGAAGACCAGCTGCCTGTAACAGCCAGCTGTATTTCTTTGTTAATGTCTGTCTCATTCACATATATATAAGAAGTAAGCATACACATATGCTTTGTAGCAATATTTTTTCATTAAAACCTTTTCTCATTGACATAAATCTTTGTCAGTCAAAAGAAAAGTGCTATTAAAAAGTCATTTATGCTTTTCGCACATTCAGTAGATTAAAATGTTCTTTATCATATTCAACAATAACTTTGTACTACAATATGCTGAAGCAATTATGGGTCAAAATATGCTATAAATACAAAATCATTGATTTAAAATAATTTTGCCCAGGCAGAATGCTTCTTTCAGTGCCTAGTCCAGTGTATTTGGGTTTCGTCCCTCTCCTTTTCTTGCTTGTCAAAAAAACCTGATAATGTTGAAGTCCTATTTTTGTTCTTCTGAATTCCTATCCTCGAGAGATCTGAGTTTTTCTAATTTTTTTCAGCCAGGGAACAATCTTGCCTGAAGAACTATAGGCTTAATCACTTCACATTTATATTGCCATAGGCCTTCTTTGATCTTTTGCAGTTTTAGCATAGCTTTTGATCTCTAGTAGCTTTCCAACATAGCCAGTGATCTCTGAGGGATGGGGGACACATTTTGGGTGATTTTAAACTTTAAATTTGTTTGTTATGTGTCAGAATTTGGAAACTAAAATGTTATACTATCTGTGATAGAATTTTAAATGAGCATAGCTTGATATACACAGACCTGCAATACTGCAGCAGTATTTGTGTAATACAGTATGATAGAAACTACATGGAAAGTGGAGAACTGCTGACATGGAGCAAAACAAAAAGCACAAAAATCCAAGGAGATCTGCCAGTTCAGAATTTCCCATTCTCCTGTTTGGAAGGAGCGGGATTGAATGCCACCAAGTTACATGTATTAAGTTTCCTCATATATCAGATCTGAGTGCAAGTATCTACTTCACTTGTAATTATTTCAGAACAAGTTGCTTAACGCTGTGTTATTTTCCCCGAGGAGTACTGCAAGTATTCCAGCACAGGTGATAGAGGAGTCAAAGTACACTTTAGTATTTACCTTTCTAAAAGAAGTGCAGACCTTGCCATTGATACCAGTGCAATCACGCCTTTCCTTTTAGCCTGTTGATAAGGTATGTCTATAACCATTTTCTAATAAAGAGGTTCTATTCTGTACAATAAAAGTTAAATTCCACATTTTCAAGAATGCTGTCAGCATGCCTGAGACCTCAGACTCTTTAAAATCCTACCATAATTTACCTTTGGGAGGAAAGAAGCAGTGGCCATCGCAAGAGTAACAGGGTGTAACTGGCACTGAGCTTGCTACTTTGTAGTAGGATCTGCAGACATCCATAAAATGACTCACCTCAATGGAGCTGTTCAAAATAAATAATTGCAAGATCTGGCTATGGCTTGCTTTGTCAACAAAGTTAATAATTTTTCAGTATACAGTCCACCGATCAGTAAGCCAGTTGAATTTAGAGTAGTGTTATTTACATCATAAATATAGAAGTGGAAGCAACCAAACTAGACATCTCTGCTTTCCTTGCCTTTGTTTGACATCTTTTCCCATATCCTGGCTGTTTGTTTTCTGAAGCTGTAAACATCATTATGTTTCGCTGCATGTCTGTATATCATATAGTTTACTGGCGTCTTAGTCTTCCTGATTGGTGCCAGCCAGTACAGACATACCACTACTGCAGTATAAACAGTAGATTCAGAATTTATACGCTCTCCTTTATCCTTAGCCATCAAAGAACATGACCAAAGTGTGTGCAGTTTTATAGATGGGAATAGTAAGCACAAAAGCATTAAATTAATATATATCACAATTAAAAAAGAGATACAATTATAAACCAAAAGCCTGAGAGTATTATACATTAGCAAACAGTACTCAGAGCAAGTAGGGGCCAGATAACAAGTTTTTATTTTCTTGTCTTTATGGTTTTAGTTGATAAAAAAATCATAGTCGTGCATTTAGTGTTATAGTTACAAAAACTAATTTCTGAGGAACATCAGTACTTCTCCAAAAAAGTTTGCATTAGTATATAACTGTAGCTTTGTAGTGCTTACTCTTCAAAAATATTTGTAAAGGCACAAAGTCCTTTCTTATCTTCAGATAAAGAGGTTGTATCTTCAAGACATACTCAGGGTGTTCTCATACCTTAGCTAAGAGCGGATTATCTTAACCAGTTCTGTCTCTTGGTCTGGAGTGATTGCACTGACTGACCAGAAGATGTAAGATGTGAGGAAACCAGAACAGATTCCTCAAAAACAGGGTCTATGGTGACCCCTGCTCTCCCCAGCAAGGCGTGTGGGCACGAAGCTGCCTTCAGAAAACTTCTGTGGTGCGTCTTTTATCCAGGGGTTTTTGCTAACTGCAGCACCAGACCTCCTCAGGCCTTTTCACTTCTGCCAGCGATCCTGCTGTAAGAGATAGAGCCGGGCGATAGGATAATATGAGAAGTTATGCACTGTATCTCTTAGAGATGAAAAGAAAACTTTGATATCTGCTTCATCCACTAGCAATCGGGCTCGAACGGTAGCACGGGATTGTGTGTTCAGGTAGCCAAATGGGTGTGCCTTCAGTTCAAACGGCAGATGTAACATCTCAGCCTTATTTTCATGCTGTTTCCTGGAGCTGCAGGCACTCTTTGCCAAGCAGGCTGCACTTCAGCTCAATAAACTCCCTTTATGGCTTAAGCACTAGGTAAAGCACTAGACATCACCTTCTAATCTAGGTGAATCTGAGTGGCATCAGCCCACAGAAGGTACTGTAGTTAGTGTTTTCCTGCTAGGCTTTTGATGCTCAATAAGCCAGAAATAGTAATGAGGATGAGATGAAGTAACCAGCACAGAAGAAGAGCAAGTGCCTGCTCTGTGGCACCTTTCTCAAGAAATGCCCACCAAGGGACAGCCCTTTTTAAGCTGTGCAGAATTCACTGCTAGTGAGCGGTACCTCCTGATCAGAGACATCAGAGGCAGCAAACAGAAGTGACAGTGTCAGCCAGCAAATCTGATTTCCCTCAAATGCCAGAGGGATACAGCCTGTCAAAGCAATCAGGTCTCCATCCAGCATGACAGAGCACAATAATATCTGAAGCTATCTGCTGTTCTGATAATTTCTTGGCACTGCTTAATGGTGGATTAGCACAGGCATGCAATAATTGCCTGAAAAGTCACTGTCAGGGGTGTGGGTTTCTTTTAAATAATAGGCAGGTATATGTGGCTGCACAGTATCTGTTTGATAGAGATCTGTAACCTGTCTTTGCTGAGGATGGGCCTAAAAATATCAACCATCAACGGGTCCAACTCTTACAGTAGTATGTACTGTTACAAGTCTATAGAAAGCTGCTTTAAAAATGTAACAAAACCTGTATTATTTTGCTCAAAGGTGATACTTTTGCAATGAGAAGACTAAGCGTAGAGATGAAACTGGGAATTATGACTGATTCTTCTATTGTTTATTTATTTGCTATCACCTTATTTCATGTTTTAGCACTATATGATCACCAGTAATATCATTATATTTTATGATAGATTTTATGATGCACTATGTGATTGTAGTAATAACATCATCTATTTTGTTCATGAATTCTAGGCTTATTGAATGACAGTAAGCCACTTGTGTCAGAAATCTAATTAGTCAGATGATTTGATTTCTTATGCATAAGTTAAATTTAATGATGGAAGTGCAGTCCAGATCTGAAGTGCTGTGATAGAGAATTGCAATCTCCTGTTACAGGATTTCTGTCCCAAGTAAAGGCTCGGTACTTTGACTTGAAGTTCGGAGGAGTGTTCAACAGTGTCTTTGCAATGAGCTCTTGAGAGCCCAGGAAGCTCTTCTGTGTAAACGTTAGAGCCTTGCAAAGCCAGGGCTCCAAACGCTTTTTGGAGGAACAAAAAGGAAGGAAAAGACATGCTGTTCTTGGCAGTCGGGAAAGAGGCATATCAGAGGAGCAGGGATCTCTGCTAGTCCTTTCAGTTGCTGGAAGGCTTCCTATTACAAACCAATGCAGCAACTAAATGCTGTTTAGACCTCCTGAGGGACCATAACACTCTGGAGCCTGCATCCAGGGTGAAAATGCTGGCAGTTTGGGATTACTAAGATTTACAGCATCATGTGGAAGGGGACAACTTAGGACAAACACAGATGGACCAGTGTTCAATTCAGCCAGGCTCTGCTCTGTGCTGTTGTGCGTCGATCGGAAGTAACTCCATGAGAATCGGTATCAAATGAATGGAAGTAAGGCACGGAAGTTGTGCATAGTGTCTGTAATATGTAGGCATTTCTGCTCTCACCCCCTGAAGTGACCATACTTACAGTACGATAGGAAACCTATACATTTTCAGTTGTAGTTCCTCTTTCCTTCCCCTCTCTCTTTGCCCCCCACTCCAGCTCTTCCCCTTGGACAGCCCTCTCTCCTCCGCCTTTTCTCCTTTCATCGTGCACCTCAGCCAGAGGTGATCATTTACTGCCTGCTCTAGGTACTTTGGGCATCTTTCCTGAATGCAGTTCCAGGCATGACATCTGGGAATGTGAGCCCCCTCTTAGGTCAATAAAGAAACATGGGTGCCTTGGAGGATGCCAGTCAGCACACCTGAAGCAAGTGCTTGCAGTGGGGGGTTTGAGTCTTTTCCCTATCCTCTGTCTCTCCCAGTGAGAAGTGGTAAAACATCAACATGATGTTAAAAATACACCAATGCTTTTAAATTACTGGTCAAATCACTCAGTTTTATTGGCAGGGTTCTGGTATTTATTATCAATTGTAGATCTAACAGATTAAATATTAGGGGAGGTATATTTTCTGAATAGGACTGTCTTATTTGCCCTCTGCTTTATTTTGCAATAAACTGAAGTTTTTGGCAACAAGGGTGAAGTTTAGAGATAGAGCAGTTGTGTATCAGAAATTACAATAGGCTATTTAATTACAAAAATGACTTTATACACAACTGATTTTCATCTCATTTTGTCAAACAATACGTTTAATAAAACTTGAAAAGAATTTTTTTAGCTATTTAGTAAAGGGCAGAGAGAGAAAAATATAATACCTGCTCAAAGAAGACACTTTTTTTCTTCTTCAAACAAAATTAGATCCCTAATCATGAGAGGGTTTAAATACTTTAATTTGTGTACACGAGAGGTTCCATTAACTTAATGTGCATATGTGTTTGCAGGATTGATGTCTAGGGATATGACCATGTATCATTAAGAATCTGATTTTAAATATTTAATTAATCTCTTTCTCTTAAATCGTGCCACAGTACACTTGTAGTACAAAATGAGCATATATCTTCAGTTAATTGCATCCACTATGAGCTACTAAAAAAAGAATAACGTGTGTCCAAGCAGACTGCTGTAACTTTTTTATTCTGAATAAAAACTGTGTTGAATAACTGAATATCTGAAACCCAAGCAAGGCATTGAAACTAGTGGAAGGTTATCCCTTCCCCAGATGCTATTCCACCACTCAGTTCTCCTTTACTGATCCCAGCATGCATGTGCAGACCCAGGTCCCACATAAGTCTAACCCAAAGGAATGGGCGCACATATGAATGTTATAGAAGATAGGCTGGTCCCTTAAAAAGAAATTCAAGAACAAGACTAATTTACTGTGTTGATACATAAAGAGCAAGAATAGTTTTTGCCAACATAAGAATGTCTGTCAAAGAACATTTTTTCTCTAACTTCGTAGAAATGGCCTCAACCAAAATGATTGAGTCCTCTGCTAGCAAACCTTAAGACTTTGTACATGGGATAGAGGCTTCATTATCTTCTGCCACATTACACGTGCTTACTGAGCTCATATACAGTGCAAGGAAAATTCCATAGAGAAGTTTCTCAATTTGTACTCTAAGGCTTTTGAAATGATTGCAAAATATATATTAAAAGCACACGTGCACTGTTTCATGCATGCTGGCATACAAGCAAGCAAAACAAAAGAAAAAACAGTAAGAAGTGAACATCTGGAATTTAGTTATTATGGTAGAACTGTCCGAAATAGTTTATGGATTTTGTTTTTTCAATGCTTCGTATTCTTAAATTTAAAAAAAAAAACCAAAACCACCTTGAGAAATAGTTTCTGGACAATTATGACACTATGCTGATACAAAATTGTGTGTACACAGGTAACATACTTATTTTGAATTTTGTTAATGGTGTTTCAAAAAATCCTAGGGATCAGAATTTCATAATCTGCTAAATTCTATGGAGAGACGTTGCTTACACTTTCTGAGGAGGTGACTCGCTACATTTAATTATACAAAGTAGTCCCTCTTGAGATATAAAGTAAAAGAAGAAAGCATTTCAGTTTAATATGTTACTCTCTAGTTCATAACCCAGCTGTCTCTTTTTAAGGTAGTAGACTACGCATAACAACAATACAGATATTTAGAAAGGGGAAAAGATCTAATTTCTGAAATATGTAATAATAGTACTTAAGTGCAGGCATTGAAGTTACCAAGCTGAGTAGTGTATCTGAAATCAGCATTAGAAGATGATCTTTGACAGACTTTTTTCCATAGAATGTAATTAGTTTAAAAAGAACACAAAAAGCTACGTGTTTAAAGATTTTTGGGGATTTCCGGCAAAGTACATTGACTGAAACATTCTAGCAGCACAGTTATATAGCAATATCTGTTGTGGAAATACTATACTGAATCAGAAACAAGAAGTTGTGGCATTTTAATTCAAAATACAGAAATCTCTCTGTCTTGTTTCAAAGAAGTAACGGTAACATTGTTGGCTGCATTTCAGTTCACCCTGATGTTCACATGGTGTTTCTAGTTTTAAAAACCCGAATGGAACTTACTCAAGGCTGCTTGTTTTCATAGAGTTTGTATGGGGATCCATACTATAATGCAGGCAAAAAGAAATGGACATAGGTTTAAGCATAGTTTTCCCTTGCTCAGTAGATCCAAATTTGGGCAGACTCTTTGCTCAGTCTTGGCTGAATGTGTGTCACAAAGTTTAGGAAAAAAATCCCTGATATGGCACAGAAGTACAAAAAACTTCTTGCTGATGCCTATTGGAGGCATTGCTGTCCTAACAGTGGAGATGTTACTGATAATTATGCTAAATATTCTCCTGTTTGGAAATTTGGAAATTATGCAAGAAATCGCTTTGACCAGGCTTTAAGTTATTTCTCTAGTGAAGAGAATTTTGGAAATATGGGAAGCATTGTAACATACAAATGAAAAATAATCCAGTACTTCATTTTTTTTTTCTGAATTAGTGTCTTCCGTTGTCCCTAAATCCTACAGTGCCGAGTTATAGCAAAAATACACTGAATTATATTTTTGCATCATAGTATATCTATTTTTCAACACCTATGCATAAAGTCCATAGCAATTACAATGTAAGTAATAAGTGTTGATCTGTTCTGGTTTTGTTTTTAAATTGCTTATCTGTGGCTCTGGATGGGATTTTAGCCTGAAACAGTAAAACGTAAAGCATCCTGCTTAGTCAATCTTATGACTATAAACTATATAAACCCAATAGGGGAAATCTCTTTACCTATAAAAAAGGAAAAAAAAGTGACATTAAATAATTTTCAAATGATCTGTCTAAACAGGTTACATAATATTTATAGAAATAAATATGCACACACACACTCTGGAATTTCATTGAAAAGCTTGCTGTCAGCAGCTGCCACGGTAAATATTGCACCACACAGGCTGAAATACAGAACACCTATGAGTATGATCTATGTGAAAAAATCTTTCATGGTAATTATTAACATATTTAACTAAATTAACAGATTATGAAAATTGAGAATGGCATTTCACTTAGGACATTTTAATTCATTTCAAAGTCATGACTGGCTTTTGAAGGTCAGCAAGTTGTCTGGGAAGGATGTTAATGTTCTTTTTCCTCTTTTTCCTTCCTTTCTCAAATTTGCTCAACACCACAAACCCAAGAAAATCTCAGATTAAATGTTTCATTTGTTTTCATGTTGCCAAATATTCTTCAGTGTTTCAGAGAATCATTAATCATGCTTGCTTGGTTGTTTTCAGGCATGCTTTTGGGTGCTTTGTGCCTGGGATTTTGAAGGCAATGAGTCTTCTGCACTGCATCCAGTGAGACTTCCTATGCTCCAGGTTCATTCCCCTCAAAATCCCGGTGGCAAGGCTTTAGTTTTGAGCTCGTTCATAGAGATATGATCTCCCCCCCCCCCCGACTAGTAGTGATTCTGATATTTTAATGAATACGATTTTTTGTATAAGTCAGTCTACTTCTTGATTATAAGCTGCTGCTTCTACTGTGCTCACGAGTCTTCTCCATGGGCCCTGTCATTGCTTTCCTTTTCAGATATGATTTTCTAATTGATTTTATTGGAAGTTGTTTTGAGAAAGAGCTGGGTAAACATGAACCCGTACTAAATGTTTGTATCCTTTAAAAACTCGTAGTTTGTTACCAGTTTTCAGGGCCCTCCCTATTAATCTTTGCAGCCACATCCAGACTGTAAAATCAGCAGATGTTGCCAAAACCGAGAGATTCACAGATTTTGATGCCAGAAGGGACCATTATGATAATGAAATCTGACTCCCTGCACAGCACAAGCCTGACAGTGTTGCACCTTCAAAGAGTTGATACTAAGCATAAATCTGACCTTAAAACATTTGGGTGCTAGTCTTACAGTCAGCACTTCTGGGTAACTAATTCATAATTGCTCAGGAGATCAGATATTTTTTTTTTGGACAATCACTTTTCTCTAAATGATGGAATTTGCTTGAAGAAACCTATTTTGCACGCCCAGACCAAGCCTGCCTGAGCTTTCTGCTTGTGTATCTCATCACTCAACATGACAGCCAGCCAAAAGAGAAGGTGCAGAGAATTTTAAATGCAGGACTGGAGGGCGAGGTGAGGCTCGGGCTGCTGCATAGCTGCAGGGATTGCTTTCAGAGGGACTTTGGGGTGCTCAGTGTCTCTGTAAATACAGGCCATTAGCCTCTGAGGATCTGTTCACATGGCACGGTAACATGCAGCGAGGAGATTCACAAGGAGCAGGGCATTTTCACCTTCCCAGAGCATCACGTTAGCGTGACTAGACTGTTTCCAGTAACAAAACTAATTAGCGATGGACTGACTCAGATGTCCCTGCACAGGATAGTGGTATGACACGCATGGACACACCCTATATATTTTCAGCTTCCCAGATAAAAATACATGCAATAATGTTATTCCCACATTTATGAAATGGTTTGCGCTTTACATATGGAAAGCTTTCTGTATGCACTTAAGTGTTATTTTAAGTAATTTAAGAGGAATTTAAAAAGCTGCTTATTTTTTCTGGTAATTTTTCTGAGTCTTTTACGACAGAGAAGTAGCAGACTTCAGTAAGTTTTAATTTTTAGTTATGACATAGATAATTTAGAAGGCCATAAATAACATTAGTCTATTAAAAATATATTTCTATGCTAATATCTTCTAGAACTAGCTAAAATGCTCTTTTGGAGTGATTCACATGCTTTTCTAGTTCCATGTATTTGTATTGATTCAAAGACCTTTTACATCCTTTAAAAAAAAAAAAAAGTTATTCTTTGTATCCTTTTATTTTTGCTGAATATAAAAGTCTTGTGATTAAAAGCATTGGTCCAGGACTTGGAAGACTTGTGTACAAATTCCTCGTAGAACACCCACTCCTTATCTATGAATGTGAGTATTAGCTCAGAGTGATTTGTGAAGACATATATGTAGTTTGGGGTACTCATGTGCTAGGGGTAGTGAACACAGTTTCAAGAGCTTAAACTGCACTCGACCTTTCCAGGTGCTTCTAATGGTTTACAACTTTGCATCAACCTTTTGTGTATTTGTTCTTGTCCAAGAGATTGTTTGCTTTAGAGCATTCAAACATAAATATTTCAGTCATACCCAAATACGAAGCAGAGAGTTGTTCGCTTCCCCATCATCTGCTTGTGTTCTGCCGTTACTTTTTTCTCACAGTATTCCTCTACGCAGCTGTGAGAAACAAGAAAATATCTTTTTTGTTGTTCACTTGAAGTACTGTTTCTGATTTAGGTTGCATTTCAGTGAATACTCAGTCCCCACGTAAATGTCATGAAAGTCTTACCTTTGCATATCTGACTCTTGTTTCATGGTGAAATTTGTTCCCGTATCAATTAAGATGATGTATATTGTATTTTTTATGATTGATAAGAGACTGGAGTATCTTTTAATTACCAAGTACTGGTCACAGTTGACCAAAAATTATAAACTCCCTGAAAAATTCCTTCCTGACAGCTGGACCTCATCTCTAGTGAGTGCGGACTGCACCGACATCTGAGAGCAGGTTCAGAATTACAAGGAAAGACTCTGAAGAACAGCAAAAGATACATGCATTTTTAAGTGAGCAAGAAAAAAGGATAAAAACTGTCCTGTTATTACATCTGAAACAAGTGCTGTTTATTCCACATTTTTGTCAATACAATGCTGGTTTGAAATTTTTTATCTAAAGGAAAGAGGCAAATATTAGAATATTTCTTTTTCAGTCAGTGTGCATGCATGTGTGTGCAATCCTCTACATGCACGTGTACACACTGTGCTACAGAAACCGTAGTTTCTAGGTACGCACACATGTACAGGATGCATAGCAGTCTGGTGTGGAGAGCCTTATCGGCATGAATTTGGAGTGGGCAGGTTACTCAAGGGAAGATCTTTCCTGAGATCAGACAGGTGCTTCGTAAGAACAAATGTTTATTTGAAAGGCACTAGTTTGCATCAAAAAGCAGTTATTTTCCACAGTGTTCTTGGAATAAAATGTTCACCTCTCCTCCACAGAGGTATTGCAGGTTCTCAACTCCATCCTTATTTCAAGCAACTCAAGTCATCTAGTATATTAAGCTATTAGCATGCTTGGTACATTTCTCAAGAGCAAATTTTCCAACAGAATGTGGCTTAATGTAAGTCCATGGGTGTTTTGGTCAGTGGTGTTTCTGCCTTTTGTTCCTTACAATTAGACAGGTTCTGTTCTTGATGGCAAAACAAGTGAATTTTCCTCTCGACCCCTCGCGTTTTCTAGCATATATACCCCTGAGGTATACATCTATTCAGCATGGGAATGTTTTGTGGCTGCAAGGCCTCACTAGCACAAAAAGGCAGTGAATCTCTCAACAAAAGCTCCTGAAGAGCTGCAGTAGCTGCCCCTTAGACTGAATTTTTTCTTCCTCCATTCTTAAATCCAGGTGCCTGCTGTGATGTTTTGGGAGAAACCCCCTTGCCCTAGCAGGAGCTTTGCATTTCTTGCTGGTTTTCAGCAAGCTTCATGATGAGATCTCTGATTATCATTACCCAAATGGTGTGGGGGGGTGTGAACTGGCATGCAATGCACATCAGGAGGAATATTTTGTAGAAAGGGGAATGATCTCACATACATGAAGTTGTACAATGGAAGACTTGTGATAGCATGTTTCTCTTCTACCCATTAATAAAACCCTATTAATTTGGCATGTTGGTCACTAGCTCAATTGAGTATAAAGTTACTTGCACACTGATAACTCATTTATTTGAATATCTGTTCGTTTTATTCATTCATGAATGAATGCTTCACATTATCCTTGTGAGGATGAGAAAAACGAGAGGAGCAGACCATGAGCGTAGGATGACAGTGCCCCTCTGTGACTGAGGCGATGGAGTCCAGATTGCAGAACTCTGTCCTGCAGCCTGGCTGTGTGTCTGCTCCTCCCCAGACGCATCCTGCAAGTGGCCTAGGACTCTGATTTAAGAAAATATTGTGAATACACTGAATAAATTTGTATTAAACATTAAAAATAAACTTTTACATTTCAATGGGAAGACTAGTAGATATCGAAGATGGAGCATTATGATTATCTCATCTAACTTTATCGCAAAGACCAAATAATCTTTCCTGTGATTTTGCATAATTGCAGGATCAAATTGCAAATGATGAATTAATACTTCTCCTGTGGCCTTGTTGAGGAGCTGTATGCAGATCAGTGAAAGCTGATGCTAACTGCATGTACAAAAAAATAAAGTGTCACCAAGATCATTCTTAAGCTGTGTGGCTTGTTACCTGACAAAGATGGTTATTAAAAATTCAGCTGACATAGAGACTACAAGATCAGTTTAGCAAAAACCTGGCAGAAAGAAATAAGAAAGAAATGTTTCTTTTAATTTTTTGAATTTGTTTCTATTAATTTCCTTTCTTATCTATTGACTTGCTACTCCCTTGAATACCTCACTATCTGTGGAAGATTAACCTTTGAACAAGAACTGTCAGGTTTATCTTAAAAAGCTTTTAGAAGGCTTCAAAATTGAAATATTTTTTTTAAAATACAATATTTTAAAGCATAGCATTGCTACTGAAATTATAACTCTTTCAACTAGTAATAATTTTATTTGTAACTCCTCTCTTGTTTTATTTTTTTTAAGTGCTGCACTTGATCCAGGAATTAAATTTTGTTTACTACCTTATTTAGTTCCAATTCACTATCCACTCCACTGGGGTCTACAAGAATTGTAGAATTACTTATCTGCTTCATTTCAGTTTGCTTCACAGGAGGTTTGAGCAGGGTTTTTTTAATTGCTTCCCTGCTATTTCAGACATCTTGCTCCATATGGTAATGTGCATAAAAATTTGAATTTGTTTTCTTCCTGAAAAGCTGCACATAATTACTTATTAACTACATTAATCTTTTCTTTAGGACATTCTGCTGATGCTTTCAGACTAGTCAGCAATTGTTTTTTCCTTTTTCATCTAATCTGTAATAAATAATCGAGCATGCCAGAGTAATGGATTTCACCTGAGGATCTCAAGATGATTTGCAGACAATAATTAATTAATTAGTTTCACAACCTGTCTTTAAAATAGGTGAAATTGAAATGCAGCCTGCCAGCACACAGTCATTAGCAACATGTTGCACCATTAACTGTAGCTGCTCTATAAGCAGGTGGTGTAATCCACTTCTCCTGAGTATCAGGGAAGGTTCCTGCCCAAGTGGCACCGTGTTTAAACAAATAAATAGTTAAAATCCTCTGGTTGGGTTGTTTACCTGGCATTCAGATGTAATTATGTGCCATATGGACATATGCAGGCATATGTTATGTCTGTAATACATATTGCAGAATACTGGTCTGACATCATTGCTGTTGCTTTTTTTAGCAACATAAATGTTACTACAGGTATTTGTCCAGGCATGGCATTTTTTCTTACAAATGCATTTTACTATGCCATGTAGCTGAAGTGGAAAAATTTTAAAGATATATGTATAAGGTGAACAAAGAATTTGTCAGAGTTAAACCCTGAGGAAACTTCTCATTATTCACACTCTTCTGTTTATACAGGAGGATCGTTGGCTTTCCTTCATACTGACCCATCACTGACCTGTGACCAGGAATTTTAAACAGCCTGGATTCTGTATTTTTCTGGTTTACCCTAACCATATTACTGCTTGAATTGAGCTCCTTAAACCGAATTAGGTACATCTATAGGGTTTGAAATTAGTGGCAGTGAAGTAAATAGCATCTGTAGCAGGAAGCAAAAACTTTATTGTAATATCATAACAATATGGTCATAAAATGTGCAATAAAAAGTGATGTGTTTTAAAGTTTGCGTAAAATGCATAGGAACCCATTTTAAGCCCATATTCAGTATCCAAAATAAGATTTTTTTTTTCCAATCTCAAATTTAACTGAGTTCAAAGTTCTTGAAAGAGGGAGGGAGGAAGGGAGGGACAGGAAGGGAGAAGAAAGAAGTAAGGGAGTGAAGGGGGAGAGGGAAAGGAGGGAGGAGAGAAGGAAGGAAGGGGAAGGCAGTGAGAGAAGGGAGGGAGGAGGGTGACAGAAGTAGGCAATAATAATCTGTAAATTATGGTGGGTTTGCTTGCACTTTTGTGACAGCAATATGAAAATCTTTAATACCATTGAGCCCCACAGGCTGCTAGAAATACTCACACGCAATCAAAATGTTTTCACGGGACAGCTGCTTTAAACATCTGGCCATTAACCAGTCCTTAAGTGTGTGTACCTCATGTGTCTATTACTGACTCTTAATCACATGTATGAAGCTGAATACAAAAGCTGTAATCTTGAAAAAGGATGAAATAAGCAATATTTGAAAAGATGTTTTTTTCCCACTTACCCTTCCTTAAATACATGATTAGCCTTTATTTCTGTACTCTTGTGTTGATTTTCCTTTCAGAAGTCAGGCTGAGCAACCAACTTGGCCATCAAGCTTTTTTTTGAATATTGCGCATAGGTGTTATTTCCCTGATACTCAAAAGTTTAATTAAAACTGACCAACAGCAGAGCAGGGAATTCCTTCGCTGTCTTAGATGTAAACTGTCCAGGTCTGCTAATGGCAGTTGTAAAAATTATTACGCTGTTGTGATGGACTGTAATGTTCCTTCTTAACCTTATGAGACAAGGAGATTATCCCACTTCTTTCCAAAGACTAACAGGAGCCTCTATTGAGGACTGCTTTTTCCACTTTGGTATTACCTTTGCTATACCATGAGCTAGGGGAGGTTTTTAACCAGAATTCGTTCTAGTCTTGGTTGGGGTTCTGTGGACATCTAACGATGTCTTCTGCAAGGACTTCCATTTTTTTATTCCTCTTTTTCTTCTACATTTATCTCTGAGACACTTTCACTAGCAGTGTTCCTTAGGATTATGAAATCTACCTTTTGGAAGAAGTTTTGAGTGTCTGTAGAGGACTAACCTCCTCTAAACTAAACTAATTGTATAATTAGGGCTTGTTTCTCAGAATTAAGTGTAATCAGGTCATGCTTGTTGGTCTGTAGGCTTCCACTAGTTTGAAATCTGGCAATTTAATATATTTTTTAATTGGGCACTGCCATCCAAAATAGATTTGTTTTCTCTAGGATGCAATGTCTCTTATGTTAGAAAATAATGATCTTCTAATGAAGTTCTGTTACTTGCTGCAAGGTGACCCTGTTATAAGGCTCATGGACTTACCAGTACATGGTTTACCAGTCCTCCACACCTGTATGTTTTTATTTTTCTGCATACTAAAAATGTTTGATAGGTCATCCTTGTGGACTATGGTTAACATACTGCATATAGGCATTCGAATGTCTGTCTTTCTGAATCATAAGCAGCTCTGAAACACATCAGGTTTGTGTGCTGACTTGGATCCACCAAAATCTTCCTGTGCTTAGAAACAGAAAATAAGTGTTTTCTGCTTTTGAAACACTTATTTTCATCTACATCCATTATTTTCCAGTGTCTACTATGGAAGCTCTGTTTCCACCTCTGTCTTAAGTCCTTGCCTTTCTTTTTTGATTCTTTTCTTATGTGCTTAATGTACCTGTAGTACATATTCATTCCTGTAAGTAACAACAAGAGATTTCAGGCAGTATTATACAATTGAACAATATAGTTATGTTTTATTGGAATTTTTTTGTCTGAAATATATATATACTAGCAGCAGTATTGAACCCTGTGCAGGAAATTTTAAATATGTTGTTTATTTATAAAATATGAATATTAGATATTCAGCTTTTCCCATTTCATTTTATTTCAGGAACATGTGTTTACTATTAAGGTCTCAAAGATGACAAACAGTGCACAGATCTTGCATAAGCAAACTTAAAAGCAAAATTATTCTTCCTAGTCTAGAAAAGTGGGTCTGAATCATCTCTTCTTCCTATAAATCTGCCTTTGACTAAGAGAATCTTTCATTGTTTCCAAGTGTCTAATTAACAAATGCCAACAAAGTTGTCTACTTAAAGAAATGTTGCTTGTTTTTATAGTTTAAAGTCTACAGCCTGTAAGTGTTCATTAATATTGTGGTTTTCTATACATTGTCTAGTGTTTTTAAATATGTAAACTCTCAGGAAATGGGGTTCAGTATTGGCGATGTGTTTATACAGGATTCTAGAGGAAACTGAATGGAGCAGTGGGAAGGCAGACTGACTTGGAACTTCATTCTATTCCTGGTCTGAGAAACCCCACCAAAATGTACTCTTAAAGGTGGCAAAAGCCCAAAATCTTTTCAAGAATTTTTATCTAGATTAGCTGAAATCTCAGACATTTACTTTGACTCTTTGATAAGCAGCAAATTATTTTAAGATTTCTTGAATAAAATCTCAGAAAGAGCCCTCAGAAGTGTTGGCATCTCGTCTAGTTTACCTTGGCATGAAGAATATTCGTAAGCAGGAGCAATTTAAATGGACAATTTTAGTACATTTTTAAAAATGTTTTTGTCCTTTTGCTTTCCCTCCCCACCCCGAGTTTGAGGTGGTCTTTTCCCATGTTCTTAGCTGTGTACGGCAATTTATGGCAGCCATTCATAGTTTCAACTATTGAAAGAGTTCTTAACCGTATGCTAGTCGACTCATACTTCCCTTGGCCAGGTAGAAGCTAGCCAGGAGCATCTACTGCTCTTACTAGTACTCCAATTATTTGGCGGAAGTCTCAAAACTGAGACTGGTCTCTGAGGTTGTCATATGAGGTTTTCAATCCTGCACAGCAGATCAAAAAGTAAAATTTATTAAGAGTTTAGTTCTAATTACTATTGGCACTTAAAAAAAAAATAATTAAGGCTTATCACATGGTTGTGCATTGTTTGTTTTGGGGCAGTCACTAAGTAATGCACACATCAATAAATGAGTACTTCTACTTACAAACAAATTTAAAATAACAAGTATAACATTATAATATTAATTCAAGTAGCCTGAGCATTCCCTAAATATTAAGGGATCCCTTAATCCTTAGGGAGCATTCCCTAAATATTAAGGGATAAGAAAACCCACATATTAAAGCTGTTAATACTCTTTTAAATAAAAAATTATTTCTGAAGCAGCAAGTCTTTGAAATTCATCATAGAGAAAGCCGGAGGCCAGAGAAGTACCTTTTATTTTTGTCATGAATTTCCATTCTGGTGTAGCTGAGTTGTAGGCTGTCAGAAATCCTGGCATTTCCCTTCTGTTTGCTTTTCTCAGGAAAAAGCTTGGCAGCTTCCCAGAATAACGACTGAATAAGAACAATCTGAAGAGCTAAACACAAATATTAAAATCCTGCTACCCAACCAGCTGCAGCCCACATGGCACTGAGAATAGAGCAACGACATCAGTGGCAAGAGAAGAAAGGGCAGAGTAAGCTCCCAAACATGTTCCCTCTATCATGCCAAGGATTTTCTCTGCTGTCTTATGAGCTTCTCTGTAGGACGTCTGCCCGCTTCTGTTCACAGTGACAGAACACAGCTTGCTTGTTAAATACCAAAAGCACTTTAGTTATTGATGGGAGCATTGCAAGCAGAAAGGAAAGTGTTAAAACTGAACATTAGGAATGCTTGTTGCTTTAATCATGCGTGACTGTTCTTTGCAGATTTAGGTAAATCCTTTCTTGTCTATGGTGCACCAGCCACTGGGCAGCAGCCATTTCTTTGCAGATCCTTTCTTCCAAGGGTTAGGTTTATAAATGCTTCTTGGAAAGTCCCCATGAAGCATCCCCAGAATATCCCCTTCCCTCCTCTCATCCCTGTGACTTGCTGAAACTCGATTCTGCATGTGTGGAAGTAAAGATTCAGAGGAATTATCACCTCTGCTGCCGACTGCAGCAAGGTGGTGTCTCCTGTAATTCAGTCAGCTCAAGCTGAGTTCTTACTAATCCTTCAGCCAGAACAACAACTACCAAACCCATAGATACAGATCACATTTATAGAATTAATGTAGCTCACTCCCATATGTTTTGCAAGATATTCACCTGTAAAATTCCAGTTGCGTGAATTTGAAGAGGTAGCACTGAAGGTGTCATTTTAAGACAGTACATGTATGACTTGCTAGCTCAGCCTGCAGTAGCCTTCTGAAAGGTAGTGCAGAAGGCTACTGTACATTCACTCTTCAGAGAAAACAATCTTATCTGTGCTTCAGAGAACTTTTCTTTTGTGTTGGTTTTAGTTTCATTTGTAGAAGAGCTAATCCTGATCTTCTGATCTGCTTTTTAGAGACATGGTAAGCTGCACAAAAGTTGCCGAATTGAGCAAAAGGCAGAATTGTCAGGTAGTTATTAGAAGATGGTACATTGTAAAAAATGGATTTTCCCGGTGTATTTCAAAGTTAAATCACATCCTTCTTCAGAGCTGCTGTTTTCACTTCCATATCATTCTTTGCTGGCAGAATCAGAACATTTTTCCCCGTTACTGATAGCTAGAAAGTTCCCCCACCACACATCTTTCTTATATGTCTTGGACAGAACAGGTGAGGCTTTACCATGTGGGCTACATAGTTAAGCACAGTTAAACTATTTATGTAGTGCTTTATGTGGTTGCCTGCATTCATAATTTTCTGAGAATAGTTTGCATTGGTTTTCCATATTGTTTTGCAGGAGATTTCTAGAATTTTAGTTTACCTTTTGTTTTCTGGACAGTGACTTTTTTCTTATGAATGTTCATTGATGTTGAGCATGTCTAACATCTTGTTACAGAGAGAAGCTGTTGAGGTTATTGAAGGCTGCTAATGTACATGTCGAAGTTAATTTTTATTCCATTTAAACTTAGTTTTCACCTTAAAATGCTTACATTGTGTAGGTGATATGTGTCATGATAAACTGAGGCTTGGTGATCAGAACAGAAGATGTATTTGGTTCTGAGCTGTACACTTTGAGTGTCCTCAAATTGATGGTGGAAACGTTCTGTTGGAGCAGGAGGAGGAAAAGAGAATAGTGAGGGTTAGGAGAGGTTCCTCTGAGGTTATGTAGCTGCCTGTTACAGTGAAGTGCCAGACTTCACCCTGTAGTTAATTAAATTGCTTTTAAAGAATGTGATAATGGAAGAACATTTCGAAGTACACTGTATGGTTATGGTCTGTTGCTCTCTGAATGCAGAGCCAAGTTAAATAAATATGATCTCAGGGAGCCGATGTTGGTGATAATATACTACAAGTAGTGACACTAACTTCATGGAAGTTGCATAAGTGTAAATCATCTGAGTATTTGTTCCATTACATTGCCACAGAAATTGTAGGAGAATGGATCATGATGTTTGATTATCATTTGTATTATTATATCTAGGCTTTATTTACAGAGCAGGGCTCCCCCCATTATACTGCTGTTTGGCACTTTATTTCAAGACTTCTGATCTACTACATTTGCTATGTAAGACCTCAGCAATTCAGCCAGCCCAAAGGTGACCTGGAATATTCAGGTGCAACTCACGATGGTTTCAAAGTATGTTTTGCAATGGAAGGATGTGTTGTGCAAAGCGTTTCAGTGCTGTGTTCCATTTTGAAAATTAATATGAAATTAATGGACTGTCATCTTAGAAGCACTCTGGTGTTAGCAACAGTGCCAGAAAGTAATGACACCAGGTGATTTATTAGGATGCTGCTAATACAAATTGCAGCAAGCATAAACTGGATCTAGACCCTCAACTATAAACAACAGCATAACACAATTTAAAAAAAACGCAATAATTTGTGGGACGTATTATATAGCTTACTAATGGGAAGGCTGTTTGCACTGATCACAAAATTTGCCTCTCTTTCTTTTATGGTGCCTGAAACCTACCCAGTCAGTGTGCTGCCTGCCTCCTGTTACTAGCAGCAAGGTATGCAGTACCATATCTTCTTCCTGCACTGTTGCAAGCGTCGTGGTCTGCCTGCTGTCTGAGAAAGGCCAGATTCAGACAGCACCGAGCCTGTGCCACAAGGAGATGCTCCCCAAAACAGAGATCTGTGAAAAGGAATTTGACTGGAGTACCAGGGAAAAGGTCAATGAAAACAGAGTTAACATTTCTATCTGAAATGTGGTTCTTCGGTCCTGGGGTGAGGAAGGGTGGTGGCAGTCAAAAGCACTGCACAGCAATATGGATTTTTGACATAGCATGCCCAAAGTAAGCTTCATGTAGGTTACAAGAAATCAATACTCCTGCAGTGTAGGGTAGGTCTTTAGTGTTATTCCCTACTAGGTTCTTGATAGAGTGGTAGGTGTCTCTTTAGTGAAACCTGACCCGGAAGCAGTTGCTTCCTGCAGGAAATAGTCTCTGTTTTCTTTAAGCCTCACAGCAAAGTGTATAATTACTACCAAACATGGCAAAATTTGCTTGGATTTTGACAATGATGGGAGTGGAGATCTCAGAACCATTGAATTTCAGACTTGGTCAGTTAGAAGGGACCTCAGGAGGTCTCCAGTCCAACCTCCTGCTTAAAGCAGGGCTAGCGATAGGATCTGACCAGGTTGCTCAGGGCTTGATCCCATTGGGTCTTGAAAACCTCCAAGGATGGTGACTGGACAACCTCTCTGGGCAACCTGCTCTACTGCTGGGCTGTCCTTGTGGAAATAAGAGTTTTTCCCTATATCCAGTCAGAACTGTTCTTGTTTCAAGTTTGACCATTGTCTCGTGTCCTGCCACTGCTGTGAAGAACCTGGCTTCATCTCCTCAAGGCCTTCCCTGTAAGGCACTGGGGACTGCTGTAAGATTCTCTGAAGCCACCTTTGCTCCGGCCTGAGCAAACCCAGCTCCTTCATGTACTCTTCACAGGGCAAGTGCTCCAGCCATCTTGGTGGACCTCCCCATCTGAACATCTGAACATCTTGGTGGGCCAACATCTGAACAGGCCAATATCTGAACAGGGCCAACATCTGAACATCTTGGTGTCCCTCCCCTGGACATGCTCAGGAGATATTTAGTGATATTTGTACTGTTGGGATTGGCAACTTCTTTCTATATAAGCCTTTGAATAGAGTTAGTTTCTGAAGGTGAGAACCATTTAATCAAGTATAATGCATGTGAATGGGCCCAAACTAGCAACTCCTAGGAGCAACGACTGGCCCTGTAGCATGACAGATAACGGAACTGAGCATCAGCCTCCATTTACAGTCTCATAATATCCAGTGTGGTGTCATGTTACCATGTACTTAAGCTCCTGTTTTGCAAGAATCTGCATAATTTTGCAGGAAATTTCAGCTATAGCTGTTTATTTTAACCTTCAAAATATGTGTGTGTCTGTCTTTCATTAATCTTGTCACTAGTATTTTATGTAGGAGTGAGTGATTTCCTGAACTTGGAGATTATTAAAAACTTTTAAAGAATTAAAAGAACTATATATTAAAATGATCTGATCGTTTAGAGATAATGAGTTGTAAAATGTTACTTTACTCAATACTGTGCAAATTAAATAAAATACATCAGCTTACCGAAAAAATGTGTTTTAAAATTTTGCATAAAAATAGTGCTATTCAACAAAATTATACTTTTCTCTCCTATACTTACGTGTTTCTAAAATGTTAAAGTAATGTGTGAAGCTTTACTTTTCTATTGCAAACCGTAGTCTTAGTGTCAAGATAGTGGTAAGAATAATAGAATATGACTCTACTGGTGCCTTCATTTAAATTGATTAAACTATCGGCTTTATTAGGAGTAATTTTGTCTTTATTAACTTCAGCAGATTTTCTTCTTCTGTAAGGATGCCATTGAAACAAAATTTTAACCTTAAAAAGCATTTACCACTTTAAGAAAAGAATTGGCAGATAAGATGAAAAGATTAGTAGCAACAATCTAAGATTATTTAAATTTATTTGGGGGGGAAGAAGACTAGTATAAAAATTGTTTTCTGCACTGTCTTCACTTTTAGTTGATCATTGAAATGTGTTCTTCTATCTAATACCGAATCAGGTGGTGGTAGTTCACTCTTGCTGTGCGCATCAGTGTTATCTGATATTATGCACAGCAAGTATCTGCTCCGCCAACTATTTTCTCCGCCCTGAAAGTGTAAAATGCTTAATTATTCCCAACTGAGGGTCATTTTTGGTCAGGGTGATAATCTGTTTCTCAAGGTTTGGAAAGTTCTCCCAGAATTCTGGTGCTTTCAGGACAAAACTGCTGCACCCATCCAATGTCCCCTGCATGGTTGGATGGCCTTTGTATTTCCTATAAAAGCATTGGTGCTTGTTTTTGAAAAGACCTCTGCATTTTGGAAAAAAAATATGCTTTGGAAAGAAAATGGCATTTTATAAGGAAGCCTCCTGTACGACACCGGAGTGTTCTGCCTTGGGGCATTTTCTTGACACAGGATAGTGTTGTTATGCCCAAACGAAACAGAATTTGTGGAACAGGCAATTTTCTGACCTATTTTCTGCAATTTGAATTCTATCAGTTTCTTCTTCCTTGCTGGATTTCACTGTTATGTGGCTTCTTCTTATAAGTATCAGGGTGGAAATTAGTTCTGCAATTGCAAAAACAAATGTAAAAACACAGTAGTGAAATCTTTTTTTCCAACGTGATGCAGCAAGTAACTGATCCTGCAGCTGTTATACAGCTTTAATTAAAGGTAGATACACATTATAGAATAATTCTTTTGAAGTAACTGCCTATTCTTGGTCTCCTTAATTAATCAAAACTTGGGACCCTGTATACCGTATTGGCTTTTTCTTTCCCCAAGCTTAATACTCCCTTCTGCTGTAAAGTAGGCAAATGTATGGGGAAGTGTACCCCCTCCCCCCCAAAAAAAAATTAAAGGAAGTTTGATACATTTAAAAGACAGAATATTCTATGACATTTATGGAATTTACTCTTTCTGCATCAAAATCTACAGTTTATGATCAAACAACTAGTCTGATTTATAGAAATCAGTATACAGAAGTGACCTTATCACCGTGAATGACTTTTTACTTATGAATGTATATCATATGCATTGTTCAAATTTCTCACTCTTCTCCCTCCAGCAATTGAGCCTAATTATGTTTGGGTTGACTAGATTGAGTGTTGCTAAGAGTCAATGGGCAGGCTAATGAGGCCATACAACAAGAGTCATCTTTGATTTCCGGGGAATGCAGAAATGGATGTCCAGTTGGTTGTCAGATCACAGCTGTAGCTTTGTGTACATGTCTTTAAATCTGGTGAGGATTTTTCAGCTAGCACAAGCTTTAGGTTTCAAAATGTAATCCCTATTCCAACTCTGGAAGTGAAACCTACTTTTTCTTGCAAGACTACTTTGATGCTTTGCAGAATTAACTCCAAAATTAATAAGCTAAATGGTTTAAGAACAATTCTACTAGTGAAGACAAAGAGGATTTGTTCATTCCCAAGTTACGATATATCTGCACAGGAGTGCACATGCATCCCTCTCATGCCACCAACTTACAGGCCTGCTTGCTTATGTGTTTATTTCTCTCCTTCCCTCTTCATAAAGATAGATATAGCCATTCTAGTCAGTGTTGGTTTTTAGTTTTTATTACTCATTCCTGTTTTTTCTTTTCTGTATATTTCCAGTATATCAACCTTTGCAGCCACAGATGCTGCAAACAAATTCGATATCTGCTGTAGGAAAATGTTAGAATGATTTTTGAAGGCTCTACTGTTGCTTTTGAATGTTTCATATATTCATGTTAGTGTATGCTAATGAATGCATTCAGGATTTCTCTCTTACATTTAAATAGATCCTTGAATGTAATGAGCACTATTTTTAAAAGATCTGAAGAAAAGGAAAGGTTAAGAAGAAATTAGGGAGTTCAGAGGGAGGGGGACACAGGTAATGCAACAGAATATTTGAGAACAGATTTTCTTCTTTGGTCTTTTTACCTAAGACACTTGATCTGTCTTGGCAGATTTCTGCTCAGGCATAAGTAAAACAAGACAGATGAATAAATAGGGGTGCTGTGTTCAGTTAATGTTGTGCATCTCAGAAATAAGACCAAGCAGAAGGTGCAGTCTGAAAGTGATGAGGTCCTTAGAGTCAAGATAGACTTCTGTGGTTTTCAGTCTTTCCTTTCAAATTTAGATAAAGAAATATAATTTGTACTGTTAAAAATCACATTTAGGTTTTATTTTCAAAAAGTCAATAAAATGAATGAGGTAGTACCTGGGCATATTACCTAAGATTTTTGAAAGAATTGAATTATTTCATGCTATTCAGTTCCTCTCTGACTGGTGGATTTGTAAACACTCTTTTTATTGCCAGGTTACATGTTATGGTAAGGCCACGTCCTTTTTGCTACTTCAGGAGCTGGTTTTTTATTTTTCCTAATGACATTGTTATTTTACTTTTATTTTTGTAGGTCACCTCTCATTAATATTTCTAGTGTTTTAAGTATGTTTGGCATAAATGGGTCTTTTAGTTCTAAGCAGGTAGGATTCAAAAAGGTAATTCAGTGTTGTGGTTTAACCCCAGCCGGCAGCTAAGCCCCACCCAGCCGCTCGCTCACTCCCCCCCGGTGGGATGGGGGAGAGAATCAGAAGAGGAAAAGTGAGAAAACTCATGGTCTGAGATAAAGACAGTTTAATAGGGAAAGCAAAAGCCGCACACGCAAGCAAGGCAAAACAAGGAATTCATTCACTCCTTCCCATGGGCAGGCAGGTGTTCAGCCATCTCCAGGAAAGCAGGGCTCCATCACTCATTACTTGGGAAGACAAAATGCCATCACTCCGAATGTCCCCCCCTTCCTTCTTCTTCCCCAGCTTTATATGCTGAGCATGACACCATATGGTATGGAATAGCCCTTTGGTCAGTTGGGGTCAGCTGTCCCAGCTGTGTCCCCTCCCAGCTTCTTGTGTACCTCCAGCCTACTGGCTGGTGGGGTGGGGTGAGAAGCAGAAAAGGCCTTGACTCTGTGCAAGCACTGCTCAGCAATAGCTAAAACATCCCTGTATTATCAACACTGTTTTCAGCACAAATCCAAAACATAGCCCTATAGTAGCTACTATGGAGAAAATTATCTCTATCCCGGCCAAAACCAGCACATTCAGACAACTGACTGGAGACATAACTTTTACCTGGCTGTGTGCAAAAAGCATTTACCGAATTTAGTGAGTGAGGTAAATGTTTCAGTTCTGGAATAAGATGAGTGATTGTAACTTAACAGTTACACCATTAAAATTGAGGTACAGAGAGTTTAAAGATTAGTGAAAACAGTAAAGCATGCTCACTATCAAGCCTGCTCTGATACCTGTGAAAGGCTTTATTTGAGCTGAATTTGCACCTGAGACATCTTATTGGAACTTTTCATGAAGACTCTAGTGGATAAGAATATTATCTTTAAAAGTTACACAGATACCTGTTCTCCCTCTGTTATTTCCTCTAACACTTCAATAGTAGTTCTTCCCAAATTGCTAATGAGATGTCAGTAGTTTATCATCTCCAAAATACCATAAGCGGGACATTGCTTTTCCCAATCAGAAGGACTTACTTTATCCCCATAGGCTGAAGGGCATCGGTAGCTGGTGTCCAGCACTCTAATCTTCTTGAACCAAGCTCTCACCAGCTGAGGGATTTTATCCCAGTAAGAGTGCTGAATCAGTATGGAACCTGAAGTCCTCAACTCCTCCAGCTCTTCAATGCCTGCTTATTGACTCCTTCAAGCTTTTGAGCCATTATCTTTAGAGAAGATGATGAAAGATGAAGAACTCCCTTGTACAAAAATGTTATCTGATTTTTTTTAATGCACACTGCAGTTATATTTTGATGGTTTAATTTTCCACTGTATTCATATTGCTGTTTCCCCTTCCCTTCTCTTCCACTGGATTTCCTTTTCCTTGGATAACCAATCTTTTTGACAGACTTTGGTACTTATGACAAATGTCACACAAGCAATCACCTGACTTTTCAAAAAGAAGATCCAGTGGTCTTGAAAAGCCTTCCAGGTTAAGTGGTACCACATGGAAAATATTATAACTTTTTGATGTGTAAAAAATATTAGTTAGCTGCCCAGTTGCAAGGTTCAGTGAGGAGTTTTATATATAAGTTTATACAATACAATAATTTGTGTCTCTTCTGTTTTATTCAGGTCATTGCCATTGTTATGGATATGTTTACAGATGTGGATATCTTTAGAGAAATTGTGGAAGCATCTGCTAGAGGGATTGCAGTGTATCTCCTGCTTGATGAGTCAAACTTCAGTCACTTTCTGAAAATGACGGAGAAACAAGGCTGTCAAGTTCAGAGGCTCAGGGTAAGGCTTCCTGTGTGCCTGTGCGTGAACATTCACTACTCATTCCTCCACAACCTACTGAAAAGGGACTATTATTCAAAAAGTGATTATCAAATACTGCTTTTTCAAATTAACTAAGAGGTATAAATAGGTAAGCTCTCAGCAGAACCTTCTCTACAAATGTTTTTCTCTTTAGAAAGATTGTTATCTTTTTCCTGTGTCAAAACAAGAGTATTTGATAGAATGACATAATTTTTCATATATTATTTATAAAATAATTTTCCATTATTATGTATTTAGGAATACTACATGTTTGAAAAACAGCTTCATTTTGCTTCCTCTTAAAGTAGCCTGCAAATAGTCATAAAGCTCATGTAAATTAATTGCATACTTCATTTTATGATCTTTTTATTTAAAGTTATTTTCTATTAAAATACTTTTAAAAGCCCAAGATTCTATTTTATTACTGTTTTCCTGAAATCTATATTATCATGTCTGTCTGCATCATGTCTCAGAGTATTACTTTTATACATGAAATATGTAATTTTATCCTCTAAGAAAGATAACAAGAAGACTAACATTTGCATTTTTCGCAAGATGTCCTGTGCCGCCCTAATATTTAACAGGGATTAGAATACAAACCATGAGCTGCACTGACCTGATATGAATGTTTCATAAATACTTCTAGATTTACTGTACTGTAGATAGCACTGAAGAAGTTCCAAGGACATTGTCAGAGTTTCTTTGCAAAGCTCTGAGCACTGCTTTGGCTGAACTTCCATTTAGTTCCATTTGCAATTCCTTGTTTCCGTAACTAGTTAGGCTATGTTTGCTCCTGGCAAAAATACTATGAAAGCTTTTCTTAGCAGCATGCATTTTAAGAACCCAGTCCAAAGATCAGATAGAGGTGTGGTGTATTTGTGAGGATAAAGAAGTCTTTTTGCTAGAATTTTGGAGCAAACCTGTATTTTATACCAGTTTTTGCTCTGGAGTGTTGACGTAGGTTCTTAAAAGTGCTCCCACACCACTTTCCATGCTTGTTTCTTGTGGATGAGTGTGTGGGATGGCCCTCTGGTGGCCTAATACACAGATATGGGAACTTTTGGAAAGAAAACATTAAAAATATGTTGTGGGTCTGTAAACACTGGTCATGATTGCCTTCATGAAGTCAGTATTTAGCAATATTTCCATACTCTGCAGCTTGAGATATCACCATTTGCTGATTACTTGGGTTAACTATGCCATAGAGGTTGCCAAAAATGGTGTATGTCTTTTTATGGCATGTGTTTTATCCTCCCAAAATAAAAGAAATAAGGAGCATGCATTTCAAGTGATATCTCAAAAAATGCCATAGTATGCATTTGCAAATCAATTCTCTGCAATGTGTATCTACAGCTGTTTCGAAAGCTTAACTTCTTTTGGGTGGGTTCAAGGTTGTCTTTTTAATATGGTTTTATAGACCTACAGGCATTTATACTGTGGTTGAAAGAACTAATGTACATACATTAGAGTGGATTTTGTACGGATTAGTGTGGATTGGAGAGGTTTGGACTTGGCCTCTTCAGTGACATTATATATTACATGTTTCTGTTTCGTAACGATGGGAGAAATAAAATACATCTTTACTCTGCAAGGTTTACTTAGAATACTTCAAGGTTGATCAGAAAATGAAAAATATATGCCAAAGAGTGTTGTGTGCTGGGTTTCCAGTTTAGCTTGTAATAAAGCTGTTCAAATTAATGGTCTTCTCATCCAAGTGCTACTCCCAGTGACTGTTGCCCTGGGAATAGAAGCTTACTACTCCCACAGTAATTCTCCTGTGCCTTTCTTGAGGATGAAGAGAAACTGATGGTGACTATGTAAGAACAGTCAGTACTTTGGAGAAGTTTTCTCCCTTTCCTTTTTTCCCATTGTCTCAAGGTTCATAAAAAACAAGCCATCTTTAACTTTTTATTAACTCCTGGCTCTTGGTCCTCCCCTTCTGTTCAGTGAAAGCAGGAGGAGGACAGAGATGTATGGATCTGTTTCTTTTCCTCAGGATGTAGCACCAGCAGCACTGGTCTTGTTATTCTCTGGCATGATTTGGTTCAATCTTGCAGGAGTATGGCGGACGCTCCTCATGCCGTGCACTCATGATGAGGGGTTTCTGTAAAGCTTTTCTGACTCAATGCCTTCTCTGGCTCTTTTTCTCTTCCTTTGGATCAGTAAAAAATGACATGCCGTGATCAGTGAGACTGTATTTTTGAATTCAGATTTACAGTTCAGTAGTCTGTATGGAAAAGAAAGAGGATTTTATTCATAAATCTACATTAAATGTCTGTGCAGACAGCTTTTCTCATCTGTAGTCTGACTGCATATCAGGACATGTTTCCTGCTATTGAAAAATATAACTGAAAAAATGGAGTGACTATATATTCTGTGATTATTATGTGGATTCTGTAAAGGAGAATATGAAATCAGGGGTTTACTGGGAGCTTTTTCATTCTTTCCTACAGCATTTCTTCTTGTGGGTTGGTTTTTACTTAATGTTCACCTTAACATCACCAGTGGAACTCAACTCAAATAAACAATTCCTTTTTTATACTTTCCAATTTCTCTTTCCCCACTTTCATTTATCTGTTTCCTAACTGTCCTACAATTTTCCCCATTAATTAATGTTTCTCTTTTTTTCTCATCTCTATCTAAGCTTCTTTTGATTAACTTTTTCTCCAGTCTGACTTGTTGTTCAGTCAGCAATTCCTTTGCATAGAAAGATGAAGAATCATTACAGATTCTGACTTTTGTCAGGTGATTTTTCAAAAACTACTAGCTAAATTTTTTGAGAGATGCCTTTTTTTCTGTCACTGACAGGTGATGCAGCAAACTATGGAATAGATTTGCACTGCAAAATGCAGCACCGAAACAACAATCCCCAGAACCACCAAAATGCTCAATGCAGTAACTTAATTTTGGGTTAGAAACAATGAACCAGTATAGGCAATGTTGTTTAATGCCTAAGAAGTCAATCAAGCTCCTGAGCTGATGCCAGATCTTTGTGTTTTATTTGATATGAGGTTAGGCATGTGGCAGAGGCTCCATGCTCTGCAGAAACCTATTTTTACTTTTCTGGCAATAATGAAGAATCATCTTGCTACAGGAGGATATTGAAAGCAATCTGTCAGGAACTGTTTATTGCCTGATACTCCTCTCAGTATTTTTAATGAATTGCATGAATGAGAAAATAGAACCACTAATGAATTGATTTTACTTTCCTTTTGTGAAGTCTATTCCCAGATATGCATGCTTAAATGCATAGTAGGAGCTGCTCTTTAGACCTGATTGCTGCCTGTTATTTCTCACCAGTGTTATCAAAATCATCAAAAGTTTTCCAGTACTTCCAAGTCTAAGTCAAATTTGGTTATTAAATAGGTGTGCACAGCACGATGTATCTGTGAGCAAACTTCTGTGCTAAGGGACTCCAGACTTCAGTGAAGTCATTGAGATTTTGTCTTCAGTGGTCATTGAATCAGATTCGAGGGTCAGAATAGACGTGAACTTGAAAACTACTTAGCATTTATACACCAACTGTTATCTCTTAGTAAGAAGAGAGGCCCAAGATAATAAATAATATTGGTAATGATGAACAATATGAGAAATGTTACTTTTTTTCCTTTAAAACTGTTAGGCTAAGTATTAGGTAGACATCTATTTTCTTCTGTGTGCATTTTCTTGACAGCAAGTACAGGGTGAGTAATTGAACACTGATAAAAACAGACTCTACAAATAAAAAGTGCTGAGATGAAATGTTTGAGACCAGTATGTTCACTGTACTTATCTATCTCATTGGAGGGTTTTTACTGATGAAAATAAATGTGTAATGTTGAATTATACTTCAAAATTTTAAATCATGCTTATGTGGCTCTCTCTGGGAAGATAGCGGTGCAATCGTACATAAAAAGAGGTTAGAGCTTGTTTCCTGGTCATCATTTGGGAGTCATTTAACTGGATAGCCCTGATGGCCATCCTTAAACTGCAGCCACTGGATGTTTTAAATGTCCCTGAGTGTCCTACACCCTGCTTTTGGAGGAGGGAGAAGATCCTGTGTCTGGCTTCAAAAACCTCCTAAAACATCAAGTCCTTGATTAAATTATTCTTCTATATGCATCCACTAGCAGTCACTGACAAAAAACAGGTTACAGGACCAGACAGACACTACGTTTGACTCGCTATGGCCAATTTACATACTTTCGTGTGTCCTGTCGGGCCAGCTGGAGTCCTTCATGATGTGTGGTTTATGGTTTGCCCATGATTTTCCTCTCAGGATTCATGAAGGCATTATTGCTTTACCCACAATGATGCATAACACTTCTGCAGTGATCAGTGACACGCTACTGTTAGCGCTGTTAGCAGGGGAGTCCTGTAATCTGAGGATGAAACCATGTAGGAAGGTGAAGCCCAGCATTGCATACCAAATGGGGCTTGCAATTCAGTACGTGTATATTTACTGCTTCTAATCCTAAGTGGAACACATTGTTATTATATATCCTCAAATATTGTCTGTATTTTGGGCAATTACTCAAAGTATGCATCCCTGGCGCCTAATTAGAGGGTTTGAAGTAGGTGAAGAATGCCAGATGAACTGTGGAGGAAAAGGAAATGTTATGTGAGAAAGGTAAGCATGATCTCTGGCACGTGCCTTTTCAATGCTGCCATGTTCCTGTCTTTGAGTGGATGACCTACTGAAACAGGGAGAGTTGGGAGGATTAAGGAAGCAGGATAGAAAAGCTGCAGGAGAAATAATACTGAAGAGAAGGAAGAGAAAAAGGAGAACAGAGGAAGCAGTGACAATGATTTTTTTTAAAAAAACAGCAATTTAATGTAAATTTTATTCCTTTTTTAGATATGCCTACTTGAAATTATATTTCAACTTATGAGTACCTAAGGCAAAGCTTTTTTTTACATCGTATGGTAATTTGCAAGCCATTAGCCTTGCTTGTGCCTCCAGCATTCCAGATTCCCAAGCGATATCCTGTCCAATACCGATCAGGCATTATCTTAGTAAGATTTGATATGTTCAACTGGCATGTCTTTAGGCCAGCATTACTTGTTATGGTTATTTGAAAATGTATAAGCTGCCTCTCAAGTTACATTTTTCAAATTATAATGACATAAATATAATTTAATATAGTTAAATATAAATCTGATGTACAAATATTATTACATGGTATATAGAATTGGGTAAAACAGTCACTGAAATAAATGCAAATTTCATGACTAATTCATGAAATGTTACTTTATAGTAAATAAGGGCTTACTATTGTGATAATCTTTAGAATGGGTAAATTCCAGTATTTTCTTTTTTTCATTTTCAGGAATTACTTTTTTCCACACTATTTAACTTTCAAATAAAATATTTTATTTAATTACTTTTACTTAAAGCTTGAGTAGCTGCCGGAGAAATAATAATTTTCTTCAGTGGGATTGGCTTGTTCAAAGTTCAACAAAAACCACACTGGAAAAGCAGGAAAATTGACTTTCATTGATAAGAAAACTTCTAATCGGAGTGCAGAAAGCTTGAAAGACACAATGCTAGATTGTCAAAAGTGATTAGCAGGTAGAGAGGCAAAATTATGTTAACCTCCCATTCAATAATGCAAATTGGGTTGTTAATGTTACTGACTCTTTTTTAGCTGTTTCTGAAAGTAGACCTAAGCATCCACCTGTATTTTCACTTTTAAAATTTTTACTTTTTAAAATTTTACAGCACTTCTAGATAATACTTCTTTTGTTTATCTAATTAAGAGATAAACTTTATGTTTTATGTTTCTAGCACATTTGCAAGACATTTAGGTCACAAACAAAAGTAATTTTTAAATGCTGTCTTTGTACATTTTAACCGAGTTACATTTTTGTTCCAACACAGCTTGACAAAAATGCTAAGTAAAAACCCACCTAATAAATAAATAAAATTTAAAGAACTTGGATAGCTTGAGTTAAAACATAATTTGCCAACTCAGCAGCTTTTAAGTGTAATTCTTGCTTCTTTGATTTAAGTTTTCCTTTGATAAAAGTTTCAGGATACCAACAGTGAAATATATACTGCTTTAGAAAGCATGTGTTATTTGGAAATGTGCTTTTATTTAATGGAGATTTTCTCCTAATTTTTTGAATTTTCTGTTTGGAAAGATAAAGTTCATTGGTTTGTAGTTGACGCTATTATTAAAACTCCTACACCTCTATCTATTAGAACTTTGTGTGTTTTAGGTAAATGTGTAAGTGCTCCCATAGACAATAAAGGTTTATGTAACTGTATTGCAAACTCAGTCATACTTTATAGACTGGAATCTTAAATACTTTTGTAAGTTTAAACATCTCTACAGTTTCCTGAGGAGGGGAAGTGGAGAGGGAGGTGCTGTTCTCTTCTCCCTGGTATCCAGTGATAGGACATGTGGGAATGGTTCAAAGCTGCACCAGGGGAGGTTTAGACTGGACATTAGGAAGCATTTCTTTACTGAGAGGGTGGTCAGACACTGGAACAGGCTTCCTAGAGAGGTGGTCAATGCCCCAAGCCTGTCAGTGTTCAAGAGGTGTTTGGACAATTCCTCAATAACATGCTTTAACTTACGGTCAGCCCTGAAGTGGTCAGGCAGTTGGACTAGGTGGTTGTTGTAGGTCCCTTCCAACTGAAATGGTCTATTCTATTCTATTCTATTCTATTCTATTCTATTCTATTCTATTCTATTCTATTCTATTCCATTCCATTCCATTCCATTCCATTCCATTCCATTCCATTCCATTTATTTTATCCCCCTGATCTTGCTGAATTTACCCTGTACACAATCTTACCTATTTTGCTTCATGAACAGCCCTAATCCATCTGTACCTGTCCTTTACAGAGCACGTCTGCTGTGATTTTCAACCTGTCCTTGTAGGAGTCCCATGAAGCAAGACATTCTGCTGTATTCACAAGTCTTATTTTCCACTATTTCCATATATACAGTCTATGTAATAGTCATATAGATTCTGTTTTCTTACTGCCAATGCTAAACTACAGATTTCACTCCCACTGGAATACTTGTAAATTACCACAAATTAGCATTGCTAGAACAAATATTGCAAGGCTAGAATCTACAGTAAATATTGCGATCGTTCACAGCTATATTCCAAGGTATTTTTATGTCTTGTGAAGCATTTTGTATCTCACAGCCACATGAGGTAGATGCTGTAGGTTGGTTTGCATTGAATATAAATTTTATTTTTTCTATAAATAAGCACCTTTTTGTAACAATTTCTGATAAATGCTTTTATATTTTTTCTACATCCATGTAACAACTTTTTGAAAATTATTAGTACAGTCCAGAAGGTGTTGTAACATTTCTTTTGAATTTTTTATTTCTAGAAGCTTAAAAAAACAAGTGGCAGTAGAGAGGAAAAAAAAAGACACTGGCTTAGCTGAATCAATTTCATCCACAGTCTGGGAGAAAAATTGACCAAATTTTTGAGATCCAACATGGAAGATTTCCCAAGTGCAATTTACTGAGTTGACATGAGTAAAACATAAAGCTTCTTAATAGAATTCAAACTTAACTGCTGCATAGAGTTCGTGCTGCCTAGGCATGTTGTGGTAGCATCTCTAAATTTAGAAATGTGATTGATTCCATGGCGCAAAGCTGGTTGAGAAATCTTACTGGTGGTAAAACTGCAAGGGATTCTGGCGCCAGGTGGTATCATTCAATGGATCATCTCAGAGTGGGGTATCTGTGTTTGTGGATATAGCAGCCTTGTTCAGTTAAAAGAAAAGCGATCCTGGCTCTTTAGATGTTGTCTCTCATTAGTTGAGATGCTTGGAAATCTTCTAATTATTGTACATCAGATGATGAAAAGAATGGGGGTTTTTTACAGTACAAAACCTCTTTCTCTTGTCGAAGACTTCTTGTCCCAGAACCTCATTGCTAGGGAGCGGTGGCTATGGAAAAGCGGAATTTCATTTTCTGTGGCCTAGGGAATCTTACCAATCTTGAAGACAAAGCAATAACTTGCCATTTTGGGTCCCTAGGGGACAAGTTTGATCAGAGTTTACTTTCCTGCAGAGTTTATTAATATGCAGTAATATAACTCTTCTCCTACTGTATCTCTGACTTTTAAACCCCTGGATGCTAAATATGGAATATAGTATACCAACTAAAGTATTTCAATTGTCTTTTTCAGAACATGAGGGTGCGGACAGTAAGAGGACAAGATTACTATTCTAAAACAGGAGCAAAATTTCATGGAAAAATGGAACAAAAATTTATTCTTGTTGACTGTAAGAAAGTCATATATGGTTCTTACAGGTAAGATCAGTCACTGAGGTGTCCGCAGAAAACCTGTCATCTCAGTACCTCTCCTATTGCAAATTTGGTTTTTTTTCTATTTCTGAAAATTCTTCCAGGGAACTCCATGGGCAAATTTAATTATCTTTTCTGTAATTTAACAAGTTATCATAGATACTTATTGCTAACTAGCCTAACACAGAGCCAAATTTTGAGATCCTCTGTTAGTTTTTCACAAATAAGAAATAAAGGATATAGCTTTCACTACAGCTGGAGACTTGCTAAAAAGAAAGAATAATCCTGATTTGTCTTATATTGTCTGAATTATTCTTGTTTAACACTCACTCCAGAAAAGGCTGCCAAAGTTATTTCATAAGCTCTCTTGGATAGTTCCTCCTCATAATAATCTTCTAAAGCTAACATTATAGACCTGTTCTTTGGCACTCTGTAGTGTATCATGGTCAAATTCTGAATTGCCCAAGTTAAGTTGACATAGTCTCTCTTTATATTTGGCTAAGTTTCTTTATTTTACTTTCAATTTTATTTCCAGTGTATGTGTGCAAAGCATAGGCTGGAAGAACTTATAATTTTGCAGAGCTGGAAAAAAACTAGGTTAAAGGAGGGACAGTTTTATCTCACACATTATTAAATATTTTCCTTCTTTTCATGCTACACTTCTCTCCTTTGGCCTACTGAATTAGTCTCTGCCAGTATAGTGCTGGGGTGCCAGATCCAGAGACACTGACTTTCATAGATTTCCACCACTGTAAGCTTTTGAAAATTTGGCTTTTTATTTCCTCTGAGACTTGGCCAGCCCCAAATTCAGACTGATGTATATAAATGGTAGTGAGGTAAGTGACAAGTTCATAAATGAATCCATGTAAGAGAGTCCAGGGAGAGTCTGCCTGCTTTGATATCTACACACAGTGTTAGAGTCTGTGAGAATGTGATATTTTTCTCATTTAATTTTGAAAAATAACACTGCTTTAAGACCTAGCACCACAGGGGCTGGAATCATCAATTTCTGTAGAAATTAAACTTGCTTTGTAAAAGAATCTAGTGATTTATAACAGGAAAGATGAGTCTTTCTGAATTCTTGCTCTCTGGAAAAAAACTAAAGTTTAGGTTCTTTTCCAATATTACAAAATATATTATTCTTAATTGTGAAAATTAATAGAAAAAACTTATGCAGCATGATTTGATTTAATCGCAACACACTATTATTTCCTGAAAAACACAAAACTAACAAAACAAATAAAATGAAATCAGCAAGCTATTTACTTGAATACAACAAACCTATTTTCTAACATCCAGAAGACAAATGCAAATAAAACCAGTTCATTGATTTAATTTTTTCACTTTTTTAAAAATGAAAATAGGATTGCAAAACAGATTTTTTCTTTGTTGTAATCTACAAATTGCATTAATTTGACACCATTATATTAGGCTTATTGAAACATCCCTAATGTACATGTTAATGTATTTTATCTCATTTTGTAGCTGTAAAGTAGCTATAGCTACTTAGCTTTGAGCATGTGTTTAGCCTTTCTAAGTACAATAGAAAAGAGGAAAATTTCCTTAATCAGAATATCATAATTGCAATTAAAAGAAATGCTCATATCCAATCTGGTGTGCATAAGAGAAAATGTAAACTTTTTAACAATTCTGAGGTGCATCGTTTTGAAAATGTGTTTAGAGTGAAGTACATTCAGAACTGTTGAAGCAGTTCTGCATATTATTTCAGACGTATTTTTTTCACAACATAACCATACATTAACATCCTCTGACTCAGGACTAAATACAGTGGGTCTAGTCAATCCTGGCATAGTCTTTGTAGAGGTAATTTTGCTCCAGTGGGTATTTGTGCTCCACTGTTCTACATTTGTGAATACTTTTTTGCAATATCCACTTTTTATAATGGCAATTGAGTAGTTACAGACTCATTCCTGCTCCCACTGAAAGCAGTAGAAAGTCTCCAGCTGAGTTTGACTGGTATTAGATTAGATCTTCCAAATCCAAATTCCATGAACCATGCCCACAATTTTTTTTTTTTTTTTTTAGAAAGTATTTGTACAAAACCCAGGTTTGTGTGAAAGCTTTCTTATCAAGAAGGACCAGTGTAATGCTTTAGTTCGAAAGAACTGTTTCTAATGGTCATTTATTCTTCTTTCAGCTTTATGTGGTCATTTGAAAAAACCAACCTCAGTATGGTTCAAGTTATCACAGGACAGCTGGTTGAATCCTTTGATGAAGAGTTCAGGACACTGTACGCCCGTTCTTCTGTTCCTAGTTCATTTGCCCCAGATTTAGTGCGGGTAAACAGTCGCAGGACACTGTGGGATAATGATACATACCAACACTCAGTGTCTTCCTTGGCTTCAGTTTCTAGCCAAAGAAACCTTTTTGGCAGGCAGGACAAGGTTCACAAGATAGATCCTGTTTGTTGGAAAACTCGTGGAAGATATGCAGTAAATGAAATAGATAAATATGGCTTGAGAAATCAAGCCTATAATAAACAACCATTTCATCCAGGTTTTAATATGCAAAATCCAATCCAGCAGTATCAACCTAGTGAAAAAAATGAGCACTGGAAGAGACATAGTTATGCTGGGGAGAAGCCAGAAAGGACACCTTACCTATTGCTCAACAGAGCTATTAACAGAGCCAACAATCCATCAAATACTTGGAAAATGCCATCTGATAGCCTTAGTATTGTTTCTTCATTACGAGGAGGATATGCAAATAACTACAACACACCCCAGCAAAGTTTTGCCGATCAGTTTTCACGACCAAAAGTAAATCTCGCAGAAAGAAATTCAATTGTACGGAGGTCTTTTAATGGGACAGATAATCATATCCGTCATCTGCAGCAAAGGATGCCAACCCTCGAACACACAACTAAATCATTTCTACGTAACTGGCGAATTAAGTCATATTTGAATGATCAATCAGATTATCCAGTAGAGTCTAATGGGTCGGCCTTGGGTGACAGATATGATAGCTATGACACAGCTGAAAATATTAAAGCTCATGCATTATATTCTCATTCTCGCTTACGATCATCATTGGTGTTTCAGCCAACTTTACCTGAACAGCAGGAAGTAAGCAGCTGTGCAAGTTCTTCAAATTCAACTATAATTGGGTCAGAGGGAAGTGCAACACCTAAAGGGACATCTAATCATGCTCCAAGTGTGGAAAATGGAACAGATAGTATTTTAGAAGAGCTTAGCAAAAACGTCCCACTTAAATCAGATGCACCAAAAAACCACAGCATTCATATTGCAGACAACACAAAACCTAGTTTAAATCCAAATGCAGTGGGTGACTCATCTCTCTACTTGTACACAACACTGTGTGCAGACAAACATGCAGAAAATTTGAAGAACCTTCAAAATGAAAATATGCTAAAAAGGAGAAGTTTTCCCATGTTTAATTCAAAGTCCATATTAGACCCTGGTGCCAACAAACATGCATCCAGTTACGTTTACAGCACGTTGACTAGGCATAGACTTAAGCAGCCAGTTAGTCCAAAACTTCCAGAAGACATGCTGAAGAGCTCTAAAAGTTTGCACAGCGTGACCAACCACTTGCCACAGAAGGAAAAGAACCTCAAAGGAGAGCTAAAGAGCCCGACTGCTAGCAAGGCAATCTCTATGGCTGCTCTCACTGAAGCTAGCAAGGAGGAGTCTTGTAAGGATTGTACATCAAAGAAGGAAAGTAAGAATTCCCCAAGTTTTCTGAAGAAAGGATCCCAGAAATTGCGGTCACTTCTTAATCTCACACCAGACAAGAAGGAAAACCTGTCAAAAAACAAAGGTCCTGCCTTTTACAGAATTTGTAGTAGTTCTGACACGTTGGTTTCTGAAGAAGAGAATCAAAAACCAAAGATTTCTGAGAATAAGACAGATTCTTCCCCAAGGAGAAAGAGAAACACACCATCAAATTCTCAAGGTAGCTTGAACAGAAGTAAAGAAGATGTCACTGGGAGCCCAACAAAATCTCCAAAGTCTCCGAAGTCACCAAAACCTCAAAAACCTCCATCTGATGAAAGCAATAAAAAGTGTCCTCTCTTGTGCCCCCTTGAAAGTAAGTTCATAGAAACCGCAGGAGATGCATCTACCCCAAGATTTAATACAGAACAGATTCAGTATCAAGACGTAAAGGAAATCACCACAAATACTACTCCCGAAAGTGCCCCTGTTTCTGCTCTTCAAAGAGCAAGTTCAATGACACCACAGCTGGCAAGCTCAAAACGCCAAGAGGAGCTAAGGTCTCGTTTGAGTGAAAGGCGTGTTTATAGCCGCTTTGAGCCGTTCTGCAGGATGGAAAATGCTAGCCAACCTGCAGGAAATGCACCAAACAGCAGTTCACATCTCTCAGATATCAAAAGCAAGACCTTTGGGAATAATTACGGCAGGAGTAATCATATGGTCAGCTACAACTCAACTGCTTACCATCCGTTGCAGCCTAATGAAAACAAGCTGAGAGGTTTTATGCAAAAGTTTGGGAACTTCCTACACAAAAGCAAGTAAAACTTTTGTTGCTTATGTTGAAATACAGCAAGAGTAGCAGAGCTGGACATAATCTTAACTGGACAAGACCGACAGGCAACTTTTGTAGAGCTTACTTGGGTTTCTTCTTGGGTCTAGGGCATTGGAATAAATGTACATATTTTTACATAATTATCCTAGAATTGTTATACTTAAGTCTTTACAGAAATTCTGTGTCCAAAAGATGTCTCAAGGGCTGTTTATAATGTTTATATTGTAAGATTAATTTTATACATTTTCCTTGTGAAGAAAGTACGTACTAGCATATTGTAAGACTAAGTGTGGGGAAAAAAAGATGGAGGATGTTTTTAAACTTCAAATAATACTGTTTCCAAAGATTTGCCCTTTAAAAATAGGATAGCACTAGGAATAGTGGCTTGCATTTTTTCAGCATTTATGTACACTTTCAAATGATAAACACAAATGTTAATGCATTGCATGTTACTTATCTTTAAACTAATTTTTGAAAACCTCTTTTAGGCTTCATCTTATTAATAATTTACCCTATAGCATCTATTGAACTGTTTGGGCAGCAGATGGATCTATCTTACTTTATTGAATTTTTAATATGATATTTTTCTGAAGTATTTGGCACACAGATCTTAAAGTGACCTTAATCTGAGCTTTCACAGACTTGTTTACATGGTTAAACTAGTGTGAATGTAGGATGAGCGTTAAAAAAAACTATTTATAAAATAAGGTGCCTTGAAAATAACTTACAACTAGTTTAAATTTCAGTGGCTTAATTACATTGGTATAGCATGCCAGTATTCTGTAATGTATTCTAAAAATAGCCTTTTGTTACATTTTTCTATTTGGTGTTTCAAAAAAAAATTGTCCATGGACTTCTATTTCTCAGGTAAGTTTTTGAGTTTCACATGCAACATGTTTTAAATGTTGCCAGGTATATTTGCAACTCTGGCTTTAATAACCTAGGTTTTTTTAATAAGGTTGCAAGTGTTTAGACTAGGCATATGAGGGAGATTGCAAGCTCAACCCTGCAATGCTGCCTTATGTCAGGATGAATATTACAAGGCCAGGAGCAATTAGGCATCTAAAAATGAGATTCATAAAAGTCACCACATCAAACAATAAGGCACCTCTCCTAAGCCAAAGAAAGTGTCAGTGAAGGGTGATAGTAGCAAGTGTTTAACCTTAATGAAGGTATTTAGGCACCTAACTGTAGTCTAAGGGACACATTTTTGTATATCCAAGCCTCTCAGTCATAAAAAATTTCCTGATATTAAGTGCGTATGCCAGGTTAGTGCTTACAAAGAACACAGGCAGGGTGTTTGGGCAGGAGCATGGCATCCACTTCTCATCTGCAATGTGCAGCCAGAACATCTAGATGGCTCACGTCCTCCTGGATGTGGAGTTTGTCTCTTAGGAGAATGCCATAACCATTTAGCTGCAAGATGCTCTGCAACGATTTTGTTCCAAATTCAGAAATTTGGGAAAATTCATTAGTGAAAGCTTATAATCCTTATACAGGGTCTTCATGTTTCAGGAGCATGTTTTAGGAGACTGCTTCACTCTTAGATCTGAAAGGTCCTACAGCATTCGATGGAGGAGTCCCACCAGGAAGGTTTTGGCTTTATTCTTTAGAAAGAAACGCCAAAAAGGCATTTCATGCGCCAGCTAGATCGAGTTCATTTGTCTCTTCTACCTGTGACCCTGGGAAGAGATTTTATATGGAAATCTAGTTCTCACCAATAATCTGCTCTAGCTCCTGTGAACACACCATAGTTATTGTCAGTGATTTCAGTGAAGCAGTGTCAGCTTTTTGTTCAAACTGTTTCTCAGGCAACCTTATTAGGTTAATGCATAATAGCCATAACTGTTTCACTGTGGGGATGGTATTTATCTATGAGAGTGGCAAAGTCTTGCATCTCAATCCTCTGCTGAAAGTTTAGGTCTCCCCTTTATCTGTGAACATGGAAGAGAGTCTATGAATTTCTTGATGAAAAGTGGTCACTTTGTTCACTCCTTGCTGAAATGCGAAAGTTGGTATTTTTCCCAAATGAACGTTTATACTGAAATGTTTTGTCCCGACAGAGGGAACATTTTCAGACCCAAGGCAAGGAGTGTCTCCTTGGTGCTCCAGGCGTATTTTCAATATAGGCACAACATACTTCCACAACTCTTACTTACAACTCTTACTATTTTTAGCAGAGCAGACAGTTATTCAGGATGGTGCCTGAATTAACAGTACAGCAAAGGAACTTAACCAAGATGCAGGTGGTGCTAAAAAGGATGTGGGTAGTTTTTAGGAGGATCTTTAGTTTTCCCTTGTACTCTTATGAGCTCCGACATACACTTGTAGGCAGTACCATATTTGGAAGGAAATGAGAGAGGAAGAACAAGGGTCTTGGGGCAAGTTTTAAAGTGACAGTGCTTTCCATGTTGTAGTAAACTTTGGGAAATCTATTTTGACACAGTTTGGAAATATTTTACTGTAGTTTTCAAAGTAGATTGCTAATTAGAGGGTCCTGAGAAGGCAGATATTTTAATTTACCAAGTCATCTATGTTTATAGGTATATACTACTATTTTGTACCTACACAGAAGATTAAGAGCCTTCAGTGAAGAGCCTGCTCATGGACTTAATAATGAAAAAAAAAAAATCACAGTAGAACTAGCTTTTTTTTCATTTTCAGATCTCTCCTCAGAAACCCCGCATAGGAATGGTGCTACATTAAGGCCTGATCCAAGATTAATTGAAATGAATGCAAAAGACCACCGTGGACCTCAGTGGAAGTAGGATCAGACACTTAATGTACTGACACCACTATTTTAGAAATGTTACAAGACCAAATGCTGCTTGGGGAGCATGAGGCTCTGATACCACAGGGACAGCAGCCCCATGCCCTGCCAGAGCTCGGGCTCTGAAGGTGGGGGAGCACACTGGGGAGCTCCACAGGTGGTGCAAGGACCAGCTGTTATTTCGTTCCTTCCAGAACTGGGTGTTAAAGGTGAGAAAACAATGCTCACCCAGTCCTGTCTGATTTGCCTCTTGTCTGTCTGGGAACCTAGCTGTTTCACAAAATAGAAAGGAAAAGTATGAAAAAAAAAAGATACCTGCTCTTTGCATCAGCCAAGAAAAGGGATATGCGCATTTTTGGAGGGAAAAATAGTTTATATTTTTGAAATTCATTTTTCCCAAAGTTTATCTTAATGTTTCTGCTTTTCAAAGGAGATGCATTTCGTGCAACGTGTCCTAAATGTGCTCTGTACATTGTAAGTTTGTTACACCCCGCACACACCCAATGCACTCCCAGTTTTGTAAGGCTGTGAAGTAATAGCTGTTGCCATGCATGACGGTCATCTGGCCAAATGGCTTGGGAGTTGTGAAACCCATAAAAAATGACGTGTCATTTCCACAATAAATAAAACTCCATTAGCACCATAATAGATCTAGGAGAGTGGCTGTGCAAAAGCTGATCAGAGTTATGCAATGCTGAGCGTGGCCTTTGGGAGCACCGTCAGCAGCGGAGGGCAGTGCAGCTGGGAGATACAGGCTCCTCATACGGTGCCCATTCAATTCACGTAAATAAACCACCCCTGCATATGGTCATAATACCCAGTGAATAAATTGCTTCATTTCTTCAGCCTTGTAATAAACAGTTTTTACCGCCTCTCAGATTGCAAAATGTTCATTGTTCTCTTATTAATGAGCTTGCGCTGCACTCTTTATTCATGCTAACAAACATGAACTAGATGTAAAGAAAGGTTAAAAATTAAGAAAAAATACATTCCCAGCTGCCTAATACATGAGGGTAGTAGTATTTGTTACAAACCTTGAGAGAAACAAAAAGCTTATCAAGCAATAGATGTTTGTGCATTGATAGGTGAAAAATTACTATTCAGAGAAAAAACTGTTTGATCATTTTTCAGCTTTCTGAAATGTATTAGAAAATGTTGTGGTTTATAAAAGAAGTCATAAGAAAAATAATACCAAAATCTGTTGCAAGACAATGTAAAAATAAAATTTAAAATGGTTCCACTAAGCTGTATGATAAATATATATTTTTTTCATTTGTAGCATTATGTGGGGTAAGCTGCAATGCAGAGAGATCAGTAAAGTTATTATGGTACTTATTGTAGTTTATTCCCCATATCAATATTGTACTGCACAGTACAATATTTGGGGTTTTTTTAGTTTGTTTTCATTTAAGTCAGGAGAGTTAGAGCAACATAAATCTGCAGCTGTTCACAGGTAATTGAGACATGTTACTCCGATTTTGTCTTCACTTGCATGAGTACATATTCCATTAGCACCCCGGTGACAAGAAAGGAGACTGCAATGCTTGGAAGGCTGTCTTGCCATTTCATTCTTTATTTCATATAGGCGCTTACAGATGTCTTGGTACCTTTCTATAGAGCCTGAAATTTTTCATCGTTTTCAACTCAAAGCTAAGAGTTACAGTTAGGTCTCCATTTTTCACATTTTGACATGATGCCAAAGACATGTTGCATGTTATCAGAACTGTTTTCTGTATTGAGAAACAGGATGGAAGAAAACATCTGCTCTTGGACAGCTCAGAACAGAGCTGCTTTGCTGTTAAGCAAAGCTAGTAGTGCGGATTTCTACTTTAGTGACAGTGACTAGTTAAGTTTTAATCCCCTTAACCTCCTTCTTGCTTAGAATGGTTCCTCCCAGGTCAGTATTTAAAAGCAATTTTCATATATGTAACACTTTAGAAAGTGGTCAAGTCCTATTTCTGAAAAGGCAGGGGCGATATAGGGTGTTAGATTCCCAAGTCAATCTTTGTATATCTTGAAAATATCTTTGCATATTTCTGGAAGACAATCTGGTTTACTAAAAATGACTGGACATCTCTTCACAAGAAGCTGTTGTGAAGACTGTATCTTTCTCCCACCATGTGTGTTACTCTAAGTAAAAATTCCACGGATAAGTGCAAAAGACATTTTTGGGGAAAAATAATCACTTCTGATAAAAAGCCCATGAAACACATTTATTTTGATAGTGTTGCTTCCGTATGTAAACACAGCTGGGAGAAAAAAATGCTTCTTTTCTCTGCGAATCAGACAAAATTTATGACAGTTGAAGTAAAAATATTTTAAAGACTACGCACCACTGGCACTATTTTATTGTGTTTGAGAAATGAATGCAACTCATTTATTAGCATTCAAACACAGGACTGTTGTACGTTGTTTGTTCTTGCCTCATTTAGCAATCAACGTGCTCAAAATTCAGACTGATTGTCTACAGCTTCCCAAGCCCTTGAATAATACTCTGAAGAACCAATCCAACAAGGCATTAAACACACGCTTAGCTTTTTAAACTAGGCAGTCCCAGGATAAAGCGTAACACCAGGCATATGTGTTTGTTAGATTTTGGTGTAAAAAAAATCTCAGTGTAGTCCTAGCTGATGTATTTTAGAAGACTGTTGAGTATATGGTTTCATTCTTTTCTTTGGGCCATGTCTAATTTTGACCTACGGCAACACCACATTTCGACACCATGTCTGGCATGTTTCTTCCAAATGTCACATATGCTGGTGTTAAAATATAATTATTCTGGTTTCAGGGTTTAGATCAATATTTCTTAGTGCAGGGTCTGTGGATCCCTGGTGATCCACAAGATTTCAAAAGGTGACATGGAATTGAATTCAGGTGACTGAAAAAACGCAACCAGACAAAACAGAAAAGCATTTGTGCGTATTTCCACTTAACAGCAAAGGAGGCAAGTAAAATCAGAAGATAAAGTCATAAGTGAACATTCATAATGTACTTTTTACCAGTTGAAAATGAAAGCTGGTACACCAATGCTGCAGGGAAAAAAAAAAAGTAATGATCAGGTGCTCTTTGATTAAAAAAAGCTGAGAAACACTGATCTAGATGATGCAAAACAAGCATGAGGGGTGCTACAAACACACAAGACCCAGAACAGATATTACTGGGTAATTTGGGGGGGGCGGGGGGGGCAGGATTCCATTAAGTTGGTTTCAATACTGACAGATGTAGAAGACTGCTGGTTTCATTTAAAATTGTTACTTGATATGTAAATCCTTTTTCTCAGATGGAATTCCTGGATTACATAGCAGCTATGTTATGGATATACTGTGTATATACAGATACAAACCAAAAAATGTCTTGAAATAATTTATTACTTTTATTTTTTACCAAATAAAATGTTTCTGTTAAAGCTCAGCTCATTCCTGTGTTCTTGTTTTCACTGGCTCATACTGTTATTAACATTTTTCATTTCAAAATTTAGAAGATCTTTTTAAGAAATGCTGACATCAGAAATGTGGAGTGAAATGTTGTAAACTGAGGTCTCAAAGCTGCTTTGTGGCAGCATCGCTCTTTGCATAACTGCTGCACCTTCTACAGGACCAAGAGTCCAACCAAACAACAGAGAAAAGACCAAAGCTGACATTCACTTTAATGTAAAATTTCTGGAATAAAGTGTAGGTATCAATAAGCTGGATCAAAAATTAAACAGGGTAAGGTCAACTATGTTAGCACCCCATGTTTACTTTCAGAGCCTTGTATCACTTCCTTGCTCTGATATTTTGGATTTGTTTGCCTTCCTGCTAATTCTGCCTTGCTAGCAATGTCAGGTTCAGTAGTCTTTTCTGTGTCCTCCTTCCATCTCCACCTTAATTTCCTCTTTCCTATTTACATGAAACATCCTTCAGAAGTCTGTTTGCCTACCTCTTGCCTTGTAAATGCTACTGGAAAAAATCGCTTACATCACATTGCTTGAGAGAATTAGCTTCAGACAACTCCATGCATGAGTGCATGCTATTACTGAATGGCTAATACGAAATTGATTTTGAATCCTGAATATTTGCTCAGTGCCTTTGAAAAACCAGCAGGAAACATAGTTGCATTTCTGAACAGCTTGCGGTCTATATTTAGGCTTAATGGCGGAAGGAAATGAAGAGGACGAGAGGAAGTGAAAAGTTAAAAAGACAAAGGTTATAAAAGTGAGATGGTTACTCAGTTACCGCGTATGAAAACTCCAATGGTTGGGGTTGTGGCAGTGTGTATGCAGGCACACATGCATGTACCCATATGCATAATACCAAGGCTCTTACTTGTACAGGAACTTCTACTTACATAGTAATATAAGTAAAATTCATCTCACTTAATTGAGCTCAAGCCTTTTCTCAGTTCCCACACACAAGAAGTCATTATAATTCCCATCTCTTCTCCTTTCCTTCCTGTTTTCCTCACTTAGGTCCAGCCTAAACTTACCCTGCCAGCAACTCTGTCTGCAGCATTTCAGCATCACTAGGTAAATATTAAAAAAACCACAAACCCTTTAATTTTCATAGAATCGTAGAATAGTTTGGGTTGGAAGGGACCTTTAAAGGTCATCTAGTCCAACCCCCTGCAATGAGCAGGGAAATTTTGTGGACGTATCAATTGGATTGAGTAGGAAGCTATGCCTGTGGCCAAATGAAGACAAGACTGATGGCCACATGCATTGGGGATTTCTGACAGGAAAGTACTTGCATGCTGAAAGTTAAAATGTGCCAATTTTTGGCAAAACATTGTTGAAAGCTAGAATAATTAGAGTGAATTATGGCAGAATTACTTCAATCTCAAATAATTCCTTGTAGCTGAGTTAGAGCTGTCATCCACTTTCGGTGGATGGGGAGCCCAAGGCTGCACTGCTCTCGCACGCCAGAGCAACTGTGGGTGCAGACACGGGTGTCTCCTTGGTTTACCTCCACCCAGTTCCACTGCCTTGAATTTACCAATAATATGAGTGACTTGGAGAGTCCATTTCCAGGTGTGTAAACTGGGTCTTGTTTAGTACAAGCACATACTAACCGAAAAATCTTGCTTCTATTAAGTGCATGTAAAATTGTCACTTCTGATATTGCAGATCTTTGTATATAATAAACAGCTTTTCCCTATGTATCTCAAAAATGACCAACTTTCACACTGTATTTGAGACACACAGCTATTTTTAATCTCGAAGGAGTGGCTAGTGGTACTTGGGGCACTATATGGTGATAAAGGTCAGTACATAGTCAACACTTAAATAGCAAACAAGATTAACCATTACTCTTTGTGTGCAATGGCCAGTTTCAAACCCATCAGCCACAGTCTTCTCAATTGTTCTGTTTGACTTGCTCCTCAAAATAAAAATATCTCAGTGCTTTTCAAGGTGCGACAGACAGTCAACTCTTACAGTTTGGTACAGCTTTGTGGAAGTCTGTGGATGCCTGCATCCAAGTGAAGCTGAGGACACGGTCTTTAAATGGACAAGTCAGAGTCAGCCAGGGCTAGGGGTCAGGGTGCTCTTGGAAACTCCTCATGATGTTTTCTTTAATTAAAAGTATTACAGAGAACAATATAAGCCATAGGGATGCAGGTGGTTGCCATATGCTTATTCTCACACTGATAAGCCTGTCAGCTGGAGAAGTGCTGTAGAGGTGTTATGAACACCTCAAGATTCATATCCTCTGTTCCTCTTCTGAGCAGGGCAAGGGCTTTGGGAAAAAAACACGAGGAGCTAGAGGAAAAAAGATTTGGGAAGATCAGAAACCTGTTTGTCAGCAGATTTTTTTCTCACACCCCACATAAAAAGCCTTTAGGAGGACAACATCTGTCACTGGTTACTTGACATTTAAAAAAGTATATTGCTGGTTTTTAGTTATTTCACTGACACCCATCTCTGGCTCAGATGGTCCCTGCACTTCAAATTCTTAGTGGTGGGGGGAATATTCTGGAGAAATGTTACTGTACACAATCTCTTTTCAGCCAAGTAACTCACAGCGGAGCCTCTCTGCCGTTGTCCAAGGGACCATGCCATCGTCCTTCGATGCTTCAAATGACCAGGCACAGACAGGATCACAAATCACGGATCTAAAAGAGTGTCCTTCTCACTTGCTGGGAAGACATAAACTGCAAGAGAGGAGTGAGCCTCCCTCTGCAGATTTCAAGAATGGATGTTCCACAAACTAGCTTTTTTAAACTTAATTTCCTTATGGTTTTGTCATACACAGTGTGCAGATGTAAAACAATAGAACTGCCCAAACAATAAAGTATCGAACCTTAAGGAGATTATAAACAGCATGAAAGTTTTGCCTGGAGCATTTTTGTTCTTTTCCCCACCCACCCCACAGACGTGGCCAGAGAGCAAAAAGCAATGAAAATGAGAGTAAACCAGAGGACACCTTTGTGTCTCATACGTGTTCATACTTTTTCTTCTACCAGGGCTTCTGCACTACATATTGGTTTTAGCTCTCCGCTGAAAACCTACGGGCTCAAGTTGCACCTCTTATGCTGGTCTTCGAACCCACTTTTCACAGATTTGTGTTTAACCCCTCTGTTTATCGCATTATTTCATTCACCCTTCTGCGGGATTTTTAAAACAAAATCTATACTGAAATATATTTTTCCTGAGGAGTATCACTTGTTACAAGGCTAATATTTTGAAGGTTATATATATATACATATATATATACACACACATGCTTATTTTCCAGCTTGATCAGCTCTAAAGACATCAAATGTATTCAACAATGATCTACAATTCAAAAGAGATTACTTTCTCAGTAGATAAAAATTTACAGTCTATAATCTTTAGGTTAACAGGCAATATTTTATTCAGTTCACGAGCCAATAATTTGTTTGAATTATTTGCAGATCAATTATTTATAACAATGTTTATCTCGTGACCTTGAGAGATTAATAGTAAATGAAGTTGATAGTTGACAGTCTGAATTCAATCAACATTTACTTAGTTTGCATTTCCTTGAGCAAGCACTATTAAACCTCATCAAAAAGAGTGAGCATTACACTTGGATATACACTTGCATAAGGTCTGATACACACCTGCTTTTACTGACCTAGTAGCAACAGAAAGAAATAAACAACAGCAGATATTATAAATCTCTCATGCTCAGTTTTGAAGCAAAATGTTAAAAATCATGGCAGGGATTTGGAAACTGAAGTCACATTTTCAAAATCACTGAGATGATAGGTTTTTTGTTTGTTTTTATTTTGGGGGGTGTTAAGCACAATATCTGGACTTACTCCTTATATTTTGCAGACAAGCATATCTTAAAAAGACTCATCATGCTCAACTCTTACTGGTTTTTAAGGGAGAGAGATGACTACTTGTCAAATCTGTAAAGCCTGCAAATTACATGTGTGATTTTGGAAAGGATGCCTTCAGTCACATAATGAGAGTCCCAGGGTTCACACCTGAGTCTGCACTTTAGAGGGAGCATCTTTCTAGGGAATAACATACTGAATTTTGGTCACATGGACAACTTGGAGAGCTTATTTTCAGAAGAACGTCAGGAATGTATAGGCGTCTTTAGATGGCAAGTCTTAGAAAGTCTGAATAATAAAGAAATTAAATAAAAAATAAATATATGTTAGCACAGGAATAATGTATTGGTTTCTCTTTTTCTAAATAAATCTTAATTTTTCCTTCCCCAAGATCAAACACCTTTTATTAATTAATAAATCCTCTTCCTTTGAATTTTAAATAACTCCCTTCATTACCACGGCTGCCTTGGGTTCCAAAATTATAGGAAACACAAAAGACATGACCTTGCAAACTTTAACTACCTCAAATTTCAAGAAGTATACCATGAAGCATATTTTACTGTGTTCTTTCACGAGTAATTGAATACTTTTTTCCTCTTACTTGAGAAGCAAGAACCATTATGCCTTTGAACTCTTTAGAAATTGTTTTAAGGTGAGAGGAAATGTGGGTCAAAGCATTTATATCATAATACTTGAATACATGCCTATAAATCTCTTAATTAAATGGGAAAAAGAATCAGAGAAGAGAAAAGAGATACTAGTCCCTCCATCTGCCCGAGGCAGCCAAAATGTACATTGGCATATTTTAATTCCCTGCCAGCAGCAAGCCAAATTTGCAGCGCTTTGAAGTGACAAACAAAATAAGGTGACAACTAAAAATATTGTAAAGCCCAGGTAGCATTTCACACAGAGCACCGTGCTTACCTGCATCTTTAGTCTTTAAATACGAGTCTCAGAAAATTACAAAAGCTACAACCCTGTGTTATCTACATGAGCGGAGAGCTGAGTTTGCCCAGGCCGAGCACCACCGAGGTGAGGCAGAGGCTGTGCCAGCATGGCGCTCAGTGCGCAGCGGAGGGGGAACCTCACCTGGTGTTTTTAATGCTTCCCAGCAGCTGGATGAACTCCTGTCCAAACACTCTGTAGGTATCCCCTATCCTCCCTATAATTGTTTTATTTATTTATTTCAAGTGCGGAGCTCAAATCTAGAGGTAGAAGACCTGCATCCTCTTCTGGTTCATGCACTGTCAGGTTAAATAGTTAGAAAAGCCAGTCCCAAAATCTTTTCTCTTGATGTTGATGAATGACCACGCCAGGTCTTAGTGAGATTTCTGTTACTGGCAGGTGGGCAGTTTGCGAAACTGAAACATCTTCCTAAATATCACAGAAAGGGAAAAAGCGAAAAAGTCTTCCCTCGCCGATATTTCTGAAGTCCCTTTTCAGGTGGGAGCAGACTGTTGTGGCAGGGAGAAGTGCAGAGGAGGCAGGAGAAGGGACCAGTGGTGTGATTTGTCACTTCTCCAATGGAAAACACAAAATTACATAAAACCATAAGAAACGTACTGACCTTACCAGTACAGTAAGTTAATAGCTCTGATCCTGTAAGAACTTCAGAGAAGTCTCAAGCAAGTCTGGTCTGCGGTGTTCCTCGTCTGATGAAAATTTCATGGATGCAATGATGATAAAAGACCTGGTCTTCACTTTTTTCCTCATTTCCCAAATGAAATTCCTTTCCTCCCCACACTGCTACTACCCACGCATTTATGGGTACAGCATAGCAACAGCATCACTGCATAATGATACTCCAGATAAATGTTCAAGCAACAGCCAATTTTGCAGTTATAATGAGATTGCTAAAGTATCTGAAGTGCCATAGTTCAAAGCCTGCTCAGATATCTCCATTCTTTTGTGTTGGCAAAAGTATACACACAGCCATAGAAGAGATGATGAAACTGGCATTTAAGCCATCCACAGTTTCTGAGGTTTGGTACCAATGTATTGGTATGATAGCAGTCTTCATATGATAACTGATTATATCCCGTGATATTTGTATATATAATATTTATTGTAATAAGTTTTTTAAAAATTTAATATTTATACATTTGACCTGACAAGGTACTAAAATGCCTCAGAATAAAGGCCATATTAATAAACAGCCCTGGGTTTGCAGATGGTTCCTTACTGACCTCCAAAATTAAGAATGGAGCATTCTTTGAGGTTCACTTTAGCTACTAATCAATTATATGAAATGATACTTAGGAAACATATAATTAATTTGCTTTCAGTATGATGATGATGCAGGCATAAAAGGATGATCATCAGAAGAAAGGGTATAGAAAAGAGGAACCTGATGACAGACTTTTTCAAATATCTTTTTCTTTTTCTTTTTTCATGTACATGATGCATATTCCCTGTATAGATGAAAAACTACAGATGAATCAAAATAAAAGTAGTGTGAATGAATGGGTTCTGCTTGCTGTAAAACACAGTTAATAATGTATTCATTACTTCCAGCTAATACTAGAGCCTACAGCTGCTACATCTAAATAACACTGTGGCAATTTCCATGCTGATTTACACCCAAGACAGGGCAGTTCCAAGTCCTGATTTTCAGGATGGGCAATATTTTTAAATGAAGGACTGGACTACCACTTGGGAGATTAAGATTCAGCAGTTCTTCACAGGTTTCTTATGTATCCAGCTAAGACTTGATTTCTAAACAAGCCGTGCAACCACATTTCTGTATCTTCCATTTGTCCTCTAAGCTAAAATAAAGAAGCAGAGCTGGATGAAGTGACCAAAAGGCAGGATTCCTTCTTTGCCTGAATAAATGCCTCAATCAACAGGCACCTCTTTTTTGTCCTTATGTGTTTTGTTACCTGATGGCTCTGTTCAACAGTGGTGCTCCTACAGGGGTAGTTTTGAGGAGCTACAGGTTGCCCCTCAGCTTTGTGTGAACCTTCTGCATCGACCAGGGACACACACAGACCAGGCATAGATGGACCAGGTACTGTGAGTGCAATAAATGAAGGAAAGCTTAACTGAGAAACTTTAAAGACATAGGTGTGAGAGCAATGATGATTCTCTCTCTGCCAGCAAGATCCAGGCCCCTTAAGGGTGACTAAAAGCAGAACTTAAGTGATCAGAAAACTGTAATACTGACAGCTGACTGGGCTCCAGTGACTTCCCAGTCAGACAGAAACAAGGCTGGCTTTTGAGGCTTAAAAATTTGGATCAATGTGACTAAAATGGGTGTTGTGCAGGTGGTACTTTTGCTGATCTGGTTTCTGGTCCATTTTTGCTCTTCCCAGTACATAGTAACCTCACTGTGAAAAGAAAAGAAAAAAAACACTTCCATTTACCTGTCTCTATCTTGCCAGGGACAAGTCACAATATCTCCGCTGTGCCCATTGTACAGCTGACTGCTGCAGTCTCATTTCCTTTCTGTCTACCCAGTAAGAGATCCTAAATTGCCCCTTAATGTATCCATTTTTTAATTTTCTTGGTTATATGCATTATAACCTTCAGGACAGAGTGCTGAATAAGTTTCTCCTGCTTCATCATTTGGCTGAACTACTTCTATAACTTACAACTAGGTTTATTTGAATATGCTGGATCTAACTTTGTAGGCTTGTGAAAAAGACGGGAACAACTGTGCTGTGTAAATCTCTTTTAACATTAGTCATTGTAATTTACAGCACTTGCAGCAGTACAGCTCTAAATAAATTTATTTGGCTTTTTGAAATTTTAACTAAGAAGGTTTGTACGTGACTTGCTCTGCAATCATTGTATTAGTTTCAATAGTGCTCTTAAATTAGAGCGTTTGATTTTACTTTAAGAAATATACCGTGGCAATAAAAGGGTAATCCTTTGTTTGTTTCTTCTTTAAGCAACGTTGCTTAACATTTGTAGGATTAATTCCACTCTGCTCTTTGATTTTTTTTCTCACAATTTTCCGCCAAGATGGGAAAATGGACTGACAAATGCCAGGGTCCATGTGGCTGCTTCTTCTCATGGCACTGAGAGCAAAGCAACTGCTGTGCTGTAGGGAGGAGGCAGGCTGCTGGTGCGTCCCATGGAAGTGAGCAGGGTGATGGGGGCTCCCGGACAAACCACCTAGAAAGGATGGTGGAAGATATACACACCTTCTACAGAGTCAGGGAGTGTTTCACTGTACTCTTTCATCAGCTACGTGTTCTCTCGCTGGCCACAGAGGCAGATTCCTCTGTGGAATGGCTCCCAGGTGGGCCAAATCCAAGGTATCCTTGTAAATAACTGGTGAAGAGACTGAGACCTGAGCAGTGAGGACGGCTGAGCTGCACCTGGATGCGGACGTTTCTGGATGCAGACAGCATGGGGGCTACAGCTGGTAACCCTCCCCAGGGACCCTGGCACCCCCAGCCTCTGGAAGCCACAGCTCATCTCCTCACTGAGATTTGCACAAAAGATGTAAAATTAATCACCAAGCCTCTGCCAGTAGTTCCCAATGTTTTAAGGAGGTTTTTGTTGAGCCGTGCTGAGGGAGTGGCTGCACTAATTGAACAAACGATTGAAATACCTGCTGTAAGCCAGAGGCTAAACTTGACTACACAACGATGTGCTACACGCCCTTGCAAAGAGCTGGGCTAGCACCGATAAAGGCGACCATCAGTCTGGAGCTTATTTCAAAATCAGAAACTTTACTTTCTTTTTCCTTCTTTGTAACAAATTTCTTTTGGTTGTAGATCTGCATGTTGTACCCTGGGATGCATTTTAAGACAACCAGTATGAAACCCTTCAGAAGAGAGAGATTTTTATAAAGTGCTAAGCACCTCTCTGATTATAACATTCTTTAAAGCACTTTGAACTCAATAGCTATACAGGACCAGAAATACTCGAAATCAAACTGGTGTTGGCTTTTATTTATCAGTTTTACTATTTGTCTGTTTTCATTGTTTATCATGCCATTAAACTACTCCCATGCACCTATATCTTTATCAATACATCATTGCATAAGTGAATCTTCTTAACTTTCATCTTGGTAATTTAAAAAAATAAAAAAAAGATCTAATCACTCCTTAAAGAAAAAAAAGATCATAACTGGACTGAATATGAACTGCACAGACTATAGCTAGTCAGGGATTTTTAGCTGAAAAATTTTTGGAAGGAGATACCAATGCCCTGAAATGAAAGCTTTTTCATTTCATTTCTCATTTCCATTTTGCCCCTCCAGGGTGAGCTACTTCTGTGAATTTTTCAACTTGAAAAGATTTAGAAAAAATTTCCAAGCAGCTTGACCACTGTGTTCAGTCATTCTGGAAGTGGAAATTCCAGCCCATCCAGTTCAAAATGAACACTGGCTTTCAAATAAGAGTGCATGTACAAAAGTCTAAACATAAACAACAGCCAAACATGATTGACTGGAATGACTTTGTAAATACAATTTTGAAACTTATTTTACTAAAAAAATTCCAGTTTTGGTCTTTGGTTTTGAACTGGAATCTACTCTCTAATTCTCAAAAAAGCAGTCAGAGGTGGAAAACAGGTTTCCTTCCCAGCTCTGGTATCATTACTCTGTGGAACAGGTTAAAAACACAAAGCAGTTATTAACCATGCAGATTAAGGAAGGAAGATTTATCGTCAGTGTTACTATCAAACCTTCCTTGTTTTGCTTTCCAAAGGAGAACAGTGTTACTGCTGGTTAGATACACAGCAACATGTGTGAACTAAGGAGGACAAGGGACGAAGGATATAAGCTGAAAAAAGAGAGGTTCAGACTAGGCCTAAGGAGAAACTTTTTCTCCAAGAGGACAGCCCAGCTGCAGAGCAGGTTGCCCAGAGATGTTTTGCCATGTACATCCTTGGGGGTTTTCAAGACCCAACTGGATAAAGCTCTCAGCAACCTGGCCTGACACCACAACTGGCCCTGCTTTGGGCAGGAGGTTGGACTGGGGACCTCCTGGGATCTCTCCCAGCCTGAATTGTCCTGTCATCCTAGTTTATCAGGAAGGCTAAAGGAGCTGCCTTTCCACCTTCCTACCAGCACTTAGGCCTGACTCCTCTGATCTCATCTCTCCTTCTATTGCACTGTGATTTCGGGCACTTGCAAACAGCTGGCTGCTGCATGGCCCTCCAGCATCTTTGTGGCTCTGCTGGAGCTCTAGGAGTTGCACTTTTGTGCAGCAGCCCAGTACGGTGTGTCCCATTCCCGCTCCTGCCTGCAACCCCCAGCTTTGGGCATGTCCCCAGCATGTGGCACAGGAGGCAGAAAGGCGTTATACAGGGGGGGGAGAGGGAAATCTCAGTTCCCCCCTTCCTGCATGAAGCCTGAAGCTTCTGCTGCTGCATGTAGAGTTGTTGCTATTCTTCTCACATGGCAATCTGTCTTCCTTGAGACAGTATCCTCAAGGGATGCACAATATTTATTTATGGTAACCTTTGGGTTTAACGTGCAAGCTGCACTGTGCATTTTATAACTTTGTTTTATCTTCTGCAGAATATGTCTATGTAAGCCATCTCAGGGGGTACAAAGTTTGCTCTGGGGTCTTATTTTGACAGATTTAGTGTTTCCTGATTTAGTTTAGCATTATTCAGCCTGTGAACTGCTGTTGCTCCACAGAACATCAAAGATGTTCCACAAAATGATTGCAGACACCCCCCCCAAAAAAAACCCCAAAACCTTCTTATGCAGTCAAGCACAAAATGAAGCAAAATGAGGGAAATTAGGTAATAAATGGGTACTTAATGTTTAGACTGTTCTGTGTTGGAAATGAATAGCATTGTGTTCAAACTGCATGAGATGATAGTCCTTTCTTTTTCCCTCCAAATAGTAGATGGTCCTTTAATTAAATAAGTTAATTGACATGTCAGTTAAATGAAATTAATTTAGCTTTAGTTTTAGATGCTCTGAAAGGCTTTTTGCACTTTATTGATATTCCAGCCACAACATAGTACCAACTTGGACAGTTAAAATTTCTAAGCACTGCTTTTTTTCAGAAGTGTAGCGTGCTAATGCCAACTATGCTAATAACGAGATTTTTCATGAGTTTGTGAGATAATGGATAAAACCTTCAGAAAATCCCTTTAATTGTATCTATAATGTTTCTGTAATTGCCAACTGCGATACTGCAGCTGCATTAAATTTTGTTTTCTGAAATAGAAGGAAATGATTGCTCGCTTTCCACTCTGTGTTAAGAATATTCTGTGGAAAGATGTCTTAGAATAAGTTTTAGGGGATGTGAAGGATATGTTGTGGACTTATCCCAAAGAATATTTTTTGCTCTCAGCTAGAGTTTTATCAATATACCCTCACGGAAAACTCGCAGTTAGCCCCAGATGCAGTTCCTGTAGATGAGCAACCTCTCCTAATCCTGGTTCACTCTGCTACTGCTCCTGAGAGCCTCAGGATCCTTCCTTCCCCCCGTGGCCTCAGAGCAGGGCAAGTCACAGGGTGCTGCTCTCACGAGGTGGAGACCATCAGCAAGTAAGGACTTTTTTCTCTATGAAACAAACCAGCATGTACTGATTGCCTGAAAGCAGTCGATAGCACAGTCCTTGAGGGAGGCTGTTGTGTTAGCACATGGAAAGTGGGTCGGCTGGCCAGGCTCCTGTCTGCAACCCCCAGCCCATCCCTCTCTGTGTCCTAGCCTCTCCCATGGCCCAGGGTCAGCCTCTCCCTTTGCTTCCTCTATCTGTTTTAATCACCTGATGTCTTTGAAGTCACTTCAAAGGTCTGCTGTTAAAAATTAATATCTAGTAGATGATGCTTCCTGTTGTTTTAGGCAGGGAAACTGCCTCAAGTAATGGTCCTGCTCATGTCTTGATGCTTCATTCAAAAGCTGGTTACATTTCCCTGCATCTCCTTGCCTCCTAACTGTGTAGTTAACCCTTCGTAACCCCTTACAGACAGCATGCAGGAAAGAAGACAAATAGTGAACACAAAGTATTTTATTATACTTAAACATGCAGCTATTGTACAAAGTTTTCTAGGCATTAAGTGTTTAGGAATATTGCAAATTAATGATGATCACCGTATCTGGAGGAAACTGTTTCTTCTGTCACTAGTTTTACATCTGAACAAATTCACTGGCCTTCACAGTAATATTCCTGCATTTCAGTGTATGAGATTGGACAGAATTCTCATGTGTGTTTGTGCCTTACAGAAGATTTGCCGTACCATCATGTAAGTCAGGATCACCCGCACTGAAGTCATTACTCACAGCCATAATCCGTATATATTCTTTTATTGCTGTTAATATTGTTATTTTGTGTGAAGTTGGACATGTAATCGTTTAATACCCATTATTAAAATCCTATTCAGTATTTTTGAGGTTTAGGTGTCAAATGTGTAGTAGTGAGATAGTTTTGTAGGACTAAAGCTGAGAAACCTTAAAGCTATCAACTGGTGAGTCTGACCAATGCCTCGAAGGACTCCCTGGGGCCAATGGGCAGATTTTAGGCCTTAGAAATCTGGTTGGTCCCAGGTAATTGGCTACAAATGTCCAAACAAGGATTCCTTCAGTGTTCCTTCCGCTCACAGCCTTACCTGCTTCTGTTTCAATTTGATCACCTTGCGGTATGGATGTCTGGGGAGGGAGCAGAGGCCAGAGCTCCACTGATCTAGCTTTTAGTTAATATGTTTCTCTTTGAATTACAGCTAACCTAGTTACACTCTTGCTTTCTTCTCAGTTGTGCATATCTCAAACCTAGATAAAATATGACTCATTGTGTGCTGGGACTCTTCATTTTATCACTCCTGTTTGGGAAATTTTGCGTGCTCTGTAATGGCATCTCCATGTTTCTGAATACAGATTCAGTACATGCTGTTAAATTTTCAGCTTTGATCTTTTTTGTAAAGTGCTGCACTGATTTATATTGAATGACAGTATTGCTCTTAAAAACACTTGGTTCAGATCTCAACCACAAATGTCAGTCAAGTCTAATAAATAACTAATCGGCAAGATAAACTGTTAAGGGAATGCGAACTATATCAAAGTGGAATTGATCAATTCTTCTCTAAAATTTCTTCTCTGAATCTACCCTGAAATGACCTAGGAGATTTCTATATTTATGTCAGAAAGTGGGACCTGGAACTCTCCTTAGTGCAAAATATTTAGCTCTAAGGAGGGCAAAAATCAAGAACATGTCCATAGTAATGACACTGACACAGTTGCAGGGAAAGTTTGCCTGCAGAACAAAAAAATCATTAAAAAGCATTTTCACTAGAATTACATTTTTTATTCACCTACTCTGAACTTTTTTAGACTGTCCTCAGAGGTGGCACACCCCATAGGGACTACGAAGTCTGTAAGTCAAAGCTCTTGTTTATGGGCATGGCTATCCATTTAAGGATACTCCCTGTTGACTCAGCTGAAAGTGTAGCTTACAAAATATCAAGAAAGGTTCATATTCATTGGAGCAATGTGAATATGCAGAATTTCTCTGGGGTGGTTGTCTTGCATGCTGCACACCTGCCTAATAACAAAGGAGTGGAAGTCATTCAGGGATGAAGGCATTCAAAACCTGCATCTCCATGGAAACAGATGTAAGATTAGGGTAGAATGAAGAACAGGCCTTCAATTAAGTCATGAGGTATGAAATCTGACCTAAGTTACCTCTTTGCAATACTTCTCAGGCATGTTTACGACTGCAGATGAAAGAAGTGTCATTCATTGGCACACATGTATCTCCCCCTACCTGCAGGCCTGCTCTGCTAAAGAAGGGAGTTTATTTTCTGACATCACAGAAAAACATATTCCTTCATTAATATTAAAAGTTTTAGTTCCTACTAAAGGTCTTCTTGAACTTAGCAGACACTGTTTTCTTGAGTGGGTTCATCCTGAGTTCTGCCTCAGAAAAGAATGTGTAAATATCATCCTTAATTAGAATTAAATAGTTCCCAAACTGTATTATTCACACAACCTGTACTGTAAATAGTAAACACAATCTGAGACAGGTTTGCCCTATCTGGTATGATAGCTCAGTCCAGCTTTGCCAATAGAAAGGAAAGACAGAAAGCATACAACAGGAAGACTTCTGAAACAACACAGACACTGAGCAGTTCTTCATTTTTGTTTATTGCCATAAGCCCATAAAACTCAAGCCAAGGTGTGTCATGACGATAACACAAAGAGAGCAGCCATAACATTTCTTATCTTACTGATAACGGAAACAAATGTGACTTTTAAAGTAAAATCTCTGAAATGCTGAATACTGTAGGATAATGAAGACTACTTACCATTATGCAACTTGTTTGTTAAACCATTTGTCAGATAATTTAAACAATGAGCAAGCTAACATGAAAAAAACCTTAATATATTATTTTCCTGTAAGAAAATTCACCTTGTCCAGATGCAGAAGTTGTGGGGGTCAACAAGGGAGGGGTGGGAAGAGATGTGCACCATGTAATAATAATAGTCCTGCCACTCATATGTGAGCGTGTGTTTTCAGCTTCATATATCTTCTCCCTCTTTATCCATCCTAAGTCTTTGAATGTAAACACTTACTCTGCTCTTCTTGTGCTAGAGAACCAGCATTATGCCTGTGAAGAGCTGATTTTGAGTAGCTGCTGGCAGAAAAGCTGCTGACCTTGCCTGTGCTTGATCCATCTGCTTACAAAGGGGAATATTAGATATGTGATGGGGTGCCAAGTGTTCTCAGCTTCTCACTTTCCAGAGACCTCTGGATTTGAGTCAATCTCTGTACCTACCTATGAATTTGTGTGCAAAAAAATGTGGGAGGTCAGGAGATATTAATGGAAAATGGTTGAATCCCGGCTTATCTGGGTGTTTAGACATATCCTTTATCTCTGTGTATCTCTTTTTGTCTACGGTCTAACTCTGTTTGAGTCCTCAGGTACTACCACAGTCAAAAGCGATAACTGAAATCTTTTACAACAGACTAAAGTCCTAAAGTCCTTTACTTGTTTTGTTATACTATCCTTGTCTCAGATAAGCTGCTTCTTTGCCCATTCTTGAATACTTCCTTTCTTCCAGAAAGATAGCTAGAAGATGAATCAAAATGCCCTTTCAATAGAAAATAGCTAGAGTTTAATTTGATTATCATCTCAAACAAGGTCTTTTCTATAATATAATATGCTAACTGATGCATCCAAATAGCATGAAATCAACTTTAGAAAAGTTCTATGTAAAAGCAAGAGATGTTTTTAATAGATGTTTGTATTAGATTGTTTAGATTTTTGTAGATAGAATAAAGGAGTTGCTAGTCCTAGGAAGTATACTTTGGCACAGAAGCTAATTCTCAGCTTAGGGTACTTAGTGAAGAGGGGTGCACCTTTTTGCATAGCATATCATAAGCAAAATGGTAAACTGCAAAGACTACTGTGAGAAAGGATGTCCTTGTCATCCTAAAATACAACAATTGAAGGAACTGAGTGCAAATTCAAGCTTAACGTGGATTCAGAGGCCAAGGTAAATTTGGGAAATTAACTCCTGCGGCATTTGAAACATCTTTTCTCACACATCATTGAATCACAGAACCATAGAATGGTTTGGGTTGGAAAGGACTTTTAAAGATCATCTAGTTAAACCTCCCTGCCACGAGCAGGGACATCTTTCACTGGATCTGGTTGCTCAAAGCCCTGAGCAGGTAAGATGTATCAAACACTTGCCTTTATCTGGACTTGTGTCCTTCAGTATCCTTAAGCCCATATCTTTGCACAAGCAGTATGTTCAGACACATCAGAAATAATTCCCTCTTCCTCCTCCTGAAGAACATTTTAGGAAAAATTAAAAAATACAAGTTAACAGGCATCTAGAGATTGTAGCATTTATACTTACTGTAAAGTTCATAATCCTGGATCTCAAGACAGTGTTTAGAGTCTCAGATCAATATCCTCAGGAGCCAAATCTTTGGTCATAGCAACTGCATTAGCAGTTCCTAAACTATTATTCTTTTTTTCTAAAAACAGTCATTAAATTCACAATTAATCATACAGAAAAGGAGAGAAAGAATCAATCGAAACTTTTCAGAGATGAAGTACTAATGATTTCATTTTAATTATTTCCATTTGACTGTTGCCATAATTTTCCTAAGGAAAAGCCCCTGCCATATGACGATTTTAGACAGTGTTGTAGATTATAATACATGGGTTTCTCAGGTAGATGAAAATAAATTAATTGAGGTTCCCTGTAGGTGTTTTTATTGTGCACCTCTGTTTTCCAAAGTTAAAGCAAATGTAAATATACATACATACATATATATATATATATGTAAATATACATACATACATACATATATATATATATATATATATACTTGTATGTGTAGAGTGGGCAGAAAGAAAGGAAACACTGGTTCTTAACAGAAACTTAAGGAAAAAAGTAGAAGACGCATTGAAATAACAAATCCTCTTTTACTCTAGTCTGGAAAACAGTTTTCAGAATCACAACAATGCAGAAGTATCTAACTGTCACCTGGTGGGTTTGAAGGACATTTCATGCCTCCCTTACACCAACTTCATTGCCACGAAAGAAAAGATATGTGAATTCTCTTCAAACTAGTAATTTGGATTCATGCGGCAGTTTCCACAAAGACTGAAGAGTCTGAAGATCTGCATTTTGCAAAGTCAGATGCTCACTGATGTGGAAAAGACACATGTCCCAATATGGCAAGTGGCTCTTACTTAAATTACTTACCTATTTTCTCTCACCACCAATGCAGTAATGAGAAAGGCGTTTAAGTCAATACATATCAGTGAAATTAATCAAAAATTATTTTAATTCCTCTGCTATACTAGAAGAAAATTGTAGGACAGAATAAAAAATAATCTGTCTTTCAAAGTATCAAGGTGTTCAATCCATCTAGCATGTGACTACTTCTTGTTTTCTGTCTTATGGTATCTTACTTGACAATCAGCATTTGGTTACGACATACGCCATTTGGGTCTGTTGTTGGAATGTGCATATAGTGTACTATTTCTATGGTGTAACACTGCCCTGTCCTACAGATTGCCTAGTGATGAAGGGCTTTTGATGTTGTTGTTGACTCCTGAAGGTTTTGTTCAATTAGTCTCATGTTAGGTTGGTGTTTTGTGGCACAGAGATTGGAGATAGCTTGCAAATACTTTTCTAAGATTGTAATCATTGTGATCGCTGTAGTCTACTATTATATTTTCCATTAAATATGTTCCAAAATCTAATGGCTACATTGGGCAATACATAGGAATAAGATTCTTTCTTAATAGTGCATCAACACGGAAGAATGATGTATCGTCTTTCATGATAACAATATAATTTTATTGTGAAAAAATAGATACATTTACTAGTTCGCTCAAACACAATTTTTTTGCAGTTTCCTACGTGACACAGGCATGAGAAAGTCTGTCCCAGTAATTCCTAAAGAAAAAATGCAACCTTTTTGAAAATGCAAATTTTGTTCTGAAAGGGAGTTAGATGTCTGCTTGTGCAGTACACGGGAGTGTTCAAGCTCGCAATGACTGAGCCAGCTCCAGGACTGGAATTGCATGAAGGAAATATGCACCAGCCTTACTGAAAAAAATATTTACTAGTTGGGGTGCAGTGTGGAGCAAATGCAGCTATAGTAGTTCTGAGACATAATTGGTACATCCCTGCTGCCCTACATGCACAGTATTGATATAGCAAACAGGGCTAATCTAGGATTTTTTATATATTATATTCACTTAGGGCACTTATGAAAATGTTAGCATTTGAGCTGGATCCCCACCTTATTTATTGTGTAGCCATTGGCTTATCTCATATCTGTACCTCTGAAACCATTGTCTTCCAAGACAGTGAAGAAGATGAGCTTTTGTCCACATCCAGTTCTTTTCCCATATGAGGGTCAGGTCTCAGATCTTTGTATCCTATTTGGACTTCCTTGTGTTTTTCCTCTGTCTGTATGTTGGCACGTGGTTCCTGTTTTGTGTGCTGCATAGGGAATAATAACATCAGAAGAATCAGTGCTTGTAAAACTAAATTAAAGTAAGGTGGTGTAGCTGCAAATAGGTTTCCACCAGCCCTGTGTACACAAATTGCTGTCACAGTGGCACTTCCAGCCTCTTCCTTCCTGCAATTTGTGTACCTCCCTCCAGGATCCAGTCTTTCTGCATCCTTCCCTTCCTTTATTTGATTGCAGTCTGTATTGTTTTCTTATTTCCTGGGGTCAAACCTAAGTAGAATTAGTCATACCATGAGAACCTGAAGGAAGCTGATGAGCTTCAGACTTTTCAGTATGCTGATCTACAGCATGGCTTGGACTACTGATGCTGCTAGGGACCCCAGGGGGCTCATAAGTTGTTTTGTGATTCCTATTTGGTACTAAATCCATTTAGGTATACTAACATGTACTGTGACCCATTAGTTCATATGCTAAACTTCAGCATGCTGCACCTTGCAAAATCTGTTATCAATACCTTATCACAGTTCTTGCTGGCAAGATTTAGCTCTCAGAGGCTGGTAATTGTGACCATGTAGTTCTTGATCTTACAACTGTAGAGGTCTGTTCCAACCTTTTCTAAAAATAGGCTGTGATTTTTCAAGTCTGAAAAGTTTCCTTCTATGGGTGACCAAAGTATTCTTCACACACCTTGCACTTTTCCCTATATGGGTGTTCATGTCAAAATACAAGATGGCTGTCTGTTTCCTTTTAGGCATAATGTTGTCTCTAGGCATGAAATATGCACCCATTAAATCTTCTCAGCTCTTAAATCTGCTAGTATTACTGTCTGGATACTCTTAAAGATGTACTCTTCCACCCACAGTGCACTCCTTTGCTGGTAGAAGAAAGTCACTTTATGTGATACCATATCTTAGGTTCTGGCCAACAGAGGAGTTTGAACTATTACTGTTTGGAATACCCCATCTTTGTTGGGTTGCCTGGAACTGCTCGTCAGAGATGAAAATATAATCCATTGTATTAGTTAATGCCTTTCACAGTGTCCCATAGTGTACTGAGGTAGGGATTGTATTAACTTCCTTGTATTCGGCCAAGGTTATTTAAGATATCTTCATTTCTCCTTTAGCAGTTTGTGATGAAGTTGCCTATCTTCCTTGTGAACTGGTGGAACTGTCCTATTCCAGAAAGCATAGTCATGAGCACTTCTGTCAGAGAATAACTACTCTGTGCCTGTCACAGTTAGAAAATCCCTCTTTAATTAAAAAAAAAAGGGGGAGCAAAAAAAAATCAGAAAATACTTTCAGATTTTTTTTTCATTAGATACAATATAGTTTTGTCTCCTAGTCCTGGATTTTTTTCACTTTTGACCTTATGACTTTATCAGCATCATAGTTTTGACCACTGTTTTGATCTTTCCCTGCCAATTCCCTTTGATGTTTGAAGGCAAGGCTCACTTTCTTTCCACAGCCTCTCCTAGAAGCTGGACTAATATACTTCACAAATGACCAAGCCCCTTATTATCAAGTTTTTATCCTTAATTTTTAATGTGGATATCAGAGTGCCCAACTTTGCAGCATATCTACTGTCTCTCCTCGTTCTTGGTTTTAGTTTCAAAAAATGAGGCAAAACAGCCACCCAATTATCTCTCTGCAGTCTCTCGCATAAAACATTTTTAGCACTGTTACAGTGTTCTGAGCATCATTCTTAAGACTGTAAAAAATTATTTACTTTTTTAAAAGTTAATTTTCTGATCTGAATCCTCCATGGGCATATCTGTGTTCTGAAGTGATTTCTAGCTCATAAAATTATGCAGCATTTTAATCTGCAACATCAGCATTCCCAGTGGTCTCAGTCCCTGCATGCTGTCTGTTTGCTCTGCTTCTCATGCCTGTTTGGCTTCCCCGTGGATCACACTTTCTTTCTTCTTTGCGGGTCTTGCTAAAGTGAGTGGTGCCTAACAGCTAGTCGATAGCACAGGAGGAATCCCTTTTCCTATGAAAACAGGCGTTTTATTTAAATGTCAATTTGTTACAGTTCAAGTAACAGTCATGAAGAAAAGCCTCTGAATACCTTCTTCTTATTCCTCCATTAGGAATTGCTGTGGCATTCAAGTTCAGAGAGGCTGCAGTAAGTCCTAAAGCCGGTCAGCTCTGTATCTGTGGGCCATTATGGCTGGATAGTCCAGTGATCCTGGACATCAGTTCCGTGTTAGTTTCCTTCTATAATCAAATGACACACAAATCTTGTCATAAAGTAATTGCACATAATTAACATTCATTTTCAGCTGCTCTCAGGTATAGATTAGACTATGGGCTTGGTTTCTTAGCTAAGCCTTCAACCTGCCTTCACACTCCCTCTTCCAAGTGCAAACTGGTTCCATGGCAGCTCTGTCAAAGCACAGGGACAAATTCTCTCTTTATGTAAATTGTTTGAATTCTGATGAATGCAATGCACTAATGTGATTCTAATCCTTTGGGCACATGTTCTTCTGAAAACATATTTAAATTAAATTTAAATAACAAAGAAAACATCTGGGCATACATAAGCATAGATTTTTTGAAGGGCAAGTGACGTAAACATTAGGGTACAGAGTTTTTCGCTGCTGTGTCATGAGGTCTACCAGATGGTACAAACTCATTTGCTGTGATTGAGAATCTGGCCAAGACTTCAGTAGTGATTTTGCCAGAGGAGGATGACAAGATATGGCCTATGTAGATATTCTTTAAAGGCTTATGTAATGCTTCTTATTTTAGTTTGCTTTATACTTGTGCCCCATGCCAAAACATAGACTACACAGTTACAAAACACTAACATGTTTTATAGGGCATGGAATATTTCCATCTTTGATGAGTAACTTTTCAGAGGACTCCACAGTGTGTAAACTAGAGAGTTGTTATGGAATTTGGCTGTTAATCAGGATTGTGTATTTGCAATACTTAGGCATGTCTGGAGAAGGAAATACACTGAAATAGTGAGAGAGAGCCTGAATTTCCTGTGATCCTGTTTGGTGGCATAATATCACTCAACTAGAAGGGCTGGAGTTGAGGTATGACTCTTACAGGGAAATTCTCTGGTTTGTAGTCTCAGTTCCAGATAGTGACCTGGTCTGGATTTAAAACAGATATATATTCATTTATGAAACATACTGTGTAGAGTACATCGCTCCAAATGAGCAGGGTCAGGACAAGTACGCCTACAGAACAAGCTGTAGCATATCAAAACAAAGGGTCACACAGTGGCTCCAACTTCACACAAGGAAATTCAAGGAGGGATAATGCCCTGGGCTAAAAATCTCATTTTAATACCTATATGAAGGTATGGACCAGATTCTAATGGCAGGGCTCAAAAAACATTAAAATAGCCTGGTTTTCACTGGTTTCCAGATTCAGAGTATGATACAGAATAAAAATAGATGGCAGTCCAGAATTTTAGAATTTCAAACCTGTTCAGAAGATTTTGTCTTGTGAGAACTTGCTGTAAGCCTGTACGTAGTAACAATGTCATCATCTATGTCTGTTTTTAAAGATGGAGCTTGATTTCCAAATACTTCAGTTTCCATAACATATGATTGGCATCACAACATAAGTACCTGATTTTCTTTATCAAGTCTTAGTTCCTCCAAGGCATATGGATTCTCTTATAGATAAGAGGGAAAAACCCCAGGGGAGAAGAAGGATGGGGTAAACAAAGACCCTTGGCTTTAAAGAAACTTATCAAAAAAAAGATTGCTTTTGCAATCCCACAAGGAGGTAGAACTTCTGGCTACACAGATTTGTCTAAATATTAATTTTTAGATGACTTGTCCTACATGGTCTACTCATTACCAAGCAAATATACCACATTTGCACATCCACATTAATAAATTTCCACTCTGTTCTGCTGCATTAAACTGATCTCCGTAGATCAGTTCAAGTGTATTGCAGGTTATTCCTATCAGAGAGTTAAAAATCCCTATAGACTTGAATTAAAGTATGTCCCAGTGCATATTTTTTATAGATAATTGTTGCTTAATTCAAATAAGTAAGGAAGGTCTGCATCAGATGCATAGACCTTTTATGCTGATCCACAGTGGAAAAGAGGCACACCAATAAGGAAGTCATTGTAGGATCAGTGTCATAGATTATGATATGCAGCTACATAAGGGAACAAACATGAATTAAATAATTCAAAATCATCTTAAGCAGCAAATTAAATAATTAGAAACCATTGTAAGATATTGCAATAAATTAATGCCATTAAAATCACAAGCAATGCAGACAGGCCAGATGCCAGACATAAAGATCCAGCAGCGCCTATTTGGCTGCAGTCCAGATGTGTTTGTTCCATGAGTTCAAAAGCGTAGACAGAAGCCCAGTAACCCAGAAGAAAGGATCTGACCTTCTCTTCTATAGTGACTCTGCTTTGCCAATTTGCTATAGCACTTTCACTTACTACTTTTATCTTCCAGATAGCCAGGATCTTTTTCCCAGATGCTAGTTGACACTAGCTTGCAGCTGTTGCGCTGGCCACCAGCCACCTCTTGATCCTCTCTCCCTTCTTAGACTGTGAAAAATTCTTCTTTAGGTATGGTGTTATTATTTTTTTAATGTTCTTAGGCTCTGGTCACATCTATTGTAAGTCTTTTGTCTTTCTGTACAGCATGAAGAGCTTTTGGCTCTTCCCTTTTCACTTTTACCCTGTGTTTCTTTTTGATACGTGTCCTCCAATTCTTTGTTCGGTCTAGTGACCTCAAACCGTGAGCATGTGGAGTGCACTGAATACTGATGTTCACCACAAACAAGGTTGTAAAAATTAAGTAAATTAGTATACTGATTGGTACTGAATTGCAGAGACAGATACAGACTTATATATGTGCTTATGGCTTAACTGAAGTTTCACTAGATCTCTGAAAGAGGAATATCCTTTTCCTAATATTGTATGACCTTCCCAGAAACAGAATACATATATGAATGGCACCGTTGCATTTGTTCTTGTGGGGTTTTTGCTAGGTTTTATTAGGTTGTGTTTGTTTGCAAGTAAATAAAGCTGCAAGATTTGCTTTGCTTTTGTGTCTACACTCAGGTCAGGATGGTCTCTTGTGTTGTTGGTTTCATTTTCAAATTCCTTGCTTTCAACATTGATGCATCTCTTCCTTTATTAGCACTGAAGAGGTCTCATCTAGACCATATGTTGTCTCTATCCTGGGGCCAGAAGTCCTTTATCTATTCTTTATGAGGACTAGGAGGAAGAAGACTGAACATTAATCTTCTAGGAAGCTGAACTGGATACCTGGCAGTGCTTGCTGAAGCATATATCTAGTGAGCAGCACTGCCTGGCTGCAGAGAAGTAAAAAAAGGCTCTGTAAATTTTAGGCTGATTTACACTCACAATAGATTGTCCTTGTGGAATGGAGAACAAACTTTTTGTATTGTTATTCTGTAAAATGTGTTCTTAGGAATGTATAAAATTGCAGGTATTACTAATCATGAAATGCAAGAGAAGGCAATGATGTTTGTCATGTCACTTGCTTTCCTCCATCCCACAAGCCAAGGTACAGCAGACAAGTGCTTTAGCTCCATCTAGGAGGCAAAAAGACTATTACTGCATCTACCTAAAAACAGATTCCACAGAGGTTTTTCTCATTTATAAACTGCATTTTAAAGGCTCTAATGCATTAGTCTTGCTGTATCTCCCTGAGTCAGATTGCCATTTCTACCATCGTTTTTGTGGATGAAATTCTGCAATGCAGAAAGCCCGATTTTGCCCACCGTAGCAGCAGCTAAGTACACTGTAAATACCTCAGTTAAGATGAATGGAGTTAATAGAAAATAAAACATTATTTAGACCAAATGAATTCATCCCTGAAAAGAGGGAAATTAATTCTAATTACATTATTGAAGGGGACAGACCCATTTGAATGGCAACTCTGAGTAAAGAGTAAGAAGTAAATTTGGCCCTGAATGGCTCATTCAAGGTCACACAGAAAGTCAGGTATAGAGATGGAATCAGCCCCTGAAACACCTTCTCCCACTTTACCCAGCAGGCAATCCACTCCTTCACAGTTAATAGGAGTCTGTCATGCTGGAGGCTGGGATGAAGAGAAACCTAGAGCAAATTCTACCCTACAAAGAGATTATATTTTCCATTTTTATTAAGTTTATTTTACCTCTGTAGTGTCGGGATCCCAACACACACAGAGCTCAACACACTTCTATTCTGACATTTGTGCCGGACTGATGCTGAATTGCTATTGTACAAAGGAATGGTAGGTTTTTACCTGCCTGTTGTAGTAGTTATGTTGGAACATAAATATCTTCTGGTCACTAACATTCTGTTTTCATACTTTGCAAGACAGTTTATCAATCTAGTCAGTGTATCATGAAGTCACGGTTGTTGATCTCCCACTTCTATGGTAGTCTTCCTGCTCGCTTCTTCATATGCAGTTTCTACCTACAAATACTGTCTGCTCCTTATACAACTAACTGATTGTTCATCTTTCATCCTTTTTTTCTGCTTAGCAAAGCCTTCATTTTGCACCTTTTTTCTGAGCCTTAAAAAAGACCACAGATCATCTCCAGTTCCTTTCCTATATCGGTGAGCTAATCCAAATTACAGAATGTTTTTCCGCAAGCCTGGGAGCGTGTCTGCAGTTTTCCGATGTCTTAATAAAATGTAATACACGACTTCTGAAGTTAAAATCAGACAGAGGCAGAAATAGGAATGTTACCACCTGCTGCCTAGTGCATTTTGTATAGCAGTTCAGTTAAGCCTACCTAATTTATTATCATTCTTCGTTTCATTCGTTCTGTACACACACATGCAGTCAAAATGTAATTCCCAAATTAAAACAGGCTTTAAGGACCTGTCTAATTTTAAGAACCAGTATGGTCTCCTTGCTTTTCCTTTTCTTATGCTTACAGTTATACTCTAAGCATTCTGTCACCCTGGAGCCACAATGTTTTGGAAGCTCTGAAGAAACTTTGCTGAACTTTGGTTTGTCAGATCATGAACCACAGAGTACTGCCACTACACCTGAGTACTCTCACTCGACAGCTTTCTCTGCTACCAATTACTTCACTGAATTTGATGGAGCTACTTATGACTAGCAAAGATGTCAGGGTCACCCTCAATTTCTGATCTCTTTTCTGTCTCATGACCATTCCAAGGCTCCACAGCATCACTTTATTTTGATAATGGCTTCTTTTCATCACTACATAGAAATGAGAACATTCAAGGAAGTAAAATGTCTTACATGACTAAAAGTAACATTTGGATATAAGTGATAACATTAATCTGGAGTAATTGCACTGATTTCCTTGAAGCTCTTCCAAATTTTACAGTGACACAGCTGAGATAACAGTACAAGCAGAAATACCACTGGGTATCCACTTGGATAATGGGCCTTTAATATGATTCTTCTATGTAGACTTCAGAAGATAAAATAAGATTAAATAGTATGCATCTAGGGAACAATGACTGTAAATATAGAAGTTTATATTCTAGATACTGTGGTTGCTTTGAATGCAATATATGTAGGACATGGCTGAGAGTGCCTATACACTGCCTAAATAAAATGCACATGGATTCCTCCAGCCTCAGCATTGTTCTGCAGCAGCAAAAGTGCATGCATTTAGAAACATTTCAGAGGACTCTAATCACTGCATTTATCTGGAGTATGAAAGTTTAAAGATCCTGTAGTGTTTAGATCAAACCTCTGTACTAAACTCTCTGCATGTGACTTATTCAAGCTATTTGCTGTCTGCAAGTTAAACTCTTCATTATAAAAAATATACAAAGGCATTTTATTATCACTATATTTTAACAAGAACCCTACATCTTTGCAGAATGAAAGCATCCGGCTAAAATCCACAGTTAAGCTTTGTTTTCAATCACAAATGTGCAGACAACACCATATACCCACATAATTAAATGTCTTCTCACTGTAACCATTAAAGTTAATATCAGTATTTGCACAATAAGACCTCTTCACAGCAATTTATAACAAAAGTTGGAAGTACTGCTCTAGTACAGTATTAATTACAAAATATACAATTAGAAAAGGAGTAGGAGGGATTTAACCAGTTCGTTTGGTTTACATGGCAAATATCTGGTTTCTTCACAAAAAACAATAAGTAGAGACCTTGTTTTAAACTTTTCAGCCCACTAGTATCTGGAGAATAAAAATGGCTTGTGTGCTGGTTTTGACTGGGATAGTTATTTTTCTTCATAGTAGCTAGTATGGGGCTATGTTTTGGATTTATGCTGAAAACAACTGCTGATAACACAGCGATGTTTCAGTTGTTGCTTGCACAGAGTCAAGGCCTTTTCTGCTGCTCACCCCACCCCACCAGCCAGTAGGCTGGGGGTACACAAGAAGCTGGGAGGGGACACGGCTGGGACAGCTGACCCCAACTGACCAAAGGGCTATTCCATACCATATGGTGTCATGCTCAGCATATAAAGCTGGGGGAAGAAGAAGGAAGGGGGGATGTTTGGAGTGATGGCGTTTGTCTTCCCAAGTAACCGTTACGCGTGCTGGAGCCCTGCTTTCCTGGAGATGGCTGAACACCTGCCTGCCCATGGGAAGTAGTGAAGGGATTCCTTGTTTTGTTTTGCTTGAGTGTGTGGCTTTTGCTTTCCCTATTAAACTGTCATTATGTCAACCCATGAGTTTTCTTACTTTTACTCTTCCAATTCTCTCCCCCATCCCACCGGGGGGGAGTGAGCGAGTGGCTGTGTGGGGCTTAGTTGCTGGCTGGGGTTAAACCATGACAACTTGTTATTAAAAATGTGACTGTATAACTTTGTTGTCTTCTCTCATTTGCTTTTTTCTCCAAGACTGGTACAAATATCGTAAGTTTTTGTTGGTTTTTGACTCACATGCTACAAACATTGACATTTTTACAAGTTACATTATGCACTTTTAATATCAGTATCCTTAAAAATACAGGTACACAAGAGAATAAGATGTTTTTATATTTTGATTAAATACCCACTTTTTTTCCTCCTCAAAATTGCCATTTTGTTTGTTCAGGAGATTAGAATGATCTATACAGCTCTTATCCTTTTCTGTGAAGGGGAGAGTTATGGAAAATTAGTTGAGGCCAAATGAAATATTCTAGCCAGATTAATCCTACAGTTAAATATGTGCAGACACATTTAAATAGTGAAAGCCAGATGACTTTTAATTGATAGTTAGTGACTTTTTTCTTAGTCAGGCAGGAAATCTTTCAAACTTTTGGATTTCCATTTCTAAAGAATCATCCTTTGATTTATAACATTTGCTCTAAACATGCATGATGTAGCCAGCAAGGATACCCAATTGATAAACAGAGACATTAAGAATGGGCAAATCATAGTAAAGTCAAGGGCACAGGACACATTGCTGGGAAATCACTTTTCCAATGATGCCATGACCTTTAAATTCATGCAGTAGCATCTCACATCTAACTATCTATATGCTCAAAATGATCCAGTTTACTGGAACAGAATTACAAAGTATAAAGATTTCTTCAGTGGGCTACAGTAATTTCTAAACTTTAGCTATATCTGTTATATTTATGCAAAATCATCTAATTTGGGAACATTTGCATAAACATATATTTTTCCATCTGGGATTTTTTGCATTGGTTAGACTTGAATGGCTTTAGAAGATACATTTCAATCATTGTTTCATACAGTGTGTGCTAAGGTTTAGCTGTCTCCATCATATGACTCTTAAATCTTTACTGAACATACTCAGCAAAATATTTGAAGAAACAGATTTAATTCAAAGAGATTTTGAGGGTATTATGCAGATGTTTAAATAGCTAATCTTTCCCAAAATTCAGTGGTTTTCACTTAGTTGCATGCAGTCATGATTTCCATGATCCTTTTGTTTTCATTCCCATACAAGATCCCAGGATATTTTCCACAGGAAAAGGCAGCTGAAGCTCATTTCAGTGTTCATCAGTATTCATGCAAGCATTGAATTGGGCTGCTTTCAGGAGAACTTATCTCGTCAAAGTGTTCATTTCCTTTTTCTTATACTTCCTGGAGAAATGCTGGGCCATTTTCTGTCTCCTCTGCAGCAGCTACAGCGGAAAATTAGAAGCAGGAGGTGTATTTGCTCTTCATCTTCTGCTACTTATTAGGGATCAGCTATCTGAGCATTAAAGAGGGAGTCTGAAGCCTGTTAGCAATTTTTAACATAAGGGGAATACAGCCAGGGAGAACAGAAAGGGTGACTGCAGTAGCCCATCTGGCTCTGCATCGCATCATCCCCAACGGCCATTGGGAGATGCCCAGGGTACAAGGGCATCAGGATGCTCTTTGAACTTTCAGCACTCTGCAGCTCAAGATTTCTTTATCAAGACGTGGATTTGGATTTAATAAACATTCACTGAATCTTTCTTCCTTGGACATATCTAATAACTTTTTTTGAGCTACATGAAATTTAGCATCTGCATCTTTTCATGACTTTCATACAGGTACTTTCACAGCTTACACCTGCGCTGATAAGAACTACCTTCTTTTTTTTTTTTTTTTTTGAGCCAGCCACCTTCTAGTTTTATTTGATAGCCCATATTCTTTTGTTAGAAGGCATGGTGAGCAATTATTATTATTTTTTTTAAATCTCTAGTATGAGTCAGGTTCTTCCATCTCACCCCCCTTCCTCCCAGTCATCTCTGTTGGCTCCTAAGGCCTGGCCTGGGTGAGCTATAAAGCAGCCTGGAGGAGACAAAAGCAAGGGCAGCAGTGATAAGGAGAGACTCATTGCTGGAGTTGTAGGAGTACACAAACATTCATAATGTCAGAAGAGTTAAAGGGGTAAGAAGCGAGCTGCAACACCTCTTTGCTCCAGCTGGTAGTTGAGGAAGGATGATAAGAAAACAGATGCTGCACCTTTTGGAGGAAAAGTTTCCCATTCTACACTCAGCGTTGTGGGCTGATTGTATTTGCCAGCTACTCTTTTTATATAATAATGGTCAACTTAAGTTTAAAATATGCTTTTTATTATATTATTAATATCCCTAGCTCTTATCCCCCTTTTCTCTCTTTACTCTTCCCCATTTACTTCAGCTAACATTTACTTCCCCATTTACTTCCCCATTTACTTCAAGCTATGAAGTCAAGAACTAATCTCCAAAATCAACACTTGCTTGTGTCTCAATTAGTTGTATGTTTTCTGTGCTCTGAAAATTGACAGCTTTAAAGAAAATCCAGTGTACTGAATCAGTATTGCCTGCAGCAAAATACTGTATCACTTCATGTAAAAATTACCTTAAAATCCACTGATCCCAAACAGTAAAAAGCAATAATATTCTTCCTGGTGGGAATTCTAGTATGGATGTTAACTGCTACTTTAAGAACAAATATCTGCTGATTCCACACTGATCTGAACATATGTAGCTTACTTTGCAAGTGGTAACATCAGATTTAATGAACTGAAAATCTTGTGAATGATTTTAAGGGTCTAAGAAGAAATATATTTCTTATGAATGTTGACATTTTCCACGCTCTATGCAAAAGTTTCCCTATCTTTTCAAATAAAGAATTCCTTTATTTTTTAAGGTGTTATAGCAGAGGAGAAAAGAACATGGCCTAAAGTTTTTTATGTTTTCCGTGTTCCTTTGGCACACAGCCACTAGTGAAGCAGAGGTGATGGTGAACACAGCTGAAGTGGGAATGAAAAGTTTCCATAGTTCACAGACAGAATGTAATTTGCCCTCATAAAAGAAAGGTTTTATAACAGATCTAGCTAAATTAGGGCCAGGAAATACAAAGGTTGGACAAGTTTCTTAATTTTTAATAAAAATTTTCCATTACATAATGGTGTAAAGTGCCAAAAACAACTTGGTTCTCAAAGCAACTGAATTACTTCTAAAGTTCCTAGTTGTTTGGTCATGAACCCATCTCCACAATTCCTTATCTGGTTATACTGTTTTCTCTGATGTATCTGACTATAATTTCTTGGTCCTGGGGCTTTTTTTCATATAATTCTCTGACCTTATAAATGAGCAAATTTAAACATGACACGTATATGGTGAGATAGGAAGTACCTGTTCCTCTATCAGAACGCCTTTTGGTAGTGGTTAAGTGTCACTGTCCTTGTTGAAAACACATCTCAAACATCTCTAATAAAATCTACTGTGAATAGAAAAGATCTAATACACCTGCAGGTGATTAAATATTCTGCACTAAAGTACTGGTAGACAAATAAAAGATATAAATCTGGAGTTCTGGTCTTCTCAGTAGTTTTTCTTTCTAAAATTGCAGGTTTTTTTCCTTGAGTAAGAACGGATGCAGCTATATTATATAGTAATGCCAGAATAAATATTCCCATTGTAGAGGACATCACTGTAAGCCCACATTTGTTCCCTAATTATGGTATAATTCCTTCTTTGCTAAATGAATTGCTTTAGTTGGCTCTAGAGAGAGTCCAAGACTCAGTTTGTTTTAAATATTATTGGTAACAGCTTTTGCTTTGTTTTTAGTTTCCTCTTTCTCTTACTATTCTAATCCCTTATTACTTTTCTGTATCTGCCATCTAATTTATTGAGAGCAGCTGAATGGAACACCGTGCAGTCTTAACTGTGGGGCAAAGATGGAGTCAGGCCTCATGTACTGCTCGCTGTACATAACTTGATCTGTTGTGAGGTTCTCATCTCTTGTCCTGAAACGGGAACATAGTATCCAGACTGATCTTATTAATGACACTTAATCACAAAACTAGCGATTAGCCATTGTCCGTGGATAACTGACTAAATCCTTTCTTTCCTCCTATTCAGCCTCTTCAGGACTGCATGCAATGCCTACATGTTTCTGAAAATTAAGCTCTAAGTAGCATTCTCAAAGGTGCACACAAGTAAGTGAGTTCTATTTGGAGTTCTATTTCATTTGGAACAGATTGCCCAAAGAGGTCATGCAGTTTCCATCCCTGGAGGTTTTCAAGACCTGACTGGAATAAGGCCTTGAGCAACCTGGTCAGACCTCATAGCCAACCCTGCAGGAGATGGGACTATAGACTCCTGAGACCTCTCCAACCTGCGTTATTCTACTTTGTTCTACTCCATCAACTGTATTCATTCTATAAGCTTCTGAAGCCCTCTAACACCTAAGATAAAACATGGGATATATCCCAACTAAGATGTATTTATTTAAACAATTGCATCTCACTTAGTCTTAATTTTTCTGCTGAAATCATGTAACTGTATACTTCATCTACCCATGTCAGCTAATAGCAAATAGTCTGGTGTACAGCATGTGCTTCTTATCACCTGCAGAGTTTCCATAACAACTTTTAGAGGCAGGATTCAGTTCAAGAATCCCATTTGGGCATCTAGGTGTGCTGTATGTGTTGAAGTTTCCGTTACAGCCAATGGAGTGAGTTAGTTGACCAAGCATTATGGCCAGGATTCAGCTGCCTCTACGCAGTCCCCTAGTGTCAGATCAGACACACTGGGATGTGCAAGATACCTACTGAGGGACACAGAATATACACACACCACCTGAAATGATACTTGACATCAATATCTAGGCAGCCAAATTTAATTGTAGGTCTCTGCTGAAGGATGAGCTGAATTGCTTTCCCTGCGCCAATGACAATGTCTCCATTGACTGTAATGAGAAATGAGACACTTGATGTGCCTACAGACACCTATTAATTTAGATATCTTCATCTCAGACTGAATCCCTGCATAGACAACTTCATCTCAAACTGAATTTAATCTTTACCATAGTTGATGAAGTATATCTTTGTTTGGGATAAACATATGTAGTATTCATAGGCTGATTAGTCTTTGGGGAAGGTAGACAGTAATAACTGCAGAGACATGTTAATATGTTCTGGTTTTCTTTTGTAATTTCTGATCCATGGGAAATTTGTTTCCTGTAATGAGTTTAGAAGGATTAAAAGGGAATTTAAAAGCTGGGAAGTTGGGGGACTCTGAGAAAATGTGTTTAAACCGACATACATTTTAATTCCTTTTATTGCCTTGCAAACTTAACAGGAAATTTCTGCACTTCAGCAGTGGTCTGGAGTCAAGCAATGAGGTCCGCTCTTTCTCTGGTGAGAGTTTAAGCTAGTTACAGCTGTCAAATCCCTTCTATTGCATCTCCTCTGCATTTAAGAAAGCTATTTGTTTGGAGGGAGGGGGTTTGCACAAATGAAAAATAGCCTTGAAGCAATATACATTTGAATTTGATGTCTTCAGTAGTTTCTTTCATTTCATCAGGGCAAATTGTCAAATAATAAGTGGAAATTATGTAACCATCACTTCTTTTGATAACCTCAGCGGCAGACTGGGTAAGATGCTTGTCTAACTTTGTTAGGAGCCATGCATCCAAACGCCCCAAGGGATTCTGATGCTTGTATTTCTGGGCAGGCATGTTTTGCTCACATTTTCCAGACAACTCCTCACATGCATGGTCTGTGAAAGGCATCATGTCTCCTTCAGAACTGACCAGCTGGTGGCAAAACTCCCATACCTCCTTGTCCAGACTCCGCATATGCATTTTTTTGGCTGAATCGTTTATTCTTTCTCTGCTCATTTAGGCATGCAATTACTTGGAGATCCCAGAACTCCAGTATCCCAGCAATTATTTTATTTATAAAGCAACTGAACTGAAATCATATTTCACTTCTTGGTTTTGATATGGCAGCATGGACTCTATTCTTATGAAGTCCCTACTCACCCTTCTGCTTCTTTTTCTTGTTTCTGGGCTTCATCTACTATCGAAAATTGGTGTGTTGTCATACTCTTTTACCAATTAGGCTCTTAAGCTATTTCTCTTATATTTTATGATGCTATATTAGTATACAAGCACTCACAGAATGGAAGACTAAGGCAAAAGGGACAGCTGTGTAGCACTAAAATTATGTTTACACCACTTATTTCCCTCCTAGTAAGCCTGTTGTCCAGAATAACATTTTAAGTTTGGGCCCTCTGCTTTCAACCAGAGAAGGTAAGTCCAAAGCCACACTGGACTTTTTTACAGCACTGTAACTTAGTAGAGCTGTGTTGATGCTTTTAGTGTTGTGCTGCTGAGATACCCTGCTTACCTCTATATGTGCATTTAGTTGTTTAAACGGGCTAGTGCAAAGACCCAAGCACCCAAGCACTATTTTCCTCACCATTAATTTCTTAGCATTGGCCCTGGCATGGCTGGGCATCATAGCAGTGTCCCAGGCCCAGCTCAGGAGTTAGCACATGCTGTAGATCACTCCCTGTGGAGTTCAGATGTGTCCACCTCCTGGTTTTGTGGAGATGAGACCTGAACTGTGTGTGTCAGCTGGCCTTCAGTTTATCCAGTGTCAGTCAATCCATGTTATTTACTATGACAGGCAAAACCTTCGGGTTTGCCAAAGCCCCTTCACTAGGTATCTTAACTAACAGATTGCTAATGGTGTTCACAATGTCCTAGCACAGCCACAACGTGTTGGGGAGCTGATGGGAGGCTTAGGCCTTGACAACCAGGAAACATTTATTAGTTCAGAAGAGAGAACTGGATTTGGGAATTACATTTTGTAACAACAGTCTGCTCTTTAAATTATTGCTAATTATTGCTAAGACCCTTTTATTGTTGTCAGGTCTTCTTAACAATCATTAAAGTGTTAATTCTAACTCTCCTTTTCACAGCCACTGTAAGGGTATTTTCAGTTGCCTGCCAACAGTTAGTCATGAAAAACTGCAAAAGCATTCAGTTGGTGTTGGGGAGGAGGGGTTGCTTGTTTTTAACATAACCTGAGCAGTTATCTTTTGGACATGTATGCAGTGGGACATAAGTGGGAGCTTCTCAAGCTGAGAAGTCCTTTTGTCCAAAGACTAATACAAATGACAGTGATAGGAGGAAATTCAAAACAAGCCTACAATGCCCCAAAACCAAGTGTGTTTGAAACAGGCTAGAATTAGCCTCCTGCAGATTCACTACCAGCATGTGTAGCTCCAAGATGGGGCTCGTCTTGCTCTGATAGCTGCAGAGAGACTGGCCTGTATTGGGCTCCTGGGCATAGGGCATGACAGGAAATGCACCAAGGACTCTGACCCAGTCTGACGTTATTGGACATGACCCAGTCATGTCATTATACTGGGGCAGCTCAGCACAGAGAAACCCAAGTGTTGCCGTGGGACTACATGGTGATCTGCGCAGGCTCACTCTGAACACTCACTACAGGATTGCTCCCAGGAGATGGATCAATGGCTGGCTTTTAAAATGAAATTCAATATCTGCGAGAGCTTAACATTCCCCCACCTCTTTTGATGAACGGTTCCAATGTTTAATTTTCACCCTCAGGGAAGTGGCCTGGCTTCAACTTCTAGCAGCTGTGGTATCTCATGCTCTTGTCTGTAGGACTGAAAAATTTCTCTGTTTCCCACATTGGGTAAATATCCATTACTTCTTATGGACAAATGACCTCCATAGCTTCACTCTGACTAGCTGGATAGAGTGTGCTTTTCAAGCTTTACCTCACAAGGCTCCCTTTTTTTTCTGAATCTGCCCTCTTTTAAGACTGTCCTTTGAACCTCTTGCAAGGGTTGAAGTGTGAGTATATAGTCAGTCACTCTGTGCTGGTCAGATATGTGCTAAGTCTTTGTTGCTGGCCCTGAATTAGCTATTATGTTGCTTAAAAGTGATGCTCTGTTTCACCCCTTTTACCGTATCTAAATATTAGAAATACGTGAGCAGTCATCTTCCAGATTTTTTTGCCATTTTCAAAGATTAATCCCTAATGTATCATTCATTAAACTATATGATGTTCACAGAGCTTTCTGGCTACTTTCTTTAAGACTATTAGGTGTAATTTGTCTGGGTCACATGATGTCATGACCTGAAACTGTTTCATCCTGCCAGATCACTTTTCTTGCTCATGAAACATAAATAAATAAAAACTTCTTTTCTACATATAAATGTAAAGTCTTTTATACTTCAGATGTAGCACTGGGCTACAGACTTTCTTCTTCCTATTTTTTTTAAAGCTTCCTTTTGCCATGTTGCCTACTGGGATTTGTTTTCTTTACTAGGCCTTCTCAGCCCCTTCTACTATTTCTGTATTAGTAAATTAAGTAGCATGGTAAAAGGAACAGGCATGGCAACTCAATTGTCTGAACTATTTAATTGTTATAACTGTACCTGGCAGCCTCGACCAGCCAATACTGCCCCAAGCACTTTCTGAGCACAGTTTGGGATTTAGTCTAGTCCAGACCTCCTCTTCAGAGGTCTAAGACATTTAATAAACAGCATGCATGTGTTGGCCTTTGAATCTCAAAAATGTTTTGTTTGCTAGTTTAGAGGTATGTTTCAATATGTAAATTAAAATAATTTCTCATTTTTTTAATGTGGATATTAAATGCACAGTTAGAAGTGATTACTATTTTGGTAAGAACTTAACTTTTTAAAGTTAATACAAATATTACTGACCAGTCCAATGACATGAAAAGTTCACAGGAAATGAAAAAATGCAAGATATCAAATAAGTGTCTTTCACATTTAGATCACCGAAGCCATGATCAGTTCTCTTCTATACTTCATGAAAAGAGATGAAAGACTCATTTTAATCTTAGTATATATGTAGTATGACTGTAACATTTACAACCCCACATCCACTGTGACCACCAGATCCTTTTCAGCAGGCAACTACACTTCCAGTTACTTCCCAACCTGTTATCATTATGGGGTTATTCTGCCCCAGAAGCAGAACTTTGCAATTCTTTTTGCTGAACTTTATGAGGTATCTCTTGGCTGAGTCCTCAAGCTTCTCAACTTGCTTGCTCTAACTGGCTGCTCATGGCTTGGACGGGTGTACTCTTCGCTGCGTAAAGAACTGGCTGGATGGCCAGGCCCGAAGAGTGGTGGTGAATGGAGTTTACTCCAGTTGGCAGCTGGTCATAAGTGGTGTCCCCGAGGGCTCTGTGCTGGGGCCAGTCCTGTTTAATATCTTTATCAATGATCTGGATGAAGGGATCGAGTGCACCTTCAGTAAGTTTGCAGATGACACCAAGTTGTGCGGGAGTGTTGATCTGCTTGAGGGGAGGAAGGCTCTATAGAAGGATCTGGACAGGCTGGATCGATGGGCCGATGGGACGTCAGTTGTATGAGGTTCAACAAGGCCAAGTGTTGGTTCCTGCACTTGGGTCACAGCAACCCCATGCAACGCTACAGGCTTGGGGAAGAGTGGCTGGAAAGCTGCCAGGCAGAAAAGGACCTGGGGGTGTTGGTTGACAGCTGCCTGAATATGAGCCAGCAGTGTGCCCAGGTGGCCAAGAAAGCCAATGGCATCCTGGCTTGTATCAGAAATAGTGTGGCCAGCAGGACTAGGGAAGTGATCGTGCCCCTGTACTCAGCACTGGTGAGGCCGCACGTGGAATGCTGTGTTCCATTTTGGGCCCCTCACTACAAGAGAGATATTGAGGTGCTGGAGTGTGTCCAGAGAAGGGCAACGAAGCTGGTGAAGGGTCTAGAGCAGAAGTCTTATGAGGAGCGGCTGAGGGAAGTGGTGTTGTTTAGCCTGGAGAAAAGGAGGCTGAGGGGAGACCTTATCGCTCTCTACAACTACCTGAAAGGAGGTTGTAGAGAGGTGGGGGTCGGTCTCTCCTCCCAGGTAACAAGTGATAGGACAAGAGGAGATGGCCTCAAGTTGCACCAGGGGAGGTTTAGACTGGATATTAGGAAATTTTACTTCACTGAAAGGGTTATCAAGCATTGGAACAGGCTGCCCAGGGAAGTGGTTGAGTCGCCATCCCTGGAAGTATTTAAAAGACGTTTGGATGAGGTGCTTACGGACATGGTGTAGCGGTGGTCTTGGTAGTGTTAGGTTTACGGTTGGACTTGATGATCTTAAAAGTCTTTTCCAACCTATACGATTCTGTGATTCTGTAACTTCACTCTGGATTAAAGCCCTACAGTTCAGCCCTCCACCCAAGTCCCTTAATTTATCAACACTTGCTAACCTACTCACAATCACGTTGTTCAAGCAGGGTTTGCAGCTGGTAATTTCAGGCTGCCTGTTCCTTATTACCTTCTTTCAAGTAGCTGGAAATGAATTGCAAGAAGATGTGCTCCAAGACCTTTCCAGGGACTGAGGTGAGGCTGATCAGCCTATTGTTCCCAAGGTGCTTCCTACTTCTCATGAAAATAGGCATAACATTAGACTTTTCCCAGATGGCAGGGAATTCCTCCAGTTGTCACCTACTTTCTGCAGATGATAGTCAACCTCACAATAGTGTGCTATTTCGACACCCTTGAATGAATCTCATACAGCCCCATGGAGCTCACTACTACCAGCTTCTAATCTGGCCCTAATCTGTTGCTCCCCCGCTGCTAGTTGCCCCTCTCTATCTCAGCAAGTTTGCAGACAACACCAAGCTGTGTGGTGCAGCTGACACACCTGAGGGACGGTATGCCATCCAGAGGCACCTGGACAAGCTTGAGAAGTGGGCCCATGTGAAATTTATAAGGCCAAGTGCAGCATCCTGCACCTGGGTCAAGGCAGCCCCTGGTATCAATATGGCTGGGGGATGAAGGAACTGAGAGCAGGCCTGTGTGGCACTTCACTTCTTGTATGCCCTCTGGGGCTATGTCCAGTCTGTACTCTTACTAATGCAGGGTGAAAGATTAATGTGTTTGGTCATCTCAATGAATGATGTTGGGCCCTATGTGACAGACTAGATGCCAGTATCTCCAATAGCCTCCAAATTATGCTCTTTTTTTTGTGCCTTGAACAGCTGTAGGTGAGGATAAAAATGCCCCTTTCCATCAAGACTGGATTTGTGAAAACCAATTCTTTGGCCCTTCTGGAATTGGTTCAGACACCCAAGAAAGCAATCAGTGCAGGAGATTACATGCCGCTTCTCCAAAGAAAGCTATCAAGAGGCTGGGCATCCAGGGAAACATTCAGTAATCTGAGAGGAATGTGATTAAATGTTGATGCATTTTTTTGGCATGGTAAAAGTAATAGAAAAATTAAGACTAGATTTCCAATATCCTTCTGAGTGTAGCAGTGGTTGTGATATCAAATACAATCTCCTCCACCAAATAATCTAATTTTGTCTATGGTTATAATCAGTGCTTTCATCATTCCACCTGTGTGACCTACTTGCAAAATATCAGCAACTCCAGCCATGATGTTTCTTTTCTTTATCATTGAAGGCCCATATACAATTAAAAACATATTCTGTCGTCATACATTTTCTGACTTTGTATTCACTTTAAGATTTTTGTGGCTATCTTAGTGTATTTCGTAGCTGATGTATTTAGCAGGAGCTAATAGAAAATCAGTTTCTCTGTGTTTGTGAGCAAATGCCATCAGATGGGAATAGAAAAGGAATGGCAAAAAGTACATAATGTTCTGTTGTTAGTATCTCTCCAAATTAGTTTGGTGAAGGAAAAAAGAACAGCAATTTCTGTGCTGATTAATTTCTAGTCAATGGAAGTGGAATTGCCATCAGTGCTTCCACACAAGGCCAACATAATTTTAAGTGCTATGGCACTCATATGTTGTAACTTTGTTCATAAAAGGAAAATAACATTTCAATTGCCCACAGCACTCAACAAACCTTGAGTGAAAATCACAGGTCTATGGTTTGTTTTGGTTTTGTTTTTTTATTTTTCCATTCTCTGTGAATTCAACCCAATTTATAGAGTAAGAGCCCCAGGTTATAGTTACCTTCACAGCTGACTCTTTGACTCAGCACTCAAGTATATAAAAATAAGTTTAAAATAAGGTCATCAACTTGTTTTCATCCTTTCTTGCCAAAACAACACCTCCCTCCTTACCAAGGACAATAAAAGCGGTCCAGTCACTGACCTGCTTTCAGTGGGCCAGTACCCTGCAGGCATTTTCCAGAAAAACACACAAAAGAAAAGTTAAATCCACAGTGATGGTGATAATATAAGCAGTCTCCCGTTGAACAACCACCTAGAGATTAGAGAATGTGTCCAATATGTGTGGCATCTGGATTTTACTCCTTCTCAGTGAGGGTGAACTAAACTTGCATTCTGAGCTCCCACCAGAATATTCTACCAGGACAAGTATCGAGTGGGTTATCCACAGTCATCCTTTATGGCTACTTATTTGTGGAAAAAAAAAACCTTCAGAAGGGGAAATGAAACTCATTTGTGGAACTCCTTTCTTATGACTATCCTAATGACTGCCTGACAAAGTCATTTCAATAATGCTTAGTGTTTCAGCACAACCTGAAAATTAAAGACTTTCAGCAAAAGAGAATGACAGTGATGCATCCCGGAACCAAGCTTAAGGACACTTCCACAGGAATTCCTTGGGAGGTAGGTTATGGTAGGTTCAAACAGACTTCAGAGAAGGAAACTGAACAGAGGTCTTCCACCTCATGGAAGAGTGTTCCAAACACTGAGCTGCTGCATTAAAGAAGGCCTTACTACCTCATTGTCTGATTATTTTGTTTTCTATATCTAGAAACAAGAACCACATATAGCACATTCAACTCAAATTTGTAAATGGCTTCAGAATGTCTGAAACAGCCTTTTTAATAACTTTAACTGTAGAAACACAGCATTACAGAATCACTGAGCTGGGAAGAAACCTCTGGAGATCATCTAGTCCAGCTCAAAGCAGGTTCAGCTAGAGCAGGTCATCAGGACTGTGTCCAGTCAGGTTTTGAGCTACCTCTCTGGGCAACCTGTTTCAGTGTTTCACCACCCTCACAGTAAAAAATGTTTTTTCTATTTTTAAGTGGAATTTCCTATATGTCAATTTGTGCTCATTGCTTCTTGTCCTTTCACTGAATACCACTGAAAAGAGCCTGGCTCCCTCTTCTTTACACCCTCCCATCAGGTTTTTATATATCCCATCACATTGATGAGATACCCCTTCTCCCCCAGCCTCCTCTTCTCCAGCTAAACAATCCCAGTTCTCCCAGCCCCTCCTCGTATGTCAGATGTTCCTGTCCCTTAACCATCTTCATGGTCCTGAACTGGACTTGTTGCAGTACGTCCATGTCTCTCTTGTACTGGAAAGCCCAGGACTGGACACAGTACTTCAGATGTGGCCTCACCAGTGCTGAGTAGACGGGAAGGATGCCCTCCCTCAACCTGCTGGCAATGCTTTTCCCAATGCAGCCTGGAATGCCATTGGCCTTCTTTGCCACAAAGGCACATTGTCGGCTCGTGGTCAATTTGTTGTCCCCCAGCACCACCAGGGCCTTCTCTACAAAGCTGCTTTCCAGACAGTTGGACTCTAGCCCTGGCGTTTCTCCAGCTCGCAGGTGTCTCCTGTCTCTGCTCCTGTGTCTTCTCTTTTCCTTTGGCATCTCTCCTGCTCTGGCATCCCTCCTGCCCTGGCATTTCTCTTGTGTCTCCTAGGGGTCACTGCCCTTTCTTAAAGATGTTTTTGCAGAGGCGCCATAAACTCCTCTGATTGGTTCTAGTTTTGGCACACAGTGGGTCTGCTTTTTCTGTTGCTGACCTGGCTGGAACCAGATGACCAGCACAGGGCAGTCCTTGACCTCCTCCTACACAGGTCACCCCTGAAGCTCCTCCCTCCATACCAAACCCCTGCCAATTATGTTCCCTCCCCCACCCCACCAAGGGCAGGACTCAGCATTTCCCCTTGTTGAACTTCATGAGGTTCCTGTCAGCCCATTTATCCAGCCTGACCAGGTCCTTTTGAATGGCAACATGACTCTCCAGTGTATCAGCCACTCCTCCCAGTTTCGTATCATTTGCAAATTTGATGAGGGTGTACTCTGTCCCATCATCCAGGTCATTAATGACAGCGTTGAATAATACTGGCCCTGGTATTGACCCCTGGGGTACACCACGGGTGATTGGCCTCCAGCTGGACATCACGCTGCTGATCACAACCCTTTGAGCCCAACAGTTCACCTCACTCATGTAGCCCAAACTTCACCAGTTTGTTGAGGAGGAAGTTACGGGAGGCAGTGTCGAAAATCATCTTAAAAACAAGATAAACAACATCCACTGCTCTTCCCTCAGTTACTGAGCTAGTAATTTCATTGTAGAAGGCTATCAGGTTTGTCAGGCTTGATGTCTCCTTTGTAAATCCATGCTGACTAGACTTAATGAGCTTCTTGTCCTTCATATGTTTGAAAATGCCTGCTCTGTCACCTTCCCAAGGAATCGAGGTGAGGCTGCCCAGCCTGTAGTTCCCCAGATCTTCCTTCTTGTCCTTCTTGAAGATAGAAGTGACATTTTCCCCCTTCCAGTCCTCAGGATCTTCTCTTGATTGACCTTTCAAAGGCAATTGAGAATGCTCTTATAATAATATTGGCCAGCTTCCAAGCACTCATGGGTGCATCACATCAGGCCCCATAGACTTGTGTATGTCGGGTTTGTTTAAATATTCCTTAACCTGGTCCTCCTCCTCCAACAGTAAGTCTTCCTTCCTCCAGATTTCCCCACTGGTCTTAGGGGCCTGGGATTCCCTGGGATTCTTGAAAGCTGATCTTACCAGCAGAGTTTGATACATTCAGTAGTACTGCTCAGATTCAGCTAGCCAGTTTCATATGCCTCCAGCCTGATTTTCTAGAGTGCTAAGAACTGGCAGCTCCAGAAGTTTTAAACTAGTGTTTGGATACTTATCCGTTTTCTCACTCTGCAGGTTGGCATCCAAAATTCAGTGATCTTTCCCGAAAGTGTTAATATTCCTGCCTATTATTCTCAATTAAACAATGTCTCATATGCTTCCAGGACCCTGGTGCTTTGCACCCCATCCTGACATGCTAAAGAGCTGTGCTGATGAACACCAACCACCAGAGAACATCTTTACAAACACACATCCCTGCTTTACTTTTCGTGTAACAGCCCTTGCATATCAAAAAGATGTACTCTGCACCAGTGCATCTGTAATTACCGATAAATTATAGAATTTTACAAAGAAACAAGTAATAAAAAAGCAGACAAGATTAATACATTTATTCCAAGATAAACTCTTGAAGGCTTGGTCCACCAGTTCATCCCACATCAGTAGGCTGCATTCACAAAAGAATACAGGTTGGACATGATTGCTGTATACTGTACATCTCCTCTCACTTGGATTTTAATTGAGGATTACATAGCTATAGAAAAAATCTAGAATGTGTTCCTAAATGAGATGCTCAGTGTTTGGTAGGATGAACATGGGACTCTCTCTTCCATTTTTTAAGTACTATAGCATTAGGTGGCCCAGGACACTAAGAAAGGTAACCATCCTGGCACCTGGACTATTTTATTTTCCTAGTGTGCTTTTTGTGGACAACTGGATAATAGTTCCCTGAAATTAAAATAGAAGCAAACAACAAAGAGAAAAAATATGTGATAATTTAATCTGTGTAATAATTTATTGCAGCAAAATATTAATAAACCCAGAAACAACAGTGAATGAATCTTATAAAATGTAGGAACTTTCCTTTTCCTATCCTGTTTTGGTGATAATTTCTTACTATAACTCTTCAATATACACTGCATTGAGGGAGTATTTATTTTTGATTAAACAGGCATTTTGGAATTTGAGTCCAACATGATCTTAATTAAAGGCTGACATTTCCATTTTATATAAAACCTTTTTGTAATTAGATCTATTGTAGAAATAATTACTTTTTCTTTTTACTTACGTATATGAAACTGTATAATTATTTCTAAATATAAAAATTATGTGCACTAATGTTTCTTGGAAAGGTTAAGGACTTTATTCCAAAAGTAATTTTGAATATACATAATTTATAGAGTACCTTAATATTGATACATATTTCTCAAGCTACTTCCAAAAGGGAGGGTAATTATTCCTCACAGAGCAACAGAAGATTTAATGATCAAAAATTTGTCTTACAAAATTGACTGTGGTTATTGTTAAGGGTTGTTAGCAGTGGCCACCACCTCCAGCAGCCCTGGCCCAGGACTTCCTCCTGCCTGACTGCTGGAGCCCAGTCCAGAGCCCCAGAGACCTGGGATCTCTGCCTGGGCTGAGGGATGCGGCTGCCCCTTTCCCTTTTGCAGGTTCATCCAGAGGGGAAGCTGAGCACATGTCTCAGATGCACAGGACCCACACAGGACATGGACATGGCCGGCCATGCAGAGAGGGCGCTGCCTTCAACAGCACCTACGTATAGGACTCACATCAGAGACAAGCACAGAGAGCCCCATCCCCTCCTCCCCTTGGGCTGGCAGAGTCTGAAGGTCACTCGTGCGGGCACACACACCACTGTGCAGGCTCACAAGCACATGTACAGTTGCAGGTCGCCCGAGTATCAGCATGGCCCCTCTGTCCATTTGACACCCCTGCCAGGACCGCAAACTCTCTTACCCACCCCATGGGTCCCTGATTTGCCAGCTGATCCAGCTCAGTGCTTGCTGCAAAAGACATACGCACTCACATGCTCATTTCACAGGCACCCCACACCCACCTGTCCCCATGGACCCTCTACCCACCTGATACTCTTGCTCCAACCTGGGGCCTCCTGGTGAGTCCAGCTTGGAGTTTGCTGTTGAATGACAGATGCAAACCCCATGCACACCTGCTTTGGGGGTGATACAGGCACTTGTCCCCCTCCCACCCGGCACCAGGCACACAGGCTGTGAACCATGGTCCTGCTCCAGCTGCCGGTGCTGAGCCCCTCACTCACCTCACTCACACCAGCCCCCTCATAGCTGGCACTCAGTCGTGCAGCACTCACCCACACAGGACAGAGCGTGAGATCATGCGGAGAGCTCGTTAAGAAAGGATGTAATAAGAAGACAGGACAGACTGCGGTGATCGTGTACAGGGCTCCATCAAACAAGCATGTTGACCGGCCCCATTTACATGCAACCAGCCCCTTTTATACTTCTTTCTGTCAGTTCCCCCATTTGCTCCTCCCTGCTCCCCCTTTCCCTGCGCATTCCCTCATCAGTGTGCATAGCTCCACCGACCCTCCTCCATCATCCTCCACCATCAGGTTTGCAACGTCCAGGTTTGCTTGCAGCTTCTTGATAGCCCACTAACTACTGTGACTGACCATGTTTGTTTCTTTTTTTGTCTCTGTTACATTTGTCTGTCAGGTTTGTGTCTCGGTATGTTCTTGTTTATGGCTTCCTTCTTTTCTAATTATCCCCTTTTTGCATTGAAAAGGTCCTTGACTATACACCCTTAAAGAAGCAGATGCTATCTCCCTCCACACACCCTTGGAGTTTATTCCATGGCTTGGATGGACCACATGTCTATTCCTTGTAGGCTTCAAAAGGAAAGACTCCAGAACATTGAGTCAGAGTTTAACTCTGCCACAAGATATGATATTAATTATAAAAGCTAAATATGTATTATTTAATCTACTACTGCCAAGTATTTTTGGTGCTTATGGATATGAAAGGAAGCCCCTGACTTGAAGAGATTACCATGTTTAAATAAGAAGGTAGTTAGAAAAAAGGCTCACTTCACTGAAGTCGAGTTAATCTTTCTAGAGACATTCTATCATCAGTGAATGAAGAATTGTCTCCAGAAGGCTATTCAGACTTACTCTTAACTCCCCTAGGGGAAATCCTCTCTCTTTCTGGAGAAGGAGCCATGCAAGATTAACCTTGTAAGAGACATTGTCAACACTACCAGGCCAGTGTCAGTCAACTTTGGAAAAAATGCTCTGTTTATTCTTCCTCCATGCTCTCCGTTTGTATGCCATCCCACATTTGCCATGCCATACCCTGAGTGGAGGGCTGCGGGTCTGGATATGAAGGGGCAAACAATGCACCACAAAGAAGGTGAGAAAGAGGAAAATAGTCAGAAGAGAAAGAAAATTAAAGGGAAGTGAGAGAGACTATGCCCAGTATTCAAAGTATCAAAACCCAGAACTAAACAGTACCAGGGACCTAATCTGGGTGCTGGAAGGGCCTGCGTAGACTTGATCTTGGAATGTGCATCATCACATAGCCCTAGCTAGAGCCTTCATCAGCAGATACTTCCACGTCTGTCAGTCTCCACGGCCTGGTTTCTCTCCTGAGGGAGGCAGGATTAGAGCATGCTGGTGCATGCTTCAGCTCTGATCAGCAGAGACACAATTTGGCTAATCTTGGTAATCTCAGGCTTCCCCATTTACACATACCCTGACTCAATCTCAGAAGGAACCTCCCTCTTCACTAGGTGGGAAATTAATGTGACTAATCTCCTAATGTGGTTTCCTAAACTACAGTCAGACAGCGTGAAAGTTGCCCTTCATTGCCTAATTAAAAATACATTTTCTATTTGACACCTTTTGAAGCAGGTGATGTGTTGTGATTATGTGTTCATATCCAACGTACTGATGATTCTGCAGTATTTGCTCACAGTCAGTCCTGGGGTCTTGAAATAATTCATACCTCTGGTGATATTTCTTGGATCAAACCACAGGTTAAGGTGAACTGCTGGTTGGGCTACAGAAGTTATACTTGACTACATCTGTGGCTGTTAAGAAATCTTAGTGAAAAAATCAATTGTACCTCCCTGCTATATTTGGCAATAAAAGTTCTCATATCAAGAAAAGAAAATTGCTTGTTATAAATTAATGCTTCATTTTTCATACTAGTCATTCATTCTCACAAGGGATAACTGTTGTACATTTAAACTACATGCCTTTTTCAGAAGCAGCATTTAAATACATTTATCTACAGTCAAAATTAGAGTCCAAAACATTGCTTGGAGTACTCAAACCTGGTAATGCCTGAACTTACTGGGAGTCTCTGTCATTTGGCTATGAAATTTTCAGTGTATGGTTTGTTTGGTTTGGGGCATGCTGTAAGTTTTTGAAAAACTTTTGAAAAACATCTTAGACACTCAGTACCATCTTTCCATAAGATCCATCCAGAAAAACAGTGAATGAAAGCTTATATCCAGTGAGGGATCCCATACAGAAGGCAATTACAGAATGCTCCTTAACATACATCCACAGGATCTGGCTCCTCAAACAATAAATTTCCTGACATTTTCTCTTAAGTTGAGACTGAGGAATCGTTTTTGCTCACCAAAGAATAGGGACATCTTGCCCTCTTTAGCATGAAAGTTTTTAACTCTGAGCTTCTCTTTGCCAGGATATTGTCTTAGAGAAGGATTTTGCTCTCCCCCAGTAAAGCTGGGCCACTGCAGCAAAATAACTCTTGTCTGAGTGTATCAGAGAGCAGATGAGATGAGCAGAGGAGCATGAGGATGTAGCCTACTGCTTCAGGTCATCTAAGAAATGGAAACCATGTCCTTTACTCTGATAGCAGGCACCATCACCACCATCTGTGCAGCTCTTTTTAAGAATGAATATAGACAACTTGTCTGAAGAGGAGTCTAGACTCTGGCTCCTCAGTAGACAAAGGAGGAATCTACATTGGGGCTTTCACTTGTACTGAGAATGCACTTTGCAAGAGAATCTCTGAGGCTTCCTTATTGACTGTGCTTTGACTCACATCATGCACACACAAACTGAATTTATTTTGGGTGGAACTGAACTGGAAGGTGTGCTCCTGATATGCTCCAGGCACCGGTGAGCATTCAGGCACTAGTGAGCATTCAGTCACAGGGACCAAGCCATCCTACTCCTAGGAAAAGCCCTCTGAAGCATTTACAGTGTGGATGTCAGATCCTCAGCACCAACTATTTTCCTTGACGAATTTGGGTCTCAGTGGACTTCCCTACTTGCTAATGTAGAGAGATCCAAAATAATTTCTGGCTTGATTGTCAAAATTCTAAAAGGGGTAGGTTTTAAGACCCTTTCATTTCCATGAGTTTCTCCTCAGGCAGCTTTATGCACCTTCTCAATTTGAGTGTAGTTTTTTATCAGCTATCCTGAGGCACCTGTATCGGGGTACAAGAGATGGGGTGTTGAATTTTAGGTTTCATGTGATAGGCTTAAATTGTAAGAGCTTAAGTTGACAAGGGAGTCTTGGACAAATAATTGGTCCAAGACCTCAATTCATAACTCCTTAAAGTGTATTTCTCCATTTTCTAAATAGATATGGATTTCTAGTTTTGTTTTTCTGGTTGAACTCAGTAGCACTGGAAGACTCACTTAAATGCTCTTCTAAATAATTTCTAAATATGATGCGTACATACAAAAAACTTCTGTAAATTGTAATCTGTGAGTTAATATGCTAATAGGTAAGACAACAAATCAATTGACCAGAGATATTAACAACCCCACATAAAATTCAATCTGTTACTTTGGGTTTTTTTTTTAATTACCACATTTTGAAGAAAAGTTCATACTATCAACAAAAGATTCACGTTTTGATTGAATGTTAGAGTGAGGTCAGTGTATTTTTATCAGAGCCTCTGCAATGATTCATCCATCTGCTGGCTCATTGCTTTCTTGTTCATATATGCTATCAGAGGTGTTGCTTCTCCCTTGTATTTATTTTGATATTAAACCAAAAGCAATGACCAAAATGCCCATTTCTTTAATTTTACCAATCCCATTCTGTTAATGCAGGATGATTTCAGTAAGTGTAATTCCTAAATGTTCATAATTTAGCACAGATTTCTATTTATAATGATTAAATATTTACAGCAAAAGCAGACAAATTTTCTATGTCAATTTCCATTCATTAGTAATGGGTCAATTTTGAGTCAAAATTTATAAGTTACCTTTTAAATGATGGGATTATATTCTCTTTTTGTTACATAAATCTGATCTGTAAAACTCACAAATGAAATGACTGCTTTCCTCTCCTGTCTGCTAGTACATTGGATTAATAAACCTTCATGAAATAAGAATTAATAAACCTTCATAAAATAAGAATTGTCCCCTAAACAATAATCTTTCAAAGAAGTAAATTCTTTCTTTCTTTGCATGTGTTCCTTCTCTGTTTTAATTATAAATTTCTATCACCAGGAAATCTCCCCCAGCTATATCTATTTATGCTTATGTCTATGTCTATATCTATATGTGTGTGTGTATATAAATATATGTAAAACAAATCTGTTTATGGTGTGTCACCTACACATGCTGCATAATAGTTTCTTTAATCAGCAAGCGTCTAAAATGTAATGCCATTTTACCACTACAGACACAAAGTCCAATCTCATGTAGACTGTAATCTTCTTACACATGTAGAACTTTGGAATTATGCTGGATACACACTTCTGTAAAATGAATATCTAAGAAATCAGATTTAACCAACAGTTTCAAGGTTTGGTAGCTGTATGTATTTTTCCTGGACAAACAGAAGCCAGACATGGGCTGGAAGGAGACTTGCAGAATTTATCAGGGAATATTTCTGATTTCTGCAGCCTCCTTTAAGCCACTATTAACTATCAGATCATTCTTGCTGATGTTGCAAACTCTACCTGCAAATAGTAGGTGGATCCTCAGCCCTTAGAAACTCACTCTTTCAAGGTTTCTTTGGCTAAAAATCCTCAAGTCTGTATTACTAAACTTTTCTGACTTATAGATTATTTAAACTTTAAGAAATATAAATACTTTTTTAAGTTTTCTTGAGATTTGTAATTTTTAATATTGATTTTTCCTATTTCCTTATGTATATTGCAGCAGTAGATCTAATACAATATATTTCAAGAGTACTATATATTTTTCATTTATTTTTATATTAAATCAGAGCAGTGTTCAGACTTGTGCAGTTTGTTAACTAAGTTTGTTAAGTTTGTGCTAAGTTTGTTAACATGTAAGGATGTAGTAGTTGTTTTCTACTATGCAAAATTATGCTGTCATTTGTATCTATGCACATGCACATATATTAAACTGAGGTCTGAGTTTCAGACTCTGAATTCATTAATCTACCCAGTAATCTGAAGAATACAAATAATCCAATATTTTAAATGACAAATGTGTTCTTTCATTACTCAGCATTAAAATCTGAACAGACACAGTTTCTAATGTAGATACAAAATGGGAAAAGCACTATATGTTGCTGATGGAATTTCCACAAATTAATGCAACTCTCCTACAACTTATACAAAAGCAACAATTATTTTTTGTAGAAAAACTGTGTATTACCTATTCATTAGTATGCAACAGCTACTCTCTAAATTATTAACCCATAATGGTAACTTAAAAATAGCTATGATTTCTATGATGAAAAAAAAAGACCCAGAGTATTAGTCCACAGCAATGGAAGAAAAGAAAATGATTCAAGCACTATAATGATAGATGTTCCTAAGAACATAAAATTAAAAAATACCATACTATTAAGCTATTTAAAGTGGTGTATGAAAAGGTACAATAATTAAAGAAGGAAGGAAAACAAATATCTTGCAGTTAAACTAAATTTTGAGATGAGAAACTTTTTAAAGTTCTGATAAAATCTATCTGATAACACTAGTTGAAACACATGAGAAAAATCTAAATTATACAATCTGATATTGCCTGTAAGCTCCTACAATTAAGTACCTTTTTCAGCTCTGCCAAGAAACTTGTTCCCAATTAATTTACTAAAATTTAGGAACCAGGTGGATAGAGGCTCGGCAAATAGCTGTGTCACCTAAGACAATGAAACCAATTCCTTACCTGCAGGTTTTAGACCAAATATCACCAATGATGGTGCCTCCTGTAATTTGCTTTTGGCAAGGACAGACTGCAAAAGTGGTTCCACTGGGCCAGAACTAAATTATGTCAGCTCAGCTACTTGTTTATTTTACCTCCTGCTCAAGGATAAGAACTAAAATAAAAGAAAATACTGCATAAAAGAAAACGTGAAGGGTCACATTCTCCCAGTTTAATACCAGTTCATACTCAGACAAAACACTTAAAAGTCAGAATGTCTTGGATGGAAGTCGCCCATGAATATGGGCAAGAAGATCAGCCAGTAATGCCTTGCAGTCCTGAGAGCTGAAGTAGATCTTTCACAGTTCACAGAATCACAGAATCACAGAATTGTATAGGGTGGAAAGGACCTTTAAGATCATCAAGTCCAACCATAAACCTAACACTACCAAGACCACCACTACACCATGTCCCTAAGCACCTCATCCAAACGTCTTTTAAATACCTCCAGGGATGGCGACTCAACCACTTCCCTGGGCAGCCTGTTCCAATGCTTGACCACCCTTTCAGTGAAGTAAAATTTCCTAATATCCAGTCTAAACCTCCCCTGGTGCAACTTGAGGCCATTTCCTCTCGTCCTATCACTTGTTACCTGGGAGAAGAGACCGACCCCCACCTCTCTACAACCTCCTTTCAAGTAGTTGTAGAGAGCAATAAGGTCTCCCCTCAGCCTCCTTTTCTCCAGGCTAAACAACACCACTTCCCTCAGCCGCTCCTCATAAGACTTCTGCTCTAGACCCTTCACCAGCTTCGTTGCCCTTCTCTGGACACACTCCAGCACCTCAATATCTCTCTTGTAGTGAGGGGCCCAAAACGGAACACAGCATTCCACGTGCGGCCTCACCAGTGCTGAGTACAGGGGCACAATCACTTCCCTAGTCCTGCTGGCCACACTATTTCTGATACAAGCCAGGATGCCATTGGCTTTCTTGGCCACCTGGGCACACTGCTGGCTCATATTCAGGCGGCTGTCAACCAACACCCCCAGGTCCTTTTCTGCCAGGCAGCTTTCCAGCCACTCTTCCCCAAGCCTGTAGCGTTGCATGGCGTTGCTGTGACCCAAGTGCAGGACCTTGCACTTGGCCTTGTTGAACCTCATACAATTGACCTCGGCCCATCGATCCAGCCTGTCCAGGTCCCTCTATAGAGCCTTCCTCCCCTCAAGCAGATCAACACTCCCACACAACTTGGTGTCATCTGCAAACTTACTGAAGGTGCACTCGATCCCCTCATCCAGATCATTGATAAAGATATTAAACAGGACTGGCCCCAACACAGAGCCCTGGGGAACACCACTTGTGACCGGCTGCCAACTGGAGTAAACTCCATTCACCACCACTCTTCGGGCCTGGCCATCCAGCCAGTTCTTTACCCAGCGAAGAGTACACCCATCCAAGCCATGTGCAGCCAGTTTCTCCAGGAGAATGCTGTGGGAAACCATGTCAAAGGCTTTACTGAAGTCTAGATAGACAACATCCACAGCCTTCCCCTCATCTACTAGGCGCGTCACCTTGTCGTAGAAGGAGATCAGGTTGGTCAAGCAGGACCTGCCTTTCCTGAACCCATGCTGGCTGGGCTTGATCCCTTGGTTATCCTCTACATGCCATGTGATGGCACTCAGGATGATCTGCTCCATCAGCTTCCCCTTTACCAAGGTCAGGCTGACAGGCCTGTAGTTCCCCTGGTCCTCCTTCCGGCCATTCTTGAAGATGGGCGTCACATTAGCTGATCTCCAGTCAACTGGGACCTCCCCAGTTAGCCAGGACTGCTGGTAAATGATGGAAAGGGGCTTGGTGAGCACATCTGCCAGTTCCTTCAGTACTCTCGGGTGGATCTCATCAGGCCCCAGAGACTTGTGAATGTCTAAGTGGTGCAGCAGGTCACTAACCATTTCCCCCTGGATTATGGGGGCTCCATTCAGGTCCCTGTCCCTATCTTCCACCTCCAGGGGCTGGGTACCCAGAGAACAATTGGCCCTACTATTAAAGACTGAGGCAAAGAAGGCATTAAGTACCTCAGACTTTTCCTCAACCTTGGTCACTCCATCTACTAGGGGCTGGAGATTCTCCTTAGCTCTCCTTTTGCTGCTAATGTATTTGAAGAAGTATTTTTTGTTGTCTTTTACAGCAGCAGCCAGATTGAGCTCTAGCTCAGCTTTGGCCCGTCTAATTTTCTTCCTGCACAGCCTTGCTACACCTTTGTAGTCCTCCTGAGTTGCCTGCCCCTTCTTCCAGAGGTCATAGACTCTCCTCTTTTTCCTGAGCTCAAGCCAGAGCTCTCTAGTCAGCCAGGCCGGTCGTCTTCCCCACCGGCTCATCTTTTGGCAGCTGGGGACAGCCTGCTCTTGTGCCTTTAGGACTTCCTCCTTAAAGAATGTCCAGCCTTCCTGGACTCCTTTGCCCTTTAGGGCTGCCTCCCAGGGGACTCTGTCAACCAGTCTCCTAAACAGGCCAAAGTCTGCCCTCCGGAAGTCTAAGGTGGCAGTTTTGCTGAGCCCCCTTGCCGCTTCTCCACGTATCAAAAACACTATCATTTCTCATGGGGTCATTGTTATCATTTTCATGATCTCATGGAGTTATCATTTTCATGATCACTCTGCCCAAGATGGCCTCCAACCATCACATGGCTCACAAGTCCTTCTCTGTTCGTGAACAAGAGGTCCAGCGGGGCACCTTCCTTAGTTGGCTCACTCACCAGCTGTGTCAGGAAGTTATCTGCCACACACTCCAGGAACCTCCTAGACTGTTTCCTCTCTGCTGTATTGTATTTCCAGCAGACATCCGGCAGGTTGAAGTCCCCCACAAGAACAAGGGCTAGCGATCGTGATGCTTCTCCCAGCTGCTTATAGAATAGTTCGTCAGTCTCCTCATCCTGGTTGGGTGGTCTGTAACAGACTCCCACCACAATATCTGCCTTGTTGGCCTTCCCCCTGATTCTTACCCATAGACACTCCACCCTATCATCATCATCATCGAGCTCTAAACTATCAAGACACTCCCTGATGTATAGGGCTACCCCACCACCTCTCCTGCCTCGCCTATCTCTTCTGAAGAGTTTATAGCCATCCATCGCCGCACTCCAGTTGTGCGAGTCATCCCACCACGTTTCCGTGATGGCCACCATATCATAGTTTTCCTGATGTACAATGGCTTCCAACTCCTCCTGCTTGTTGCCCATGCTGCGTGCATTGGTGTAGAGGCACTTCAGCTGGGCTGTCGTCCGTGTCTCCTTCATAGAACACCCCTTGTGTGCTTTGAGTTTTTAAGCTCCATGTGAAAACAACCCTTGATTCTCTGTATTTTCACTGAAGAATCATCACATTTTAAATTGCGTAGCCAAAGAAATAGAGAAAATTCATACTGGCAGCCTGCTACATTGGCATAACTGCAAGGACAATTCTGGACAATGAAGACATAAGATGCAGCCATTACCCCTGGGGCAGGGAGTGAATTCACAGAAGCACAGAATCACACTATTGCTGAGGTTGGAAGGGACCTCTCGAGTTCATCTAGTCCCACCCTCTGCTCAAAGTAAGGTCAGCTAGAACAGGTCACCCAAGACCTATCTCCAACGATGGAGACGCCAAAACCTCTCTGGGCAACCTGTTCCAGTGTTTGATGACTCTCAGAGTAAAAAAGGGTTTTTCTATGTTTAAGTGGAATTTCCTGTATTCGAATTTATGCCCATTGCCTCTTGTTCTTTCCCTGGATACCACTGAGAAGTGTCTGGCTCTATCTGCTTTGTTACCTCTGAGCTACACATTGATATATGTGTATCAATCTTCTCCAGCATTAACAATCCCAGCTCTCTAGCCTTTCCTTGGATAACAGCTGCTCCAGTCCCTTAGTCATCTCTGTGGCTCTCACTGGACCCACAGCAGTATACCCAGGTCTCTCCTGTACTGGGGATCCTAGGACTGGACAGAGAACTCCAGATGTGTCTCACCAGAGCTGGGCAGAGGGGAAGGGTCATCTCCTAGACCTAATGGCAGCACTCTTCCTAATGTAGCTCAGGATGCCATTGGCTTGCTTTGCCACAAGAAAGCCTCATGGTCAGCTGCCTCATGGTCACTTTGCTGTCTGCCAGGAACCACAGGGCATTTTTCTGACAAACTGCTTTCCATCTGTCAGCTGCAAGCCTGTACTGGTCCATGGGATTATTCCTTTCCAAGTGCATTTGACTTTTTGACACCCTTTTCCAACTACCACCACCTCTATCATAGTCCTTCCTTGATGCGCTTGAGTAGGGGGTGGGAGGCGGGAGGTGGAAGACATTCTGAAAGCTAACAAGGAAGCCAAAGGCTTCCCAAATACAGCATCCACAAACACCCTGCCTGTACTGTGGAGTATTAGGCAACATTGCCAATGTTCGGAGTGTCTATCACCAGGATATAGATTTTCTCTTCCACTCTATCACAAGGATGCATGTTTACTTCTCCACAATATATATTTTCTTCAGTGTATTTTACATTAGTCTATCAAACTGTCTGCTTACCTACCAAGAGAAAATATGGTTAACATGTCAAGGAGTGATGTGGGTCTTTATTAATCTAGGCAAGTCTTGAATAAGTACAGTACCTAGAAAATGTAAATAGGAACATGCTTTTGTTGAAATATCAGATCTAAAGCTGTTCTTAAAAAGAAGATAACCTTGTCACAAGATGAAAGAAAGAGAAAGGTACATGGAAGATGGTCATGTACTTTCTCTGCAGTTTTGTCAGTTATGTTACATTGGATTTTTGAACTTAGCTTCGTGCAATGGAAATGCACATCTTATTGTTTGCCAGCCAAAAATTAGTGAAAATACCACATTGCACTTATTTTCTTTGTCATTCCCTCATATTTTTGATTATGTCACTGGATGAGAGAGAACTGATTTTTATTCAGCCAAATTAAACAAGGTCTCCCAGAATGGCATTTACAGGGACTGTGATCCCAAGTGTGACCTGAATTGCTGTGGATTTGGAATTGCAGAATGTAAGTGGGAGCACAAGCAAATGTTATGCAAGTGTCCCTCCATTGAATAAGTTTTGTTATCAGATGGGATGTTTTATTGTTCAGATTTTACTTACATACTTCTAATTGATAAAATTTTGTGAATTTTGAATTATTTTACATGTCACTTGTGTTTGTAGAACTAGGCTAAAATTATGTCTTTTCTCACAGTAAGGATGGGACATTCTTTTATTTGTTTTTTTGTTCGTAAATTCTAGGCCCTTTTTTGAAGAACTGAGGCCTGGTCAGAGTGCTGTTTATTATTCCTTTCTAAGTCATTTGGTTTCACTGAATTGCATCCTGTTTATTTTGGATTATTTCTTTATTTTGCTGAGAGTATTTTGAATTTTGACCCTCATCACCAAAGCACCTGAATCTATTCCAGCTTGACATGACCTACAACACTGACTTCCACAGGTTTGTAGAGACTCACAGTTTACTCCCAGACTCTGCAGGCGCAACGATTACAGGCTAAAATTGTCTATGCTGGACAATCTCCATCTCCCTGAAAAAGTTTTGGAAGTTCACCAATTGATTGAAAACTCTTAGAATAAACATGGCTTGTAGTTGCATCACATGAATCAGCCTAACGTAGTATTTTAGCTAGTAGACATTGAAATCAACAAACAAATAGACCTCATCTATTAAACTATATATTTAGAAAGCCTTTCTGTTCCAAGAACTGATGGTAAGCCTATAAATGTAATAGGTTCAAAAATCAGTAGTGCTAGCTATCCTAAAGAATGGCTATAATATTAAGAATAAATATACAATCAAAAAGGCATGAATATTTGAAGACTTTTCAGCTGTGTTCAAATGGAAGATTTTACAAGTTACCTATGTAACCATGAGCTCTGCGGTGCATATGAACCAGCCACAGATCACAAAAATGTTGTTTTTAAAGGCACTGTAACTATATATGCCAAACTTTCAAAGAATATAATAAATTTTGGTAATATAAAAGATGTTACCTCACATAGATATGTAAGAGGTTCCATTGTACTTGTTTTGGATATTTGGGCTATTTATGTTGGAAAATGATTTTTTTTTAGCAGACATAAATTCAAAGTATTTATCCATCTCTGATGGCAGCTGACAATAGCGGCAATGAGGGTTCAACCAGCTGTAAAACAGACTGTGGGATGAGTAATTTCCTGTGCTGCTGGAATCTGAAAGCGGGGCTTGAAGTTGAGATGTTAGCCTGGCAGACGCATGGCTAAACATTCTGCACGAGAACATGCTGCTACAACAAACACTTGCTCAAACAGACACATAAGCTGTCTGAGGAATACACATGTGAGAATAAATATGAATGTTTTCATGAGATTTGATTTTAATTATTTTCTGCACATCCCTGCTACTCCTCCAGAATTTATAGAGCTGGGATTAGTTCAGTACGTGATTATGTAGTCCGCAGTTTGAAAAACAGATTGCACCTTGATGTGAAATGTGAACATTTGGGACAGTACAGTTATTGTTCAGGGTATGTAAAATGCTTAAACAAGAAGCAAGTTCTCCACTGGAGGTAAATGTGCCGATTGCATATATCTGTTGGCCATAAATGATAATCAGTAACTGTTAAACTAAGTTTTACCTAATTATTCTTTTACAGATTTTTTTGTAAAAGGAATGCAAGTCTGCATTCTTAATATTATCACTGAACTATTATCTAGGAAAATCAAGGATGATCGACTAAATCAATATATAAGTCTTTTCAAAAGACTACATTTTTGTCAGGTGTGATGCAGAACTATTTTCGCAATGTTTTTCATACAATATTTGATGCTTTACCCTTTTAAATCCATTTAAAAGTATGCAAAACACCTTTAATGTGTTGGAGCTCTTAAAACAGCACAGCACAAATAAAGGGCTTAGGCCCTTTATTTTATTTTTTAGTTTTTAAAGGGCTTCCAGATTCCCCAGCAGGATGATTCAGAGCTTCTAAATTTAACATTTTGAATCTCCATAAAGGCAATGGAAAGAGATAAATGAAGATCAGAACACTAATTCTCTAGCTGAAGGTGATTGCCCACTGAGCAGTGCTCACTTTTTTTTAAGGTAGCAGAAGAGTAGAGGTAGATCCCACTGGTCCAATTAAGTTTGATGAATGAAATACCTCTGAAATGAGAAACTTGCTTCCAGTTTCTGTGTGTCCCAAGGAAGTTCCAATCCACATATTTGAACACAAATACACTCACAGGGAGTTCCTAAATAATCTGTTGGCTACACCCTATTGAAATTGGGTTAATAAGCAGACAAGAGCATTGGCACTAGAATGGGTACTAAAAGAAGGAACCTGATCATGTAACCCAGCGGTTACCTGGGAGGTATGTAGGAATCTGCGATCTAGTCCTGTTACAGTCATTTTTCACAAGATTCTTCAATATAAGACACAGAACCAATCCTGACAGCAAGGACTGGAATGAGAGGTTTCTCCTTTGCTTCCTCCATCTGAAGAATCTTGCTTTCTCCCTTTAGCCCCACAGGACAGCAGCGTCAACAGGGATGGTCTCCTAATCTGTCAAGCTTTTAGTTTACTGATCATGTCTCTCTCCTGTGAGTTAAGAAATACCAATGGAAACCTCTTCAGATAAAGGGACACCTACAGTGCAAGTTTCCTGTTAAATAATGGCTGAGACCATTATTTAATAAGGTTGACTCTACTCTCACCTCTTTTTCAAAGAATGAGTTTTTCTTTATTAAAAGGCACCTGGAATCAGAAGAAGACTTGATCTGTAAATTTCTGTTTCACTTAAACACATATCTCCAGGGAGGTAATTAACCCCAAGGGTAAACAAATTTCAGAAGCACATCTCAACATTTTTTATTGTGTGGCTTATGCATTACCTCTGCTCAGCTTATGTCCTTTTGTGAATCTGACTGTTAGACACATAACACTTCATGGCACTTCCTACGCCATGTACAGGAGCTGTAGGTCTGTGAACCTGTCCTGGGGATACCACCTCAGGTACTAAGGAAGGGCAAAGCTGGGTATGTGCCTTGTGGATCTGCACATACATGAATTCATTGTACATCATCATCAAACAAAATTCAGCTATGCATCGTCCTCTTTCAAATAAAAAGTAGTTTAAAACCTTTAAATTGGTGAAATGACTCAGCAGAAATAAAGCAGTATTAACCACCAAGGTGTCTGAATCAAAGCAAGCTTACATAATGCTGAAAGTCACACTCAGTCCTTGAATGTAAGTTAGCCTTTAAAACCTCAATGTCTAGCCTTAGTCTTGCTTCATTATTTCCTGCAGCCATTGCTATTGCCTTTCCCCTAAATCAAAGATGGATCAAAGATGGGATAAGGGAAGCAAAACTCCTAACAAGCTGGAAACCTCCTTTGCTCTTTGCAGTTTGTCACAGGGAAATGCTGGAGGGATTAAAATGCTAGCAAGGACTGTAAATACATGTTAAGATTACCCTGAAGCAATCCAACACTACAGCAGTAAACTCTCGTGTCACCATATGCATACACTGATGAAATGTGTTGCAAAGTACCGTTCAGGGAAAACAGAAATAAAAGCAAAGAAGATAGTGTAAAACTGTGTATTAGTAATGTGATAAACTGTAAAGGAATAAAAATAATGAAATGTAGAAAGTAGAATCTGTTTCCATCAAAATCAGTCTGGAAAAGAAAAGCACATTTTACGGGGAACTGTTTGGAGTCTATTATATGATCAGTTTCAACTGAAAATAAAAACGTCTACAGTCTCGTAAAAGAGATAATACCTGTAGTATTTGTACTCTTTATGGGATTTTCTGCTTTGAATAATATGGAGAACATCAGTTATTCATGATGTGGTCAGTTACTCATGAGAATGGAACCTCTTTCAGACTTAATTCTAGAAAGTAGTGAGACCTTCAGTGAAGACTTGATGGTAGACACTAAACTTAAATTGAGTAATCACAAGCTGATTCAGTTGAATGGAAAATAAATAAACAGAATGCTAAAGCTAAAGCTTTTTTTTTCCAAGAAGGAATCTGTAGCTAAGGGTTTGAGTCCATATTATGAACCTTTAAGAACAGACAAAGTGCTTTAAGTTCCATCCTTCCTTTGCCTACTGTCAGTCACAGATTCCTATCCCTTTCCTCTTCACCTCTTTGCAGAAGTTGGAGATACTGTTTCTTGTGCCTTTTAAGCCGGTAATTTAGTTTGCTTTAAACTGAATCTGTAAAATGACACAATTAGGTGAAAAAATTATAATTTTCTTGTTGTTAGAAGACTCGCTGAAGTCAGCTGGGGTCAGGTTGCTCAGAGGCTTAGTTGTCAAATGGTATATGGAATTTCTTTTAAGCTGAATATAAAATTTTGTGATGCTTGCAGCTCACATCAAGAAGAAAACACAGTGAGGCTCCATGTCTCCACAAATGAAAAGCCATTTCATACAGAATATTAGAAATAAATAAGAGACTAAAAGAACTAAGGAGAAAATACAGCCTAATGAAGAAAGTTGAGTTATAATTTTTAGTAAATCACTCAATCTGGGATTTATGCTGCATGACCATAGTATAATGCCCATTTGTCTAATGTCAAATTTTTAGAACAAGGTTTAAGGGAAAGACAGGCTTCAGTGGATATGATTAGAGTTAAGCAAGTCCCTAAGCCAGAAACCTGAACACAAACAGTCTAAACTTTGCCTAATCAAAATCCTGATCAGAATTCTATGTCACGAGCCCATCTTTAATTGAAATTGATCTCAACAAGGGTTTAAGAAGGAAGGGGGCAAGTAAGGCCAGTGTGGCTAATGAGGAAATATGAAGCAATAAATCAATAAGCATTAAATGCTCACAAACCAAAAACTGCTCAGTAGAGAAAGTAGGGAGTGTGACCACAGTGAAGATAGAAGCAATCTTAGAAACAGAGAAATGAAAAAAGAATCTTTTAAATAGGCACGGATAAACAATATTTCAAAGCTTAAAAGTGTCTTGGCTATGATTAGTGTCCTCTGGGACAATGGCTTAGAGCCCATTATCTGGTATTTGTTTGAAGTCATAAAACAGCTTCTAAAACATTCTGAGTTTTTTGTTTATGCCTGTTGGTTAGTTTTTTAATATTTTAGAGTTTATGTGAGGTTCCTAGAGCTATTAAGCTTTTTTCTGAACACTCTTCAACTAGGCCACAGAAGAGGTTAAAGATGAGATTAATAACTAGCTCTCCATACCACTGTACTTCTGAGCATACACAGTGCCTGAATCGGATCCTGTAGGAAACTAACTGACCAGCAACATGCCTAGTGACTTGGAGCTGGGAAGCTCTGAACTGTGAGATTTCTGGGTTGCTTTTTTGGACATAAACTTCTACATTCTACATTAAAGTTACACAGCAAGGACATAAAATGTCATTTGTAGTGTTAAACACAGAATTTGATTTTAAAATAGCAAGCATCAAATGCTCACTGTGAGCTGATCAGGATATGTAGCAAAAAACTCAGAACTAGCAAATATATTGAGATAAGCAAAATAATGAGTATTTTCAATGTTTTCAGACACTGAATACATTTCTGTCTCTTCATTGAAAATTTAAACTCCCCAGGAACTCCTATAATCCCTCAGACCATTCACTTCAGCCTAGTTTGGCAACCCTTAGATGTCTGAAAGGGACTTTGAAGAGGTTACTATATCAACTTCTTTTTATCTAATGATAGCTGACCGTATTATGTGTTTCCCAGCATAATTCAAAGCAGGTCCCTAGCAATAATGATAGTTTAAGGATGTGCTAAATTCTAATGATTTCTGTCTAATATTGTGCCAGCATTGAACGGTCAAGGTTCAGTGGACCCCTAACTGTTCGTCCTCTCTAGCCGTGCTTTCTTGTTAGTGTAGGGAAAAAGCCTGCTACGAAGTACTCTAGTTTAAAGAAAGTTAACAGCTGTTCTATGAAATTATTTGCTAGTCAAATTTCCATTTTTATCTCCTGCATATGCCAGTTATGCTGATCTTCCATTCCTTTATTTTTCTAAAATAACAGTCTCTTTAAAACTAAAGGCTGCTATACTCAATACCAGAAATGGCAGCTTTTCCATTTCTTTAGGAAAAGGCATTACTTACAAACATCCTATTTTCATATATTGCAGATCACTATTTAATGTATGGACTATTTATTTGCTGTTTCTCATTCTTGTTTTTATGATGTTAACTCCAGTAATTTATTCCATTAAGAAGATATGAGACAAGTATTAAAAAAATGAGTTTAAAATATCCAGATAATACTTTTTCACATATTCTCAAAGTTTATCCAACGTCATCCTTTAGTAATAGCTATTACTGACAGAGAGATTGCAATATCTTTGGCAGCCATACTGTATTTCTTCTATAAGGAAATACTGACAGCCTTTCTATAAGGAAATTGTTGTGGTTTAGCTTCAGTTGGCAACTAAGCCCCACACAGCCGCTTGCTCACCCTCCCCCCATATGGGATGGAGGAGAGAATCGGAAGAGTAAAAGTAAGAAAACTCGTGGGTTGAGATAAAGACAGTTGAATAGCTAAAGCAGAAGCGGCGCACGCAAGCAAAGCAAAACAAGGAATTCATTCACTGCTTCCCATGGGCAGGAAGGTGTGCAGCCATCTCCAGGAAAGCAGGGCTCCAGCACGCGTAACGGTGACAAACCGTGGTGTTTGGGAAGACAAACACCATCACTCTGAAAGTCCCCCCCTTCCTTCTTCTTCCCCTAGATTTATATACTGAGCAGATGTCATATGGTATGGAATAGCCCTTTGGTCAGTTGGGGTCAGCTGTCCCAGCCATGTTCCCTCCCAACTTCTTGTGCACCCCCAGCCTACTCGCTGGTGGGGTGGGGTGAGAAGCAGAAAAGACCTTGACTCTGTGTAAGCACTGCTTAGCAACAACTGAAACATCCCTGTATTATCAGCACTGTTTCCAGCACAAATCCAAAACATAGCCCCATACAAGATCCTATGAAGAAAATTAACTCTATCCCAACCAAAACCAGCACAACATCTGATAGACGTAAACAGGACATAAACAGGGCATTTACACACAACCGTTCTTAGAGTAGCTTCAAAATGTTTGTAGTTATATGGAAGGATATAATTCTACCATTCGCCTCACAGAGGTGGAGCAGGATCTCCCAGTCAAAGGGATTGCTCTCTTTTAACACTGTTAAGTATTTATGGTTTGGATGTGTGTCTCATTAAATCAAGATAGTCTTTTTGCTAGAATACTCATTCTTCCTAGTTTTGTAATTCAGGTTCATTTGAACCTTTTACAGAATCGCAGAGTCACAGAATCATGTAGGTTGGAAAAGACCTTTAAGATCATCAAATCCAACCATAAACCTAACACTACCAAGTCCACCACTACACCATGTCCCTAAGCACCTCATCCAAACGTCTTTTAAATACTTCCAGGGATGGCGACTCAACCACTTCCCTGGGCAGCCTGTTCCAATGCTTGACCACCCTTTCAGTGAAGTAAAATTTCCTAATATCCAGTCTAAACCTCCCCTGGTGCAACTTGAGGCCATTTCCTCTTGTCCTATCACTTGTTACTTGGGAGAAGAGACCGATCCCCACCTCTCTACAACCTCCTTTCAGGTAGTTGTAGAGAGCAATAAGGTCTCCCCTCAGCCTCCTTTTCTCCAGGCTAAACAACCCCACTTCCCTCAGCCGCTCCTCATAAGACTTCTGCTCTAGACCCTTCACCAGCTTCGTTGCCCTTCTCTGGACACGCTCCAGAAACTCAATGTCTTTCTTGTAGTGAGGGGCCCAAAACGGAACACAGTATTTGAGATGGAGCCTCACCAGTGCTGAGTACAGGGGCACGATCACTTCCCTAGTCCTGCTGGCCACACTATTTCTGATACAAGCCAGGATGCCATTGGCTTTCTTGGCCACCTGGGCACACTGCTGGCTCATATTCAGGCGGCTGTCAACCAACACCCCCAGGTCCTTTTCTGCCAGGCAGCTTTCCAGCCACTCTTCCCCAAGCCTGTAGCGTTGCATGGCGTTGCTGTGACCCAAGTGCAGGACCTTGCACTTGGCCTTGAACCTCATACAATTGGCCCCAGCCCATCGATCCAGCCTGTCCAGGTCCCTCTGTAGAGCCTTCCTCCCCTCAAGCAGATCAACACTCCCACACAACTTGGTGTCATCTGCAAACTTACTGAAGGTGCACTCAATCCCTTCGTCCAGATCATTGATAAAGGTATTAAACAGGACTGGCCCCAACACAGAGCCCTGGGGAACACCACTTGTGACCAGCTGCCAATGGGATTTACCTCCATTCACCACCACTCTTTGGGCCTGGCCATCCAGCCAGTTCTTTACCCAACAAAAAGTATGCCCGTCCAAGCCATGAGCAGCCAGTTTCTCCAGGAGAATGCTGTGGGAAACCGTGTCAAAGACTTTACTGAAGTCTAGATAGACAACATCCACAGCCTTCCCCTCATCCATTAGGCAGGTTGCCTTGTCATAGAAGGAGATCAGGTTGGTCAAGCAGGACCTGCCTTTCCTGAACCCATGCTGGCTGGGCTTGATCCCTTGGTTATTCTCTACATGCCATGTGATGGCACTCAGGATGATCTGCTCCATCAGCTTCCCCTTTACCAAGGTCAGGCTGACAGGCCTGTAGTTCCCCTGGTCCTCCTTCCGGCCCTTCTTTAAGATGGGCGTCACATTAGCTGATCTCCAGTCAACTGGAACCTCCCCAGTTAGCCAGGACTGCTGGTAAATGATGGAAAGGGGCTTGGTGAGCACATCTGCCAGTTCCTTCAGTACTCTCAGGTGGATCTCATCAGGCCCCAGAGACTTGCGAATGTCTAAGTGGTGTAGCAGGTCACTAACCATTTCCCCCTGGATTATGGGGGCTCCATTTTGGTCCCTGTCCCTACCTTTGGACTCAGGGGGCTCGGTACCCAGAGAACAAGTGACTAAGGAATGCCACTAAATGTAATCCATTTTGCTGGTCTGGAAGTACTCTTCTGGTTAGAAATGTATTCCCTTTTTTATACTAAATATGATAACAGCTGAAATCAACTTAATTTATTTTTCTAAGTATTAATAAGTCAAACAAACACAAACACAGTCATATCATGATATCATTACTCAGTGAGCCACAAGGCATAAATTTTCTCTTTCAGGTTATTATGGTGACTAAGTGGCAATTGCTGAATTAAAACCAGTGTTTTGTTCATTAACTGTCCTCATGACAAACCTAAAACAAACAAAAGAAGTATAATTTCACAAAATAAGTAGTCAAATTTTGGAAATCCTTCTCAGAGCAGGCTGTGCATGTTGAAAATATAGCTAGGATTAAACAAAATTAAGGAGCAAAAACCATCGTGCTATTGAATACAAATACTCTAGCTCAAGGATGGCTGGAAGCTGGGAGGTTATTTGTGGGAAATATCATTATATGCTTGTTGTATTCTTATGTTCTTCCTGGGCATCTGCTGCCAGCAACTGAGGAATACCATATCTGATGGACCATATCTGAGTTTGCCTCAGCATCGCTGTTTTGCTTCCACTGTACTGTATAGACCCTAGACACATGTGTAGCATTCAGCCACACGTATGTAATGTAATGATATTCAATGTAATCAATTGACTGTTGAAATCACTGTCCAAAGCAAGAATGCTTACTAATGGTAGCCATACATACAGCTGTGCTTGTGTGAGAGTGGACACGTAACAACGCTTGTTGGTAGCTACATTCAAGTTGTACAAGAAAGCTTGTAGTGTGTTGCATGTATGTCTAGTCATGTACAGCTAGAGCAGAACCTCTTTCCTAGAGACTGAGGTGTGTGCATCCTGCTGCGGTAATGGGCTGTAACTTGTATAGTATCATTTATTGCCATTCTTATCTTCCCACTTTATTACAGGCAAGCCAGTAGCATGCTAGCTGCAGGGATCCGCTCCAGAACTTCACCAAATACATGAGCCTCTGTTGACCAAGTTAGATGATCCATCAGTGTTAGCTGTATCTGAGGAGGGATCAGCTGTAATCCAGTGAGGTCAGAACGCCATCCTAAAATAATTTGCTACTGATAAAATTTGCTTTCACTAATGTAATTCATTCTATTGGCTGTCCTGGGATGTCTGGATGTAAAGGAAAACAGAATTTGATTCTTGCTTTCATTTTGTGAGTCAGGTTCCACATCTGTGCTCTTTAAGATATTATACCATAAAAGACAAGCACAAGGTCCAAGTTCCACATACCGGAGAGTTTTTTCAAACCACAGAAATAGATTTTACCCTCAGGAGGGCTGATGTATTACTAACATGGACAAGACTTGCCAAGCTACAGATGAATAAAATAGAAGCATTTGCATAAAAATACGTTTTAAATATGAAAAAAGGCCAGGAAAATAGAAAGAAAGAGAATTATAACCTTTCTCTTTTGGTGTCCTTAAACCTACACTTAACCACTTTGCCAATTTAAAAAATTCAAATAGCATTATCCATATCAGAAAACATTGGTTAGTTCTCCATAGAGTTCAGTATTTACTAACTTTATATTATATACCATGCTTCTGAAAACGTCAAAGGAGGCAAATATATATATATATAGTTGATATTGCTTTTTTTTTCTTTTCTTTCCTTTTTTTTTTTTTTAACGTTATGGGCATAATTCCCTGCCAGCTACCTCTCAGTGTCACCTTTAACTCACTGTGCTAATGACACACTTTTGGGAAGTGCACTCTGAAGCAAACATTGCAGCTGGCACAGAATGGATTATTTTTCCTCCAGTACTTCATCTGGATAGCAGCTGTTTCTTGATATGAAAATTTGCATGGCTAAGCACAAAGCATTGCCTCTGCTGATAAGCCAAGCAGGAATCTAAAGAATACAATAATCAAAGGTTTTCAGGCATATTGGACATATTTCTAATATCTTCCCAACTCTTAATTTTGCATCTATTTTATTTTTTCCTCCTTGCATTGCATTTTTTTTTAAGAGTTTTTCATTGTAGGTAGTTCTTTACCTTCAGGGAACTGGCAGATCACAGATCCTTTCAAATGCATTATCAGCCATGGATACATTTTAATTTGTGCAAAGCATTCAAATTATTGACCATTTTCTCCACCTGCTTATGGTAAAAATGATTTGATGATTCAAGAATAGTACAAGTTGACTATAGCCAACAAAAAGAATGATTAAAACCTCTCAGACATGTGGATACCGACTTCTGTTCTCTTATATATTTGTTCTGAGCAATTCTGCACTTAGTTTTGCTCAGCTGCCATTTCTTTTCTAGCAATTAAATTTGTTGTCAGAAATATTTGCTAAATAAAGCCTAGACAAAATATTGAGAAGAACAGATTGCAAATTCTTATCCCAATATTAAAAATAGCAGTAAACTAATCAGGAAGTAAGAACATGCAACATTTTATAATATATCAAAACAATTTTTAGCCTCCATGTCTTAGCAACATCAAGTCAAGGAACAAGTTACCAGCTAGGAGTATGCTGTATACATTATTTTACATTTTAAAGAGTGAATACATATAAAATAATTACAGTATATTCAGTCAGTTTATTAATGATAAGACATACATTTATTTTGTCTTGTATGCTAATTAAAATTGTCTGAAGTAGTAGACTTCACCCACATTTAAAAAACAGAATATGCTTGCAATAAACAAGTATGTCTAGTGCTATATTGTCAGCTGTAACTGGCCAATTTCAAAATGTGAGTAGTAGTAGAATGAAAAAGTTAGGAGAAAAATATATTTGCCTGCAGTATTTTAGAATCTTAGCTTAAAAATATAAAAATAAAATTAGACCTAATTTCAAATATTAGATTTTTGTTCAATTACATTTAAGGTGCAGCTTGTAGCTCTTTAACTCAAAAATCCAAATCTCACAAGATGCAAAGCAGACTTATATGTAAAAAATTTACAGGTAAATCTTTTAAACATAGGTATAAAGAGTTAACAGAAGAAAAAGGAAAATCTTACATTGGTATCTGTGGATTAAACTGAAGAGAATACCGCTCTCATGCACAGGACAGAAAAAAAGAAATTTCTAAAGTGGATTCAGAGGTACATTCACTTCTGTACTTTAGTAGGAAATCTAATAAGTTTATAAACTTCCCTTAACAAAGAATTGGCTTGGTAACACTAGAAAGTTCCACCTTTATTTTTGAGAAGTATCTGAGTTATGTGTGTCTAGTGATCGGATCTAGTGATTACAGTTCACAAAGTTCAGTATACCAGGCCACAACGACCCTTTATGTTTACTAGGTACCCATTCAAGCCTCATGCTAGGGTAAAACCTTCTTTCTGCCTATCTTTAAGCAATTAACAAAGACACTTAAGCTCAAAACACAGGTTATTCATGTTTCTTCTGTGGTCAGGGAAGGCTTCCAGACAAGCCTGTCTAAGATTTCCGTTCTCTGACGATTTTTCTGCCTTGCTCTCTCTCTCCACTCTGACCTAGGAGGATGACGATCCTGACTTGTATGTCTCAGTTCAGCGTCTAAATTGTTTTGGATGAATGTGACCATTATGCCATAGATAATAAAGCATATGCCAAAAGGAGACAATGTATTAAAAAGGATCTAGCATCTGCATTCTATCTTGAGAGGCATATAAGTTAAATAATTCTGCCACACATCCAATGCCATTCTGTGAGTATCCTGTGTTTGGTGTGGAACCAAAGGACTTGCTGACTTACTGGCCCAGATGTTATCTTGCTAATCCTTGCAAAGTTGGGACCATGTAAGCAATGAGCCAGTTTTTGTATTGCATACAGTTTCTGATTACTGGGATTGCTACTATTATCAACTTTTAAGACAGACACAAATCAGGAGAATTTCATGATAGTGAACTCTTCCTAGTCCCCATGCATGCTCCAGACATTGTTCTTATTCTTAGTCTCCCACTGGCAGATGCCTACATGGCCTTCAGGGTCAGACAGGTTTCCCAGGGTTTGTCTGCTGACAGCTTGTGAAGCTGGTTTGTAGCTAATGTGGCTGCCATGTGAATGAAACAATGAGACATACTCCTCATGGCTTAGGCTCCCAGGGGGAAATCCAGTTTAGCAGATGATTTTTTAGTTGATGCCATTTGTGGTTTCAACTCTTGTTGAGTTCCTGAGGGTATAATTCAAGCTGTCTAGAGTTGGGTCATCATCAGGTCCTTTAAAAGTGCTAATTGCTGATCCATCAGAAAAACATCACTCCTCAGAAGAATTCTGATGATCAGACAGTGAAAAATTGATTGAATTTAACTATCATCAAACTTGCAATGACTTTCTTTCATCATGACTAATCATAGGAAATAATGAGAGGCACATAGATATTTCCTGAACTAGAAGGTGTTATTGGTTGCTGTGAATGGGTCTTTGATCAACAGACACTGACAAACTCAGTTTAAACAAAACAATATCTAGTTCAGCCTTCTTCTATCTTAAATACATGCAACTAGTAAAACTCTCACAGATTGATAGCTATAAAAATTAAGAAGAAATCTCCTAAAGAACTTAGCCAAGATGTTTAGGCTAAGATGATGGCATGTCTTAGGCAGAGATGATTTACACTTTGTGAGAGGTTTCCTTTTGACTGGTTGACACTGAAGAGACGTGCAGACTGTTTGGAAGAATGTATACTCATGAGGAGAAAAAGACAGGATGAAAAGCAGTCATCTACCTGGTTCTAAGAAGGGAGCTCTGAGTGCAAAGCTGACTGAGGAGATGACCAGAGGAAACTAAAAGCAAGGTCCTGTTCCTCCTGTGCTCAGGGAAAACAGGCTTTGTGTGTAGGATGAAGAAGAATCTCATTTTTATCATTCATTTCTTCTCAAAATGGAGACAGTCATGGGAGTTCCTGTCTACTGACTAACAGCTCAAAAAAGTAATGAATAATGGAAATCACAGAACTCTCACTAGGCTATCTAGGAAATCAGTTCTGTAAAAATATGTGATTGACAGTCAGTGGAGAAAGCAAATTATATAGCACACACTAGCAGATGTACTACTGCTTGATTCTTCTTTTTGAAATACAATTCTGCTACAGGTGGGAGAATTACAAGGGTTGTTTTTTATCATACTTAAATGACATTAGCTTAATGATGAAGTTAGTTCCCCTGAGATCAAGAGATCTTTTTTCCTCCAACAGTAGCATCTTAACTATCAGCTACCTTAACTACTATTCTCAGATGCTGCTTATATATTCACAGGGGATCTGAAAGCTAATTTTTCTGGATGTCAGTACAAATGGAAGATAAGGCCAGTTTCTAGACAGAATACTTAAAAATAAATCTACATTCGTGATATGCTCTAAATGTTGTCAGGTTACATCTGTGTTAGCAAAGTAACAATGTCCAGGTTCATTTTCCGGTCCTGAGGAGAACTGGCACGGTTTGGCTACGTCCATATTACTAAACTGTCTCCAAGACAGGAGGTTTAATTATTCATAGACTCTATTGGGAATATCCCCTCGTCTATGCTACCTCCTGAACTATTCCCAGGAACTGTTTGGCAGAGGAATTATTTAGTATGGTTGAAAACCAGGTCAAGAACAATTTTCACAACTTTCTGTTGTGGATACTCAAGTGTCCATCATGCATTGGCACTGATGACAGTTTGAATAGTTTTTGTCATGGAGACTTTAGGTGAGATCTTTCTTTTATTTTTAACCAATAGTTTGCTGTTTTGAGCCTGTATCCTAACGTATAGAATATCTTTTATTTCCAAATGAAATAGAGTAGTGTTGTGTCTGAAATGTGCCTGCCATCAGCATGTTGGAAACCTTTCAAATCCTTCTCAAATAGAAACACTTTGTAAGCTTCTCATGAGTTGATGGTACTTTCTGAAATCTTTGTGTGTACTCTGTCTAAACATCTATAATCTGGAGAGAGATGTTATTGCCTAACACAGAAACACTGTGGGTTGTGAATTTTTGCTGTCAGCCTAAAATATAATCACTCTGGGCTCCTTTCCTGTTTTTTGTTGTTTTGGGGTTTTTTTAACCTCTGTTGTCTCTTTTATAAATAATCATTCATAAAATAAAAAGAAAAATAGAGGGTTTATTTTCTTATTCATTCCACATAATGTAAGCCTGTCACCTGCACCCATGCAAGCATGCTCATTTTTCAGGCTCTGTAGGTTGTTGCTTTAGGGAAGGTGAAGTGAGGGGGAGTAAATCTCAATGTGCTAAATGTAGTATGTATACCCTTCTAGTGCCTGGAGCTATCTGTTTTATGTTGAAGATGTGACTGTTAACAGAGCTCTGGTGTCTTTCTGGAAATGAAGAATCAGGGGTGAAAAAAAATCTTTTTTAATTGTTTAAATAACTCTAAAATTGAGCTATTTTTTCTTTGCTAATGCTTTCTCCTTTTTTCTTTTTTTTTTTCCCCTTAAGATATCCCCTAGCAATTTTATCACCTAAAGTTTTATAGCCCAGAAGTAAGCACATGACTGGAATCAGCTCCATCTCCATCTGTCCCAGTGCTTGATAAGGTAAGACCTCCCATGGCCGGTTTATTTAGCTCACATCTTTGTAAGAGGTAAACTAGAATCCTTCAACTAATTTGATAACAGTCCTTCATTTCCTGGGAGCAATTTAAATGCAAGAAATATGTGGGTTATATAACAGATTATAGTACTCCTTCCTTATAGTCGAAAATACTGCCAAACTAATTTTTTCAAGTGGCTCCCTAGAAACTTCATGCCATCTCTTGTGTCACCTAAGAAAAAATTCTGGAGTGCTTGGATAGGATTCAAAACCAAGTGGCTTTAAGTCAAGACATTTAGAAGGTTTCCTGATTTTTTAAGAAGCATTTTATGGGCACTGCTGGGAGAAAAGGCAATTCCTTGTACTTAACTAGACCCACTGGCACATTTTTGCACTTCTAGTTTCTGGCTTTGAATAAGCCTTGAGGCTGTGAGCAAGTGGAATAATTTAGAATGGCCCTAAGCTATCTCTTGCTCTAAGAACATCACTGGACTACTCCATAACAAAAATCCTTGAGTTACAGTAGTCGATCTGTCTAGTCATACTCATGTATCCAAGCAAATATTCATGTGATGCTGCCCCACATGCCTTTCTTCAAACATAAATAATTCTTTGGGTTTCATTGAGAATGACATAAAACTTCCAGGGACCACTAACTGACAGGAGTTGTACACATTCAGACTATGCCTAGGTTTATACTGGTGAATCGAAATAAGGCTTGGACATGGGTGCCCTAACTTGAAAAGAGTTAAGTAGTACCAATGCAATTGCTAGAGAATTGTGTCTGAAATACTAATTTATTAGTATAGACATAGCCTCGCTTTCATGATAAATACCACTTATTTACTCAGATGGAAGCTCCGATGAGGGGCTGTGAGCTGTTGGCAATGGTAGTTGGCTGCCTGCCTTAAAGCATAGTGGGTTTCCGTATCAGCACTTATGACGTGTTACATTTAAACATCACCCCTGCGAGCACCTGACCTAGACATAGCTAAGTGACTCCCCCATGTTCCAAGGAGCCAAACTGAGCTTGGGAGAAGCCTAATAAGTGCTGATTAAAAGCAGTGTCTGTTCAAGCCTTTCCAGTAGCCTCCCGTGTGTGTAACCCTCAATATGTATCCAGTACAGGGAACGGAGGCTTTGATTAACAGCTGAAATAACAGGGCACACAGTCATAGCTCTGCTGTGATCCACTGCTTCAAGGGAAGAATATAATTTCAGATGTAAATAATATATTAAGATGCTCGGGCTTGTGAATGCCTCTTTTTTTAATGGGCCACATTGCCACACTGGTCACAGTCTTGTAGTTCTGAGGTGCAAGGGTCCGGTGTGTAAGATACAAGGTTTAGAATCAGGACACATTAGTTTGATTTCCAACAGCATAAATGATTTTCTTTGGGTCATTAGAAAGGTCTGCATATCTCTGTTTTTCTGTTTGCCCTCCCACATTTGTCTTTCTTGTCTCTTCCCACAATAAGCTCTTCAAAGATGACCAGTTTTTTTAACTCTGTTTCTTTTTGTTTTCTAGGTTATGGTGGTTTTCTTTCAAACTCGGCATTTTGGAATAAGAACAAGGCAGTTTGTTCTAACTTTCACGGGCTTTTATTGATTTATAACTGCTATGGTTTATTACCTGCACTGCCTGATTTCATTTAACTATAAACTCTGTCCAAACATAATGCATATAGCACTTGTCACAGAAAACATCAAAGACACTTCTTCTCTTCCTAGGAAAATCCATCCTAAGTAAACAAAGTGTGTTCCAACAAGAAATAAATATTGAACACTGTGGTATGGGCTGCAGGACCTGCAGCTGGAATCCACAGGAGAGGTAACCAACAGCTCCCTGCTTACTTTTCAGCCCCATCAGCAAGATGTAGGCCAGGGTTCAACTATCATCCACCCAACATCTGGGTGCTACTGGGTTGCCTACCATTACCAGCTGCACCCAGATGGAAAAATAAGGACATGAATGTAGTTCTGATCATTCAAAGAGAACATATAATGAGTTACTTATTAAAGTTTTGTGCTAGCTGTGAAGAATTGATGATTCCTGACTTAGCTTAAAAACTCTTCAAAAAATTATGAACACATTTCTACTAGCAGTGTTCGTACTCGTTAAACTTTTCACATCAGGTGACTATGATCATTTTAATCTTGTCCAGTCCTGAAAGCAGTTTTGCCATTGTGTTGAGCCAAATGAGAAGGGAATACAAAGGTGGAAATGGGGATGGGCTACTTGGGGGAATACAGAGGTATTGTCTAAGCATGTGGGGGTGGAGTTAGGAAAGCCAGAGGTTAGCTGGAGCTGAAACTAGTGAGGTCCCTGAATGAAAACAAGAGTTTCTTAATGTACAACAGCAACAGGAGGAAGGAAAACTAAGGAAAATCTGGGCTTACTGCTCAATGTGGTCACCTAGTGGCAAAGGACACAGAAAAGGCAAAAGTATTCAGTAACATTTTTCCCTCGGTCTTTACTGGTAAGGTCTGCTCTCAGGTCTACTTGTAGCAGAGGAAGATACAGCCAAGGAACTCTTAAGCAAATTCAGCTCCGTGAGACGAGATAAATCCAGTGATGCAGAAGGAACTGACTAATTTAATTGACAAGCGTTTCTCTGTCTTCTTTAAAAAGTCATGACAATCAGGGAAGATGTCTGTTGACTGCAAAAATGAAAATGTCGCATCCATCTTCAAGAGGGCAAGAAGGAGGATCCAGGGACAAGCAAACAAGCCAGGAACCTTCCTCTGATGACACCAGTTGACATGGCATGGCTCATGTCAGCACAGATAAATTGTTTTCTTGGAAAATGGGTGGTGTCCTGAAAACTCTGTGTTGGAAATGGTTCCTGCCGTGTTTTAACTTCCAAACCACACTCAGGCATTGCTTAGGTTTTGTTTAGTTTACCATATAGATTTAGCCAGTACCAGTAGAGATGTAGTCAAGGACATCCAAAGCCAGGTGCAAAGTAGTGTTGATATAGCTAGCCTGTGCATGTTAACTCAGGACCAGAGAACAGGCCCTAGCCCTGTTTAATCAAAATTACAGATATATCCATTACTTCACATATGAGTTAAACACACACAGTCACTCTGGGGACAAGCACGTAGAAAAGAAGATGGTAAATGTTTTGCTCATCTGAAGTCAACTTCTATGCTAAACAGCAGAACTTTTCTGAAACTGGTCAAAGACTATCTAGCAGAAGATGTGGAGGAGGTGAACAACTGAAAGAGTGCTACTCATTGCTCTGCATTACATCCCTATATGTGTGATATACTTTCCAGAAGCCTGTTCAGACAGCAATTTATTCTAAAAATTAAATTATTTTGAATACTGCAGTTTTGACCGTTCTGTTAATCTTTAATAACTTGTTTTGTTTGTTTTACTTATTACTGTTATTTAATAAATTTTTGTCTTACAATAAAAATACACATAGAATTCAACAGAGATAATTGTAAGTTTCCAAAAATAATATAAATTGTGGTACAAAGCAAAAATTCCTTAGCATTCCAGTTCAGTATTGTTGCTTAAATGGGAATAATTTCATTATTCTTTTTTAAAAAAACCTGCGTATGAAAAAACCTGCGTCCAACAAAACAATATTCACAGAGCAAATCTAAAATCTAGGTTCAAAAACTGGTCACTAGGAGAGTCTTAGAGTAATAATTTAGTCTATAATAACATAAAATTCTACAGCGTATAGAACAGCAAAGAAGATGTGTTTCTTTGGGCATGGGGAATGGCAATATTGGAAGACAATAAATGATGAACATACCATTTATGTAGGAAATGCACATCTTGCGCTACAGGCTAAAAGAAAAAGTATTGAAAGTTACAAGATAATAAAGTACAGTATTACAGCAATACAGTACAACACAATCCAGGGTTTTATCAACATTAGATGCTAATGCTGCTTGCAGTGGTATTAGTAGCAAAAGGGGGCATTTGGCTGCAAGGTAAAGTGTATTCCCTCTTAACTGTATTCCTCCTCACAGAGTGGAAAAATATGATCTGACTAACCTGTCTCTCGTAAAGTGAGGGAATAGTTTTTGGATAATGAATTAAATACTAGTTTCCTAGGAGATGGATTGATGCACAGGAGGCAGTGTCAGTCCTCTTCTCTGGAGCATTGCTTGCTATCCGGTGTGCTCTCAACCTATAATATTAAGCTCTGTTAATGGATCTGGGAATAGGAAGCCTGTTTCTGTGTAAATGTCTTGAATTACTGAAGAGTAATTTAGGACAGTTTCCAGGTTACTTATGCTAGCCTCTCATATTCTCTGTAGAAGGAGAGTTGAGTAAGACCCAAGTACAGACTTTAAGAATGTATGTTACTAGAAGTCTGTGAGGTTATATTGCCTGCATACACCACACAGGCACAATTTTGGGGGGCTTAATCTGCATATCTGAGTTGGAATTTCTATGTTCTGAGGTGTACATTTATGCAGCTTTTGCACTGATGCTTCAACAGAAGGTGAAACCTGTTTCCTTAATTATCCACAGAGAAGGTTACAATGTTCAAGAAGGAATGTACTTTTCTTAAACTGTTTTCTTTTAAGCTTTTTTTTATTTGCGACTGATAATGTAACTTGGAAAACATTCAGTTCAACTGTAATCATCCATCTTTGCTGTTATTTTGTGACAAGAGTACATGTATAGTTTATCTGGGGACAATTTGTTTGCTTACAGTAAGCTGGATTTGCAGAGAAAATAAATTTAGCTGGTTTTAAGGTGCAGCTTATTACATTTATTGAACAGATTTCATAGTGTGTTAACCTACGAGCAATAGGATACCAGGTAGGTTAATTTTCCATGGGAAACTTCAGAAATCTCACCTAATTTCTAACATAAGAAAGCTAAGCCAAACCTTTTGTTATAATTAACAGTGACAAGCCTGGATATTCTTGTTATCTGTATGAATGATGAGACCTTCTAAAAGGTAGCTAAATTTTTTACCTTAATGAGTTCTACAGTCTATTTTTACCTTGTTGGAAGAAAAGCTGTTGGATCTATTCTGTATTTCCTACTACTAATTTCATTTGGTGATTCCTTCTTGTGCCATGAGTTAGAGAGAACAGAAATATGTAGTTTGCTTTCCCCTTGCTGTTCACTTTTTGGCACACTTTTACTGATATCCTTTCTGATTTGTTTCCTGTGGCAAAACATCCCCTTTTTTCAACTTCTTTTCAAAGATGTTCTCATTGTCTTTATCATTCTCACCACCCTTTTAAGAAGATCTTCAAAAGCTGCTGTGTGCTCTTTGAATAACAGATTGACTAGCACATCCAACAGTATTACTGGTGAGACACCACTGATCTATTTAATGATACTATATTCTTGTATAATTCTGCAAACTGTCCTTTCTCCCTGCACATACATATTAATTAGACACCTTCAATGAATTTTAACAACAATGTAACTAATAATTTGGGGTGCACTTATAACAGCTCTTTATTCAGTGTAGATTCTCCATCTTATGGTCCAGCTTACTCTTATTCTCTGGGAAGGAGAATGGAAAATGAAGAAGCAATTTATAAGTCCTATTAAAAAAATGCATATATCTTTACAGAGGTTATAAACCAACTCTATTTAGGTATTTGTAGATGTGAGTAGATATTCTGAAGCCAGAATAATTTGTGATTATTTTTATATGAAATGAATGATTAAGCAAATTTACTGAAAGGAGACAAAACAGCTAAAGGAAGGGACATTTTTCAAGTTCTGACATTTAGTTTGGCCTTAGTGGACTTAGTCTAGACTTCAGTCAGTGCACCAGTGCCAGGATTTATGCAACTCTTATAAATTTGGGTGCTCAACTTGTCATCCTTCACCTCCTTCACTTATAGCACCTTAAATTTATGTTTTTACAGACATTCATAGTAAGGAAGTTCTGTGAACTCAGTTTGCAGATGAGTAACTAGAAGCTGGGGTTAAGTGCTGACAGAGTTTTCTATAAGTGGTTGCAAGCAACTTACTATGATGTGTATAAACATACAGAATCCTCATGAAGTTCATTAAATATAAACCTGCTTGCAGTGAAATGCTAAGACCTCAGCTGTGCTTCACAAGAAATGGCTTTTACACCTAGAGTTTTGAAATCCAGAAGAAAAAGCCACTGAAGAAACAGTGAGGAACATCCAAGGAGGCTTAAGCATTTAAAGAGGCAGGAAGCTTGGAAGGAAAAAAGTGAATAATGCTTTTTCAAATAATACCTTCCCAAGTTCTGCTCATGCTTTACCATGAGATCTTCAGATCTTTAGTTGAAAATCTTGGCTAATCATGATCAAGCTGAACATAAACTGAGACAAGGCTGCTTTGTTTGCAAGCTGTTCTGTAACAGTAAATGATAAATGTGCAGCAATATAATTACATTTTAGAAGAGGAAAGAATTAACAGTATCACAGTGTGAAAGTCTGGTTTATAGCCTGAGATCCTGAAAAAAATGATTATTTATCTTCAGAAATCACTGGAAGAATTGCACAGACTCAGACATCCCCCCAAAAGTGTTACTGAAAGAGTCCTAACCTAAGGTTGCAGGTCTGCTATGGTCTCCAGGTTTTGCTATGGTCTCGTCACTCAATGCACATTAAGCACTGCCTCACACTTTCAACTTCACAGAGAAATAAGTGTTTGTTCTTTTCAGTGCTGGTGCCCCAAAATGTAACAGTAATGTGAGAGATTATAATAATTTGTTTACACATATGACTGAGAGCTTGCAGCTTGCTTATAAACACAGGAAAAGGCAAGGAAGGTTCCTGTGCTGAGGGGTTTCTAGTTCGTTGACATAGTTTGTTCATGACAACAGTCATGTCTGCACTGGCACATGTCTGAGCCCATTCAGAGTCCTGCCAGCCCCACTGGGGTGCTGCACAATAGGTGGGTAAGTTTGCATATGCCTGGTCACAGGACTGATCCTTTCACAATTGTCTTTACCAGTAGCAGAGACAGTCCTTAAATGACTTCTTCCTCCTCCCCTCCATAGATAATAGGTTCATCCTGCAAAGTACACACACATCTTTATTTTAAATCATAGATAAAAAAAGATTTTAATAGCAGACAGAAATATAATCATCTGAGGCTCAAAAGCTGTCAAGTGGCAAAGGGGAGAGAAAAATCTGTCCTTAATCGTAAGGACTGGTATTCTCAGGCATGAGAACTGAAGCTAGATTTGTCTCATAAAATGCAAGGTGATTTGACAGAGATACAAAAATATGAATTTAATTCACTAAAAGACTGATCTGATATTCAGGCCAGGCTAATTACTGCAGTACAAGGTTGATCTGTACCTAGGCTTTTTAACATTTCCTTTCCTTTTTGGCATTTTTTGGCACGTTTTTGGTTTTTTCATTTTATTATATTTTCTTCTTTTTGCAAGTTGAATTATTGGCTTACAGTGTTTAACAGAGTAAATACCTGAGCCAGTCACTGTCTAACAGCACATTGGATAATGAATAGTACTGACAGTATTCTCTGATGCACAGCCAGGCAAGGTAAGACTTATTAAAATATGCAACTGACAGTAAGAGATGAACACGGAATGCAATATTCAATACCTGGGGAGCTGGAGAAGACCACTAAAGGTTCTAGCTTTAGGGATTCCGTAGAAGAGACAATTTCTGTTATTTATTTCTTTTTGGCCCAGCATCATCTTATATCCTGAACAATCAAGCTATTCACTGATTTGGAGTTCAGTTTCAGACTTCTTGCTAACAATCTCCTTAGTAAATATACGTTTTATAGATGCAGTAGCAAACTGCAGAATAAAAACAATTCAATGCAGTTTATGCTGGCACAACAGTGCACTTTCACCCCATAGACTGAAAGATTAGAATCCTGTCCAAGAGGGGTCAGATCAAAATGTGCAAAAATTTCTTTGTTTTCTTCAGAAATTTTATGCCATTATATCTTTAATTTCTGATGCAGAAAGCATGTTTTTCTATCACAAGAAGCCTTAGAACAATTAGGAAAATTACTGCAAAGTTCTGCATGTTGCAGTGCAAAGTAGTGTATAGCCACTAAAAGCTCGTTAGCATTTCATTGAATGATTAAGATAAATATTAAAGCAGCAGTTCATTAAAACCAAGAAGAAAGTAAGATCTTCCCTGTTACCTAACTGAATTATTTTATTAAGCTAGAAAAAATATAAAGTAAGTATGGAATAAACTATCTAGGCAGCAGTAAAGTTATTAACTGCCACGTGAAAATATAAGTGCATAAACAGAATATGAAATCACACCTTAAGAAACAAAATAGCAAAGAGTGGACAAAGACATAGATACAAATTATTTTGATGCTTTGTGAACTATTCTCATGACAAAATACTTCTGTCTTGTTTTCTGATGACTTAACGTAAAAATTCGAGGTCATATTATAGAATACTAGCAACAGATCATATAAAACCTCTGAGAAAAGATGTACTGAGAAATGTTTGCAGTACCATACACAGGGCTAGAGAGAGTGCAGAGTGTCAATATGTGTCTGAGAAGTGGCATAAAGAAGAGTAGAGTCAGTTAATTAGAAACAGGCAGAACTTCAAGAAAAAATGGAACTGACACGAGAGAGGTAGTCCATGCAAGGAAGATGAAATAAATTGATGAAACTTAGAATAAGAATAGTTATGGGGAAGTTTTTAAACTAATGATCTGAAAGCCGAAGTGCTGAAAAGTACACCATTTGAGATGATTCATCTGGTAGTGAAGTTACAGAACGCTGTACTCAAATGAAGTTTAGTATATAGGGCAAACCAAACAAAATTCAAACTAGTGACAGCAAAAAATACTGAATTAATAGGGTCTCATTTAAACAGGTCACAAAAAACCCCCACCAAAACAAGATCATATGTATGAATACTTCTGTGCAAAGACTTGAAACCTGAAATAGAAGATAGGTAACCTGGAATGGTTGTTTTAAATGAGGATGTTGGCAGGCAGGCTTTCGAAAGGAAGGAAGATACTCAGTAGGATGTAGAAGTTATGCCTATGTTATATGGGACACTGGCTCCAACTCTCTTTCAGACAGTTCCCTGGAAGAGTTCAGGGGCTTGCAAAAGCTGGAGATCACCTAGCAGCTAGTACATGACCATGATATTCTGGAGAAAGGAAGGAAAAGGGTTAAAACCAGGGACATAAACTAGGTCATACCTAGCTTGTCTCATATCAAGTAGTTTCTAAGTACAAATGATATAGGAATGAGTATACCACTCTTAGCCATTTAGAGAAAACAGTCCCAAAAGTTTTCCAAGACCTGGTGGTATTACAACATGTACTAAAGGAATCCAAAGACTAAATTGTTAGCCTAATAACCAAAACATGTAACCTCCAGATGAAAACAATACAGGAGACATGAAAGGTATCAAATACGTAGCCAGACTTTTATAGGGCCTGCAGATGGTTTTGAAGCACTAGACTGGTAAGTCCATTTTGTATACTTTGCAATTTGATGTAATAGAGGTAGTAGACATGTGAATACACATATGTCATGGTTTAACATAGAAAAGAATCATCACGTTTTTTGAAGAGGGAAGGTACACATCACGTATCTATTACATTTCCCTTAAATTTTATGAAGCATGCTTGTGTTTTCAAAATGTTATCTACTTTCAGGGTCTTTGAAATACTCTTTATGAAGCTAAATTATCATGTTATAGGTCCTCTTATGGTTAATAACAGGTTCAAGGGGAGAAGAAAAACAGTAGAAATAAATATTTATGAAAATGGAAAAAGTTGCCAGTAGAATTCTATTACTAGATCCAGGGACCTACACTGGACTGGTGTTAGTCACCATATTCATGAATGATTTAGGAAAGGGCATGAATATGAAAGGTAACAAATTTTGCTGATGATGCTAAGCTGAGTAACAAAAATAAAATTATTGCTGAAATGGAGATCCTTTCGAGAAGGACTTGACTGAGAAAAAGAGCATCACAAGTGGTATGGAAAAAGTGGAAAGTGAAATATTCTAATTTTTACAATATATGAACAACAAACCAAATAAAATGATCCAGCAACAGTTTTAAAGGTAGCAAAGGAGAAACACTATAACAAACCATGGAAATAATTGCTTCTAGTTACAGTGGAAGTCAGAGGTTCAGATGGGTTCAGAAAACAATTAAGCAAAATTGTTGGGGAAAAAACATAAAGACCTATTTATTAACCAGACATAATGGTTTGCCTTCAGAAAGCTGCTAACTTGCAGATTAGGGAAGTTGTAGTGATGGAAAGTATCGCTGCAAACTTCCCTTACCCTTATGTTCTCCTCTACACGTCTATTCCTGGCCACTGTCAGAGACATAACACTGATTAGAGGGATCTTTGACCTCATGCAATAGGACCTGCTTTTCTGAGGGATTAGAGAACAAAATAAGAAACAGTCTGATGAAAGTAATAGGACAATACAGTACTTTTGGTCTGATCTTATGTCAGGAGGTCAGTGAACCTGAATACAGAAAATACAGGTCATAGCCTGTAATACAGGTTGGTGTCATTTAGCTTTCATACACCGAAAGCAATATGTCGCTTAAAACCATCTTTGTAACTGTTTTGCTTCCCAGTCTTAATCTATCTATCTTCTCTACTTAAAGTGTACATTCTGCAGAACAGAGATTGTTCCTTGCTGCATGTTGTAAAGGGCAGATCCAGAGCTCTAATTGCCATGAAAACCTTTACTACAAATAATACGATGTTTTCTAGAGCACTGGATGTTAGTGCTAAATTCATTTGAAAGGCCTTTAAGATAACCAAATCCTTTACAAAAAAAAAAAGCTTTGTGCCTCTTCTTTCTTATTCCTCAAAATACTTAAGATGAAAGCATCCATCTTGTCTCAGATCACACCAAAGATCCTGTGCTGTTTCCAAATGGGTCAGGAGCAGATGCTAGGGAAATTAATTTTAAGAACCAGTTTATATTTGGAGTTATATTCTGTCTGGCTTCAGAGCTCTTGAGTGCAATGCTGCATCCAGACTGCTTCATTTAACAGCTTTGATGGACTTCTAATAAATTTGCCTTGGCTTCTACAACAATGACTTCCAGTATTCACATAGACATGAAGTTAAGGAGAGATTTTTCTTTTTTACTTATTTAAACTTGCTGACTGAAATTTTCATTGGGCATGCCTTGTCTTATTTAAAAAAAAGAGTAAACAGGCATCCCTCTTTCAGTGTCCGTATACGGTTCAGAGACCTCTTCAGGAAAGATGTATTGTAATTTGTTCTATCGAGGTTGGATCTGTGCCCTGATCGTTAAATGCGTTTGTTTTTAAATATTTGTAGGCTTGGTGAAAGAGTGAATACTGCAGATGGAACACTTTCATTTTCATATATCAAAACCAATTTTTTTTCTGATCTCCTTTTAGTACTTGGCTGTTAATAAGTAAATGGCCTAAGAAAAGCATGGAGGAGCAGTGTATGTTTTTTTTAATATATATGAATTGTACTGCCTTGGAAATTATACCTATAACATACAGGAATGATGCTAGGCAACTCTGTTGCAGGTTGCACAACAGAATTTTTACCGAGACTCAGATTCTCATATTGCTTTCAGTTCATCTGAATTTGCACAACTATGCAGTTTTTTTGCAACTATTGTTTGCAACTACTATGCAACTATTGTTTTAATTTGTATTACAGCAGCATAACTCTACTGACATGAAGTTAATTCTAATTTACAGTAGTGTGAATGAGACTAGAATCAGACTTTTTCACTTCAAATATGTTCTGCATTGGTGGATATTAATAATGAAGATGGCATGATCTAACCAACCACTGGTCTTTCTTATCTGATCAGTTCTAGAAACAGAGCAAGTTCTCTTAGCTTTGCCTCATTTTAATGGTGCTAGTGAGCCAATAAATCAGTAGAGCATAGCTGATATTCTTGCTGTATTTGGGTAACGGCATCTTAGCAAGCTCTTGGATTGTTTAAAACAGGATCCTGCTGAACAGGATCCTGCTTTCTACAAAGAAAGAGAAAAATGCCTGAGGTTGGCTAAACAAGGTTAATTGCTGGATGCTTCTTATATCACCAGTGGTTCCAAAAATTCAATAGCAGGTTTGAATAATATCTCTCATGTTAAAACTAGTTTTGCCTCTTTAACCTACAATTCATTACTGAATTAATGTTAAGACAAGAAGGGACCTAAAGGAAATGTGGTGCTGCAAATGCATTGTGTGATGGAGCATTGTTATGTACATTTATAACATTTGCTGATTAATTCATTCTTTTCACAAAAAATACAGTATTCATTTTTCTTTTGTGGCTCTTTATACCTTACTGCCTGCTAGTGACTACCCTTATTACCCCACTGAATTTTATGGCTGTATAGATTTCCAAACCTGGCTTTTTCTATCAGTCTTCCTCTCTCGCTCTTAGCTTCTCTCTACTTGCTCATTTACCATCTTCCCTTCTTCACTATTTAGATGACGATAGCCCATCTGCTTCTCAGGAATGACTTAGTGTTGCTGCTGGGGAAGCAGCACTTCCACCTTGAAATACCATTATAGGAGGAAAGATACCAGGGGGGCTTCACAGACAAAATCTGGAACATGACTGAGCAGGATTGCTGAAGTAAATAAACAGTAAAGCTGGTGGTTTTCTATTGAACTGTCATGTGGCATATTCCTTAAGAGAGAGAAAGGGGACAGAGAAAAGCTGTTAAATGAGAGCAGTGAAAGGAAGATGGGAAGGAAGGACATATTCACACAGTTCTTCTCTACTGCCAATACAGCAGTCAATTTCTCTTCAGCAGCCGTGCTTATGTGGTTTGCTTCCCAAGAATGAAAGCACCTGTTAAAATGTTCAGCAAAGGCTGAACAGAAACCCTCCGACTCAGCTGCCTCTTAACCCAAGCTTGCAAAAACTTTAAAAGTAATTCTGCTTTGAGAAAAGGCTCCTAATTTAATATGCTATTAGATTAGCATGGAGCTAATCCTCTGAATCAAATAGATTTTAAAATGAAGGGCTAGTCTCTAAACTATGAAGAAATGCTGCCTGTTTGTGTGATTAATAAAAATGTAAGTCTGCAATAGAATTATTATTATTATGGAAGGGGAAAATGTGTTTGACAAAGCAATAAACTTGGATGCTGAAGTAGGGTTGGTTTGTTCTCTATGAATGTTAGTTCCTGTGAACTATCAGATCCAATAAAACAAAAAATTGTGTTTGATTTATATTCACATGGTCTAATATCGTATAAGTGGCATTGAAAGCCACAAGGCATATCTTCTAGGGCTGGTAATTTCATTTCAGTATTTTGAATTAGTGATGGAAAGTTATGGATTAGAAAAGATATCAATGTATGTGAACCTTTTAGCTAAATAAAGTACCAGACAGTACTCTCCTGAGATAAGAAGGTTAATAGATATAACCTTGAATTTATGCTTCTTTTAAGTGCTGGGTAGCCGGTATATTCTTTGTTTGTAGAAGTTTGTAAAACCTCATGTTAAGCAGGTTTTGAACTGAAAAAAAACAGTTAACAAAATAAGAATTACATACTTTTGAACATTTGCTGTTCACTTGCATATGAAAGAAACAGATTTAAACTGCTGCACTAGTCTTGATGCAAATAGTATAATTAAAAGAAAAGATAAATTGGCACTAAAATTCATCAGGTGAATCTATTTTGCTAACGCACTTTCACAGATTAGAAAGCCAGAGGGGACTACTGTAATCATCTAGTCTGACCTCTTGCATACTACAGGTCATGCAACTTTTCTGAATTAATTCCCATTTCAGCTAGCACTTATCTTTTAGAAAGTCATTTGATCTTGATTTTAAAATGTACAGCTAAAATGACTCAATTTGAAAAGTATTTCCTCAGTAGCAGAGTTTTGTGCATGGTGAATATTTTTGCTTAGTCAAGTTTCACTCATACTTCTATATAACTTAATCTGTTTTCGCAGGTATGCTTGTTTATACCATCAACGATCACATGAAGCTTTCTGGCTACAGATTCATGATGAGAGTGTGTGCTTAGCTGCTTACTCCTCATCTTTGGATTACCTGCCAGCTTCGTCAAGGTCACTGAACGATGAGTGTAACAGAACCAAGAACTGACAGTAGAAATGCACAGGCTCAGTGATGATTCTTTGTCTACCATTTCATTCTGAGATCTGTTAGTTAGCCCATTTTTAATCTTTATAATCTGTGCCATATTGATTTTTTACTATCCTGTCTTCCTAATCAGAATGTGCTGTATCAATAAAAGCAAATGTCTTACAGTACTCTAGGAATACCAAATTTATGCAGTTTATCAATCTGCATAATCAATTATTTATGTCTTTATCAATCAAACTTGTAACCTTGTTGAAAAAATGATGAGCCCTAAGATGCATATTTTATTAAACCATGTTGTTTCTTCATATTTGTACCTTTTAAATCCAATTCTTTACTACTGGTAAGAGAGGAAGAAAAAAGCACTCTGTGTCAAAAAAGGCATTACCTATTTCAGAGTTTATGGCAACTTGGAAACAAATATTGGAATTATGGACCAACAGTTTAACATATGAAACAAGCTGGAGCATGACTGTGGTTGTCTGATCACCAAATGGTCATGCTCTAAGTCTTTTCACCACTAGTGAAGACCATGACAAGCTCCTTAAATACGTCTCTTTTTGTGTACCAAGTAGACCTGCATTCCCGCATTCTCAGGAGAGTTTAAATCACTTCACAAAACTTGTACCGTAACTAATATAACCTTAGATGTTTTCATTAGTTGCAGAGTGTTTAATCTATCTTTATGATGCTTGCAAAGTCTGCCTTTCTAATTTATGTAAGATACGTGCTGATCCTACTTTTATATATCCAAGCATATCTCACTCTTTAACGTATTGAGCCGAGAAAGTCCACTCAACTTCCCCGTGTAATAGGAAAGGGATTTTTTCTTTATTTTGCGGGGAACTAAAGCAGGTCTATAAAAATAGGTGCCCAAAGGCAACACCGGGTGTAGGTATGCTGTATTGGACTTTGAAGGCAATAGAGAAGGCTGCATACCTATAAAGAACAATTCAGGAAGCTAAAGTACTGTCTAGAGCTAAGCTCTACAGTGTTTATGAATATCTGCCTCTCTGTTACGCTTATGTGTTGGAAGTAGAGTCCCACTGTAATAGTTCCTCCATTCCTATGGAGGTGCAAGCTCTGCACTGGAATGCTTAACTGAGCGAGGGGTGTCATTTCACAATGGAAGTGCTGCTTATATCAGACTCATTAAATTGTTCAGCTAGGAATTGAACAGATTATCTGAATAAGAGGGTTTTTTTCAGTCAGGGAGGGACAACTCCAGACCTATCCCTTCTCTTTTGGGAACTGTACACTGGGCAAAGTATGAAAATAATTCAAGAAGCAATGACCAGAAGCCAGGAATCCTATCACACTGTTTAACTAGCGCTTCTGGGCTCTCTTGAATTGCTTTCTGCTAGCTCAGCTCAATTCAGAATAGCTAAGGGGCAGGTGCTGTCTTGAGATCCCAAGCTGGACGTTTGAAACCTCCTCAGCGCAGGGAGTCTGCGTGGTAGACTCAACCCTACAGTGAGCTCTCGGTGATCTTCAAATCCGATGAAACGCCGCGCTTCTCTCATCAGTGCTCTTAAGGATTTTCCCATCATGTTTAATTCCTCTGTTTTACCCAGCCCATACCCAGCCCATACCCAGCCCAACTTTAAAGGGGGCGCTGAAAGGAGACAGGCTCATTAGCCACTCGTTTTTAATGGCTCCTTTCACCCTGTGCTTCCTTCCACAGCAGCCTTCCACAGCCTTTAATCTACAGATATCTTGAATATATATGGTATTTAATGTAGAAAGGTCTAAAGAGAAGTGTCTGTGCGAGAGAGGGTGGGAAACCGAGGGGAACCAGAGTCGGGAGAGGGGTGGACGAGCCGGGAGCAGGGTCGGAGGGAGAGATGCGGGGCTGGGGATGTGGGGGGTGCAGAGATGGGGGGCGGGGGGGCGTGTGCAGGGTTTGAGGAACAAAAATCGGCGTCGTGCGAAACGGACGTGACTTTTCCAGCGGGGGCAGGTGCAATCCGGCACCGGAGGCATGCAACCCACCCTGGCCAGCCTTTTCCCCGGCCGGGCAGGGGGCGCAGCCTCCGCGGACGCGGAGGCTGCGCCCCCTGCCCGGCCGGGGAAAAGGCTGGCCAGGGCGGGTTGGGGACCGACGCGGATCCCCAGCCTGTTCGCGCATTGGTTCCCGTAAGTTCCCGCGTCATTTTTCTCCCCACACCCCGCTTTTCGCACTGGCAACCACAAGCCTCGATGGACGGGCGGGAGAAAGCTCGGATGCTCTGAGAGGGTCTGGTTTGTGTTCTTTTTTTTTTTTTCCCAGCCCCCGGACCAACCACCAGGGATGTCCGGGATTCAACCCGAGGATGGTTCCCCTCCGTGCAGGAATTGGACGACCGGGTCAGAGCTAAACGAAACGCGGGAGGCTCTTTTAACCCCTTCCTCCGACTACGATGATGAGGAGTTCCTGCGATACCTCTGGAAGGAGTATTTGCATCCCAAGGAGTACGAATGGGCGCTGATCGCCGGCTACATCGTCGTCTTCATCGTGGCGCTCGTCGGGAACGTCCTGGGTGAGTCGCGCTCCCCCAAAGTTCCCCTTCCCCCTTGCCGAGGTGGGGTTTGCACGGATGGTGGCTGGAAACCGGGGGTGGCTTTCGCTTCCCCCGCTGGAAACGCGGGTGTGCTCAGCCGCGGGGGAAACTTAAGGCTGCGCGGAAGGGGCCTTTGCTGCGGGACGGCGTGAAAGCCGCTTCCCCCGGCGCTTGCGAGGGGCTGCGGCGGCAGCCGCTCGCTGCCGGGGTTGGGCAGGCGGAGAGGGGCCGGCGGAGCTCACCGGAGGGACCCGGTGGGGCAGACCCATGCGCTGCCGGCCGGCTCCCGTCCCTGTCCGCCGGGCCGAGGTGCTGAACCCCCCCCCGCCCTGCCCGCCCCGGCCGGCGGCTCCGCCTCTCAGCCCGCCGCCACAGCCCCGGCCGGCTCGGCGAAGCCCGGCGCCGCGCTGGAGTAACAAACGCGCCGTGTTTCCTGCAGGACAGAGATGGGGGTGCGGGTACGGGGCGCGGGGCGCGGGGGAACGGACACGGGACGGCGCCCGCCCCGTGAGGGGAAGCGGCGGTTGCTGCCCTCCGCAGCCGGCGGCTGGAAGGCGCGCAGCTCGCGCCTCGGCGGCGCAACGGCCGCGCTCGCGAGCCGCGCGGAGCGGGGACGGGGGGAGGCGGGGGCGGGGCGGCGCCCTCCGGGCTCTCATTGAGGGAAGCGGGACGAGGCGGGGCCCGGGAGCCCGCCTCCTCCCCGCTCCCATTCATCCGTGAAGGAGGCGGCGGGCGGCGGCTGCGGGGGGGCGGCTCGGCGGCTGCCTCCGGCGGCAGCGGGGCGGACAACCTCGCGCGGTGGGGGAGCGTGGCGGAGAGCCGAGGGCAGGGGAGGGAGGGCGGCGGGAAGCGGGAGCGTTTACGGGAACAGGCGGGGGCGGTGTGGGGGAGCGGCGAGCGGCGTCCGGCCGTGGGGAGCCCGCCCGCCGCTCCCCCTCCGTCCCCTCTCCCCGCTCCCGGGCGGAGCCGCTCCTCCGCGCCTGCTCCCCCGAGCTGGCTGCTGCAGCCAGCGGAGCGTGGCTGAGGGCGGGCCGGCCCCACGCCGGGGATTCTCGCCGGGCTGTCGGAGCAGGCCCTTGCGCCGGTGCAGGGGAGCGCGCCGCCGCCGCCGCCCGGCCGCTGGCAGCGGGGGGCGGGTAGGGGGCGGACACGCGTGTGACACATGGGGGCGGCCGGGGCGGCCGTGTCCCCAGGGACCGCTGCTCCTTCCCGCAGCCGTGCCCTTTTAGCTTGCTGATAGCGGGGTGAGCGGAGGAGACGTCGGTCTTCATCCGTTCTGCGTTTATGAATGAGCACGAATGCGGTGCGGCCGCCGGGGAGCCGGTTACGCCGTGAGAACCCGCTAAGCTGGAGTCACGGCCATTCGCGGTTTTTAGTTGCATCAGTGACATTTCCGTGAGCGGAGTGGCGCACTGCCGCGCCCGGCCCTGCCATACGGGTCTTTCATTCATGTTTTTCAGAAGGATTTATGCATGGCAGGGCTGTCATCTGCAAGCTCTCCAGGCTTCCCGAGGCGAGATGCAAATAAGACTGCAGCCAAAGGCAAAATTTTGCAAGGCTTTTTTTTTCTGCCAACGGACTGATGATGCTTTTTTTTTTTTCCTGGAATGGTGCACTAACTGCCTGTAAACATGCAGTGTGCACGTTGGCGAAACCAGTGAGTTTTCAGCCAAAGAGGTTATGTTAGAGCTATTCAGAAGCCTGAGCGCCTTTGCTCGGTCCATGCTCGGCAGCCAGCTTGACAGGCAGCGTAAAGCTAATAGCCCTCACAAAGAGGCTGTACTTGAAACTAGGAAGAAAAGTGTCCTTCGTTCTGATCTTGAGCGAAGACAGTTTTAGGAGAACTACCTGTGTTTACCTATTTGCCTCCACCCGTTCCGTAAACAGGCTGTCCTCTCGTCTTTAAAGGTTGAAGGTCAAATCTTCAGCTATAGGAGCTCTCACTCTCTTTACACTTTTTTCCCCTGAAGCCACGAGGAGAAAAGCTTTCCTCTCTGTGCACTTGCAAATAGAGACGATACCAGTACTGATGGAGAGCCGCTCCTCCCTGACATTTGTGTACGTTATCTTTTTGCTTGGGATGGAAGCTGGCATTTGGCTGTCCACCCACCTTTCCTTTTACTGGACTGCTGCTGCCCAAGCCGTTTGCTCTTTAAACTGCCCTTGTGCATTACATGGACCTCACCCACCCAAACCGCTGCTTCTGTTTACGGGCAAGTTGTTTGTGGGATCTGCAGGTGCAGGTGCTCGTTAGCTGAACACTGTCTCATCTTTATGCAAGAAAGCTCATACTGCACTGATTGCAGGCTCACATGTTTTTCAGGAGAGAAATGGATGTGGTCTAATGCTCTTTCCAAAGACATTTTTGTGAAACTTTATTTGGCTACCACTGAAAATCTGATATAGAACAGTACACATTTTGAAGTCTCTGAGAAGCTAATTTTTCCTGCTCGAAAAATCCATACTCAACGTTAATCTGGGATTTAGTCATGGACTTTCTTGAAGCAGAGCAAAAGTGGTTCTAAAGAGAGTTTTAGTGGCTAATAGCGCTTTATGGTATCATCCTTAATGATGCAGTGTGTTCCTCTGCTTATGTTTGACCAGTGCTGCTGGACTAGTGTGGCATGTGAAGTCAATGCTTTGATTCTATTTTGTCCATGTCCTATTCAGATAGCACTTAAGTAACCAGGAAAGACCCTTCCCTTCCCTATGTGGTACTGAAAAATCACATTTCTGCCTCTTATTTTGATTTGTGCATTCAGGTGGGATGAAGAGACTCATTGTGTCCCAGCAATAACATCTGCGCAAGTGGAAGGCACAGCACATCCCTCAGATATTAGTAATAAACTAGATAGAAGCATTCTGACAGTTAATTAACAGCTAAGGGTAGAATCAGAAGCTTGAACTTTGATTGACATCTACTGGGCTCTTGAGTGAGATGCACTGCAGGAATTCTACTTATAGTAGCATATAACAAGGTCTGCATTGCTATTTAGCTTTCAATTTAATTAGGAGGATTGACATACACTGTCCGAGCTGCTGCACAAACCAGCTAAAATGAAAACTGTTAGCAAGTCTCTGCATTTGAATGTAAGTTTCATCATTGCATTCGAGTGCTTCACGTCAATGATTCTCATGTGTGCACACTTTGGTTGCTCACCAGAGATTTCAGTGCAAGCCACTGAGAAGAAACAGAAGATGTTTTTAGGACATATTTACATGAACAGTCAGAGAATCTGAAATCCAGATGATAACATCGGTATGCTTTGTCCTATTTTTCTTCTTTGCTCAGTCACTATCACTAGAAGCAGAATAGGTGTTGAAGATAAGGACTTTCTGTTTTGCAAACAAGACCAAAAAATTTCTTTACCACTGCACAGCAATGAAACTCTTGCAGCATCTTTGCACAGCTAACGCAAAACATAGGACTTCTTAATGGAGAATGTATGTTGCCTGTAGAGTAAATACCTGTTTGTTCTTTATTTGAAAACATTGCATTAAAAACACGGCCTAAAAATAGAAAACTAGATAATTAAAGAAGGAAAGATATTTTTAGGATGTATGGAGGTCTCTGGTTACTGACATGATCATTCCACACTAAGCAGTTGCAGCAGTTAATAACTGGAATAAGACCACAAGGGATTAATAAGTAATGTATAACTTCATGCATTTAACTCCATTTATACAGGTAAAGAATGGGAATCGTTCTCATTTAAGTTATTCATTTGCATGGGTCAGAACTTTTCTAATGAAATTATTTCCCTCAGGGAACATACATTCATCAAAATGTACAGCAGAGATCACTTGGTTTGATCAAAGACTGTATGCAGAACAAGCAGCCTTCTGGTTGTCCCACCAGCTGGACTGCTGGGCCTCTTGGCAGCCCTCCCCAGAGCTGGCAGGAGCTGAGATCCTGAGCACACACAGCCTGCCAGCACCCAGCTTGAAAGTCCTCAGCACTGCTGGCTTCCAAGGCTAAGACACCATGCAGGGCATCAGTGAGAGATTTTAGAAACTTTCTTTACTCACACAATTTGCTGATACTTGTTTTTCTTTCCAACTCAGAATGAAACCAAATTTAATTGACAGATAATTACTCTTCTCTGGATAGCTCTGTTACTTATTATCTATTTTACAGTAACTGCTAGTTATGCTGAGATCTGTACAGAACCCAGCTGTGGTCCTTTCCTCAAAGAGTTCGTAGTCTGACTGATAGAGCACAACAGAATGCATTTTACTCATTTTTACTCATTGTAGTTTGATTTTTTAGGGCTGGAGAAGAAAAGGTTTGTGTATAGTTCTAACACCAGAGCCCTAGTCAATGCCCATCAATAGGCAACTGCCTCAAACACTGCTCTGTTATCTTTTTAAAGGTATCTGGTGCATACTGAGGTCTATGCATACATGCATGTGTTGGTAGAATTGGATGAGTCATGTATTCCCTTAAATGGTGCCATGATCTTCATGAATCCTATTTGATTGCCATGGATAAACCATATTTCATTTAATCACATTTTAAGTTATTACATCTAATTTTGTCCAGATTACTTGGGGAATCTGGCACTGAAAGGGCTTTACTTTTGTAATAGCAGCATGAGAGTCACCTTTATATGTTGGATGAATAATAACTGGAGTTGCTTTATCATTTTTAAAAAGATACCACATAGGAAATGATACAGTATTTATACATTTCATCTACCTAAGATATAGAATGTATGAGCTCAATTTATGTAAGAGTTTGACTGAAGTACTGATGAACTGAAGTACTTTGGTGTTTGCATAATATGGGGATTACCAGCAAGAAAGTCATGCACATCCTTGTGAGATACACAAAAAGTAGAAAAGCATTAAAAGAGGAAGCTGATTTGAAATTATGCCATTTTCTTTCTAGATTCTCATATCCAGATGTGTAACTAGTTCCACTCTATGTGCTTTCTGACCAGAGAGTCCAGAGTGGAGACAGCTCTGCTTTCCTTTACCATTCTTTATGTTAAAAGGCAACTCTGCCTAGTGTGAATAGTGCAGTCCTATTGAACCCAACTCTGAAAAGGGGCAGTGCCCAAGACTGAAGGAAGGTGAGCTCCAAGAGTTGCTTGATGTCTTGAATGGTTTTGGTTTTGTTTCATTTTACTTTCAAGATGTACTCCTGATAAATGTGTGAAACTTTTAAATAACTTATTCCATTTAATTTTATACATTCTCAAAGAAGTTGGAGTGACAGTTTTGAAGACCAGCTCTACTATTTAGACCCAAAACAGGTGCAACCTTGACGGTGGCAGGATATGCTGCCTAGTATTAATTTTATATTGTGAGTGATGTTTGGGAAGAATCATCTGTCTATGGAAGAAGGAAAGTAACTCAGCAGAGTTATTCAGCAACTGTGCAACTCCAAGACCACTAAAAACAGTAAAGCCCTGTCTGCCAGGAGCTGAACAGAGACTAACATCTTTCCCTTAGGTCAGTGAAGTACTCTTCTGACAGAAGTGTCTTTGGGGCATTAACAAATAAAATGAAAGCTCTTGTCACTTCCTGCTTTAACTCACCATCTTTCAAAAAAATTTGAAGGTTTTGGAATGCTTCTTTGTTTTTAAAGTGTTATTTACTTTCTGTGTTGCATGTCAAGTGAAACCTTTTTTTTTTTGGACCTTAGCAGCTTATTTACTTACTGTACATCTCACAAGTGGAATTTGTCAGACAAGAGCTAGAATGGACCATTCCCCAGGGGAAGGAGAGCCAGGAGCTGAGGGCAGCAGTAACATTGACAGGGCAGTGTACTCACCACCACAGTCCCACAGTGCCTGAGAACATGGTAGGTCTGGTGATGTTTACCAGGGTTCAGTCACCTCCCAGCAGTCACCAGACATCCATAGTGATTAAGCAGGTCTGAGGTTAAGCCACAAAGTCAAGTCAGTGGCTGAGGATTACAAAATCAGCAAGGCACATGCATACTTGCAATGTGGTCTTTGCCTGAGCTAAGTGTGAGAACCTGAGCTTAAATGCAGCTCCCAGGCAAAGAGGTAACCCCCAAAAGAACTGTCTCGTATCTTTCTTCAAAAACTCTGTTCCCGGCAGCCTGATCCCAGCCTACATGCTGCCCCGTACCAGAGCTGGCCTCCAGCACAGGCAGCTGGTCCCTGGGCAGGGGGCAGAGGTTGCAGAGCCTGGGGGTGCACTCAGCCCTGACAGAACTGTGCTCTGTCTCCTGGTTCTCAGCGCAGTAAGGCTGCAAGGATTTTAGTCCAGTTTGGGGAATATTATATTGGCAATGTGGATTCATGATATAGATTCAGAAGTTGTATACTATGCAAGATATTTGTTGTAGCATTTAGCTAGCATAGTGAATTGTATTTTCTTTATGTAGTCTAAAGAAAAGGCATTCTTACATCTATGTTAGAAACAGACATGGACATGGAAGGGTTTTTCCTAGTGCAACTCCATTTTACACTGACTGACAGATGCAGTTTGAAGCATATGCTTTCAAAGTTGCACAGCATTTCAGCTGGGGAGCGTACCTTGATTTTAATAAGTCACGCAGGTTAAATTGAATCATAGTGAAGTGTGAAATCTTTTTATTGTAGTGTCATGTGCAGTATGACAGCTATATTTATGGTCCTTCCATCTCTAACATGAAGTGTGTGTAAGGATTTTGTAGGCTTTTTATTGTTACTATGGATAGAAAAATAAGTATATCAAATGTGATTATGAAATAACTGGTCATTCAGTATACCCAGCTCTGCAGAGATGACCAGGGTTGCCAGTTAATACTTGTAATGATCTGTGTGTGTGTGTCTGTGTGTGGTGCGACAATTTGAAATCAATTTGTCTGTGTTAGTACAGTTAGCTCAGGAAACTGTGATGGTACCTTTCATTTCCTCCAGAGCTGACCGAACCTGGCATTTTTGGCAGTCTGTTTTTATAGCATAGCTGATTTTCTCATAGTAACTCCCATTTCCATAAGATTGTTAATTTTCTAAGATTATGGAATGTGACTGAGTTAGAAAATGAATGCTGTGCCAATTAGATGGTTGTGCTATTACTCCCAATTGTAATGTGTAGAGATAAGCTTCCAGCAAGCAGAATTAGTTCTTGTATTCTTCTCTAGCGCCATAATAATGAGGCAGTACAAAAAATATAGAAGTGGGTTGGAGAACATGAGTAACCCACAACCCCCAACTTGTAAGTCCCTTTAAAAGCCTGAGTACAATAGAGCACTTGGTAGCTAGCAAACATCTCAGAAAATATATTTCTGCAAGCAAGCAAGTTGCTGTATATCTGTTTTATTTATGTAGACCCTTACTGTCCTTTGTGGGAGACAGTTCCCCATTAGTACATTTCAGTGAAGCTGATATTCAACAAAATACTTTAAGATTTCATATGTTCAATGTTATGCAGCTATATTCTTACAGTTTCAGTATTTTTCCTAGAGTTTTACTAGAAAAAAGTGATGGAACCTACACATATATACTTGTTTATGTGTGATACATAGGGAGCATGACCTAACCACCTACCCCTTTTGTCATGCTTCTGTGATTTTGTTCAAATTTGTTGACATATCTAGTGGGTCCTGTTGATGAGGAGCCATCACCTCACTGGCAGGCTATGTAATTCCTTTGTGTGTGCAGCCCAGAATATTGTCCCTCTTTTCAGCTGTTGCATCACATATTCAAGGACAGTTCTTATCTTCTGGTCATTATACCAGCTGTAGGAATTTTTTCAGTATTTCCTTTATAATAAATATTGTATTAAAAATGTCTTTTCTTTGTGTCATTCTTTCTATTACTTTTTCACCATAAACCTGGTCTTATGGTGGACTCCTTTTTTCAGATAAGGTTAGTTATGTAAAAAATTAAGTAATGTGTGAATTTAGAGCTTAATAGTGGGTAAGAGATGGACAGCCTAGGAAGTAGTTATCATCTTCCTAATCACAGAAGAGATCACTTTGTTTTAGATCTTTTGTTCTCACTGCTGGTTTCAAAACCCCCTAATTAAATATACTCTGCAATTTAGTTAAAGTGCTTCTCACCCCTTAATCAAGATCATCAATAAAGTTATTGAAAGACTCATGGGAAGCCTTCCTAAAACAAATAAAATAAGCTTAGTCTTAGGCACCTAATTTTTAGACTCTTCAGTTAAAGCAGAAGAATCCTCAATCAGGAATCATTCATAATGAAAGTAGTTTCAATGACAGCATTTTTCCTTCCAACAGTATGCATGGATTCAGTGTTTCCACAGGGGCTCTAGCTCTCCAGAATCCCATTTGGTAGCCTGTCTACTCAGCCTTCCTTTCAACGTGATTGTGTTGCTCGACACCCCACCACCCAGACCTTGATTCACGGTAGGTAATGGCATCACCAAAAAAAGGGGAGGATGCCGTATGAAGAACCAATACATTGCCAGGTGGAAACAATTCTTTGTGGGGGTAGGAGGTAGAGAATAAATAATGTCTAACTCAAATCTATTTAACACATTTTTTTATCACTGTTTGTAAAATGCTGTGAAGGAGTAAAGCTCTTTAGAAGCTTTCTGCCTCATGCATTTGGATATATTGATGACCTGTGCTTATAATCACAGCATTACTTCGAAATGACTGCTGGATGGCCATATTATGATATTTTAGTCACACAGTTGTGATACTGAATTATCAAAGCAAAATATAATCGTTGAAGTTTAGTACAATGGCAAAGAAAATGATAATTCTTTGTTTAAATCCATCTGGGATTTATTATTCACCAAAAATGAGATAAGAGGCAGTGTCATTCATTTATATGAGGAAATGTCAGGTATTGCTGGTTATGGAAATTATTTTTCTATTTTGGCCAAGAAGTCACACTGGAAGATGACCCATTGAATAAGAGGTTGACAAGACTTCTGGAGTGTTAGGGAAATGATTTAGGGTTGACATGTGAAAAACAAATTGACAGCTGAACCAGCAGTCCACCAGCGGAAGGACTGCAGCACAACGTTTAATATGCTCAAGACAGCGTAAATCTTCCAGGAGGCAGGCAGCTGCATTTTATAGCAGCTGGAGCCTTTGTATTGTTTTCATATTCAGCTTGAGATAAAATTAGCTATGCTAATTGAATAGATGGCTTTACAGCCTCTAATTAAAACGCCCCAGGGCACTAAATCAACAGGGATTAAATTTGTACATGAAAAATACCAATCTCACCATACAATCATATTTGAGAGGGGTTTTTTACTTCAGGAATATAATGAGGTATATGAAGCTTTCTTGATGGACTTCTAATAGCATCTCTCTCTTAAATTTTTAGCTTTTATTTGAGTTTGTTATGTTTAGTCCTTCCTGGGACTTGCGTGTGAGATTTTTTTGAGGGCGGGAGATGGTCAATGTTTGGAGGATGGGTTCTGAAACAAGCTTCGTTACCTCAGAACTGTCCTCACTTGGGGAAGGCCTCCACAAGTTTTTCCGAACACTGTCAGCCTGGCAACTCGAGCTCGTTTCCGAGCCTCCACTGACACGGTGTGGCACAGGTAGGAATAGCAAGCGTTTTGCTTAAAACTCTTCCCTTGAAGAAAATGAAAGCATCAGCGGTGAGACGAAGGAATTAGGAGAGTTGGATTACTTAATAACCATTAGAAAAACAGCTGCTCTTTGTGAAAGCTGGCCTGCATGGTTTCATTTGCAGTTTTTAACTGTAACTTTGAGTGTTTTTATAAAACAAAAGCAAAAATACAGAAAATAATAAAATACACTGGGCAGGTAATTAAGTTCCAGTAGAGTTCTAGCAGCTGGGAAAACCATGCACAGTAGGAGCACGTTTCTGAGTTACATTTCTCTCCCATTTCTCTCACACTTTTTTTTTTTTTTTAAAATTCTGATCCTTTCTTCAATGCCTGTGTTAATACCATTTCTCCCACTGTCTTCCTCACTCTCATTTATAGCTGGGAACATCAAAGGTTGCATTAAAGATTTGCATATAATGTTAAATTGAGGTTTTATTCAGAGCTGTTTTTACTAGTTCATAGATTTTCAGAGGAGGTCTGAAGAGCTCAGTCGGGGCCACTACGTTATGCCCTAACTAAACAGGCATCCTGTTAACTTTGTGGTGTCTCCCAAGTTTTTTAGGAAGGCTGGTGCTGGCCTCATCTCTTATTTTATGATTTTGGAGTACTTCTTGATAATATACACTCCCAGTTGAGAATCTTTACTACCTTGCCCATCCTTGCTTCTCTTCTCCAAGCTGAGCGGAAAGCCACAGCTCTCTGCTATTTCGCTCTGGGTAGGCAGATGGCATTTCCCACTCCACAGAGCTTCCTTTCTCTAGCATGTTTCTTTAGGGTTTATACAGGAGCTGAGTGCTTCCACTTCTCTATAGAACCACCTGAGATGAAAATACATATTTAAAGGAGTAAGAGTGAAGAGTATACAAAACCCTTTTGTTCTGATACTTAACTAGTTTCAACATATTCAGTGGCATAGTCAAACTATTTTGCACACCCATAAAATAATAGTTTTTGAACACAGGTGTCCTGATTTCAGCTGGGATAGAGGTAATTTTCTTCCTAGTAGCTGGTATAGTGCTGTGCTTTGGACTTAGTATGAGAATAATGTTGATAGCACACTGATGTTTTAGTTGTTGCTAAGTAGTGCTTACACTGGTCCAGGACTTTTCAGCTTCCCATGCTCTGCCAGGTGCACAAGAAGCTGGGAGGGGGCACAGCCAAGATAGTTGATCCAAACTGGCCAAAGGGCTATTCCATACCATATGGCGTCATGCTCAGTATATAAACTGGGGGGAGTTGGCCAGGGGGCAGCGATTGCTGCTCGGGGACTGGCTGGGTGTTGGTCAGCGGGTGGTGAGCGGTTGCATCACTTGTTTTTCCTGGGTTTTGTTCCTCTCTCTCTTTTGTTGTTTTCCTTTTCACTTCAATTTATTACAATTGTTATTGTTATTATTTTTTATTTTATTTTATTCAATTATTAAACTATTCTTATCTCAGCCCATGAGTTTTCTTATTTTTGCCCTTCCAGTTCTCTCCCCCATCCCACCGGGGGGGAGGGTGAGCGAGTGGCTGGGTGGTGCTTAGTTGCCAATCCGGGTTAAACCACGACAGTCCTTTTTGGCACCCAACATGGGGCACGAAGGGTTGAGATAACGACAGATCTGACCAGAGTGTGTTAAAATACATTTGTTATAAGCATTCATTATATTAGTTTAATAGTCGCTGGTCACAATGCTGGTTTATTTGTTTGCATGGTTGTATTATGTAATTCCTCACTTGCCTTATGCATTCCCTGTGGTGCTGTTTATCACCTCTGGGAGATGGGCCAGGATTATCATTTTGCTGTACTGTGTAACATCAGCTTATGGTACGATAATATTACTGGTCAAAAGACTAATTTGGTATTTGCAGTTGGTAGCGCTGTCATCTCCATACCTTGGGCACCATCTTTCAGAAATTATTAATAATGATACTCTTAACCTTTTCTTCTCAGAGAACCAGCCTATGGGGAAGACAGGGGGGGATGCTTTCTCCTGTTCTTTCACCTTCCCTTTCTCCTTCAAGCTGTTACACCAGCTCTCAAGAATTGTCAATATCCTTGGGATGTTCAAACCAGCATGCTCCTATTGCTATGTCTCCTGAATGTGTTTCAGCTCTTGTTTAGGGTTAAACAACTATTTTTAAAAATTACCCAGAGATCTTCCCTGAGGCTGGACAGTCATGGGTGGCATGGCATGTGGTGGAATAGGGGCAGGTACTTAGAGAGCTTCTCACCTCCAAAGATCTGGAACTTCACTCCTGAACAACTACAGGATCCTGCTGAAGTGATAGAATGCTTGGGAAGGAAAAAAAAAGCTATGGTTATTCCAAAGAGGCACAACTTATCGCACTGTGCTGGGCCCTGGCTAGTATCTACCAAACACTGCTCGGTATTATGCAGCACCCTCAGGGAGAAGAGAGGGAAAACAAACCAACAGGCACTGTGGCTACTTCAGCCCCAGCAACAGGCACTGTGGCTACGCCAACCCCCGCAACAAGCACTGCAGCTAAACTGGGGACCAACCCGTGCCAGTATCAGTCGCCCCATACACAAGAAGAAATATTGGAAGTGGAAGTCAGCTCATTTTGAAAGGGATGAAGAAGCTTCTCCCAAGAGGGAGCAGGAAGAGGAAGCATACTGTCCCAATGGCAATGAGGCAGGCTACTCTAAAGCAGGGCCATTATGAGAATGGGAGGAGGAAGAAGAAGAATTCCCCATTTTCTCCCAAGGAAGAATTCGGCAGGAGGGTTCCTCCTCTTCCTCAGAGGGAGAGGAAGAACTCATAAACAAGATGGAAACCACCCGATCTCTATCCCTGAGTGAGCTGCCAGATATGCAAAAGGATTTCAGCCATCATTCAGGCGAGCACATGGTCACCTGGCTGCTCTGATGCTGGGACCAGTAGCCTGGAATTAGAGGGTAAGGAAGCCAAATAGCTGGGATCCCTTTCTAGGGAAGGAGGCATTGACAAAGCGATTGGAAAAGGGGCACCAGCCCTCAGCGTCTGGAGGTGACTCCTGTCAGCTATGAAGGAAAGGTATCCCTTCAAGGAAGATGTTATATATCGCCCAGGTAAATGGACCACCATGGAGAGAGGTATCCAGTACCTGAGGGAATTAGCCATGCTGGAGTTGATTTATGGTGACCTGGACAACAAGTGGTTACCCAAAGATCCAGATGAGGACCAGTGCACACGACCCAATGTGGCAGAAGTTGGTATGGAACGCACCATCATCGTGTGCCAACTCATTGGCAACACTGACCTGGAAAGACGGAAAGGGTCCAACAGCGGATGAAGTGGCTAGCCAGCTCTGGGAATATGAAGAAAGTATCTCTTCCTCCCTCGTCTTGGCTGTGGAGAAACTGTCCTGGGAGGTCCAGCAACTCAGAGAGGATAGGTCCTACTCCCCACCTGTACAGACCAGTATCTCAGCTATTAGGAGTCAGCATTCCTCTGCTAAAGGGAGGATATAGAGTGTACACACCACGGGGCACCCTATGGTTTTACCTGCGTGACCACAGAGAGGACATGAGGAAGTGGGATGGAAAATCTGCCTCAACCCTAGAGGCATGGGTACGTGAGTTGCAAGGAAAAACAATCACACAAGGGAGTTCTTCCAGGAAAATTGCTGCTCCAGTTTCCAGTGGGCAGTTCCCTAGACAGAGTAGAAGGGCTGATCTTACTCCTGAGCTTAATGAAGAGACTTCTGATTCGTATTTACAAGAGTGAGTAGTGAATACTATGACCAGGACTGGAGGGGCCCTGCCTCCAGCCAGGTGGAGGAAAGGGACAACCGAGTTGCCTGGACTGTGTGGATTCAATGGCCTGGCACATCAGACCCACAGGAGTATAAGGCTCCAGTAGACACCGGTGCACAGTGCACCCTAATGCCATCAAGCTATATCGGGGCAGAACCCATCTGTATTTCTGGAGTGACAGGGGGATCCCAAAGGCTAACTGTATTGGAGGCCAAACTGAGCCTAACTGGGAATGAGTGGCAAAAGCACCGCATTGTGACTGGCCCAGAGGCTCCATGCGTCCTTGACATAGACTACCTCAGGAGAGGGTATTTCAAGGACCCAAAAGGGTACCGGTGGGCTTTTGGTATAGCTGCCTTGGAGACGGAGGAAATTAAACAGCTGTCTACCTTGCCTGGTCTCTCGAAAGACCCTTCTATTGTGGAGTTGCTGAGGGTCAAAGAACAGGTGCCAATTGCTACCACAATGGTGCACCAGCAGCAATATCACACCAACAGAGACTCTCTGACTCCCATCCATAAGCTGACTCATTGACTGGAGAGCCAAGGAGTGATCAGCAAGACTCACTCACCCTTTAACAGTCCCACATGGCCAGTGCAAAAGTCTAACGGAGAGTGGAGGCTAACAGTAGACTATTGTGGCCTGAATGAAGTCACGCCGCTGCTGAGTGCTGCCGTGCTGGACATGATCCTGGAACTTCAATAAGAACTGGAGTCAAAGGCAGCCAAGTGGTATGCCACAACTGATATCACCAATGCATTTTTCTCAATCCCTTTGGCAGCAGAGTGCAGGCCACAGTTTGCTTTCACTTGGAGGGGCATCCAGTACACCTGGAACCAACTGCCCAGGGGTGGAAACACAGCCCCACCATTTGCCATGGACTGATCCAGATGGCACTGGAGCAGGGTGAGGCTCCAGAACATCTGCAATATATTGATGACATCATCGTGTGGGGCAACACAGCAGAAGAAGTTTTTGAGAAAGGGAAGATAATAGTCCAAATCCTTCTGAAAGCCGGTTTTGCCATAAAACAAAGTAAGGTCAAGGGACCTGCACAGGAGATCCAGTTTTTAGGAATAAAAATGTCAAGATGGACATCATCAGATCCCAATGGATGTGATCAACAAAATAACAGACAGGTCTTCACCAACTAGCAAAAAGGAAACACAAGCTTTCTTAGGTGTTGTGGGTTTTTGGAGAATGCCTATTCCAAATTACAGTCTGATCATAAGCCCTCTCTATCAAGTGACACGGAAGAAGAATGATTTCAAATGGGACCCTGAGCAACGACAAGCCTTTGAACAAACTAAAGGGGAGATGGTTCATGCAGTAGCCCTTGGGCCAGTCTGGGCAGGGCAAAATGTAAAAAATGTGCTCTACATGGTGGCCGGGGAGAATGGTCCTGCCTGGAGCCTCTGGCAGAAAGCACCAGGGGAGACTCGAGGTCGACCCCTAGGGTTTTGGAGTCGGGGATCTGAGGCCTGCTATAGTCCAACTGAGAAAGAGACATTGGCAGCATATGAAGGGGTTTGAGCTGCTTCGGAAGTGTTTGGTACTGAAGCACAGCTCCTCCTGGCACCCTGACTGCTGGTGCTGGGCTGGATGTTCAAAGGGAGGGTCCCCTCTACACATCATGGAACTCATGCTACGTGGAGTAAGTGGGTCGCACTGATCACACAACGGGCTCAGATAGGAAACCCCAGTCTCCCAGGAATCTTTGAATTAATTATGGACTGGCCAGAAGGCAAAGATTTTGGAATATCACCAGAGGAGGAGGTGACACGTGCTGAGGAGGCCCCACTATATAATAAACTATCAGAAAATGAGAAGCAATATGCCCTGTTCACTGATGGGTCTTGTCATATTGTAGCGAAGCATCGGAGGTGGAAGGCTGCTATATGGAGTCCTATATGACAAGCTACAGAAACTGCTGAAGGAGAAGGTGAACCGAGTCAGTTTGCAGAGGTGAAAGCCATCCAGTTGGCTTTGGCTATTGCTGAACGAGAAAAGTGGCCAGTGCTTTATCTCTATACTGGCTCATGGATGGTGGCAAATGCCCTGTGGGGGTGGTTACAGCAATGGAAACAGAGCAACTGGCAGTGCAGAAGGAAACCCATCTGGGCTGCAGCATTGTGGCAAGATATCGCTGCCCAGGTAGAGAACCTGTTTGTAAAAGTATGTCACGTACATGCTCATGTACCCAAGAGTCGGGCCACTGAAGAACACCAAAACAACCAACAGGTGGATCAGGCTGCTAAGATTGAAGTGGCCCAGGTGGATCTGGACTGGCAACATAAGGGTGAATTATTTATAGCTTGGTGGGCCCATGACACCTCAGGCCATCAAGGAAGAGATGCAACATATAGGTGAGCTTGTGATCGAGGGGTAGACTTGACCACAAACACTATTGCACAGGTTATCGATGAATGTGAAACGTGCTGCAGTCAAACAAGCCAAGCAGTTAAAGCCTCTCTGGTATGGAGGGCGATGGCTGAAATATAAATATGGGATGGCCTGGCAGATTGATTGTATCACACTCCCACAAACGCACCAAGGCAAGTGCTATGTGTTTACAATGGTGGAAGCAACCACCAGATGCCTGGAAACATACCCTGTGCCCCATGCCACCGCCTAGAACACTTATCTTGGGCCTTGAAAAGCAAGTTCTAAGGCTATGTGGCACCCCAGAAAGAACTGAGTCGGACAACAGGACCCATTTCCAAAGCAACCTCATAGACACCTGGGCCAAAGAGCATGGCATTGAGTGGGTATATCACATCCCCTATCATGCACCAGCATCCGAGAAAATCAAATGATACAATGGACTGTGAAAGACTACACTGCGAGCAATGGATGGTGGGACATTCAAACATTGGGATACACATTTAGCAAAGACCACCTGGTTAGTCAACACTAGGGGATCTGCTAATCGAGCTGGCCCTGCACAATCAAACATTTTACGTACTGTAGAAGGGGACAAAGTCCCTGTAGTGCACATAAAAATATGCTGGGGAAGACAGTCTGGGTTACTCCTGCCTCAGGCAAAGGCAAACCCATCTGTGGGATTGCTTTTGCTCAAGGACCCGGGTGCACTTGGTGGGTAATGTGGCAGGATGGGGAATTCTGATGTGTACCTCAAAGGGATTTGATTTTGGGTGAAAATAGCCAATGAACTGAATGGTATGATGTTAATTGTGATATAATACTGTATGTCATCACATCAGGGAAAGTGGTAGTGTTTAACTGGAATATATTGGAAAAGGTAGGACCTGGGCATGACGTAGACGGTATAGTATAAGGGGTGGATACTGTCCTATTTTCCGCTGGGATAGAGTTAATTTTCTTCCTAGTAGCTGGTATAGTGTTGTGGTTTGGATTTAGGATGAGAATAATGTTGATAACATGCTGATGTTCTAGTTGTTGCTAAGCAGTGTTTATACTAAGTCAGGGACTTTTCAGCTTCCCATGCTCTGCCAGTGAGGAGGTGCACAAGAAGCTGGGAGGGAGCACAGTCAGGACAGCTGACCCAAACTGGCCAAAGGGCTATTCCATACCATATGCTCAGGATATAAACTGGGTGGGAGTTGGCCAGGGGGCAGTGATCGTCAGGCATCGTTTGGTGGGTGGTGAGTGGTTGCATCATGTGTTTTTCCTGGGTTTTGTTCCTCTCTCTCTTTTGTTGTTTTCACTAAAATTTTTTATTATTATTATTATCATCATCATCATCATCATCATTATTTTATTTTATTTCAATTATTAAACTGTTCTTATCTCAACCCACAAGTTTTCTTACTTTTGCTCTTCCAATTCTCTCCCCCATCCCACCGGGGGGGAGGGTGAGCGAGCGGCTGGGTGGGGCTTAGTTGCCGGTTGGGGTTAAACCACGACAACAGGCTAGAGTGTCTTTCTCGATGATCTGCTAGATCACTGGTATAACAGTGAAGCTGTTGTCTAAGACTACTGAATAACCTTGTACTGTAGTAGACTCAGAAAGACATCAAGTCTGGAAGGAATATATTGAACTAACTTTCTGTCATTTATACCATTCTGTCCTATTCAAATAACTCGTAGCAAATCCTCACAGCTCAGTTTAGCCTTGCACTGAAAGAAAACATTGCCAGTGCTTGTGCAGGTTGAAAACAATACTGCAACCAGCAGAGGGCAACGAGTAGGGGAAAAATCTGGCTTGTTTTTACAATACTTTCTCTTCAGAGGCTTTTTTACACAAACTCGTTTTTTGTATACATTCATGGAATAAGTTTCCAGGATACTTAATTATTATGGTAGTATTAAACATGCTAATTAAGATGCTTTTGTGCTATGTGTCGTACAAAGAACGGAAAATGGTCTATGCTGCAAAGAATGGATGAGGTCAAAAGGGGAAACACACAAGCATAAACAGAGAAATCTAAAGTAACAAATTATACTGCTTTTCTATGCTTTAAATTATTATTTTTTCCACCTTTCAGGTGCCTCTTGCCCCCATAGATTAGAATTCAAAAGAATTCAGAGCTGCTTTCTGGGCATTGGCTTTCCTGCATACTGCTACTCCCTGAGTAGCAAGGGGCAGAGTCTTTTATATTTCTCTGAGGAATAGCAGGTACTGGAGTTCATCTAAATTCCATCCGTGTTAAGCCAGTGTGATCTGGAAGGCTTAGTACAGAGCTGGGAATTAGGAGTCCAAGTTTCTTATTCTGTCTGATTTACTGTATGGCCTTTAGCAACTTCTGTTCTGCACTTCACTTCCTTGCATCAATGATGAAAAGGATAATATTTTCTTAGCTCTCTGGGGTATCATGAGGTTTCATTCACTCATACTGATAGAAAGCTTTGAACACAACATGCAAAATGCTATGAATTGATTTCTGATACAGTTTGCTGCCAGTGAGATTGACCTCACATCTGTTAACTTAATGGATTTGTTTCACCAGAAATAATGTTTCTGTTCAGGTGCTTTCCACACACAGGTCAGCACAGGAATGAGAATAGGTCTTGTCAAAGAGCATACATGACTGCTTGTATCTGGCACCTTTAGGCACTGACATCCTTTGCTGAAAACGATGCACTTTGAATCAGGTAGAATGTAGGACTGTTGAAACCATAGCATGAGAAAAAAATAGCCAACCACTGAACTTTTAAACCAACATTTTATTTAACTTTTGCCTATTGATAAAAGAAATAAAAAGTACAGAAAAACATTGCCACTTAATATTAACTTTTTCCTAAGTACGAGGCAGGACCATACTTTAGATATGAATTGCACTCAAGACAAAGAACAAGGCATAAGTAAAAGCCCAAAGTGTTAAAATTGAAAGTGAAGTAGTGTTTGCAATTTTTTTTCCCAGCATTGCATTTCCAACTGCGAACAACATTCCAGAGGGGCAGCAATGTATTATCTTCCCTGTTAGATGCTGCCTCTGCATTGTCAGAATGTAAGTTATAACTGTAGTAATCCCATGCACGAAGTGACAATGATAAAGCTCTGGATAGTTATGTTGTAATTATCATGCAATGCTATTGAAATAATTACTTTCATAGGTAACTAAATGGGAAGTAAATACAATTAATAAGATGTTTTCTTTAAGGTTTTGATTTATAAGACTTGCCTTTCAGATATCTGAGGCCACAGTTAAGAGACCCTGAAATTCTATATCCAGGAAGAAAACAATAGAATAAATGGATACTGTGGGAGATTTTCTCCAAAAACAGTCCAAGAACAATTAAGACCTTTGTGGAGGGATTTTTACTTGCATTTACAAAAGTGTGATAGATGTATATCAAAGATTACCTTTATACAAGTTATAGAATTTGGAACCATGTCTGCAACACCTTAAAATATATGAAGAACATCTATTGTGGCACAACAGGGGTTTTAGATTAAATTTGGAACACTATATCCTAAAAAGGTAGTTGATAAAATCACCTTCTCTTAGAGAAACTGAAGGCCACCTAGCCTCTCCCTCTCTCTTTGTGCTAAATTACCCTAAATGTCTAAACATAGCCCTCATGAAGAAGTGCTCCAATCTCAGCTCCTGCTAAAGCTCTAGTAAGGTTTGAATGAGTATTCTGCCAGTTCTGCTCACAGCACTCTGACAACAAAGGTGCAATCCAGTCTGAAGAGTGTCCAGAGAACAGCAACAAGGATGGTTGCAGAAGTTCTAAAAATGACCAGCAGTAAAAGATAAAGAGTTCTGGAGTTGTACAGTCTGAAAAGAAAACTGAGGAAAGGTGTAATAAGGATCTTTACATATGTGAAGTATTGCCGCAGGGAAAAACTCTTCTTCATTGCTGCCTGTGTACAGGGAAAAAAAGTGATATAAATAGCAGCAAAAGAAAGGTAGATTAGACATTAGAAGATTTGTTTTTTTAATAGGGAAGATAGACACCGCAACACATTTAAGAGAGGCATGGTATCTTCAAATATAACACATTTTAAAATGTAAACTTGGCAACAATGGCTTAGTGGTAGTCTTGCTGTAGTTGTGCTGGTCTAGAGACTTAAGCAAGACAAGATTTGTGGAATGAAGTAATATGTTTTATTAGATCAACTGATGCAGCTGGAAGATGGACACAAGCTTTCAGGCACACCATCCTTCTTAGGATCTAAAGAAGCATCTGATCTCAAGAGCTTATGTGCCTTAAAGTCTGTGTATTTTTTTCCAGCTGTTTTAGCTAGTTTAATAAGAGAATGGCTTAACTCTAGCTGATTCCATTTTAGTTTTGGACAACCTTTTGAGGACCCTTCTAACTGTATTCTTTAGCACTCTGTGATCTGTTTAATATATGTAAATTAAGCATAGTGCTATATCCTGACAGATTAAGGAGACTTTGAATCTTCATCTGGATTTGCATGATGGATGAATTATTGTTTACAGGAGAAGAACCTTTGATGTACAATGAGTTGTACTGTTTTCTTACAAGAAGTATTGTGGTGTTTCTGGAAAATTTTGTGCATCAGTTTTTAAAGAGATTTTGGTGACTGAATCTAAAACATTCAAAAGCTATTGATTGCTACAATCTCTCAGGGTTTTACTTCCAAAGTTATTAAAAAACTTATTTTTAGGCTAGTTTCTCAGACTCAATTTTGGCATTTTTAATGTATTAGCTTATGAATTTAGTGCAACCATATTAAAAGACTGATTTGCCTCATTTCTAGAAGACTTTCAAATTGAAAAAGAGGGGGAAAAAAGATATAAAACACTCTTTAAAGGCACATCTTTTAAAGTGTCTGCTACATGCTGCTTTTGATCACAGTAATCATCATCAAAAATATACCACATTTAAAATGGGTAGCACTTAATACTGCAAAATTACCTTTATTTACTTACATCACAGTTACCCAGACAACTGTTACAGATTCTCTGCATATGCAATAGATATATTATGCCCAGCAAAATATTTTATAAAATGATTGTTGTCTTGGTACAGTTTACAAGATTCTGTGGGGTAGCAATTTGAATTAAGCATTACACTGTCATAAGAAAAGGATAAACTTTTACAAATGTAGATGTGTATTGCCATAGACTAGAGCCAATGGATTAAAACAGATATGAAGAAAGTTGTGTGAAAAGTTAGTGAAGATAAACTAGCAGGAAAATAAGATGCGTTATATATCAGATTATTTCCCATGCTGTGGTCTGTGGAAAACTATTCTTTGTGTACTAAGATTCTCTCTACATGTACCCACTTGTTCCCACTCTAAAAGAAAACATGGTTCTTACACTGAACTACATATTCAAATATTCTGTGTTAAACAAAGGACACAAACATTTCCTTAATTCTGCAAAGCCAAGTGTTTTCCTGTTGAAACCTTCCCTAAGTCATTTCCATCTCACTAACTTATCTTTCCAAATTCAGTTTGTATTGCAGTGTGGAAGAATCATCACATGCGGACAGTTACCAACTATTTCATAGTGAATCTTTCTCTGGCTGACATTCTGGTCACAATTACTTGTCTTCCAGCAACTTTAGTAGTGGACATCACAGAAACGTGGTTCTTTGGGCAGCCCCTCTGCAAAGTGATTCCCTACTTACAGGTATTATTTCACTGTGTTTGTGTACACATTACCCATGTTACAAAAAAGAGAAAGAACAATAGCATCTTCCTAATAGTGATAATCTGATGGAAGTCTATCCCTGCTCCTGAAGTAGATATCTCAGGGTACATGCTGAGGATTAAAGGACTGTTCCACTTGTGAATATGTTTATGCTTAGTAAATATTGTTCTTTGTCCATCTGATTGTTAGACTTGGGCAATACACTTGCTGGAACATTTGTCTGACGCTTTTCACTTTTTGTGATTTTTTTTAATAAATCAGAAGGGATATAAAGCAATAAAAATATCTGTAAATAGAATTACAGTCATTTATACTCTGTGTGTGTGGACCTAAACAGCTACACGAATGTCCAGGACAGAGAATCTGAACTTCTGAAGAGAGTCTGGGCTTTCATATGTGTTTAGTGACTTACTTTGCATTCTTTAGAAATAGTCAAAGTATCCAGGTTCACTGGGAGCTGATCAGATTGTCTGCCTTAAGCAATAATTGCCACCACTCATTTACCAGTGGTCTTAATTAGTTATGAGATCATTTCCATCAAAATGATTTACAAATACCTTTTCTAAGAATAGCTGGTTAGATGAACTGACTGGGCATACTAGAATTACAAGTGCTTGGCCTTTCAGTCATTATAAATCAAAAGAATTAAGCAGAACTCTGAATGTATGCAGGTGATCAGCTCTGTGCCTCCAGCACAATTTGTATTTTCAGCAGATACCTGTATGGCTGAAGAGCCACATTGTCAAAGGCAACAGTTCTCCAGCAGGTATCTCCTCTACTCCATACAATCAAAATCACAAAATTTTTTTCAAAGCCTCCGTTCTAGTGGAAGAAAATCTGAAGAGAAAGTGAAATGATCACCTAGTGTACAGAGTGAAAGAGTAAAACCAAAGTGATAGGTTACTTCCTATACTGAATAGAAGGTAAAATGACGTAGTCTGCCTTAAGCTGATTGTTGTGTTATTTTTCATGAGACCCTGAATTTCCATTGTTCCTGTGAAAACTGAAAAGGCAAAATGATGGTACTGGTATCTAAATATAACATTGAAAACAAACAAACAAAATTGTTCTACAAAGAAAAAAAGATCTAATTAGTTGTCAAATGTTTTAAAAGTAGTTTTTCAGATAAAGTTTTGCAAATTCTAACTTGCATAGATTTGCTTTTTCAGAATCTGACCCTGCTACACCTACTCAGTTCGGTTAGCACCCTAATCTGTGAATTGTCCTGTTGATTCTAGTGGGACTACAGCAGATGAGGATATCTGTTGTAATTCTGTAAGAAGTAATTTTAAAAGGAGTCTTTTTCTGGGAATAATTTCTATTTAATAATTGCAGATAAAGAGCTAACTATGTTGAAAATAGATCATTTTTAGAACTCTGGGAAAAAAATTATAATAAATGATTTTTAAAGCTCTGAAAAAAATTACATTTACATTTACATAATATTTCCTTTTCTTTAGACAGTTTCAGTCTCTGTGTCTGTACTAACACTCAGCTGCATTGCTTTGGATCGATGGTATGCAATTTGTCACCCTTTGATGTTTAAAAGCACAGCCAAGCGAGCAAGGAACAGCATTATAATTATCTGGATTGTGTCCTGCATCACAATGATTCCTCAGGCTATTGTTATGGAGTGCAGCAGTGTGTTCCCAGGATTAGCCAATAAAACCACCTTGTTCACAGTGTGTGATGAGCACTGGGGAGGTGAGTGTGTCATTGACCATAAAGACTGAATTTGTACTGCTGTTAAGTAATAAAAATATCAGGACATATTAATATGCAGTCAAGTTGTATAAACATATCACAAAATGTTCTTAATTGTATAAGGTTTCCTAGAACTACCGTTTTTCAAATACTGTGAAATCCTATTTTCTTTTGTATTGCTGAGACTTAAAGTACATTTGAAACCAAGTTTAAATGAATGAGGCTGGCTTGTGTCTTGATCGTGTTAATGTTTCCCAGAGGGTAGAAATGTTCCCACCCTTAAATGCTTATGCTTATATAATTCTGTGATCGATGGACATTGCAGGCTTGCAAAGACTTCAGTATTTAGCCTTAAGAAATAACTACATGAGAACAGAATTTCTGTTTACCTGATATATTGCTTTTTCTAATTGCTGATATTTGACTAGTCTGTATAGATATCTCCTGGGACTTCAATGCAAATTGCATGTCATTACAGAATTTACAGAGATGTCATCAATATGGGGTAGCAAGTTAGTCTACAATTTGAAAATTGTCATGGACAAGTTCATTTAAATAACTTTGTAAATGTAATCAGTTACAAATGATTCTATCCAAGAAGTGTAATTCTGCCTTTCCAGATTAACTTTGAATCTAACTTGTTCTGTATTTGAATTCAGCTGTAAGAAGCCGTAAGGGTTGCCAGGGAGTAACTACTTCTATTTTGTCTCCATTCACAGCAAGTGGTGTTAGCCACCCACCCAAATGGTTAAGACTCAACTCTGGTGGGCCTTGGCATAACTCCAACGCTAATAGAGCATATGAGTTACATGCTGTGACTCTGACACTGGATATAATGACCATCAGTAATACCATTATTCACATACAGGAAAATAAAGCCAAGTTTGCCAAAACATATAACTAAAAAGTGCCTGTTTAATAGCCTCGAGTCAGACTAAAACACAATCAGATTCTCCCCCAGAGCTGTCTCTGTACAAGAAGATTCCAGTCCTGTGAACAATTAAGATAAAATACAACTGGATCACCTGTACTTAATTATTGTGATAAATTAGCTTAAGCAGCTTGAACTGCTGAGGGCTCTTCCATGTGCTGTTTTGGAAGTTCTTCCCCTGCTAACGGCCTCCGCAGGGCCACCAGGGGATTAATGAGAAGACATTGGCTATCACATTCCCTGTTCTTTATCTCCTTCATCCCAGTTAGTCCTCTGGGATGAGGCAAGGGGGCAGAGATGGCTATTAGCTAGCTGGCACTCATTGCAGACAAAGATGTGCTGAAAGTTTGTAGGTTAAAGGAAGCCTCTGTTAAGCTATGAGTATTGTACATGCTGTTTCATTGCAGAGGACACATCTGCTCTTTACTTCTAGTATTCTTTCTTCATCTGTGAACAATTTTGTATCCTAGTCTGCTGCTGGATACTGCAGTATTTATGTGACTATTTTCTTTCACAGCGTTCACTCCAAGTACAATTTGTGTCCACTCATTTTGGCTGCAGAACTAATTATCCATGTCTTCATCACTTCAAGGTTAGATCTGCAGCAAAGATTCTTTTAATCAGCCTAGGAAACGAAAATGATGTAGTTAATTAATTAGGGAGACAGGAGAGTGTTTCATCAGGGAACACAATCTCAAAATTTCCAGATCTGCATTGGCCACTTTTTGATTCCCAACAGGAAAGTGTTGCTTTCAAACTACAGAGTCCGTAGTAGCCTTGGAGCTATTTTAAAGAGTGCCTCTCGTTCAGTTCTGCGCTGAAGTAGCTGCAGCCCACAGATATGCCTGAGCTGAAGCACCCTTTATACAAAAGAAAAAAACCTCCCATGTGTTTGCAAGACTCTACTCCTATGGAGTGTATCTGTCCAAAAGGAAATCTATTGATCTTCAGGTTGTGCTGTGAGCCTTCACTTAGATGTTTGGAGACATAGAAAGGGGTATAACAAAGGCAAGTACTTGTGCATAGAATTAAGTTCTTTTTGTGTGTGGCTTCAGAAATGAAATGGAAACACTCCAAAATTATTTTGTTTTTTTTTTTTTAATTTATATTGAGCATGAAATGAAAATAATTTTACATTAAAAATACGTTAAAGTTTTCTGAAATGGGAAGCTTTTCCTTCCACTGAAAGATAACAATTTTTATCTTGCTGCTTTTTTAAGGAATTATTCTTCGAATGATACTGCACCATCATTGCTAGTTATTCTGCTGGTGCATTTCAGCTATCCATAAAAATAATCATCTCCACTTTCTAATAATAGCTTATCATAGTAACTTGAGAGAAGAACCTTTCTATGCATTAAGTTACAACTAGGTTGCTCAAATCATGGAATTACGTAGTAAATGTAGAGTTAACTATATATTATCAGTGAGGATAAAATATAATATACATATATATATATCTTAACATCCCTTTCAGACTATGGAGAATAGAGTGTCATTAGCTACAAATAATTTCCATTCAATTGAAAATGTCTAAGGACACTGAGTTGGGCCAAAGCATAGAAGATGCAGTTTTTCTACTGAAAACCAGGTATTGAAATCACAAAGGGCCCCAAACAGAAGAACAAAAGAACATGGATAACAGGGCAGCAGTTTCAAAAGACTGGTGAGCCTTAAGGCCAGAAGAAGGAATAAAGAGCTAATATTTTCAAATAAAATAGTTGTGTTTTTGTTGGATTTTGTTTTGCCTTTTTTGACTATGGGAATATTGAGGGTCAAAGAAAACTAACTAGGAGGAGGTTGAAGGAGAAAGAAATTAATGTTCCTACGAATAAGCTATATTTGCAAAGAGAAAGGGGAGATGTAGATACTGCACACACTCAAGAGGCCCTGAGCAAATCCTATAGGAGAGTCAATTTAGAGGAAAGGGATTATATTTGGGTGTTTACTGCTTTGTTTAGAACTGCATATAGTTTATGCTGTCTAAAATTAGGGTACGTCTGTTGAAATCTTTGCAGACCATCATGTACACCATATGTCCCAAGAATGTTAAATTGTGAATTGTCAAGGTTGGGACTGCAAAAAGGGGGTGCTTAATGACACTTTCCAAAGTGTTTTGGAAGTCTATTCTAATTCTGGGAATTCAGGGCCACTGAAACATGAGGTGCTATGGAGGACTAACGGGAAGCCATGTCCAGGAAAATGTCAGAGATGCCAAAGCAGGAGACAGCACTGTACCCTACCCAGACTTAGGTCCAGCTGCTGAAATCTGTACAAGTCTGATGAGTATCTAGAAGGAAGGTCTGATCAGCACTGTAACACTTGGGCTCCTTAACGGTGAGCAAATAGTGGCCACCCTGACTAATAAGATTTCAAGCATGCTGTTGGAAAGCTGCCAGTGACTGCAAATGGAGCAATAGTTCAGCCTAAAACAGGGCTCAATTTCTTTTTAATTGCTTCTGGCATTCCTGAATATAAAATTCATTGCCAATTCTAGGCTGAGGGTTTTTCATTTTGAGTACTGTCTAATAACAATATTTTATTTGGGAATGCAGAAGGATCCAACATGTGACCTATGCAGGCTCACTTAAGGAGCCAGTGTTGGCCACAGTTCTATAATAGTCTGTAATTTCTATGTGCTGAATTTGATGATAAAGTGCCAAAATAAAAGAAGCGTATATTAAAATGAGTTCACCATGTGTCCAAGTCAGCTAAATACATTCTCTTAGAGCTGTTCACGAAAAGACTGTTAGCCAAAGTGCATTAGCCAACCCCTATGCAAATGATAAAAAGAATATGGAGATAATCCTTTCCCAAAACTAAATGGTTGAATGGAAACAAAAGGAAGACTTTGTGTTCCATTTCCTCTTAGACTACTCATAAAATAGTACAAAAACATATTGTCTTAATTCTGGAAAACAAATAGCTGGCAATTGCATTATTACATGAAGGTTTATACATCCTGTTTATCGAAGTGTTCAGAATTTAAGAAAAAACTTGTGGGACATTTTAAAGCAGAAAGAAGTCAGAATATTGCTAATAATAAAATTATGCCTGGTGTATCATGAATTGATAACTCAAGCATAATATATCAGGTTTGAAAATGTAATTTTAGTGTTAGCTAACTGTAAGTACTCTGACATAGGAACATAGTTTGGAAAGGATTGTGTTGTGTGGTCAAATTTTCTTTCTTATGGGCACTCACTTCCTAACGTCCCTATTTATTAAGCTTTATTCTAAAAGTATTCTGGTTAAGCTGCATTGCTTCTTCATATTGGTAACTCCAAAACTTCATAGGTATCTTTCTGAGACTAGGGAACCTGGGGACTCTACTAATGCTCAAGAAACTTGATAGTCTTGTTGTTTTTCCCTATTCTTAGGGAAGCTGTCAAGAGTACTGATTTCATTATGCACCTATGGCTTAAGGGAATATTCCATTTGCTAGACATATCAAAACCTTTTGAGTCTGGGTTGTTTTCAGTTTGTATACATATGTATATGTATACATGTATGTATATATGTATTTACACAAATATAGTAAAAACCTGGCAAAAATCCAGAAGCTGTAGTTTCAATCTTCTACCTCCTTGCTTCATTGAAAAACAGTCAGGGACTGGAACACAGTGCCAAGAAGGAAGCTTTAGAAAAGTTTAAAATCTGTTTAATAACCCCTGCAGCAGACAGAAGAAGGCTTGTTTTAGCATACTGATCCTCTATCAGGTAGAGTAATCATACTGTATGACTGGTGCTGAGTAGGAGCGCTGATCTCACCCCAGTCCAACCCCCGTGACCACCTGTTTGCTTTTTGTCCCCTTCTCTCTTTTCAGCAAAATAGCAGTCAGTGATGTGAGAATCATTAATTTCTTCTTAAAGAGACGGTTACTCCAGCTAAGAACAATCTCCCCTTGTCCTGAAGCCCATTAAGTGACCATGGAAGGCAAAGACACTTTTCTCCTCTTCTGCGTGGCAGTAAGAGGTTCAGCAGTCCCAGCCAGGCAGCTGATATATCACCAGGACCATAGACTGATTGATGTTCTCATTCAAGGAGCCTGGAATTCACTCACTTGATAAATGAATGGTATCCCAAAGCAGCCCTTCCTCCTTGCTGCTGTGATTGTCAAACAGCTTTAAAGCTTTTCTTTGGCTTGAGAAGCTAAACAGAGTCATGCTTCTTAGGGAAAAGTTCTACAAAAGGCTTTGCCCTGGGTGGAGGAGGGACCGGTTTCCTTTGATGTTTAGCAGCTGGCACTTTCCAGGTGGCTAAACTTCAAAGGCAAGTGTTAGGATCTTCCTCCAACCTGGTCCATCAGTTCTTTGTAGATAGCTGGGCTCATTTAATGTTTCACTTTACTTGGAATGCTAAATTGGAAGCCATAAATTCCAGATGGCCTTTTAAATATGTACCGTCCTTCTACCTGAAAGGGGCCTGGCTGCCTGCAGAGCATTGATGAGGCAGGTGGCAGCTCCTTCTGAGCAGAAAGAATGTACTTTCAGCTCTGACCTTCTGTGATCCCAGTGAGTTACGTTACTCAGTTTCTCCTTAATCTCTCCACCTGTGAAGCATGCATGTCGGTATTTCTCTGGCTGGCAGGACTGCTGTGAGGCTGCATTTTCTGGAATGCAAAAACAAGTTTGAGATCATCAGTCAATATACAAACCAAAGTTATCACCAATTATAAAAAACCTGCCCCAAATGGTCTGCCCCCCTGCCCCGGGACATTGACAAGAGCTAGTAGCTGCAGCTTCTAGTTAGGAGTTGGTAAGTTGATTTGCTACGGGATCTTAAAGCAAGTAAGGAGCCAAATGCTGCTCATCTGAATTTTTTGAACCCTGAACCATCAAAGCTGTCAAATGTCAATGGCAACGTCTCTATTACCTTTGCTAGCAATGAACATGGGCTGGATTTTGCTATAGCAAGTTTCTATTTCCCCGATACTGAAGTTTTTCTAACTGGTGAACCAGCTGGCACTTTCAGGCCCAACACTGAGTGTGATACTACTTGAGTCTCGGTTTGAGGGTGAGCCTGGAGCTAACATGATGGTGTAGTCCTCCCTGCTGTGAGACTTATGGGCCAAGTCTTTGTATCTCCTTGTCTAGTCAAACTCTCAGGGATTCTCCTGGCATGCAAAGGGACCTCTTGTTTGATAGGTTCCACAATCTCAGACACTTTAAGAGGCAGAAAATAAGTTTGACTCACTGTTTTGATCTCACGCAACTCTTTCTTTCTTTCTTTCTTTTTTATTAAAACTACGATCAGTACAGAGTTTCAGCTGCAGATCTTATCATCCTGAAGCATTTGGAAATTCTGGACATTAAGATAAACATTCCTTCTTTACTCTAGCCAAAATGCAATGCTTAGGATTACAATGCAATCTAACTGCTCATGGAGTGCACAGTTTCTCTTCTGCTACATATTGTCACTCTCCACAATGTTCATTCCTTTTCTAGGCCATCCATAAATGTTAAGTTGTAATTAATATCAACATTTGGTAATACCAAACTACATTTGATGTTACAAAAGTGAAAGCAAGTTTTCCAGGCACCCACTGCACATGCTGCTGTAATCTAACGATGAAGCTTATTATACAACATTCTTAAAATACAATACACTCACAACACTTGTAAGATGTTTGTCTCTAAGCAAATAACATTCATAAGTTGTCTTTTGAAAAGAGATACACAGGAAACTAGAACATGGAGGTAGCAAACTCATTATTGTTAAAGTTGAGTCAAAAATAATCTTGGAAATTTCCTAAGGTTAGAGCACTTGACTGAATTAATTCTATTTTTTTAAATGTAGTAGTAATAATAAATCACTGAGTCTTAATCACGTTTATTCTGCCACCAAAAAGTGATTTAAGAAATGTCTGTCTCTCCTCCTATCAGCATCCTGTGTGCTTTAGCCTACAGTCCCTGTTTATAAGTGAGAGACTGTGCAATTTACTCATGGATACATAGTAACCTTTGCAGAATTAAAACTAAAGACAGTTACACAACCTGTTAAATACTTCAAAGATGAAGCAGGTTCAATAATTAGTTTGCTATTGTTAGATAATGAAATTTTCTATCTTTTACTGATTTAGTAAAAAGCAAAACTTCTTAAGACTGCATACCTAAAGTAATAATGTGATATGAAAGCAATAATGTGATATAAGAGATGCTTGAGATAAAAGCATGTTTATAATAGAAACAGAATGTATATAGAAGTGATTAAAAATCAATCCTGACCATAATATTATTGGATACATCTTCCATTATAACCTATTATGTTTGAAAAACACATGCATATCTATAGGAATAATTTGGCTTAAAGTGATTTTGAAATGTATGTATATATAAATACTCTTTTCCTATTTGAATTCTCTTTCCAGCTGAGGTTTACCCCAAAATGTATCACACATGCTTCTTCCTGGTGACATACATGGCACCACTGTGTCTTATGGTGTTGGCCTATTTGCAAATATTTCGAAAGCTGTGGTGTCGCCAGGTAAGTCACTTAACACTAGCTCTATTTGCTTGCCGTTGTGACTATGTGCAGATTCCTACGTACAACTTTCTTCTCTATATGCTTGTGTGACGGATGCACTCGATCTCTTAACTAAATTAGCAGTAGTTTGGTACAGTCTCCAAAGGAGGTAAAGGCCTGAGCCATGGCCAGGCCAAGAACTTCTCTGGTCCTGATGTGTTCTCTGAGAACCCTCGAAGAAGCTGAGTGGCACAGTGAGCATCGATGCATATGAGCTTGGAACACCGATCATGCAATTGACACATGAATAGCAGGTGGCTTTTCCAAGACTCATTTATCAAGGAACAAAGAAAATTGTGGGTACAAGGAGCCTCATGCATATCTTTCCTATCACATGTAATTTGACTACTAGCCAACCACTTTATCTATAAATATGACAGCCAAAGTGAGCTTTTTTTGAGCTCTCCCTGCTAGGCAGTGTGGCTGCATGGCAGTGATCTCCCCTTGAGCTGGGACACCTCTCAAGGTTGCTCCTTGAGGCAGAGAGACCTTTTACGAACAGCAGATCTTTGGTAAGCGACCGATATCGTGCATAACCTTGTAGTATGGTAACATTGATTTTGTCTTGGTAACTTTGATTGCATGCTGAATTGATAAATTTTGCATATATAATCCCTTAGACATAAACCATTGTCCAAGTCTGAGACTAAGATTGGACCTAGCCACACCTAAGCTCCCTCAGGAGTTTAGAAAGCAAGGGGGTCTATTCTGAACCTCGTGACTCAACGGGAGGGTTCTCCGAACCCTTTTGTATCCTCGGTCTCTCTGTGAATCATTTTAACTCGAGTGTAACCTAATTTTCCTGTGTATGTTTCTTCCATGCAGTAATTAATAGAATGAAACTTGCCATTGAACGTTGTTAAGTCACACTTTTATAAATCATTTTAAAATCGCTTATGCTAATACCTTTGACAGGGATTTTTTAAGCGTTCTGAATCACTCATTCATGACAAATTGGCATAGTCGGCAGGATTCAAACCTGTGTGGGGACTTAGGACTTGGACTTGTTGTCACTTAGGACTTGGATTTTTACATCCAGCACTGTTCCCAGGTTCAGTGACTCTGCTGGCTTACAGCCACCTTGGATAGCCACAGAGAGGCATTAAAAAATGAAGGCAGTCAGGCTGAATGTAAAACCTTTCTTGCTCATGTCTATGAAGGGTTTAGAGGGAGAGAAAGAGAGAAAAAGGCAACAGAAAGATTTATTATAGGCAGAAAAAAGATCTCTCCCATTGTATCTGAAATGCTTACCAAAATACCTTAGGTGACCTTATTTATACTGCTAAAATCTCCTGTAGCACTCAAAAGTTAGGATTGACCTTCTCATTTTGTTAGTAGTCTGTACAATTTATTTATTTATTTATTTATTTATTTAATTAATTTTATTTTTCATTCTACAAAATCTCAGGTTCATAGCAGGTCCAATCTGAACAAAAGTTAGACTAGAAAGTCCAGCTATCAGAACTGTGAGACTGGAATTGCCTGATGTGAAGCTGGCTGTTGTCAGTAATATTTGATATGAATTATCGACAAATAATTGGCATGATTTCTAATGTGAACATCTGTTTTTTCAAGATTCAAATTAAAAATACAGGAAAGAAACCAGAAATACTAAACAAAAAACCACCAAGCAAGCAAGCACATGAAGAACTTTTGAATTGTAGTGGCAAAAATGATGTGAATTTTTTCAGGAACGTTTTTCCCCCTCCAGCAATTCGAAGTGGTGTCAGCTTGAGAATCCTTTTCTGGGTGTGAACTGTAATCTGTCATGCATCAGTCTACGGTTCTCTCTGCTGTCTTCTGCTTTGTCTGGGATTTATCTATAGCTGTAGTCCTCTGCCACCCCCTGCCCTGTCATTCTGTAAAGGACAATAAACTCATGCCGTTGAAGACATGATGCAAGATATATTCCCTCTCCTGTCCTCTCAAATGGCTCTAACAATGGCTAACATTTCCATCAAGATAGGGGCATGTATCATTTCTTTCTCACCAATATGTCTGATACCATCCAAATTTGAGGCTGTCCTGGCCAGGGCATAATATCTGCCACATCAGGAGCATTTTTAATGCAGTTCGAACTGATCCATCAGAGAAATCACAAATAGACTTTAGATTTCTAAATATACGTATGTTAAAAGTAAAAATCAAATCTTATACTGACAAAGCATATCTCTTGTAAATAACTAAAACATAGGAAAAACCAAATCTGCTTTAAGGCATTTTGTTATCATCATCCATACATCATAATAGCAATTATTCTCAGTTCTACTCAGATTAGGTTAAACCAGAGTTGCTGTTTATCTTGCTGTTTAAGTTAATATTTTTGCTTTTAATGTCTTACATTTATAAGACTAAATAGCAAGATAGTTTGAAGGTAAAATTTAACCTGTACAATTTGAGGGGACTCTTCACCAGAACAAAGGCTTTGCTCAGCTAGTTTTGAAATTAAGTTCAGTCTAACATAGCTCTAAGATTCTCTGCATTAGTGAAGTTATCTGCCCTGTAGCACCCAATGACCTTACCACCATATTCCTTCTTAGCATTCTCTTCTGTACTTTCTTTACAATCTACCTATTCTCTCAAACTGTCCATCAATTAAGTTAATGCAAAGCAATTGTTCTTAACCTGCATGTAGCTTGAAAATGCTGGTTCAGATTCAGAGCAGAAGTTGAATGACTAGAAACCAACCTGTTTTGTTGGGGTTTTTCCCCCCAACTGTATTAGCTGGCCTATTTCTTCTTCACAATATTTCTTCTCCCTGTACATCTTGCATGCTGGGAAGGTTAGGATGATCCTTTTTTTTTCAGTGGCAAAAAGACAAATACTGCTACAGGCCTAGTGCTATCAATGATGCGAAATTACAGGTGTCTCTTTTCCTAGCATAGATGATAGCACTATGTATAAGAGGCTGCACTAAGTGAAATTAAAACCACTGCACATCTAATATCAACTGTGACTTTGCTGTAGACAGCAGGTGTTTTTCTAAGTGCAACAGGTGTGCCATAATCAGTCGTGTATAGCAAACTAATGCAGTGCTCTAAATGTATTATTTGATGATAGTTTAAATTAAGAAATCATGCTGTTTACCAGAACTTCAGTTAAATATAGTGATCCTATTGCAATGTACAATGAACCTTACAGATGTACGTGATAGGAAAAACACAGCAAACAGTAGATGCTTTCTATGCCTTACACTTTTTCTAAAGGTTTTTTTTTTAAATGGAGTGTGTTGTGCATGCAAATTTTCAGGTGACTAAAGGTAAGATGGATTTACAAGCTATCCTTACTGTACTTTGTGCAATAGCTCTTAAAATTTCTGATTGTGTCTTTCAAGCAGATCTTTGAATATAAGCTTTACAATCTTTGAATTAATGATTCATCTTTGTAAAGACAAGAACAATCGTGCCACAAATACCAGGGATTTTGAGTCATTTATTTTAATTATTAGCAAGGAAGTAGTAACTTAGAAGGCTATGTTCTCTTGCGGATTTTAAGTAGATTAAAAGTAACTTCTGAACAAATAAATAGGACTGAATGGAGTTATGATGAAAGTGTAGATACATAATTTGTATTATCAAGTTCCATATTGTATGCTTCGATTTACTGATGTCCAAATGCATTGACACTAAAGCCTACTCATATTAATAACTAGGAACCCTACCAATTTTCATTTTGGCAGCTGAAATACACCCTTCCAATCTGTGCAAGTTGTTAATTACATTTGGAGAGATTTCCTCTGGTTATAAATTCTCCACAATTAACTCTATGACTGATTTGTTACTGAAAAGAAAATATATGAATTATGCTGCCATGTGTATACTTGTACATACATAATCATAGAATCATTTAGGCTGGAAAAGACCTTTAACATCATCAAGTCCAACCGTTAACATAGCACTGCCAAGTCCACCACTAAGCCATGTCCCTAAGTGCCACATCTACACGTCTTTTAAATATGTCCAGGGATGGTGACTCAACCACTTCCCTGGGCAGCCTGTTCCAATGCTTGACAACCCTTTCGGTGAAGAAATTTTTCCTAATATCCAATCTAAACCTCCCCTGGTGCAACTTGAGGCGATTTCCTCTTGTCCTATCAGTTGTAATACATGTATGTGTGTTTACCTAAATGCATATTTGTGAATGTTTCTGTATATACACACACACACACACACACACACTTCTGAAGTGTTATGCCTCTTAGATGGTACTGGTTCAGCGATGCATCTGTGTGTATATAGCTCTTCTTTTTTTTTTTCCCTGATAAAATTCTTGCTGTATTATTGCCTATTGGTGTAACAGTAGCAAAGCCCAAGTGTATGCCAGGTAAAGACTGAGGAAAATAGGGTTCTTTAGAAAGGTTCTCAATACAAACTCCTGAAGATTTAGCAATTTAATATATAGTACAGTGAGATTGTACATTGTACATAGTCCCACCTTTGATCACCTCTTGCTATTAAAGACTGCTTAAATACCAGAAAAGACCCTTCTACCTGCACACACAGGTACAAACCATGTACACAGTCATGTCTAACATTTCTGTAGAAACAGCCATGCACAATTTTGAGCCAAGATAATGTTTCTCTTCATCTAAATTGCATCTAGCTACCATGAAAGCTGGTCACTGGTTTCTTAAAGTGAATCTTTGGTATAATCAGGAGGGAGAGATTTGGCTGAATTTCTCTGCTTCCTTCTCCAGTTCTTGCTACAATATGGTAACTCAATATGACTGAAAAGGAAATAAAAGCTTCTGCTTCAAAGTTAGACGAACAGAATATCAAAGCACCCCTGATAAGCCAGAATCAGAATCTCAGACAGCATATTATCTCAGTTGTGCATGGCAAAGACACATTGCAGTACTACACCGCACAGCTAAGTAGGGTAAATCCCTTGCAATAGGACAGACATTCCAGGTATGAAACTGATACTGCTGATTTCAGCTGAATGAGTGGGAACCCACAGTAGAAATAAGTGCAATGGGTTTTATTATTGCTTTATGTCCACAGAGACATTAGTAAAAAATAAATGTTGTAATGTGTCCCCTGTTCTATTTCATTGATTTCCTGTTCATTACAACACAACTTTGCCAAAACGTTCCAATAGCTGTAAATCAGGTTTGATGGTGCACACGAATGCTAAATTAAGGGCTTGTCTGTGCAAGGAAGCTATTCACAAAAAAAACCCCAAAAACAACATAATAGATATTCTAGAACAATTCTGAATGTGCATGTTTTTATTTTAGAACAAGTATTCCCTTTTTAGCTTACATTTTTCTGAAATAAATATCCAAAATTTCATTCTTTTCTGGTCAGTTTGTGTGGATAAGCCCTGATTTTTAAAATGTCACAATAGACAAATTGAATTTTGCAGATACTTTTAAACAGGAATTATTTTACACTCATGAGACTAGTCACCCTGCAGAAAATTGCACTACACATGAATAAAGCTATATTTCCACTCAAAAGGTTTTCACAATGTATAACATTGAAAACATAATAAATGTCATTGCAATAGAGTTCTCTGAGAAAGTCCTTGCCATCTCTAGCTTTCACATTTGGCTGCAGGCAGGAAATAATTTTGAAGAGCTGAAGCAAAATTGCTTTATTTGGCTTGGCTTATGTGAGGGCACAGAAAAAAAACCCACGAGATTTTTCTTTTAATAGCATGGTGCTACATCTACCTGCTGCAAGGTGTCTGTGGGTAACCTAATTCTTCCTCTGTCTTGGCAGTCTTCCATGATTCCCCTCTATTCATCACTGTATATACATTCAGAGCTTTGCAGGGAGATCCACACTTCAGCTGTGATTTCTTTAGCTGCTTCATTGTCATCTAGATTGCATATTTGGAAGTTTTATGGCACTTAAAACTATGTAGGTGTTAAATCCTTGTTTTCCAATGCTGAAAAGCTGTTTAGTATCTTAAATTAGTAGCATATTAATGGGATAGACTACTGTACCATACAAGAAAACATTTAATATAGAACTTTATAGCAACATAATGTCAGTAGTAGGGTTGGTAAGTGTGATAGTCTGAAGAGACAAGCAATGCAAGGTATTTGGGAAGTAAAGACAATTTTAATACACCAGTTGATATATTTGGATAAAACACAAATTTTTATGCAGACCTTCAAGTGTGTCTGAAATCTTGTTTGTTTCTTCCATCTGCATCAATTAATGTAATAAAAAAGAATACTTCACCCTGTAAGCTTACATCGTGTATGTCAACATGTCTATTTGTCTTGTTACAGCTACCCACAGTGCTAGTTTTTCAAAGTGCCCCTTATTTTGTCTTTTTTAGATCCCAGGAACTTCTTCTGTTGTTCAGAAAAAATGGAAGCCTCTGCAGTCCTCAGCCCAGCCCCGAGGGCTGGGACAATCAACAAAGTCAAAGATCAGCGCTGTGGCAGCTGAAATAAAACAGATTCGTGCAAGAAGGAAAACAGCACGTATGCTAATGGTCGTCCTCCTGGTTTTTGCACTTTGCTATCTACCAATTAGCATCCTCAATGTCTTGAAAAGGTAAAGTTTATCCCAAAATATAAACACTTGGTAAAGTTTTCTGTCCAAAACCAATCCTCTGTTACTAAATTCCTCTTATTCTGGCAGATACTTTTAAAGAAGAAGCTTATTTATTTCATGATAAAGAAATTGAATCATACACTTGCAAGAAAAAATATATCTATCTAACCTATGCGTAGTATTTAAACTAAAGGCCAAATTGTGGAACCCTTATTAGCAAGCTCTTCCTCATGAAAATGATCTAACCTATCTCCTCATTAAAACCTCTCATTTACATGGGATTACAGCTTGTTTGCTGTAAATGCACCCATGGAAGTGCATTTACCTAAAGCAGCAGCTGAAGGTTAGCAGGAGAGTGTCGTGTTGTCGCTTGGCCCTAGGGATTGTGAAATGCTGGGTTCAAACCCAAGCCCCATCATGTACAATTCTGAGACCTTAGGCTAACCCTTTAGTTTGCCTATGAAGCTTTATTTTACTTATTTATCCTTTTCTCTCCTGTTCATTTGAGACATAATTGTTTACACTCTGGGTTTTGTACGGTGCCTGACAGGCTAAGGCATTGATATAGTTATAACTCATGAGACCTCTGGAATACCAATAAATAATGACATATAGCACAAGATTTGAATATCCTAAAAAATAACCAGCCTTTTATTGGTGCTTGAGGAACATTTTAGTTTTTAAGGAGTAGTTTCAAGTTGGATATGAAGGCTTAAATACATCCCACGCAATTCTGGCACTTTCTTGAGGCCTAATTTAAGTACTTTTCATCCTCAGGTAGGCAATGTGGAGAGAAAGAAGTATTTCCAGAAGGCAGTTCAGGCCACCTACAATCTGAACCACAGAGGAACTACACAGGCTACCTCGACTGCAATAGCAGAGCAGGCCCATAGGTAGATTTTCACTTAAATAGCAAAAGTTAGGTGTGAGGAATCTGGGCAAAGCAGGTTTCTCTGGAGGACAGAAGCTCCTACTGTGGCCTCAGTTTTGGGGCCAGTTCAGTGCCTTTCCAATTCCAGAGCCCCTGTTTATTGGAGAGTGGACCTAGAACCAGGAACCTCAATGACATGAAGAGGTCAAAAGCAACTTTTCCCATCTTTTCGTGACTTACCTGACACCAGCTGACTTTGGTTACTTAGCAGAAAAGTCATGTATCTATCTGCACCATTGCAAAGTAAAGTACTGATGGTCTCTGTTGTGCTAAACCACCAAGACAGGAGGCTGAGGGATGGGGAGAGGACTTTATTCTCTCAAGAAAGTGAGCACTGTTGAATCAGCTTTTCTGTGATACTGCAAATAGGTCGTCAGAGATAAAATTAGGCTAGAAGTTGCCAAGTCCTTTTATATGATTTCTAATTTTGCCATCTTTCAGGTTTGCTTTTCTTTTTCGGTAGGGTTTTCGGGATGTTTAATCATGCCGATGACAGAGAAACTGTATACGCCTGGTTCACATTCTCACACTGGCTTGTGTATGCAAACAGTGCAGCCAATCCTATTATTTATAACTTCCTCAGCGGTAAGTTACAGTTACTGACAATTCAAGTTTAATGTATAGTTTGAATGTAATGAGTCATATAGCAAATAAGATTAATGACTATGTAACATCAGCCCAGCTCCTCTGGTGGGAGCTAGGTCCTCTTCTTGGAACAAGTTGCCTGAAGTATCCCATTACCTTCAGGCTATCTACCTATAACTAAACTAAACAGTGCCAGGGCCTGAGTCCAAGTGCTTGAATTTGACTGTCCATGACATTAATTTGGTAAAGAAGTCCCTGGCATGACTTTGGTCTGAAACAGTTACCATTCCCCTAAACATTCCCTGTATACTGTCTGGGAGGTAGCACAGGCCAGGGGCTGTCCCCAGTTGGCGTTTTATATGCAGGTATTGGGTTTTGGATGCTGTGAGTCTTTAATAGTACTTGCATGACCAGACTGTGCCAAGTAGGTTCAAGGCCAAAGAACGAGCCAGGATGCTGTTTACTTACTAGTATAGATTTGTCTTATTTTGTATTTGTCTTATTTGGCTATGGACAGCAGAATCAGGACCTAAACTGGTGGTATTAGAGCTAAATACAAGGAGGCAAAAGTCTGTTGATCCTCACTACACGTTTCCTCACTGTAATTTTTTTGTGGTGTGTACTGTGAGGATGATTTGAACAATTTCCTCTGAGCCCCAAAAGCAGACTAATGGACTGTTGAACACTTTGAATCTTCTTTTAAAATGTATTCAAGATGAAATACAAATTAGCCATGCCCGCTCATTTCACATGTCAAGTAATGATTCAGTCATTTAAGCCTACGATTGCTCAATTACTTGTTTTTGTTAGATACATTATTAATCAACAGACTATCCATGACATGATTTCATAAATCATTCTAGTTTGTCCATTCTGTCTAGCCAAGAATAATTCAGGTTTCATACCATACCTCACATATCTTCTTACAAAGGTTATATTTTTTCTGTCTTTCTCCAAGATGTTGAAATTGTAATTTCCTACTTCTGCATTAGAAGAACATCTGTGTGTGCTGGGTTAATTTTGCTTTAGCTAGCTGCTTTTTTCTAATCTATAAAGTTTGTTGAAACACAGTTTATAGTACAATTTTTTCATGAGACTTTTTTGTGGTTGACAGGGAAATTTAGAGAAGAATTTAAGGCAGCATTTTCTTGTTGCATCTTTGGCATTCGCAGTCACCATGATGAACGGCTCACCAGAGGTCGTGCCAGTACAGAGAGTCGGAAATCTTTGACCACCCAGATCAGCAATTTTGATAACGTTTCAAAACTTTCAGAACACGTTGTATTGACCAACATAAACACACTTCCAGCAAATGGTACTGCACCTATTACCCACTGGTAGTATACTTGTCCCTATGTCTTTTGATGCTGTGAAAGTAAAATTTAACTGTACATACAACGATATTTGAATATGAGCACAATGCAATGAGAAGGGTGTTTACAATTAATTAATTAATTTCTTACAACTGTAAGAAAAGTAACCTACAATAAATATTTTATAGAATATGCTACAACTTTGGTTATATATTGATGAAACAAAATTTCACCTCATTTATTTCAAAAGTTGAGTTGCAATTGGGGAGGGGGTAAGGTAATAATCTTTTATATAAATATTTTATTTGGATCCCTACTTCCTTTAGACTCCTAAGTAAATAAAGAACAGGTACCTGAAAGTATGAAAATAATTTTCCCTGCAGTTGCAATGTGTTTATAAACAGCTATATTCTACTCAGAGCTAATTCTCTGAAGTTGTGGTCTATTTTATAGCAAATATTATAACCAAAATTGGGTGTACAGATTGAACCACCTGAATGTCCTTGACTATTTCAAATGGTCTGCTTACCATGCATTCTGGTGTGAGTTGGGCTGATCAAATAAGAAATTCACATTAATTTCTTTTCTCACATTTTCTGTTCTTTTTCCTGTTGGGTGGGTTATTCTGTGTATTCAGGAACAGCTGGGAAGCCACTCTTGATTTTTCTCCAATACAAGGTTGATAAACAAATTAACACAGTCTGAAATGAAAGGCAGAAGTTGTTCAAGCTTTCCCAATTCTGGGTAAACACTGAAATGACTGTGCAATTTCCTTCTCTCCTAGGGATGTGAATGTTGGTTGTCTAGAAGTTATCTCAGACACTATAGGTTAGGACTATATAAGCTATATATTGATAACAGAGAAACTGGTATCTCCAAGGACAGCTAATCTGTTCCTAATATATATATAAAAAGAATTAAATAAATTACCTCTGAAGACGTCTGTTCTTTTCACTTACTATAGAAGGAATGTTTTTTTTCTGAATTCAGCTTGCTCTTCTCCAGTAGTGTTGCCATTCCTATATGTAAGGCACAAGCAAGGTCACAGCCATGAAACCCAGATGACAGCATGGCTGTAGATGATGTTTTACTCTATATCGATTATTTGTCATCATTCTCTTCTCCCTGCCTGTCCTGTGCTCATTGCAGGGGGGTTGGACTAGATGATCTTTAAAGGTTTCTTCCAACCCAAACCATTCTATGATTCTATGATTGACTTGTACACAGGAAGCTGTAGTGCTCTGCTGGTCACAGTGGCATCTGGATAAGGAGCCACAGTGCAATTTACCGAATAATGCATATTAAATAAGTAGTAGAACACATTAAAAATGTTTAAAAGTGAGAAAATAAAGATTTATGCATCAGAAATCCCCTTAGACTTCACTCAAGAAGTCTTCACTTAAAATTTGCAAGTGCAATTTGGAACATTTTCTGGCAGACCATTTTGTTAATAGATCATCACCTGCATAGTGTTCAGAGAGTGACAATCACAGGGGGAGCCAGTCAGCTACCTGATACAAACAGTAAAATAATCTTAAAATCTTTATTTTATCTTACAGGTATCCCAGCTATGCTCAGCCCACTGAAATCAGTGGAACTGCATCTCCACATACCAGGGATGAACATGACTTCAAATTTAGATGAAGCTGTGAGAGTTTCTGCAGAAGACACTGTCAACACAGAGAATGTAGAGTGGGACAAATTTGTCCCTAGCATAACTAAACTTACCGCAATGGAGTTACAGCAAGGATGACTTTGGCTCAATACATATAAGACCACCAGAGAATGGCACATGCTTTTAGCAGTATTACAGACTACAACAACTGGACAAAGGGATTCCTTCAAAATGACTGCCTCTCCTATTTCTTCTCAGTCTTACAGAAACCTACTTACCTCAGTATGAGCTAAAGAACATGTCTTTACAAGTCTTTTTAAAGATTGGATTGTATCATACTTTGTAAATACTGTAGGTATTTATTTTTATATATTTTAGATGCTGTGGAATGTTCTAAAATGCATCATATAAAGAACTCTAAGTATTTGAAAGAAGTCTCAAACATCATTTATTTATATCCTGTTTCTATAAATGAGTGACTTATTTACAAGGAATGCTTACTTATGCACTAGTGATATTCTGGAATTACTTTGCACTTCTTTTTCTGCTCATTCATTTGTAGTAAATTCTACGTTCTTTATGGAACTTTCACTTCAGATTGAGTTGGGGAGATTCCAGGCTACTTTTCTAAGCACAGACATGTTTCTAAGATGTGAACCCAAAGTGCTGCAAGTCACAGATATTTTCATAAGATTACACTAAATAGCCAATTATTTTTTTTCTTCAGACTCCAGTGCCTAAGAAGTAACTACTTAAATAAAACTTACATGATGCTTAAAGGTGCTATAAGCTCAAAATTCCTACTCAGGCCAATAGGAATAACAAGTGTCAGCACCCCTGAAGGACAGGACATTTTAACTTTGGTAGCTCATTTAATCCATAACGTCTGCAAGTGTTGCTCCAGAAGATCTCTGAGGATCTTTAAAATAGAAAACTTTGGTTATCTTGCTTGCTTTCACGATTTCTCTCTCAGCTGCCATTTAATACTAATGATACAAAAAATTAACATATTTATACGCCAAGAAAATGTTGACTTTTCAACAATTAAAATAAAATGTTTCTCTCTGGAAATTATAGAGTTGATATCTCATTGGACCAGTAGATCAAGTACTCACTTATCCATTTTTCATTTATGAGATAAGCTCCCTGGCCTGGGGCTTCCTACCATGCATTGTAATTTTTCTTCTTAAAGAACAAAGATGGTGCATCACTGGAGACTTGGTCTGCTAGGAGAACGTGGCCTATTGGTTAGAAAGAAGCTGATCTATAAGAACCTCAGCTACAATCTCCATGTGGCACTATTCTTGCATTTCAGTTAAGATTTTTCAAAAGGAAGGGTAAGATGGGAGGGAGGACTTGTTTTTCAGCAAAAAGCATTTGACATAGAAAGCAGACATTCCCACACACTCAAATGTTTCTGAAAAGCCAATTATTCACAGACAAGGTGTTATTTGATTAACTTATGTAAATATTTTTTCTAGGTTTTACTTTGACTGAATGTCATGCAATGTACTGTCTATCGTGACAGCTATAGTTTTATGAAGTGCTTAATCACTCTATGCTTTAGCCTTCCCCAACAGCTGTTTTACTTGACATTGTTGCAATTACTCCTAGTTTGCACTTGTGTAAAGTGAGAGAAGAATTTTTGCATTTGTTTGTATATCAAAGTTTTCTTTTTCTATTAGAAAAAGGAGAATATTCTTTTTCTATTAAAAAAAGAATAAGGAGAAATACATAAATGGAAAGAATGTTTAAACATCAAATAAAATCATAGGAATTCTTATATTCCTATTTGTAAGCTTAATTTTTGAGTATAGCTATTATGTCATTGTTATTTCAAGAAATTATTTTACTTTGTCTCTTCTAAGAAAAGAAAATCCAAATAACTGTGGGAAGTACATCCTTGTGAAAGGATTTGATTTCATAGCTGTTGCAATTCCTTTGTCATTAGGTGGCTATTTTTGCTCTTCAGCCACAGAAAATGTAGTATTCTTAAACTGTGTGCAACAAGATACAGTTTTTCTATATAATTTGAAATGATTGGACAAAGAGCTGCTGAATTAAAACATTACAGAAATGAGAGAATGGAATTTGAAAAGTCTTCAAATTTTTTATTTTGTTCTGATATAAGTAAATAAAAAATCAAAAAGTTAAAAAATGGTATAGTAATCTAGCTGCAAAATAATTATCAGTGATCATTTAATTGTGCCATAAAAAGTTGCCTCAACCCACTGCTGAAAAATATCCATTATGTCAAAATTTTGCAAACCTATACTTTCCTTTCGGAAAATGTATTTTTAGCTTCTTCTTGAAGAGAGAGCAAACATGTAGAACGTAAATGGTTACCTAAGAAAACTTTGTTGGTATAAAAGGGGGGTATGTATTTTTTTCAAACGTAAAAGGTCACGGGTGACTGTGGAACACCAGCAAAATTCTCACGCCTTGTCAGGTGTGTTGCCCAGATCCCTGTGAGATGAACGGGGAGGGAAAGGGTACAGTATTTCTAACTCGGGCCACCTAACAAACAACTAAAATAGTAATGTTACTGATGCTTATGGAAAAAACGTAAGTAGCATCTTTCTAAAGGGGGGTTGAATACCACCTGCCAACACAAATTGTCTTCTTTTTGCTGCTACCTTAATGCCAATGGGATAAATTGTGTTAGTCAATCTGAGGTAAGAACACCACTAAAGGTCATTGGCAGTTTTTGGGTCCTGTAGGTCTCCTGTGACATGTTAGAAATGGAAGTTCTGGCATTAATTTTCTCTTTTGTAAGATAAAAATTTCTCTTTTGTTCTCTTTGTTCTCTTTTCTTATTTTCACTTAGATCCCCACAATTAAAATATTCCAACATTCCTAGCAATTTCTTTTAGCCATAACTTTAACTTAACAGTACTTTTTGTGTGGAGACTATAAATAAAAGATGAGACATTCATTGACAAATGATTCTGGGTTTTTCTCTGGCCAGATTTTTGTTGAGTAAATAACATGTCTTTGAGACACAAGTGATACAATCAGAGTATATCTAAGATTTGAAATTCTAAGGATAGGTAGAAAGTGTTAACTTGCCAGAGAATATGGTTATCAAGCTAAAGATTGGTTAAATATGGCTATCAAGCTAAAGATTTTGTTATTTTGATGAAACGATTTTTCATTCAAAAATTTCTGATTTTTTGAAATAAATATTTTTTCTTAAAATATTCATACGTATTTATTTCTTTAGTTTTACAAAATTTGAGAAATACCTAGACATTTTCTTCTTTAGCTCAGATATGTTTTCAGGCACCATTTCATTAGAAAATCTTCATAGGAATTTAAAAAATCTGTTGTTTACCTGTGTAAAGTGGTGAAGGGCTTTTTGCCAGTTCTAGGACCTTTTACTCCAGAATGATCCAAATATTTGGATACATTCAAAATATTATCCAGCTGGATTTATTTTTGAATGAAAATAAGCACTGGGAGTTTTCAGTAAAGATAAACCCAGTAGCGAGCAATGGATATTAATGGAGATAGAAATGGCTGTGAGAAGAGAGGGTAAGATTTTAAGAGCAATATGGAATTTAATGCCTTTTGCATGTGACAGAAATTAAAGCATCTTAAAGAAGCTTCTGGGCTTCTTATCCATCAAAAAAGGCCAGGTGAGGAATGAGCATTTCTTATCCAGTCTATAAATATTGAAAATGATCTGAAAGCTGCGCTTTAATTGGGTTTTGTTACCTCTAGCTGCTTTGGTATTCTAATATTTCCACTAGCAACTCAGGAGCATAGAAATGACATTCTCATGCCATTGTTTCTGCTTGGTCATAGCATCATTAGACATAGAGTTTAAATCACAACATATTTGTTCCTGCATACCTAAATTGTTGTGCCACCATCACTCTGGTACTTTGCTTCTCAACACATTTCACAGTCTTAGAGGTCTGATATCCTGACCTCCTTCTCCTTTCCTGTTGTCACTGTAGTGAGAAGCTTGTGCCCTGCAAGTCACAGTGATTGCAAGATAATTTCTCCCCTGCTCCACCTCCAAAAACGCATTTTTTTTCCTTTTCTTCTGGACTGCATAGAGGACCCCATCTCATTCTCTGATATTAGCAAAACTGATGCATGTCATTAACCTGGAGAGTGCAGTATAGGAAGGAGAGTACACTAAACGTTAGCTTAACTCAGCCCTCACTGTAAGATGCATTGCAACCTACTGTTGCATGTTACAATGGATTAAGGCCAAGGCAAATTTAGCCTTCCAACCCAAAATTTGTCTCACAGCTAAAATTATATTCATCTCTCAGGCTATTCCTTTTACCTGACAATAAGGTTTTTTTCTGGCTGTTGGATATATTGGATAAAATAGTATTTTATTTTATTTTATTGAATACACTTTCCAAAAAAAAAAAAAATCAAGTATTCAGCAATGTCAGCATTAAGAATTTAAGTAAAGAATGTAATAAATTAACTAAGTTAAAATCTGAGTTTAAAAAAAAAAAATAAATTATATGCAAGGTTGAATTTCCTGAGCTAAGCAAAAAATATGCAAAACCTGGACTTGGCTCAAGTTTTGCTTTGCAAATAGGGACAGAATTTCACCCACTGTATCTCTATCTCTGCTAGCTATGTTGGAAGTTTTATAGTGTCTTTCTGTTTTAAGCATCCAAGGACCAAATCCAATTAAAAATGTTCTGTATGGGATAAGCAACTTGTGAAAACAAGACTCACGAGCAGCATGGAGAAATCAATAGGAATCTGTTGTTTACTCCTGCTTCCAGTGCAGAAGCAAAGGGCATCCGGTGAAGCCAGCAGGTGTATGCTTGTATGATTTATAGTTTATTTATTTTTACTAAGTACCAAGTCAGCTGCTGAGTTTTGTAAGGCAAACTGGTTTTGGATGTATTTTAGTGAAACTCCTGAAGTTAGACCCGTAGTCCAGTACGTCTCTGGACTACAGACTATTATTTGTTCCTCTGGTCTGCTGTCCAACATGCTCCATAGCTCCTCTTTCTCCTTCATAGATCGTGATCCTACTCGACATCTGAGATGAAAAAAACCAAATTCACTTCTAAAATGCATTGAAAAGTGCCTACAGAAGATGATCAGACATAGCAGCAACAGGCATTTTCCAGGGAAACTATAGGCAGCAGCCAGAGGCTTGCTCTGTTGGTTTCTCCGGAAATCAAGTGGGAACTGAATGCAGAGGGAGTGCCAGATCCCGGGAAAGATGCCCCAGGACCACGTCTCATCTAGGCGCAGTCCAGCTTAACCGTCATGGCAAAAAGAGAGATGCGAGCAAAGGGGGTAACAACGGCAGCAAAGGAAGCTCGCGGGGGGGGGCTTCATCAGCTGCTCCTGGCCGACAGAGGCGGGCAGAGGAAGACCCAGAATTTACCGCGGGGGTGACAGCCCTGCCCCGCCGCCCTTTGCCGAGGCCTTGTCGGCACGACGCCCGCCCGCAGCCCGCCCCGCGCGGCCGGCGCTGCCGGGGGCCGGGGCGGGCCGGGGCGGGGCCGGGGCGGGGCCGGGCGCTGTCCCCGCGGCGGGTGCTGAAGGGGCGGCGCCGCCGGCACCGGCCGCCCGGCGCCACCCGCTCGGCGCGGAGCTGCAGCCGCCGGCGGCCGGCCATGGCCGCGCTCCTCTGCCTCGGTAAGTGCCGCGGGAGGCGGGGAGGGAGGCAGCCCCCAGCCTCGCCGGGACCCTCGCTTCGCCCTGCGCCTCCTGGCCTCTCCCCTCCGCGGGATCCCCTCGCAGCTCCCGCCCCTTGCTCCTTCTCCTGGGGAGCCTCAAGGCGGGGGCGAGCGGGTACCTGGCGGGGGTTCGCAGCAGCCTGCGACGTCCAGGCCCTGCGGCTGGGCGCAGACGTCTTCAGCCCGGCTCCGGGTAGCGTGTCTGAAGCGGGAGGTAAGGCAGGGTAGCAGCGCCGGCACCGATAGGAAGTTGGACCGGCGAGGAGACCCACGGATGGGATGCCTTGTCTAAATAAACAGCCACTTGTTTGCTAAGTGGAAAGCGTTTAGTGCTGGCAGTGCTACCCAGAGGGCTATTGACATTTCCCTTTGGGTCTCAATGGCGAAAAAGGGAAAATCAACAAAGCTGGTACAGAAGGAGTTGGTAGAAGAGAATACATTGAGACAAGTATCTTTTAATTTCTTTTATTTTCCTTTTCCCCTCTCTACATATTGTATACATGCTGCTTCTCTCTTTAACATCCCACTACTTTAAACTCATATTCCACTGTTAAAAACATTCTGTAGGTAGTTCTGCCCCAGGTTTTGTTAGAATAAAGTTGTCCTTTATCACTTTTCAACTATATTCAAACTATATTCAACTATAGTTTGCCTTTCTCCTTTGGAGCTAGCTATCTTGCTGCTCTTGCAGTTGGATAAAAACCACAGCTTGGTTTCCCATTACTCATTATTATCTGCTAGCTAATAATTCTGAAATCTTGGGAGAAACACTGTAATTCCTCCGTTCCTCAGTTCCCAATCTGCAAAATGAAGGTGCTAAAATGTCCCTTTTTTGCCCCTTTTCACTTTAGACACCAAATTATTCAGAACAGGGAATTTTACACCTACCCGGTAAATCAATAGACACCTGTACAAAAATACAGACACCTGTAGAAATCTAAATTTATGTAACTTCATATCAAAATGGATCCCTCTAAAAGTTTTAGCTACAAACTAACTCTTAGATGCCCTGAACTCTTCTAAGTAGAAACAGTCGCTGAGTACTCCAAACACTAGAGTAAATAACTGAAGTGAATGACTAAAGTAATAACTGCCAATTTAAGCAATTGTATAAGCTACAGTGCCCTGGATTCTAAAATCATATAGGCCCATTTGTTTCATGTAGGCTTGCCACAGTATGTCCCCTGTGTGCTGCGGAGGAAACAAAAGACCATCCACAGTACATCATTAGATCTGGAGAAGCCCTTTCTTAGATTGAATTAGCTTCAATCATAGATTATGCCACTCAGCTCTTTATTTTGCAAAAGCATCTCCTCCTTTTTGTGGGCACAGTTTCCAGATGGGCTTGAAATAAACGCACTCTGAAATAATCCTTACAAAGGAGCAGGAGCTGCTAATTGGCTGTTTAATCAGCCCTACTTTGACTATTCATTTTCAGCCACTGGTTCTGAAAAGCTGTCTTAACAGGAAGGAGACAGCACAGAGTCTTTGCGCTGCAGATCCTAATCAGATGCGTAAATCTTCCGTCGTGTTAGTACCTACAACATAGGTAAATGGTTATCCAGCAAAATACCCTTTCTTAAAAAGTTCCTGGGTTTGTAATTTTGCATTGTCTTATATATACAGTCATTTTCACCTGTAAGGTATATGGCAACCTTTTTTTCTCTGTCATCTGAATAAATAGTGAGTAACTTCACAATTAGAACTTTTGGAGACAGTCCCAGGACTAAAATGTTGTCATAATGAGCCAAAATTGTCCCTTTGGATGGGCCAGCTGCACATTCCTCAATGTCAAGGGGCAGGAGCCATTTCTATTGATCAGTCTCCCAGGCTGACTGGCAGAAGCAGCCTAAAAGCGTGTTTCAGGCTGAAAATCACTGATCTCCCAACCAACCATGCATAGATCTGAGACCTGTCAGGAATATGCACAACTGGGAAAGGGTTAGCACCAGCTTCATTCACCTCCTTATGGTAAGCACATGTGGCCTTTTCTGTGTCTCTGGGGCACACTAGATGCTATTGCACCTGTCAGTTGTAAAGTATTAAATGTTGCTTCATCTTTATCAACATGCGTCCAGAAAGCGTTCCCAACGGCAGCACTATTGTATCACAGGTATGCGTCATTTCCAGAAGGGATGGCATCACCCCTAAGCAGTAGTGGCTCTTTAAGATTATTAAGAGTGATATTTGATATTTCATTTCTTATTTCTCAAATGTATCATTAGAAACATTTCATTTCTCTGGATAAGGTCTGGACGAGCCCTGAGGGAATATTTCATGCCTCTTGCAGATGATGTTTAAGGATTTAAACAGTGCTGGAAATTCCTCAAATTCCACATGAACTTGCCTGAACATAAGGAAAAAAAGGAGATGTGGTCTAGAAGATGCTGTGTCTTTCAATACCTAAGGAAAACACTCCCATCAGGTGTTCAGCAGCTAGTTTGATAAGGCCTGAAATCAGTGTCTGAAACTTAATTTTATAGAAAATTAAGACGCATGGTTACAAATTAGAGGTTGTGTTACCATGGGAATGTTGATGAAAGAGCTAAACCCCAAATTATTTGTCTTTTCTTAGCAAGGCAATTTAATTTTCTACTGATAAGCCAGAGGTGGTGCTGATTTAAAATTCTTTACCTTGAAACCTCATATCAGTCTTCAGTTTCAGAACTTTTTTATGCAATTAACATGGTCTTTAGGTTCAGTGCACTCAGGGAAGCAGATAAAGACAGAAATGTTGGGTTTGCTTTCAAGAAATGATGCATCTGTGAAGTAAAACAAAGAGAGTGAAGAGTATTGTATCATGAAATAAAATATCATTTATTAACTAACAGTTGTGTAGCTGTCAAATCTCTTTCACATGGTCTATTCACAGGAATTCCTGTGTAGTCTCTAGCTTGATGAAATTGCAGTCCAAATAAAATGCTGTTTCCTCTGAATTTTATGCTGTTTTCCTTTCTATAATTTGTTATGGATCTCAGAACTGCACTCATTTCTATATATCTATGGACTGATGTCATATATAGCTATGGTTGATATAATACTGGGGTAAAAACAATACAAAATATGCCACACTGCAACTTTGAAAATTTAAAATTTAAATTTAATTTTCCAGTTGTGAAAGTGAGGAAGAGTTTTATTCTGTTAAAAAGTAACTTGGTAGAAAATTTGAATCCATAGATGAACTACAGTAAATTATATTGTTATAATCTAAGTGTAAATGAAAAAGCTCAGTACAATATCTTTTGTATTAAATAGGCATTATGTTCTGTTTTTACAGTGTTGTTCATGTACTTCACAAGTATATCTACTGCCCAGACTACTGACTGTCTGCACTTGAGAGAGCAATGTATAAATGCTGCAAATGGATGTGAGAGTGTCTGGAATGTTGTTGAAGATGTCTGCAATATTTCAGGTAATTCTTTATGGTGTACACAGCTTTATTTTGAATTGCTGAATGGTTGCATATTCATAATTTATTATAATATTGCTGTGGTAAGTGAATGAAGTCAGTGAGATTTCAAAGGGAATATGATGGCAGAAGACAGTCAACTTCTGAAATCCTTGACAGTAGCCAATACTATTTTCAGTAATAGTCACACTGTCACTTCAATAAGGTGATAAATGAAATTTCTGGATTATGAACAAAGTCAGAGTCTGAACCAACACAAGAAGTCTGAATTCAGCAGAAATTATGCTCTTGTGGGATCCCATTAAACAAAGCCAGCATGCAGCTGGAAAAAAGTTCCAACCTTACTTTCCATACTTTGGAGGAGTTGATCTGCTGCCTCTCTGGAAGTGTCCAACGTCAGGTTGGATGAGGCTTTGAGCAACGTGATCTAGTGGAAGGTGTCTGCCCATGGCAGGGGGGTTGGAACTAGATGATCTTTAAAGTCCCTTCCAACCCAAACTGTTCTATGATTCTGTGATCTATGATCTCACACAATACCCAAAACAATGTAGTAGTTAGTTAGAGTAATGTTTAAATATTGTATTAGAATAAGAAACAAATCAAATAAAGCATGCATCAAAGAAAGTTGCATTGTAGGGAGGCACATTGTATTTATTCAGTGAATAGTACCTACATGTCAGGGTGATTAACCTGCAGGGAGTGATGGTACAATAAAGTGCAGGTTACGATGTGACTAAGCCTCTTTGAATTGTTAAACAGATTCTCACATAAATGAAATCAGAAAATCAGTCTCTGTCTCTCTTTATTGCACTTCCAAAGCTCGGTGCATCATTTCCAAGTAAAGTATGTTTTAAGTGGGGGAAGACCAGGTATTATAAGTTTGACCTGAAACTCATCCTAATCTCTGTTGTCGTTCAGATGATCTGTTCCTTTCACCGAAGGCCTATTATCTTCTTGAACAAATCTTGGGTATCAGTCACCATCTCTCTCTTTCTTTAAATCCCTCCAAGACCTTGCTGTTAAATGTTATTCATTTGCCAGGTGCTGTGAATATGGAAGGGAGAAGAAGACTGGCAGTACAGTGTGGTAGTGTCATTAGACCAAGCTAGTAATGACACATTTGTTGACTGATAAATGTCAAGGGCCTTGATCTGCCAAGGCTACATCAGTACCAGCAAATGAAATGGGCCAGGGACTATTTTCTGGCCCTGAGTTCAACTGTCATGGGATAGCATGTATCCATACAACTAAACTGTCTTACCCCCCGCACTGGCTGCACAAAACTGCCTTTTGGGAGTGACTCCAGCCCCATGCTATCTTCACAGTCTAGCTGGCTTGGTCCAGACCGGGTACCATGCAAAAGTGCAGCAATATAGACACAGTCTCTTGCCATTAGCCTAGCCTATGCCTTGGTCCAGTTCATAAATGCAGCCAAGGGTATTTAGGTACATAACTGCCATTTCTAGCAACTTAATTCCGTAAGACAGGTTCTCCGTCACTGGGAATCAGAGGTATCTATATCTCCACGGAAACCTCCCTTCTCCTTATATTGACATTATTTGAACAAAACCAGCCATGTCGTGATCCCATAATCTTTTCTGAGCCTCAGCTGCAGCAGAGTTGATAAAGTGAATGTCCCTCTGCCTGTCTTGACGTCAGGACCCAGTCTCACGTTTGGTCTGTGTGGGAAGCCAGGCAGCAGAAGATGCTGCCTGACTTCATGGTCAATAACCCATTGCTAGAAGATTCACCTGCAGTGTGAGCTACCTGAATGCCTCTGTCTGTCTGATTTGTTGTGGAGATTTGAACCCAAGTATCCCAAGTCACGAGGCAGTATTCAAAATAATTAGAGCAGAAAATTTTCTGAGGGGTCCTTCTTAGTGTGTCCTGTTCCAGATACATATCTGCTTTGCATAGAACGGCTGAATGCTTTTAAGAACAGAGAGAGTAAATGAAAAATACATGATAACCTAATGGTTACAACAGTCCCCAAAGGAACTGGGCTTCAGCTCATGTTCTATTGAGTTTTTAAATATTTTATGTGAAGTGGAACAGTTTCAAAAGATATGGCTGCTGTTTCAAAAAAAGTGTTGGAATATGCAGTACTTTCAGGCTCAAGACAGTGACCTAAAGATGAGCTCTCTAGAACCAAACCTCTTCCCCAAATCAGAAGTTGAATTTGCTCCTCTCACATCATTCACAAAGGTGTTAGCACCAAGACTACTTGATATAAAGATCAGGATTTGTACTGTAGCCTATTCTTCGTCATACCCTGCAACCAGATGAAGTGAGCCAGCACGATGACTTCTGTGGTCTCCCTTTGGATTTGTTGCATTGTCCCAGAATATGCCATTTCCCTCACTTTTTGTCCTATGTGCTTATTCTCTGATATTAATGGTATTTGTAACTGGGTCAGAAAAACCTTCTGCAAAATAAACTCTTGTGATTGCTTGTTTGTTTTTCCATCTGTACATTTCCTTAGGATAATAGCCTTTGGCAAGGACTCTCCAGCATTGCAGGGCACTCAGATATTGTGTTGGGTCTAGGACAAATTATTCTAAATGTGTTTATTAGGTGCCATGACCCCAGAGGGTGTAAACCCACAGTCAGACAGCTGATGGTACCTCTCAAAGAGCCTGCAGAAACAGCGACAGAAAATCTACTAGCAGCATTATTAGTAAGAATAACATTGTACTCTCTGTCAAAAGTACCCTACATGTGCAAGACTAAAAACTTCATGGATAAGCTGTATGTATGAATGGAAAAGGCCCTTCAGTGCTGAGCAGCAGCGTGTTAGCTGGAGGCAACAGGCAATGGGGCAAATATTCCTTTTGCTAGTTTCATTATGAAAAACCTAACTACAAATTATAATTATACTCCTGCTCTGTGGTATGAGTTCAATAACTCAGTCCCTCGGTCTGTAACCTCCAAGTTAAATGTGTGCATTATCAGGAACTCCATCTTTTGTTCTTCAGAGCAGGTCTGGGGGTACTCTCCAGATGACTAAGTCACTCCTTTCTCTGTCAAACAGTCCATCACTGCTCCCCTACTACTACAGCAGCATTTTCAGAGTCTCAGTTTATAGTCCTCTGAGTCCAATCCTTCTTTCACTTCCTTTTCTATGCCAAGATGCACTGGAAAAAGAAGGGGGTGAATGAGTCACCTTCCAGATCAGGATGGAAAAGACTGAAACATTTAATTTTGATGGAATCAAAAGTTTTCACTTTGAAGATGTCAGAAATGTTTCATCACTGCAGAATGAAGATTTTAAGGTTTGGATTTTGCTGGTTTTTTCTTCTTTTAGTTCACTGATAAAAAAAATAGAAATTTCTGAGCTCTGATTTAACCATGAGTATACATTTTCTTAATTTTTCAGAACCGGAAACATCTGGGTTCAAAAGAAAAAAAAATCTCAGATTCCTCAAATATTAAGGAATCACATTTTGAATTAGATTTGGAAGTAAGAGTTTATTCTTCTTAGAGAAACAGGATCATTGAGGTTGGCAGGGATCTCTGGAGATCTAGTCCAACCCCCCTGCTCAGGCAGAGTCAACTGCAGGCTGTCTTCCCGGATGGTGTCCAGTTGGATTTTTAATATCTCCAATGATGGAGGTACCAAAACCCCCCTGGGCAACTTCTTCCACTGTTAGACCACCCTCATATTAAAAAAGTTTTTTCTGACCTTTAAATTGAATTTCTTTACTTCAGTTTGTACCTGTTGTCCTGTTACTGCATACCACTGAGGAGTCTGTCCCTGCCTTATTCACCCCCCTCCCATCAGGTATTTATACACACAGATATGTGTATTGCTACGCTCCTGAGCCTTCTCTCCGCCAGGCTAAGCAATCCCAGCTCTCTCAGCCTCTCCTCATAGGACAGATGCTCCAGTCCATTGATCACATTTGTGGCACTTTGCAGGAGCCACTCCAGTATGCCCATGTCCCTCTTGTCCTCAGGAGCCCAGCACTGGACACAGCACTCCAGATGTGGTCTCACCAGTGCTAGAGGGGAAAACCCAGTACTTTCCTCTGCAGTCTTCAGATGCAATTCCCACTGAGATGACTGAAGAGCTGACTGTGCAAGAACAGAGATTGTCACCCTGGAAGTGTCAGCTTCTACTCTGTCATGTTTCTGTCTGTGGTCCCATGTATATAGTTTACATACATATAAATAAATCGAATTATGAATAATGGCTGCCAAGTATTAGGTCAGAGAGCATTTTTTGTAAATGCCTTGGAAGCATATGTATAAGCTAAAATATATTACCTAGAACTAATCAATGGTAAAGCAACAATAATTGAAAACCAGCAATAAAATATTTTCTGCTGTTCATCACAGCTGAATCAACACAGTATACAAACAGACCAAAACTGATAATAGGTTATTTCCACACAGCTTTCAAGAGGCCAGGCAAGGGAACCCCATAAATCTGATGTGCTTCCTGATTCTGTCTCTGCCCTTTGTATGTTCATAGCCCCACAACCTACCTCTCACCCCTGGTTGTCAGCTTGCTCTGATTCAGCACAGTGTGTTCACCGCGCACAGGGCCGCTCTGAACATAGCCCCTGTACCTGACTCCTAACCACAACTTGTTAGTGTCATGAAGACAGATGAGCTAAGTGAGGCCGGGGTGCTGCATAAAATATACTGGGTTTTGTGTTTCTTGTTCTCCTACCTCTACTCACCTCCACCCTTGAAGTATCCTCAGGACCTTGAAGAAGACAGTAATAAATTTTGTAAATTAGCTAATTTTTACACAAGCCCCTCCTGATCTGTGTTGCTCTTTTTTTACCCCTGGAATTTGTCCTCCTGAAATTGTCTCCTGAAATTCTTTTATTATCCCTTACTCACTTGATAAAATATGGAGTAGAATATCCACCCACCCGTCTCCATGGGCCTCCATAGTTCCCATTTCACCACATACTTTTCACCCTATCTTTATGCTCAGGGAGTGTCCTATGTCTATGACCTTCAGTAGATCTTCTGAGCTCCTTGGCTACTGGAAAAAGAAAGAAATGTGAGGGCTAAGGTTCAGGGTCATGCTCTACTTCTAAAAATCTGGAAGGCAAGTTGGAGATGGGATTGGAGGGATACAGGCAAGCCTGGGCACCATCACTTCCTCCTTTGCTGATACAAGAGCTGAAGTGGGAGCAGAGGCTGGGAACTGTAGCTCTTGCTGGACTGCGACATCCCCCTGTAGCAGTGCACATTTTAATACATCGCCAAACCCTCCTTAGTCAGCAACAGCAACTGGAGAAAGGGCAATGCAGACACTGTGTGAAAAAGGATTTTGGGGTGGCAGGTTGGGGATGTGCACTCTGGAATAGCTGATACTCATTCCTTCAGGCACAGGCAAAATGCACCGTTTCCTCTTACAGGCCTTCACCTACACTGCTTTCCCCTGCTATTTGGGTCAACAACATATAAATGACATTAAAACTCCAATCACATTAAAGCTTGTCCATGGCAGGGGTGACACATGGCTACTAGCTTTGCAGTTTTACTAGAGTACATGGTCTCTGCTGCTCCATACTAGTCACAGGGAAGCAGCAAGGCAAGAAGCCAGACATCACTGTTGACAGGGCGGAGACAATAGCATATGTGCTCAGTAGATTAAAAACAATCCTTGTGCTGCCCTGTGACCAGCCTGGATCTTAAGAGCCACATACTCCTTATGCTGTATATTGAGAGATACTTAATATCCATGAACCAAAGAGAGGAAATGTGCTGGTTTGAGGACCTGCATACCTGTTTTGACAAGGTAGACCATAGCTTTCACAAAATAAAACTTTCTTAAATGGTATTAAACTGCTTCTTATGTAACTTTCTTAAGTAACTTGTAACTTTCTTAAGCAACTTGTAACGTTCTTAAGCAATAATAAGTAATGAAATACTTTTAAAACCATTAGTCCATAAAGTAGAGCATTGATTGATTTATCTTTGTACCACAAACCAGTACATGCTCTTTATTTTTGCTACATATACATGGAAAGTATGATCTGACAGCCTGTCTGAGTGTCTTTGTCATTGAGTCCAAGTGCACATGCAAGCAACGGGCTTGAAACTGGATTGGCAAACTAAGGTTTCTGCATTTTTTTTATGTTAACTTCTCTCTCATTTTTATTATTAAAAAAATTAAAAATCAGAATATTCTTGGACTACTTTAAATTTGTTGTCATTGCCAAACTTAGGCAGTGAAGTTGTTCTATAGGGCAGCAGTCCAAGGGCATATCCAAATGGCCAGGCATATGTAGGCTCTGCCATCCTCATGTGAGTGAGGGATCTGAACCAGAGATGACATCCCTCAGCATGGGGTTAGCATCATCATTATCACAGGACTGTGCCTGCCCTCTTACATCCCCTCCCTTACTCCGTTACTTGGCAGTACCTTAGCCTGCACTGTGAATTCCCGTCCCTGTATCAGGTATCTCATTTCTACACAGGACCAAGTTGAGTATTTCAGTGCCTCGGTTCAGGATGTGCTCCTAGACTCCTGTGCACATTTTTAGTTTGGTCTCTGTACCTCATCTGCCTAGAATAAAAGGTATGAGTTTAAGGTTTTACGTCCTTTGGAAATGAGAATAGAAACAGATGTTCTGGCAATGGGTCAGATCAAATAAAAGAAGGCAATATCATACCCACAACTTTATTATATCAGTCTGAATATTATTTAAAATTTGTAAATTATGACAGGTTTTCAAAGAAAACTAAGTTCAAACCATCTTCTCTTGGCAAAACATATTATTTTTGTGCTTCAATTGAATTGTTTTATGTAACCATACGCCTTAAGCATTCATAAACATTAACAACATTATAATTTTAATGGTAAGTTCTAGGTAATAGATGCAAGGCAGAAGATGCTATTGGTTGTAATAGAATCATCCAGGTCCTGGCTGACGAATACCCGGAATTTAAAAACTGTGCCTGCACTACAGATGATCTCTGTAGCATCGCGACTTTGCTTGGGAAACAGTGCAGCATTGATAAAGGTAACTAAACATAAAGATTTGATTATGAAGAACAAAAAGAAATATATAATTTTGTAACCCTCATTTTAACTGGATTCAAGTTTCTTTGCATATTTCTCAAATCTGGTAATTCCCCCCCAAATTAGTTTTGTCTTCTCTATGATATTCACACACCAACATGCATATGAAAGCAATGCCATATGGGCTTTAAAATAAACAAAACCAATAAAAGGCATGTGAGAAATTCAAATGGTTTTTAAAGCTCTTGCTCAATGCAGTGAAAAGCAAGAGTTAAAATACTATGTGTGTTGAGGGCTACTTGTTGCTCAAGGAGGCTTAAGCGCCACTGGATCTATGTTATGTATAGAGAGTCACGTCCAGCCACCTTGTGAATGGGAGTGTGGGTGAATGGGGATGCACAGCTGTGCAGTTGTGTCACACTGTGTTACAGGAGCATCTTCACTACATCTAGCAGAGGTTACTAGATGTGGGAAACACAGTTACTGCCTTCATAAAGCTGTACTTAATATATTAAGTGCATCCTTTTTAAAATTCCATTGTAATCTATGGGCCCAACTCCTTTAAATTTATTTTTTGTTATCCTGAGAACTCTTTTCCCTTCAGAAAACCTATTTCTATAATTGATAATTACTTGGTGCATGAAAGGCTTGCATTTTCTGATCCAGTCTCCTGGAGTAGTGATTAGCAAAGCTGACATGAGAGAGGTAAAATCAGCCAGTGAATGAGAGTCTGGAAAGTGAGCCTCGAGCTTGATTCTCAGCTCTGATTCATCACTCCCTGCTGGCATCAATCAGCGTACAACATATAGCAGTAGAATATATGGCTTTATTGCAGCAGAAATAGTAGCATCCTGATCCATTACTCCTTGCCCCAAACAAGAAGAGTGGGTATCTAAAACCTGATGTTGATGTCATTAGAACAGTTGCTTTTGCTTCTAGCAAAATGAAGTAATTTTATATTTTTTGCTGATTGAGATTACATTTCTCACCAGGATAGCAAAAAGTTTGGATGGAGTTACACTAGTTATCGGTTTTACCTACAGATGATAGCTTATGGTGTTGTTAGATACTTTCAGGAGCAATTCTCCCTGTTTATCTTAAATGACTATTTTAGGTAATGAATGAACCATCTTCTGGAATTGCCATTCTCTCTTTACAAATTATGCATCGAATTAAGATGATCACCCATGATATGTCCAGTCTGTAGGTGCTTAAAATTATGAAATGAATCCCTTGATGCAGTAATTTTAGTGAGGGTTTCTTGTACTACTGTTAGCAGCTGAATTGTTAAAGTAGACCGTATTATACAGCTGCCAGGACACAGAGAGCATGAGGAATATTCATTAGTCTGCAAGGCTCTGAAATTATTATGTATTTACATACAGCTCAGAATGAAACTAGGGCTGTTTCAGTAATTTTATTGCATTAAGACAATTATCCTGTTCCTGAGTTTGTTTTGAGCTGACCAGGGATGATGCTCCATCTTCCATTTGATTTATATCTCTGTTTGTACCTATGTGTACAGAATATTTGGAAACTTCCTCAAGATCAGATACTGAACTGAGTTTTAGGCAACACAGAAACCCCAAAAACCAAAGACACCCAGAAGAATTAGAGAATGACTGCAGTATTGCAAAACAACGCTGTCGAGAGGACCCTTACTGCTTTTTAGTGTACAAGAGCTTCCAGCGAGCATGCCAGGTGGACGCAGCAAAATGCAGGCTCCCGATGGTCAACCAGGAGTGTTTGTCAGCATGGAAAGAACTGAGGAAAACAGTGCTGGGAGAGTGCAAGTGCTCAGAACCACTTCAGATGAGATGCATTAAAATATGGAAGGGAATATTTAACAACCCTTGTTTACAATACTCTCAAGAGGGCCAAGCTTCAGCAGCTAGTGAAAATGATGATGAAGATGATCATGACGATGATGATGATGACATTGATGATGAGAAAAATCAGGACATTGACACAGGTTAGTGGTATTCCAGAAGTCTGAATGCTTTCATATATAGCAGTAGTGTGCACAAGTCTGTGAAAAAGGTTTTCTTAATCATTTGCAGTTTAACATTGGAAACAGGATAGTTTTAAGAGGCTTATTTAGATGCGAATGAATAATCTGAGAGCAAAATGATGGCCTGAGTGCAAATACTATTGTCCTTCAATGTGTTAATTTGATACAACCTGATTCAAATCAGTCCCTTTTAGTATTACACTATAACTATAAACAATATAATCATAGAATCATAGAATCATAGAGTTGTTTAGGCTGGAAAAGACCTTGAAGATCATTCAGTCCAACTGTTAACCTAGCACTGCCAAGTCCATCACTAAACCATGTCCCTAAGCACCACATCTGCACTTCTTTTGAATACCTCCAGGGATGGTGGCTCAACCACTTCCCTGGGCAGCCTGTTCCAATGCTTGACAACCCTTTCAGTGAATTAAAATTTCCTAATATCCAATCGAAACCTCCCCTGGTGCAACTTGAGGCCATTTCTTTTTGTCTTATGGCTTGTTACTTGGGAGAAGAGGCCAACACCCACCTCGCTACAACCTCCTTTCAGGTAGTTATAGAGAGCAATAAGGTCTCCCCTCAGCCTCTGCTTTTCCAGGCTAAACAACCCCAGTTCCCTCAGCCGCTCCTCATAAGACTTCTGCTCTAGACCCTTCACCAGATTCGTTGCCCTTCTTTGGACACACTCCAGCACCTCAATGTCTCTCTTGTAGTGAGGGACCTAAAGCTGAACACAGCATTTGAGGTGCGGCCTCACCAGTGCTGAGTACAAGGGGACTTCCCTAGTCCTGCTGGCCACACTATTTCTGATACAAGCCAGGATGCTATTGGCCTTCTTGGCCACCTGGGCACACTGCTGGCTCATATTCAGCCAGCTGTTGACCAATACTCCCAGCTCCTTTTCCACCAGGCAGCTTTCCAGCCACTCTTCCCCAAGCCTGTAGCGTTGCATGGGGTTGTTGTGACCCAAGTGCAGGACCCAACACTTGGCCTTGTTGAACCCCATACAATTGACCTCAGCCCATCGATCCAGCCTGTCCAGGTCCCTCTGTAGAGCCTTCCTACCCTCAAGTAGATCAACACTCTCACCCAACTTGGTGTCATCTGCAAACTTAGTGAGGGTGCACTCGATCCCCTCGTCCAGATAATTGATAAAGATATTAAACAGAACTGGCCCCAACACAGAGCCCTGGGGAACACCACTTGTGACCAGCTGCCAAGCGGATTTAACTCCATTCACCACAACTCTTCGGGCCTGGCCATCCAGCCATTTTTTTTACCCAGCAAAGAGCATGCCTGTCCAAGCCATGAGCAGCCAGTTTCTTCAGGAGAATGCTGTGGGAGACAGTGTCAAAGGCTTTACTAAAGTCTAGGTAGACAACATCCACAGCCTTTCCCTCATCCACTAAGTGAGTCACCTTGTCATAGAAGGAGATCAGGTTAGTCAAGCAGGACCTGCCTTTCATAAACCCATGCTGACTGGGCCTGATCGCCTGGTTGTCATGTACATGCTGCATGATGGCACTCAAGATGATCTGCTCCATAACCTTCCCAGGACTAAGGTCAGACTGACAGGCCTGTAGTTCTCCGGATCCTCCTTCCGGCCCTTCTTGTAGATGGGTGTCACATTTGCCAGCCTCCAGTCAACTGGGACCTCCCCGGTTAGCCAGGACTGCTGATAAAGGATTGAAAGTGGCTTGGTGAGCACTTCCGCCAGCTCTCTCAGTACCCTTGGGTGGATCCCATCCATCCCCATAGACTTGTGTTTGTCTAAGTGTAGCAGCAGGTCCCTAACCATTTCCCCTTGATTATGGGGGCTTCATTCTGCTCCCCATCCCTGTCTTCCACCTCAGGGGGTTGGGTACCTGGAGAACAACTGGTCTTACTATTAAAGACAGAGGCAAAGAAGGCATTAAATACCTCAGACTTTTCCTCATCCTTTGTCACTATTTTTCCCCCACATCCAATGAAGGATGGAGATTCTCCTTAGCCTTCCTTTTGTTGCTAATGTATTTATAGAAACATTTTTTATTGTCTTTTATGGCAGCAGCCAGATTAAGTTCTAGTTGGGCTTTGGCCCTTCTGATTTTCTCCCTGCATAACCTCATAACATCCTTGTAGTCCTCCTGAGTTGCCTGCCCCTTCTTCCAAAGGTCATAAACTCTCCTTTTTTTCCTGAGTTCCAGCCAAAGCTCTCTGTTCAGCCAGGCCGGTCTTCTTCCCTGCTGGCTTGTCTTTTGGCACATATAAGACCAATAACAACAATTTTCTAATAGCAAGAATTGTCTGCCTGCCTTGCCCTTAGATCATGACAAGCAGTTAGTTGAGCTTGAAAACTGGGTGCACTGATGAATGCATTAAGGCCTCTGGCCTTTATTTATTCATAAGAAATCTGACTTTATACTGCTCTGAGCAGCTCTAAAAACTCTTCTTGAGCCCACAGGATCTATAATTATGTAGAGAATGTTATCAGCAGCCATTGATAAACTGTGCTTTCACCCCAAAACTTAGGAATATATGTAACAGTGATTTTAGGGTTTGTTAACAAGCTGACAGGCCCTATTTGGTCAAGCTAATTTGTTTTATTCTTGTTTATTTTTACTACTGGCACTATGCCAGCAACACAGCCAATAGTTTAAAGTTAAAAACTAAGCTAAAACATGATTTATCACTTATGCCTGTATCTGTATCTTTTTGTTCTAGACAATATTAGTACGGAAACAAAATTACAATGGAGTTTATCTGCTCTCTCCAAACAAGGTAAGTCTGAATTTACTTATGAATCCTAATAACTGGTTTTAGCTCTGTTTTCAGATAGTGTACAATGTATCTTGAGATTAAAATGCATACTTTTCATTCAAATTACTGAAGAGCAGGGAGTCAATAGATCAAACATATTTTCAGTTAAGCTACTGGGTGGATAAGAATCCGAAAATGTCAGGGAACAATCCTGATCCTGTTAAATTTACAGAGGCAAATCTATCCCATAAACATTTTAGGGTCAGAATTACCTACATCTTTTTGGAAGGTTTATAGCATAGGCTAGAAATGTCTAAACTAGCTTTAAAAGCACAGAAATGCCATTTATATTCTCTTCTCCATTACTTATTACATAGCTTAGCATAAGACTGCATGCCAGAGATTTCAGCAGTTTCAGGTATCCACTAGCCACCAGCTTCCAGAAACTGTTACATACCATGAAGAAACTTCCACCTCACCACTTTTCACTTTTTTCTCCCTTATTTACCTGGCACGGGCATAAACTTGCAGGAGGGTTGCTTATGAGGGCCAAGCAGTGGAAGGGAGAAGTATGAAGATCAAACAATGGGCTTAAAAGAGGCAATGCTGCAAGAGCTGGACCAGAATTTCGGGGAGTCAAACTTGGTTTTAATGGGAATGTTGCAGGCAGGATGACTACTAATCATCACTTGAGAAAAGTTTTCTTGTGATTTCATTTTAAAAACTGTCATTCTTTTTAGCATACACAGCAAACAGAACCTGTTTGGATGTGAACAAGGAGTGTGTTGAAGATGAAGTATGTAACAAACAGTTGTCCCTGTACCTTGAGGTTTGCTCAGTGAATAAGAAGTGCAACATGGAAGAATGTCAAGCGGCCATAAGGTTCTTCTATCTAAACATGCCTTTTGAAGTTGCCCAAATGATGACGTTTTGTGATTGTATCCAGCCTGATGAATCCTGCCACAGAGCCAAAGAACTTCTCCATGGCAAGCCCTGTGCAGTTACTGCAGTTCCACCCCCATCATGTCTGAATGTAATCCACATGTGTGAAGAGAATGAATTGTGCAGGTAAGTAGAAGAAAAATTTTGCCTAGCAATGTGCCTGTGAATAAGGATTTGATCAAATAATTTTATCGATATGCTATCTCAGCTATAGCAAAATTTTTTTCTGCACTGTATCTATTGTATATTATCTCTTGCATTTGACATCTTCACAGATGTCTGCATCATCTGTGGTAATGCCACAAGTAATTCCACAAGTAAACTGGAAATGTTTGTTTTCAGAAAGGTCTGGAATCTAGTGTGGGCTTTGCTTCTGCCTCTTTCATGACTCTTAACACTATTTCTGCTGGACAAACTATACCATTGCGTATTTTCATTACCACTTTCATCAGATAATGTGTGCCAGTCTGCACCTTTGCCCTCTAGCAGTTTGCAGAAATTGTGCATCAGACTAGACAAAGTTTGTTTGCTTAAAGTAATTACCTCTTCCACTGCAGACTCTGACCCATTGTACCCAACGGCCATACAACCAACTTGGCCTGTTCAGAAAACTTTCGTCTTGTTTTTGTCATCTCAACCATACTGATACTTGAAAAAAGCTGCCCTGAAACTTGCACAGACCATCAAACTCATGAAGAATAATGCAGTTTTCAGATGATTTTATTTTTAGAAAACACGCAACAGGATTAGCCCATATTCATAGTTCTACTTAATTGCCACCATTTGTGGATGGTCAGTTGGCCCACTTTGGTTTTCAGTGTAGTCACCGGTTCCCTTGTGGATTAGACCTGAATTTTACCTCAAAGCTGTGCTCAAATTAACCTTCAGTCAACAAAACAGGAGGCCAAGAGACGCTTCCAGTTCTGTGCAGGCTATTCAGATTGACGTCAGTGGGAACTGCCCCTTTTTATGTCAAGAAGAATTGGGCTACAAATGTATGTCTGTGCATGTGCATGTGTACACATGTAATATCATAATGGAGACTTGCTGAATTACCCATTATTTTGGGAACATTAATGTTTCCTGGCACTGACAATAAGTGGATATAATTAGTAAAATTAGTCTGTGAATTATGGCTAGCCATATCTATAAATCAGGAGGTGAATAAAAATAATTCCATTAGCACAGAGGTGGCACCTGCTTTGAAACCTTTGCTTGTGTAATGAAAATATTTACAGTAATGTCCTAGCTGGTATTGTAACAGTCCATGCTTTTCCATGTGACTTGCTTGTAACAGCTACACAATATCAATAGAAAATCAATAACCTAATTTTATGATTAAGGAAAAAATGTTTTTATATATTAATGTGCAATGTACAACAGTTTACCTTTATCATCCCTACATTTAATGTAAGTGATAAATTAGTTTCTAATTAATATCTACAGATTTCTTAGTTAACTTTTAATAGATGTTTTCTATTGTCATACATAGTCCATTAAAGGCCAATTTTATTCTATCCTAAGAGCAAATAAACTAAAATCATATGAGATTATTGAGCTGGGAAACAAATTTATTCTTCTCATAACTTATCTCTGCTATTAATTCATCTTTAAGGTCAACTGCATTACTTCTGATTTTTCCTGTGCCTTGGACATTTTGTATTTTGTTAGCATTTGGGGGGAGGAGGGGTTGGCATTGGATATAGATTATTTTATGTAAAATAAGTTGAATGTTCATTCTTCCTTCACACTGCCCAACAAACTGATCCACTAGAACAGCACCTGGTGTGGTTTCATTGTGATGACTGTAATTCCTCTATCCATATTACTTCTCTGAGTGTCCGAGACTGTTGGTATTCACACTGATTTTTGCTGGACCCTGTGAAAATCTCCACAGGTGCTGATTAGAAATGCATTTGCTTTTTCTTAAAAGCATTTTCAGTAAAACAAAGTTTTTCCTCAAATTACAATTTTGCAGATTTCACTCAAATCAATTAGGTGCAAATCAGAGCAGAATTTAGGCCAGCTATCACTGAATATTGTGATTTTTAAGGCTTAAGTGGTACCTTGGGAATGCACTCTCTTTTCATTATGATCCTTAAATGTCTTTTTGTGAAATCACAGAGTTTTTAAACGGTCATTGTATACTTCTTTTTTTTCCACCAGGAAAAAATACACAACTTTTCGGTCAAAGTGTTGGAGACACGTAACAAAAAAATGCTACAATGATGAAGCTTGTCTTGAAACTTTAATCAAGGATGACATGCCCTGTTCTGCAAATGCTGATTGCAAAGCAGCCTACATTAGCAACTGGGGCACGATCCTGCGTGTGGAGTGTACCTGCCAGAATTTGCCTCCCATGGAGCAGTCTTTGTGCGAGCTCTTCCATCACATGCTTCACAGCAAATCCTGCTTCAGTGAGTTACGTGAGTAACACATAAAACTTTAAAGAATAGTTAGTTTTAAAGAGTATTAAAATGCTGACTTACACCAAATCTTTACTATATCTTTGCTGCCACTGATTTCAACAAGATTTAATCCAAATCAAAATACAAATTGCAGTTTTTTTAATCCAAATCAAAATACAAATTGCACATACAGTTTTTTCCTCTGGTTTGGGGAAATATTTATATTGCTAGTAAATCAATAAAATTGACTACATGTCTCATTACATGAATTTGCTGGAATAACAATAAAAGAATCATTTCTGGGGTCTATACTATTACGCAGATTAGAAAAGTCCAAAGCCTCATTGGCTTAATGTACTTCAGTACACTGCTCTTACAAATAATATGACACATTATGTTGTTTTCTCTTTCTTTTCTTCTTGGAGTCTAAATATTAGTATAGCTTACACACATTTAGCAACAGACTTCATTCCACAGAAAATAACTTCACCGATTTAAATAGGACCTCTCAAAGAGAAAGCTGCTGTGAATGGAGGCTTCAGGATTCGCCCTTCAGTAAAAACACTGGGGTTAACTCAGATGAAATGTATGTACTTCCTCAGAACCAGTAAAGCCTTTCATGTGCTAAATCAGCTACTTATTTTTGTGTCCTGGTTTCAGCTGGGATAGAGTTAATTTTCTTCCTAGTAGCTGGTATAGTGCTGTGTTTTGGATTTTAGTATGAGAATAATACTGATAACACACTGATGTTTTGGCTGTTGCTAAGTGGTGTTTACACTCGTCAAGGACTTTTCAGCTTCCCATGCTCTGCCAGGCACACAAGAAACTGGGAGGGGGCACAGCCAAGACAGCTGATCCAAACTGGCCAAAGGGCTATTCCATACCATGTGATGCCATGCTCAGTATATAAACTGGGGGCAGCTGGCTGGGGAGCAGCGATTGCTGCTCGGGGACTGGCTGGGCATTGGCCAGCGGGTGGTGAGCGGTTGTATCACTTAGGTTTTTTCCTGGGTTTTGTTCCTCTCTCGCTCTCTTGTTGCTTTCCTTCTCATTACAATTTATTGTTATTATTATTTTTGTTCCAATTATTAAACTGTTCTTATCTCAACCCACGAGTTTTCTTACTTCTGCTTTTCCGATTCTCCTGCATCCCACTGGAGGGGAAGGGTGAGGGAGCAGTTGTGTGGTGCTTAATTGCCAACTGGGGCTAAACCACATTTTGTTAAATGTATAGTCCTTGCCAAGTCTTTGTTTAAGAGAGAATTATTAGTGCAGTGAATGGCAATATGGGAGTAAATATTAATGTTTTAGTCTGAATCAGGAGTGTGCCTTCAAAGCAAATCCCCTATTTTTCCCCACTTATTGTGCTGTGGGTCACATCACAGGGTGGTTCCATATCACAGGGTGGTTCCTGTTTTCCTGCAGCCTAAAACTGAACCTGAAGGTTCATCTGCCACCTCTGCAACGCTCCAGCAACATCCAGGCATGCAATCCATGGACCAGATTAAAGACCAAAGTACCCTCTTCTCCTCAAATCTCTGATCTATCACACCAGCTATTTTGCTATATAAATCCTCTTAGGATATACTACTTGCTAGTGCATCATTCATACCCTATGCCAGTCATCTTCTATATGTAATTATATATATTCTCAACCTAGCTTGGGAGAGGTAACTATATCTAAAGATTTCAATGAAAAGCAATGACTATTTCATAGTTCCATCTGATGGACTGTCTTTTAAAAACATGTATTAATTGCATGCATGCATTTCATTGAATGAATTAACTAATTTTTTTCCTTTTAGCAGCCAAAATGTTACCACTGATAAGGGTGTAATTTTTTTCTTGTCACTCAAAGTCTGCCCAGAAATTAAAATCAAGTTGCTGAAACACTGCCCTTAAGTTTAGTTAATCACTACTAAAATTCACACTCCGAGAAAAGATTAAAAATCATATCACAACTCTCCTGGAAAAGTGATACCATAACACACTTAGATTTGAGACTACTGGCGGTGATTTTGCTGATTAATGTTATTTATTTGTTTGCTTGCTCTATGGCTGCATTTAATGGTCCAAATGAGTGATCACATCATTGTGTTAGTTATTCTTTACCTACAAAGCAAAAAGATGACCCTCATGTCATAATAATCAAATAATTGCTTATGAGCTTTTGCCATTCCCTGAAGCAGTCTCAGGTTAATTTTTTTTTTTTGTGATGGAAACTTCCCTAACCTAATTGAGACTGAAGAACAGAAGCTTGCTTGCTCCTGTGGTGCAACGAATTCCTGCTAGTTAAAAAAAAACAGTCTGGGGATCCAGGGCCTTTGGCTGAGTAAAGGATTGACACCTACTCTACAGAACATTTGCAGAGTCTTGCAAATCTTGCTTTTGTTTTTTCTAGATGTGTAGTTGTAATGCAGTTAAACTGAAGAGAGAGATGATTATGAGTTTGATTGTAAGGCACAGTGTTAAATGCCGTTATCTGCATGGCAGTTCAGAGACGTGGAGTGAGTGCTCTGTTGCAGACCTCATCCAACTCCTTCTGCTAACTCATTCATCTGGCCTGGGTGTGAACTTTGGATAACTTTCACTCTTACAGCGCTGATGATCTTTAATGTTGAAGTCTTTCTGAATAGGCAAATACCTACAAATCCTACTCTTCTATCACACTGCCTTGCTACAAGTGTTTGCTCTTGGGGCTGTGGTTACAGGATTAAAGCTTGCTGCAGACCCAGTAAAATGCAAGAACTGTGAGTAACTGGTTGCTATATGAGACAGAAGCACAACGTGGATCGCTGCCAATGTAGGATCAGTGTCACAACAGGAATAAGCAAAAATGCCAGTGACAGAAAGTAAAAAGTTAAGTTTCCAAAATATTTTAATTCTGGGTTGTACTTTTGGACCTCACAGAAAAAATACATTACAAGGAGATTTAGTCCATTGCTATTTTGACAATGTTCCAGCCTGTAAACATGAGCTTTGTCATATTGTTTTAATTCCTCTAGGGAATAAAAATTTCTCAGTTTACAGTTCACATGGGTGACCATGCATGGTCTTGTATGGCTTAGCCTCTTGCTCTGTAAACTAGTCTACTTAGGTAAACCTTTTATTTTTCATTTCAACAGAAGATGTCTATTTTCAGATGCACTCATGAAATTATGCCCCCTAAGAGGACAGGCCTTTGTGAAAGAGTTGATTTACTTCAAACTACTACCCTTTTCTTATCACTTCTATATTGGTTTGGTGGGCCCAATTCTTTTGGTGGGCCTATTTCTAAAATAGTTTATGTGAAAAGAGAATTTAAGCTATTTTGAGGCAGAGAATATTTTTAAAGCATGCTTGTCCCCCATAAGACAAACTACAGAGGAGGTTTAACTGAGATGTCAAAGGAAGAACTGTCATTCACTCATTCACTTTGTTCATCGAGTATCAGTAAACAATATTTTTAAACAGCTGCCTTTATAAAATCTGTGACTCTTATCAAAACACCAAACAACAATACTCACTTAAATTATTATTTTAAAATAATATTTTGAATGGATATTTTCTTTCCAATATTCAGGTCAAATTTCCATTAAGAAGAAAAGTTTTCATTGGGTAAATACAGAAATGCCAGGAGAAAAGCTTTCCAGAGCACAGCTCCATTCTTCTTCAATTAATGGTGAGTTTGGGCAAACCACTCCCTGATTTTAATAGAAGTACTCTTGAAATTTCCCTCGTGTATGATACGGAAGATGAAAGGTTGAGTCCCTTGGGTGAGTTCAGGTAAGTGAGCTCTACCTGTTGCTCCCCCATTAAACATAATGTGGAAAAATCTCTCTACCTGTTTGGCTTATCTTATATAACCACAAAATAAAGATAATGAGACTGAACCAATTTCTCTTATAAGTGGTTTTGAAATAGATGTCTCACAATCACTGTATTATGATTGGGGAAAATTAAGCTATTAAGCCCGCCAGAGTCTGACTCTCCGTACAGTCATTAGAGAGTAGTAGTCATAATGTGTAATACAAATTATTAGCTTTGATGTCACACCTACTTCTCTCCTATCTCTCTTGACTTTTTGTGCCATAGTAGTTACAAAAACAAAATTAGGAAGCCACAGTAAGTGGTCTGAGAAGGGGCTTGTTTTACACTCCATCAAACTTCACCTTCTCATGCAACACAAGGGCACGCAATGGCGGATCATGGTATCCCATGGCTGAAGAGCTGCATCAGGTTTTATTTCCATGCATTTACAGTAAGCAATTAAGTGACATAAAGTTAAAGGATTGAATTATTGAATTAATATACAAATTTTCTCATGGTTGAAATAATATTAATTTTATATTTCCTTTTGAAGGACCCAATTACAGACTGAGAACACTAAAGACCTTAATGCACAAATATTGATTGTAATGAGAATGACCTGTTCTACCTTGCATGGGGCAGATCACAATACTCCCAACATTAGTACGAATTAGATCCCAGAACTGTTCATACTGAACACCTTTAAAAGTGAAAAAATAATTCAAGCTCTGCATGCAGTACAAAATGAAGGGACTTCTATCATCTTCATCCTTCAACTATTGCTGAAGTGGGCAACCTGGGAAGTATAAAAATAGATTCATGGGAATGGGATTCCTGAGACCTGTATGTGAATAAAGCATTCAGCTGTAATTTTAGCATTAAGAGTCACGCATGTCATCCAAGTGCTCTGTGTAGCCAGAGAAGAAAGTCAGGGACCCTCAGAGGAAGACCAATCCCACCTGTTCAGACTGTCTTTGCTGGAAGTGTTGGCTTCTCTTTGCCAACTACAGAGGGAGCCTGAATCTCTAGCTGGAACGAGACTCTAGCAGTGAAATAATGCAAGTTATAATGCAAGAAATCCTGCTCTAAGTAAGAAAATGTAAAATGTGAGATATTTCACCCCTGTGACTAGTTCTAACTGCAGACCCTTTCAGTGGGTAAAATGAATTATACATTTCCCTCAGAGATTCAGATAAATGTTTGCAAAAAGCAGCCTGCACCCAGTTAATTCTGTTCCCATTGAAGTCTGAAAACTTTCCAAAAACCTGTCCTTGAACTCTTAACAGAATTTTGGATGGCCTTAGCAAAATAAAAAGAATGCTGACCAGCCTAAACCATACAATAAAATATTCCTTCGATTGGAGCTGTGATGTACACTAGACGGGAACTCTCTAAGCTATAAATGTCTCATAGGAAGCCAGGTCAAGGAGAAGAGTCTGATTCAGGATATCTACCTGATGATAAAAACCATATTGCAAATTGTTTCATAAATCCCACTGCCAAAAATCTAACCCAGTATCCTACATTCATATGCTAGTAAATGTGCATTACTCAGGCTGCAAAGGGAGCTATCATCTTTACAAAATATTTTTCTTTACTGAAATCAAATCCCAGGAAGAATCCCAGGGTGCAGAGGCAAAATGGTTAAGTTGTCAAATATGGCCTTTTTTGTGTGTGAAGATATTTGAAGATATTCACTTCTTGGCTATTTTCTGTTTGGAAAGCAGGAGATACAATTTGCTGATGTCTCGTCCCTACATCAAGATCTCAGAAGAATCCTTTAGTTAGCTTGTCATTGAAAGATACAAGGATGTTTTTCACCAATTCAAACTAATGACCGTCTACAGATGAACATGCTTAGAAGAAACTCAATATTTCTTCAACTTCTTCTTGATTTTGTATTTCAAAAAAACACTTACTGTTCAAAAAACAGTAAGATTTCTCCATTCTATTCAGTGGCATTGCAAATCATGCCATTGGATAAGGTTGGTTTTAATAAAAGGAGTCTTTCATAATAAATAATAAATCTAAACATATATACATATATTCATATATATTTGCAAATAAATATAACCCTGTTCAGTTGGAAGAATATTATTCCAGCTTTTGGTGTAACCATATGATAACAGGATTGTGTAAAAATCTTGACTGGATTTACACTCATTCACTTACCCAGGAGGGTACAGGCCAACCCAGTCGTCTGTGGCCTGATACAACCCTGTTAACAAGATGTGATGTGGCAGAGTCCTAACCATGTAAAAGTTAATGAGACTTTTGCTGTGAGCTTAGATAGGGCCAGAATTTTATGTCCTTTTGGAAACAACATCAAAAAGTGATAAATCAAACAAAAATTATCCAAACTTCAAAAATGTTGTTATTGCCTACCTAGTTATGCGCTTTCAGCCTGGTTTTTATTTTCTCCTATGCAAATTATCTTCAGGATTTTACAGATCCACATAATTTAAAAGATTGCTTCCCACACTTTAATTTGAAAACTGATTCATGTGTGAAGATAAGCATTTACTTTCATCAGCATAGAGCTTTGCAGCTAAAGTATTTTTGGAAGAGAAAGCTAGAAATACAGAACTCTTATCCTGTTCTTGTGAGATACAATAAAATTGGGCTTGACCCAAAACTGTTGAAATTAATCTCATTTCATCTTAAATTGTAGAGTTATCTTATATTTCCTACTGAGGAGTTTTGCTGTGCTGAGAATCTAGATAAACAAGTAATTGGCAGGGTTTATCTATAATTATACCAGCTGCTGTGGGAACTGAGATTAGTTCAGCTCCAGCAACTTTAATTTGTAAAGTATGAAACATTGTCAATCTGATTGCTTTATAAATGCAGAAAAAAGCCTGTGACAAGCTGCAGGTAGCCAAGAAACCTCTGAGCACCAGCCAGAATTAATCTATCCAATGAATATTCACAGCCATTTCACTATGTGTACATAAGCAGGTAGACTTACACAAGAGTGTAATCCCACTAATTGTTCCAGTTGCTGAGCTCTCAGCTATCCTCTACCGAACTTCATCACTGGAAATGTCCATGTGTCTATGTAGACAGCTCCAGCTACTGCTTCAATGGTACCTGCAGCCCCAGTCATGTCCCTGAGGTTTGCAGCCCATCCTAAGAAGGGCAAGACATGCATCACGCAGCTGCGGTGGCCCTGCTATAGACCTGCCCTGGGGTGAGAAGGCCCATGAGCTTCTCATGACTACAGGCCATCTCCACAGGACAGAGCAGCCCCCCAAGCACCTGGCAGCCCTTCCCCTTGCAATGGAAATGACTGCTCTCCACTTGTGTCGATTCACTCTCTGCAGGACTGAGCTGGAAACATCTCATATTTTAGATGCCTCCTATTATAAGTCTTCAGACACCACGTGTGCCTTGCTTTCTCCATGGTACATGCAGATATTTGTATCCCTTTCTCCATCTAGTCAGAGAACCCAAACCAGGTTTGCTCTTCTGCGTCTCAGTCAGTTAAGAGAAGTACTGAAATAGGGACAGCTTTTTCTTAGAAGAGTAATGACATAGGCACATTATGTACACTACATTTTTTACCGTTTCTGCTAAGAATAGGAAATTATTCTAACTTTTAATCATGTCTTTAATGCTTGTGATGGATCTATCTGCTCTCCAGAGCAGGTTGGACAGTTGGACTTGACTATCTTAAAGGTCTTTTCCAACCTAAATGATTCTGTGATTCTATGATTCCAGTGAACTGTGAATGGGCACATAGCACGAGAGCTAAGGTTGTTTATTGATCCATAACTACAAATGTGCCTAATTTCAGTTAGTGTTTTTATTGTTCGTTTAAGGCACTGTTTTTTAAGCCTTAACTTGTTGTTAGTTAGATCATGTTCAGATGATCGATACCATGTATACAGAGATCAAAATGGGATAATACAGCCTGTTATGTCATACAGGAATTGAAATGTGGATTCTGGTAGTTTTCATGGACAAGATTCGGGATGAACAGAGCCAAAATTTCACATCTATATTTCTTAACTTCCCTAGCACTATTTCACATTTCAAGAACTGATTGGATATAGATTAATAGTAAAAATTTCTATTAAATATCCTGTGGATTTTTAAAGAAGAGCAGAGTGCCTATCAAGAAACACACAGCCCAGCAACATTTTTCAGGGAAGAAGAATAAGCACATTCAAGTAGTTAAACCACAAGGAATATATAAAATGAAGAATTAGCTCTTCAGCCACAAAATTATGCCCTCTCCTAGCCTTACAAATTCCCTCACTTCTCAGAAGGTAGGAGAAATTATATAGCTTCTAGCATGATCTCATCATTAACATCTTTCTTGTGTTCCCCATAGAACTGAAAATGTTATAATTAACATCACTTTTACCAGCAATTACCTCACCAAAAACATAGCATTTTATAAGATTTTGACAAAAAATAGAACATTTTGATTTCATTTGATCATGTCAGAGCGTTTTGTTTTATCAAAATGAAGCACTTTTTTCAACTTTTTAAAGAAAAACATTACAATGTTTTGGTGAAAGTATATTAGCCCATTTTTAACCATCCATGACTGTTGCTCCTAATAATTTTCCTAGTCTTGTGGTAAGTGGTGTACTTTAAAAACTTCTATTTGCCTTAAATATGCATGAACCTCACTTTCCACTTCAAAAAAGTAGGAAACTTTTGCCCCTACAACTGCTACTGTGATTGTAGAAAGTTTTAAAAAATGACTGAGTGTACAACTAAGATTCAGAAACTGCAAAAAAAGCCTAACAATTATTCTTTTCCTAGAACTCATCATCTTAAAGAAATTTTGTAACTTGAGAGGAAGGCCCACTGCTGATCTATTTTTTAATGTATGATACTAGCAGTCCTCCACTGAGACTAAGACAGACCTCGCGCCTCTTCCTTCAAAAATTCACCACATTAAATATCTTTCAGTAGCTTGCTGCATTAAGTAGTATGTTCATTCTGTGCAACTTGTGATGGTTCAATCATTGCTTTCATTTTTCTTTTATTAGAAAACTTAGCTTTTGGATCATTTTTTGAGAAAAAGTGAGTGTCATCCTGCAATAAAAACCAGGCAGGTCCAAACCCCTGCTCAGCTCTTGCCCATTGCTTGCCTCATTGTAGAATATATATTCACTCTCTCTTACTGGAGCTGCCCCAGTATCCATACCACCTGTGTTTGTATTACACTATATGCTACATCCATTGCATGTATGTAGTGTATACAGAAATATCTCATTTAGGGTCTGTGTGTGAATATGCACATACAAACACATAGAACTGATGCACAATAACTGATAACTGATTCAGAGACCAGAATTTGGCCTTCTTGCAGCCCAGATAAGTGACTCGGTGATGGGGCCAGGACTCCATGTCTTCCTCAGTGAATGTTTCACTACGTAAGGTGGAGCAGCTTGGGAACAGCTAAGGCCCTCTGCATTTGAGTTCCTATATAAACAAAACCTATTTAATTGTATAAACATGACAGAATCATTGCAACAGGAGAGTAACAGAAAGGTCTCATGTTTTATGCTTACGGCTCTGGATTTGGGTCCTCTTGTCAAGTCATCTAACCTCCGCACCTCTCCATCCCAGGTTCAGAGCTTATGTTACATTCTCAAGTGAAACTTTTCCTTCAGAATATTTGATCAAAACTGATTGATTCATTCCTCCAGGAAAAATAAGTTTCTCCTCATTTGGAAAACAAAAGTTGAAACAACTCCCAGTTTTTCAACAGTTGGAATTTTTAGCACATAAGTTGCCTAAGTGACTTGTTGGTGAGAAGCCTAAGAGAAAGAGGAAGCTCCACGGGCACGGGGCCCAGAAACACAGTTTTAGATCCCATTTTACATTAATTTGATTCTAGATCAAGTATTGCTGCACACTGCAATTATGGTAATATGTGAAAAAGGAAAAGAGATCTAGCAGGTAAGTAAGACCCAGGTCTCTTCTGATAGACAGAATAAAATTAACAACTTAAAATCAATAGGGAGAATACTCCAAAACACAAATAAGAGTAGCAAGCTGTTCTCCTGGAATAGAGTAAAAGGTAGTGTTACACATATGAAGTGCTATTGGAGCTGGAGTCCGAAAATGATTTTGCACCAACTGGTGAAGGAAGAGTAATTCCTACCATTGGCATACCATCTAGGTCTTTTTCCTCCTTTTAATTACTGATGTCAGATGTAAGATTTAGCTTACATATGTATGCATTCCAATTCAGATCTCAAATCTGATTCTTATTACTGAAGAAGTAAATATTTCATGTCTGTTTTCTGTTTTTTACTTATAGGTGAAACAGTCTACATTATTGCCTATTCCTCCTGCATAGTTCTCATCCTAGGAATAGTCCTGTTGACTCTCCTAAAGATCAGGTAATTTGATAGGGATATTAATCATTGGTTCTAGGAAATTGGAAAAGCAGAAAATAAAATGTTTTGACTTAGTTAAGAGGTTGGCACTGCGATTGTCTTTAAAAACAGTCCAGCATGCCCCAGTGATGGAAAGAACTGACATTGCGGGTGTCAGCAGGGAGGAGTGAAATACGATGCACATCTACAATGCCGTCCATTCATGCAGAGATCCCAGGCTTCAGGAGGTTTCATTTCCTGTCCCATGGCAGGGGAAGGTGAAATCTGAATTCAAAAATTCTGCGAGGCTACCTTCCTAGCCCTGTAGCAGGCAGAGGTAATGCAGAAAGGAAATGAGAATATTCAGCATTATAACATATTTAGAAACCGAACTGTGAATGCTGCTATTGTAGTTAATATTCTTGCCAAATGCCATTTTCGCTGATAGGATTCTGTAAACATTCCCCCACACACAATCTGAGAAACTGCCCATACACCAATGCTTGGTAAGAAAACAGAAATGTGCATTCACTTAGTCAAATGAACATGGCTTTTTCTTAAATGATACATTTTCTTGGACCAAATTAAATGGCCAGATTTCAAGAATTACACTGTCAGATGATAGGTAACAGAACATGATGTAGCAGGAGCTATATATAGTGGGAGGGATATTGAGTCAAATTTCATTATTAAATTCAGAGGCAGATCAAAGAGGAATCATGCAGAAAAATGCAAAAGGCAAGTCAAGGATATATGGGAACAGAGGCTTTCTCTTTAGGTTTGCAGTTACAGGAATATCAGCATATAAATAAAACTCAGATTTAAAGAATACAGGGGATGGAAGAAAGACCAGTACATTAATAACAGTGAAGGGAATTATTTTATACCACAGTGTTCATCATAAAAAGAGGGGAATTTTGCCACTGATTTCAATTAAGACAAAGTTCAAACTAAAAGCTGTATAGTTTATTGTTAAATACATACACATTCTTTGTTTTCAGAGCCTGCAGAACAAAACATGAGTCAAGAAGTCCCTCGCCAGACCATTCTTCTGAAACATTTATGGTCCATTATAAAAGTCACAGATGAACTACTCTGTTGCTTATGCTTTTTAAGGCTATTCTTGAAAGCCAGCCTGTTGTACATATGCGATAATAAAATATATATTAGGAAAACTACTATAAATTATGGAATTTTGTAGTTGAGCATACAAAAGATTTTTACATTTATTAACACATATTAAACCTTTCACAAGCCAAAAAAAAGTAGAACTTTACTCTCTCTCGATCGCATAGATTCACAGATCTGTCCTGAGCTGCACATTTCCTACGTCTGTAGATGCACATGACAATGGTATAAATGCTGTATCAGCAAAAATCTGCCTAGCAGTGGCAATCTTTGAAACCCACCCTTCTGATCTGAACTCATCTGGCAGAAAGGAAAAAAATCCACTCAGAAACATTTTAGAGAGCTGTTAAAAAGTACATATGTGGTAGTTTTGTACACTAGGTTCCCAAGTACCTAATGCTATATTTGTAAGGCAGCACTCACAGGTAGGATGCCTGTAGCATGATGGTGGAGCACGTGGTGGGGTAGGAGGAGACCAGGATTACAACCATTTTCAGTATGAAAGGAATTAAACTCTGACTATCTGAGCTTTTACTCCAGTATGTTGTTGCTGAAACTGGTTATTCTTTCTCCTCCTTCAAGAAGAAGGTGAGCCTTTCCAATTCGAGTACAGTAATTTTAGAAAGCATTTTGTGGTCTGAATGCCCTGTGGAGAGAGCCACTTGCCTGGGGCTGAAGTGAAGTGCGTACTTCTTGAGACAGAAGTGACGACCCATCTCATCATCTGTGTTTCCTATTCGTTGTCTCTAGGCAATACCAAAGTGCCTAATTCTCCCCGTGCCCTGTACTGGGAGTCATGGTCCCTAACACACCACTCCAGATCCCACTTTCTGGCTATGAGTTCTGGATTTCTCCCCGTAGCTGAGTTGTTTGGCTAGATTTAGGCTTCTATTTATTAGCAATTGGTTGTCTTTGTTATACCTTTGTAACAAACTGGTTCTGGTCAGCACAGAATAATGGACTAGTATTTCTTATACAACTGTTACCGTAAGTAGCATATGTATTGTCTTGTTATGATAGCATCTGATGAATGAATTTTATTTTGAATTTGATTAATTTGAATTTTGTCTGAATTCCCACTAAACGTAACTCACACAACAAGCAGCATCAGGAATGAAATACAGGTTCCACTGAATTCAGTTCCCGTTTTGGCCATGACTTATTCAGATCTAGGGCTAGAAATTTATGGTGTGATCAGAAGAGCAGGAATCTCTGCTCTTCAATGTGACTTTTGCTTCTGGCTTTCGTGCTTGTGAAATGATTCAGTGTGTGAGCAAAGTCTTAGTTGTGCAATTCTATTGGGGAGAGATTAGAGCTTTTTAACAATTATTACAACATGCATTTCCTCTTTCTTTAGGATCTGCATAAAAACAAAAATTCATTCTTGTTTTGCAATCAAATACTCTCTCATTACTAATCAGCCTTTGGACAAAAATAGAACAGAAAGTGGAAAGTTGGTTAGTTTGTTAATCAAAACAATCTCCTTTATCAGTCCAGCAATTCGCAGCATTTAGTTTACCTCCCATCATGTAGGTATTTTGAAAGAAGTATATTAATATTCTTCATCTTAAAACCATAAAGAGGAAAAAGTTCAAACTGAAAATACTGCTGAGAATATGTTCTCATCAGTGTTGGATAAAAACATTTCTTTATATAGGAAATATACTTATGAAGTGAACCCTGTGTTGGTTTTCAGTCTGACTTTGAGAAACAATGATGCAATGCTGAACCCTCTGTGTCACAAAATTTGAAGAAATCCATTTATATTCTGATTTAACTATACCTCAATGATAAAATCTTCTCTTGCAACTTTCTGTCTTATAAACTTTTTGTTTTCTTATTATCTTATATTTGGAGGCTAGAAACTCTCCTCGTATATGTGCTTAGACACACACACACACAAGTAGGTAAAATGTATTTGAAGTGGAAGGTAAGTATGTGAGTTACTCTGAAAGACAGCAAGATATTTAGTGGCTATTGTGTTGCTTCTGTAATTTTACAGGCTGTCTTCATCAGGGCTGACTTGAATGCTTAATGGAAAAGTACATTTCCTCCATTATACATGTAAAATGTATTCTTTTGATTTATATTTCCTAGTGACACTGGATTTTGTCAAATTGTATCTAGGCATTAATTATTAAATAAAGGAATTTCTGCTGGGATTATCTGTATTCAGGTGATCATGATGAGACTCTAACTGCTTCATGAACAGTTTCGTGATGGAAGAAGAAGTAGTATCTTTGTAACAGTCTCATCATTAAAATGTTTTCCTCTGAAGTGAGACATCTGCACTAATTCCCAGCTGAGGAAAATTAAGTCTCACTGATGACTTGGGATTCCCAGGACATAGGTCATTTTGGGTAAGGACGTGATGTTCATCCCCCTTCCATTGGAGCTAGGACATCGCAGAGTGAAGAAATGAAGACTGATTGGGCTAGAGGGAGAAAGCATAAATTTTAGCCTTACAACACTCTCATCTGAAAGGGGGCATTCTGGGTTCCAGCTTTTTCTTTCAAGATTGTTTGTGCAGTTCATCCAAAGATTGTTTCAAATTAAATGTATAAAGAGTTTTTGAGACAAATACGCAGGACTAGCTGTTACTTACGCAGTATTGAAGCTACAAAGCTGTAAAGTCCAAGTCTCCACTTCTCCTGGCTTGCCACAGTGAGTCTTGAATTCTTCAAAAGGAAGATTTTGCTCAGTCATCTCACCTGTTTGTGAGGTGAGAGAATGGGCTGCTTGGAGAGACAGGCGTGGACTCAGCCTTTTCAGGCTCTTGTGGGATTTGCATCCCGGTACTCTGAGCTAGATGCCAGATCAAGCTAGTAACACAGAACATGGATGGAAGCAGCACCAACATCATCCCCAAGATGGTGCCTTAAAAGAGTGAACACCATTCAGCTCTTTCAAAAAAATTACTGTGGGTGTCTTTCCACCAGGGAAAATACTTGGATTGAAGCTGGTGAAGGTAACTGTCTGCACTTCATGTTCAGGCACTTCAATGGTAGCATGGGGTAAGGAATTTTACTGTTGACTTTTCCAAGAAAGTTTCCTGATCGACATGCTGATGTTTCAGACCACATGCTGAAGTCATTCAGTCTCCCATGAAGTGTGTAGGGGGTCTTAGACATCACTTAGAGGGCACAGATTTCTACTCTGTAGTGGAACATCTGAAGTTAGATAATGCCTCATTGAATTTTTCAACTCCTACCTCTGTTCCTGGCTGTAGCTTTTAATGTTTAGTTAATGGACGGAAGAAATGTTTCCCTAGTAACTTAGAAGAGATTTGTCAGCTATAAAAGCACACAGGAAAACTGATAAAAAGGTAATCCTAAGAAAATGCACTCCAAATGGATTACAAGGTAACAAAGTCAACAGAGGCGTACATGTCAGAGTGACAGCTTGTATTTACTAATGCCGAATGTGTGAGCTGGTTAGTCAGAGGTGCTGAATCTGGCGTAATACATGAGCATATCAGTTTCAATAAACACTGAGATGGATTTTATTTCAGCTTTAACACCACATATTGCAAAATCACAAATGCATTTAACCAAGAGGGTACATGACAATTCCTTAACAAACATATCATCTCTTTGACATTAGTTTCAAAGGACTAAGTTGACTTTGGCTGTAGTCCTTTTGCCTGCTGTGTTATTGCAGCAATGAAGATCAACACTGCATTACAGCAGGACTGTAGAGAAAAATAATCTTCAAAAATATAACATAACAAAAGAAAAGCATTGATCAGCAAGTCAAGAACTGGAAAGCAAGTGTTTTTCATTCAGTTCTCCAGACTGATTCTTCTGTGTAGTCAGTTCTTTAGACATTTCACAATCATAAAGAGAACTTAAGGCAGTCTGAGAAATCATACAAAAATTCAATGGCAGAGAATCCTCATTTTCAGGTATCACAGTAACTAAACAATATTTCTACCCCTTAAAAATAACTCTGTGAAAAAATAGGCAGATCTTATACATTCACACTAACTCTTTGGAAAAGTATTATTTCATTGCAACAGTGCTGATCCCAAACATAGGAATTTTACCTCACAGACTTGCAGTCTTCATTTTTGACTCCTTATTACAATAATAAAAGTTTTATGAACTGAAATGATGCTATTAAGAAAGGAAAATTAGCCAAAGCCTCTCTGGACTTATTCACAAGACCAGAATATTCACTTCTTATTTCCATAAACTCTGATTATACATGAAAATGAAACATTAAAGTTCTGGTCCAGAGCCAAGTTGCCCTAACCCATAAAAGTTTAAACTACAAAGCAAGCTGCCGCTGGAAGACATTAGCACTATCCATGTACGGGATCCATGTCATTGCTGTCTTATGAAAGGCACTGAAGAACAATTATGCCCATAACTAATGGAACTGATCAACTTCTCCAAAAAAGCACACCAGCCGTGCCTTTAGAACAACGTATTATCTTGAGCAGCCAAAGAAGCTGGTATTTGACTTTCTATTGCCAACAACATGGGAAAAATAAAAACTACTATGAAAGTATTAAAGAAAATTCCAGCAACATGACATTGGTCAGCTGTTGAAACTTTACAAGTTCAGACCATGACACAGACCAAAGACTGCCCTGGGAACTCCAGTTTACATACTCCATGGCCCTGGCACAAGTAAGATGATTTCCTTGTTGTTCTGTGAGATCTCTGCAGTGACTTTGATACAGTGAGCTACAGAAGAAAGCACAGAAGTAAATATCTTGGTACGTCTAATTTGTCTCTGATAAGACTGGGAGAGGGCAGTCAATAACTACTTCTTCCCTCCTGCATGCTCTCAGAGTTTACACTATGCCCTTTTCAGCATTTAGAGGACCATCAGCAAAACAGACAGCGAAACAGCATGTCCCCACATTCCAGCAGTGTGATCATGATATTCAGCACTCTGTTGCTTTTGCTGGATACGTTTCACCAAATATATATATATATATATATACATATTTATATGTAATTTTTATAATGACATAGAAATAAGAACACCTGCTCATGAAAGCCAAACACCTGGATGCAAGCCTTCTGCAGACAGAGGGTTACTTCAGGGTGAAGTGACAGCAATGTACTCAGTGGGGGACACCGATAGGGTCTAAAAGAGCAGGCACCATTAGCGACAGGTCACTCTGAATATAAGCATAAAGATTTAGGAAGTCAGAAGCACTGGAGAGCAGTAGCACCATCCCATGACTTACAGTTCTTGCCATGTTTTTGAAGGGATGTAGTCTCAACTGCTTTATTATGTGCTGAACTCAAAGCTGCCTATGTGAGTGATGCACGCTCATGGTATAGCTACGGGACTAGCCCTTGATTTTAAGGGAAATATATGCCTATTTTGTGAAGCCAAAGATTAGGCGTTAAAATGCTCCACAGAATCAAAACAATGCCAGCCCAGGAAAGCAGAGCAGCAGCACTTTACGTGCCTAACAAATGTTAGTAGTGAGAACATGAGATGTCTCAGGATTCTCAGTCACACTACAAGTAAAGAAGGATTTTGTGGGGATTGCTCACCTGGACCCATAGGCCTAAATTCATCCCAGGTGGCACTTTTGGCACATAAATGTTGGGGTTTTTTTAATCTGGCTCTATGTTTCTTCCTCCCTTGTAACAATCCTGACAAACAATCCATTTGTCTGTGACCTCCACCCTGGCTTACTATAACTCACTATGTGGTTGAAGCTGAACGTGCGGGTAAAGCACGGGCTCCAGATGTGACTGCTCATCTTTTCCAATGCTCACATCATTATAGAATAACAGACTTGCATTTAAGGCTCTCCACAAGCTCCCAAGTAGTTTCTAAAACAGACCAAATAAAGAACCAAGGCATTTTAGGTTGTTCATCCCTGTGATTTAATAGGTACCCTGTTGCAGTGCCTAGGGACTGTTAGGAGCCTCAGAATTGCAAACTGGACAGCCCAGATGCTGCAAAGCCTAGGATGCACTATGCACAGAGGCATATCTGAAAACTCTTTCAGAGTGTAAAAGTCTCCTAGTGCCAAAGTTAGCAATCCTTCACGGTAGTTAGGAACATAGATGTCTAGAACTCTCAAAGAACTGAGCAGAGCTAGCTCTTTTATTCTATAGTCTATGTTCTACATAGGTATTTGGCAGGAGTAAATGGCATGTGAATTAGGGAGTCTTTAAGGATGTCAATTCCAGCACCTCATTTAGGCTTAACTACTAATTATTAGACTCAGTACAACCTAAGTACTGCTGCAGATTCCTCACTTCTTCATTGGATCTAATCTATTACAGAATTTTTAAATCTGTGACTGGTTCAAGACTTGGTTTCATTAAAGTTCGTGTTTTGATATATGAGCCGTAGTGGCTGCTAAATAACAAAGCCCCAGCTAAAACATGGGAAAATGAGGACAGATTATTTTCTGTGGTGATCCAACTATCCATCCAGAGCAGGCCAAGCAAAACAGGGTGTCTTTAAGAGTACTTTAAAGTCTTCTCACTAGATACTGCAGGAAGGGGTGCAATTTATTATTTTGCATTGATAGGCAAGGTATTTCCTGCCTTACCTAAACACATTTCTTTGCTTATTCTTTGATTCTTACCATGAGAAGAGTGAAACAATGTAGTTTATATTGGTTTTGACTATCATTACAGCATAAATAGGATAGAGGTTTTATATCAAGTTTCTAGCTTTGAGTTACCTGGCATGCAAAGTTTGACTTTCTTAAGCTGTGCCAATTCTAAACTACAGTACTGGCTAAAAGATCTCAGAAATGGTTCACTCTGGAATTGCAAAGGCAAGCTGAGACTTAGCTGTAACTTGGCAGAGTTGAGTTCCAGACAAAAATGATTCAGCCCTTTCTTTCTTTACATGTTGTCTTTCACTTTCTTTCATCTTACCTTTTTCCAACCTTTCACATTTTGGAGGAAAACAGAGAATATGGGAAAAGATCATAGTCCAGGGTTTTGGATTTTCATGGTAACAGGCTATTTTCAGAAAAAATGAAGGTTAAGTACACAGAGAATTACATAAGGATCCTACACAAACAACCAATAACAGTACTGATGTTTCAGACTGAAATAATGACAATATTTTCATAGTGCATTTGAACAGTTTATACATAGGATAAGGCTATTCTTTGAATTTTTCTGTTATTGATTTTAAAATGACAATGCAGTTCACTGGCATCTTGCTGAACTTAGACATTGAAAAGTACAGTATCACTATCAGTAGAGCACAAAGAAAAATTGTAAGTGGTTCCCTTCATGTAAGCTAGTCCAGCAGAATATTATTATCCTCAAAAATTCATGACTTATAAGTGTGAATGTCAATTATAGACTATAGAATAAAAAATCAAATTGTTCTATGAGACTTTGGACAAAAATTTAGCCCCTTCTACACTACTGCTACCCTGAATGATGGTTGAAAACCTTGCCAATTTTTAATTGCTTCATATAATTAGTTTTTAATACAGTTGATGAAAAAAAGCAACTACAACAAATTTAACATATGTAACAAATAAGGAAATTTGCATTAGATTTGGAGGATCTGGCAGACTGCCATTCATCACAAAGTCTTGGAACAAGATAAAGTCATCCATATACTTAACAGATGTTAAACAAAACAAAAATAAAAAAGTGCTATTGCTAAAAAATTCTTATGGTGAATTCAGATTTGGCTCCATGTTCATAACACAACTGACTTGACAAATGAAAAGTAAAGATTCAGATAAATAAAACACATAATAGAATGGCCACACACAGTGTGGGATCTCATAAACTACTGCAAATATTTGTACTGTTCTAAAAGTCATCTTGATTAAAAATTAACTATGTATTCGCTGCTTCTATTCAGTTTGCCTGAAAAGAACTAAAATTCAATTTAAAACGTGGTAAAATGTCCTGGTGTTTACACATTTTTCTCATCTGTAGAAGCACCAAGCAAAGGGTTCTGTACTACAGTCATTTATTTCTTACTGACAAATCAGACAATTCTTGACAAGACAGTACAGTACAGTAACTCTTCCCATAATAAAAAGTGATATATGGGTTCTATTTTGGTTCTTTGCTGAAATGGTTTTCTTATATTTGTTTTCTTGATACAAATGTTCTTGGACAAGGTAGATGACAAATGTAATTAAGCTGGAAAAAAAATCCATTTACTTGATAGTTCCAGTACTGAAGGAAGCTTGTGCAACCTTTGAGTTTGTTTTCTTGTTCAAAGCTGTACAGATGAAGTTTCCAGCTTCCATCACTGCATAAAGATTTACTCCCTAAAAAAGAGGTGGAAAATGTTAAGAATAACAAATGCACATGTTGAAAATGCTCAAACTCCAAGGTTTTTTGCTCCAGGGTCTAAGTTTTACAAACAAAGGACCTGATTCATGTCATAGGTCAGTAATGGAGATCAGTAGAGTTACAGTGATGTACACAATAATCACAGACTCCAAGTTGCTTGGAAGGTTCTACCACTTTGAGGGTGATTTCTTATCCTAACAGCAGTGGACTGAATACTCTAGCAATATACTTCAAACTCAAAAGAATCTGGGATAAAGAACTGGCATAACCTGAAGAAGCTGGAAGAAAAATATAGTGTCTACATATGTGCTGTACTTACTTATCACCCAACGCTAAGAAACTTCATGCTTATAAGTATCCCATTTGCAGCTCAGGAAAATGGACACACTTGTATTGGGAATTGAGCTCAGTGAGAAACAGGACCCTGCATTCTCTTGAATAAATAAAATCTCCTTCTTGAAGAAGTTCCTTTCAGTGTAAAATTACAATTTGCATTGCTAACACAACTGAGCAAAAAATTGCAGCTGCTTGATCTGCCCATGCTAAAAAAATGTTCCTTGAGCAATCAACTGTTTTTTAACTAACATAAGGTACATATCAGTGCTGCTTGATTGCTGAAATGGAATCAGATCACTGATCAAAGAGGAAAAAATACTGCATTATTAGTCTCCTGAATTACTCATGTATAGTAAAAATTTTAGAGTTCTATCATATAAGTGATGTAAGTACTTGCTCCAAAGATTGGAATTTAGAAGCCAGTAAAGTTCCTGTAGAAGGGATGCGAAAGGGGACTTAGAACTACCAATACACTGAGCAGTCATATAAAACGGGGAGAAGTGTGTCTCTCAATATTAAAGAGTACAAGATGTATTGCACCAGAAATACACTTTCATAACACTTATGGATTTATGCACTAAAGTTCAGACCAAGACCTGATTTAGATGCTTAATCCTTTAATTGGATCTAGCACTTATTTCCATGTTCTACAGTAAATTTTGCGTTTTTCACTCTTGGAATTGGCTAAAAATGTTAACGAGAATAGAAATCACTTCATGGAAATGTAATCAAAAATATTTTTAATTTGAAAAAAACTTTGCTTTGAAGTTTCCAATGAGCTCTAGTATATAGCACCATCTAAAACGTATTGTTCAAAGCCATCCTTTTAAAACTGTCTCATGTTAATACAGTTATAACAAGGGTGATTTCAGCTCATTCTGTTTATCCTTATTGGTCATTGGTCATACTTAGGCTTAGTTTGTAGAGTGCTATTGCACATAACGAAATCTAAAAAATTCGTAGAGCATCTGTGTTTTTTTACTAGGAATAAATGAGAAACATACCACCATAGGCATACTTGGTAGTTAGATTATGGAAGATGGCAAAATAAAACCCCCAAACTATAGAAAATTCACATTTTCAGCACTGTAACACTGCATAATATGATATGTGTTGATAAGAAACATATGTTCACAGTTCACATTCATTACATGGAATACAAGCATCTCAGCCTTTTACATTGTCTTTCTTATATAAGTGTTGTGAACCAAAGAGGATTACCATGAGGGCACAAAACCCAGCATTCACAAGCATGACTCACAGATGGGGATGGGAAAAGAGTAGTGACAGGTGTTTGTAAGGTTGTTGAGTCAAAATATTATGCCTTCAGATAGGAACTCAGAAATGTACTTAAGTGTACTTGGTAACCACTCCGTATATCCAGAGTTATTCCTTGACACCAAGGAATGAAACCATGAAACACAAAGACAAGTACCTCCAATAGTATCTATGAACTCGGATAAGTGCCTTAAATCAGAAAAGCTTCTGCCAGAAGGCAAAGTCCTTTAACTCTCATTGGCTTCAATTAACCAATTCTCATTCAGCATTCATAAATACCAAGTCTATTATCTCTCTGAACTTCAGTTTTGGTGTCAGTAGTGTGAGGCTAACAGTAATTAGTTGCTTCTCAGAAAGGCTTATTGTTTGCCAAGCACTTTGAAGGCATCATAAGCACAAGTACTATTACTGTAATTACACAGGAATCATATAGAAACTGTTTTTATAGAAAGTACATGTCTCCCTACAAAGTTTCATAAGCAGTAATGATCTATGGCATAATTATCTATCCATTACCATGGTACAACCAATAAATCTCTTTGTAGATGGGCTCTGCTAGAAAATTATTTCACATTTAGCCTGCTAAAGATTAATTTCACGTGTCACTTCTTGGTTACATGTTCTGAAGAACAGTATAGACCAAGCATCAGTTATTATTTTGATGTATCTAGTCAATCTGAACTCAATAATGTACACTTAAATACTGTCCATCCTTTGGTTGACACTTTAAGTGACTTCAGTCAACAAAATGAAAGCTTTAGTGCATAGCTGAGAGGAACATGAGAAAGCGCTCTTTGCAAATGGACAGCATTAGTAATTATAATTTCATTTTGTGCCATTATACAAAAAGGGATATATTAATAGATTTTTGCAATAATGATTTTACAGAATTGGCCATGGTACCAAAACTAAGCAGCACTGCAAAGACCAAAGCTCATATATGAAGGTAATTTTAAGGCTCTGTGTCTCTCATCCAGTAAACCACTTTTTTCTTAATGGGCCAGAAAAGGGTCAAGGAGCAAAGCCTTGTGTTTTGTAATTGCATAATCTAAACTTTTTTTTAAAAGAGAGAATGAAATGTTTGATGGTGTGATTCTTATCTCCATGGGATTTGGTGTCAACCTTTAGGACAAACTAGATTCCTGCTTGGACACCAGATCATTAACAGATTAATAAATCTTATCAAGAACAAGGTATATTTCATTTTATCAGGCTATTTTTAATTGATTCCTTTTGCTACGAGTCAGTTGGAAAAAGTCAATGGGTATTTTGCCCAAGGAAAAACTATACTGGAAGCCTAAGTCTAAGGTGCACAGCAATGTAAAGTGAAATGCATAATTTCTCCTCCTTATTCCAAAGAACTGTGTTGTTTCAAAAGAATAAACACCTTCTTTGTGAAAAAAGCTACCCCAAAGCACGTATGAACAGTTCAAAACAGTCCACTTGTACAATGGACACTTGTAATTAAACCTTTTATAAACAGGTATCTGATATCTACCCAGAACTCCCTAAGAAGCACATGAAAACAGATAAACATTACAGTGAACTCTGTAAGGTACTGAATATGATGTAACAGTGCTCAGGGGATGTACAATTCAGAAACAAGTTCCATGATCCTTTTATGTCAATCAAGGAATTCCATCGGCATGCATGCCACACTGAACTGCAACCAACAGACAAGTAATAAGCTTCCCAGTAACTCAGATCGTAGTATTTCAGACATCAGGCTTTTCAATTTGTTTCTGCAGTAGTTTAAATACAACAGTGTATATTTAAATATACACATTGCAGTTTTGGCAGCTCTTTGTATGTTCTCCTTTGAGCTTGACTCTCAAAGTCTATGTCTAAGTTAAAGGTAAATTCATTGTATTTCTTGAGTTAGAACAAACTCATTATGCCACGTTTCCAGAACAATGATGACCAACAGGAAGACCAAAGAGCACATTCTTTGAAGAAGACAGCATTACTTGGTTTACAGGAATACAGAATAAATAACATGTCAACCAAGCCAGGGATACTAAATGTGTGCTCTTCAAGTGCGGGTGCTCACTGGTAAGGTTCATTAAAGCGCAGCTCAGTGCAGATAAGCTGCTTTGCCCGCTCCTCCAAGAACAGGGCTGGAAATAAAAATGGCTGTGAAGCCGGCTAGCTGGTAACAGATTTTGTACAATTTTGAAATGTATTAAGTGGATACCTGAGAAATAGCCATGTCCTGTGCTTGGGCTCCAAACACCACTACTTTTTTTCTCCAAACAGAAAATTTGACAACTAATAAGCACTATGAACCAAATCCAAAGCTCTGTGAAAAAAGCTGAGGTCTGCTCAGTCTTTCCACTGTAGAGCTGATCAGCCTTCTGGGGGAATGTCTACAGTAGTGATTTTTTTGTGGTTACTGAGGTAGAGCAATGAGTCAAAGCAGTTGCTATTCTGTCAAATATGCAAACCAGTTCTACTCTGAATTGCTAGTGAAGACAACATCATTAATGTTATGTGTCAAGCCATGTTAAAGCAATGAGTTTGCAAAAACTGCCATTGGCTCCCAATATTTCATTGTACAGCACAAGTAATTGTCAGGTATGTATCGTATGTTTTCTAGAAAAATATTTTTGTTTTCCTTAAAGTCCTAAGTAGAAAGTAAAAATATCTTACTGTATTGATCCCCAGACCATTAAGCATGTATATCACATCCTCTGTGGCTACATTTCCAGTAGCACCTTTTGCATAGGGACAACCACCCAGTCCTGCAACCGATGAATCCACTACAGCAACTCCCATCTGGAAGATAACACCACAAAAATGCAACATCAGCACAGAGTATTATTTATAATTATTCATAGCAGGTTATACATATTAGTTACCATGGGTAAAATACACATTTCTCCACAAATGGATGCATTTCTCGGAGGAAATTCCTTAGAATGGCATTAGTCCTGACATCTGTGTAAGGTAAGACTCTTCAAACACAGGATGTGGAACAGAGAACTAATGGTCCATTACATGTGATTTTGGCAGATAAGATGATTGCTGCTTTACAGCCAAACAGACTTTTATGTCTTCTCTCTCTTTATCTCTCTACATGTTCTTTTTAAGTTGCCTGCATCTATTCCTGCAAAGGCTTACATGCAACCAAATACAATCAATGTGTTTCTTCAAATGTGTAATTTTAAGCATATGTATAAGTCTTTGCAAGTTGGAAGTCTTAATATTAGCATCTGATTTACGTGTCATCCAAAAGATTTTGGGACATCTACCCTCTAAAATGTGTTTTATATAAATGGCTATTCTTCCACAAAGAACTTCCCTGCTAGCATTTTTTGTCTTCTCATTTTCTTTTTCTTTCCTCTTTATTAGAGATCATGAAACCACCATGTAAATAGTTTTTTTGTTCTTGTTTTAGAGGAAGGACTACAAGGTGCTGTCACCCAAACTGAACACCACAACGTAAGGAAGAATTACATTTTGGCAGATCTGTTAAAGAGTTCATGATTTTAAATCAACTGGAAATAAAAGTTTAAAGAACTTTATCCTGGTGAGTCTGACCCATTGTTTATCATATTCACCAATCTAGAAGAAAACACAACCCCCAAAATAGCAAATTTCTGACCCTAGCACAGTCCTGAAGTAGCATTCAAAAGCCTAGTTTTTAAGATGCTTGGAATAACTGAATAACTTGGATATCATGGAAGTTCTCCACAGATACAGGTTCTAATCTTTGAATATTTTTTAAGGGAGTACTTGATGCACAGTGTTAAGCTTTCTCATTTAAATTAAGACTTGAAAAAACAGCCAGCTGTCATACATTCATAATTCTCTGATTTTTATTTCCTTCCTACTGCATCCAAGCTCCTTCTCTCTCCTGATCCTCTCTCAGCATATTCATGATGAAGAATAGTAAACCAGTTACCAACTCTGCCCAAGAGATAATATTAAATTTCCTATGGGATAAAGCCTTTCCTGGGAGGTTGGTCAAGGAGGGAAAGGAACCGAGCCTGTGATTTTCACTGACTTGTTTAGTGAGCTCTTGCGTCCTCTTCTTTCTATGATTAGATTTTAAAATAAAGCTGAAATTGGCAAGCATTTTTTCTGTTTTAACATGTTAGGTATGTGATCCAGGACACTGGGCCTCCCTTGTTAAAGAAAGCTCTTCAGACTTCCCCTTGAAGAAGATTAGATGCCTTTGGAGGCATTCAGGCTCTAAAGATATCAGAGGCAGGCAATGATATTAGGCAGAGAGGTCATCAGATCTTCAAAGACACTAGCTTCTCTCTACCTTAAGCACACTAGACAGTTCTCCTCCCCCTGAGGCTAATTCAGGCAGAAATAGACCAAAAGTTCAGAAGAAGTCAGACAGACTGAATCCGGGTGCAATCACAGCTCAAATTCAGGACAGGAGTTCCTGTGCAGAGATAAGTTTTCAGTACTCCAACTTTGACTTTGGGTCCGGAGAGATTCAGAGGTTAAACCATACCTGTTACTCACGTTTGCAAGTCAGTAAAATCAGCTTAGAGGCCTGACTACACAGCAAGCTGATTTCTGTTGTTCTCCTTCTGAGGGACCTACCTGTCCCCGCAGGCTAACCTGGGAGCCTGAGCTGCTCCTTCACAGCCATGCATACAACTAGCTGGCAAGGTAGGCAAAAGATGATGTCCTGTATGCTGGAGCTGCTAAATCCCCTTTCCGAATACACCCATCAGTGATTTTTTTTAGTTCTGAAATAAACTTCCCTGATGTTTTGTTGTATTTGCTTCTAGTTTTAACAGTGCTTTCCATAGTTTTATCATTGACCTTACAGGCTCTTTGAAGTTCCAACATTTCTGGAGGGCAATAATAAAGAGTAATCCAATAAAGCTTTGTCCCAGGCTCTATTCTCAGGCTGGGAACATTACCTTGAGCAGCTAGGTAGCTGCTCAAAGCCTGTAATAAAGACCTCAAAGGAGCCGAGGTGCATAACTGTGACAGGCAAGACAGTACTGTTTAATATTGCTCACACAATGAGACTCTCTAAGAAGGGATATTGTACTTTAAAGTACACTAATCTGTGAATTATGGAGTGAATCACCAAAGTACATGTTTCACATTTCAGTCACTTGTCATACACTTTGTTTGTGTAACCCACCAGTCAGAAAATGTGTTATACTACACATCTGTGTCCAATACACAGAGGATATGCATTTACGATAGCTTTCAACTGGAAATTCTGTCTCTTTTTGCACTAGCTGCTAAGATTCATACATTTACTCTGGAAGTTATTGCTTCAAGCTCCACAGTGGCAGCTGTAGGGCTTGCAAGTGTCCCTGCAGAAACACACTTAAGGCCTCTTAATGGAAAGACTTAGGGTACGGTGAAGGTCTGGGGAAGAGAAAAGGGAGACTAACATGTAGAAGTGCTGGTATGATACAAGCATGCATCCCACTATGGTGCCTGCTGTTTAGTCTGACTTTAAGATTTCCATCAGAAATGACTGTTTCAGGGATGAAAAGGTAGAAGAAAGTGTCCTTCATGGAGTTTTCCCCAGCTGTCAGGTTTTGTCCTAACTTCTAGAGCATTCTTCTTGATGTATTTATTTTCAGTAACATTTACATGCGGATAAAAGCTACAGACAAATAACGTGTTGAGGTACATCACAGCTGTTAAACTCCCAAGGAAGATCAACAGGCTCAGAAACAGCTTTAGTAGCATATAAGCAGTCAGTTTCTAACCCCAGTGAATTATCTCATGAAACGCTTGTCCTTGTGCAAAAATGGGGAAAATATCAACTAAATTGTATTGGCGACAATTAAAGTGGCATCTGAAAACAGACAGAAAAGTTTACCAGTTCAAAGCTGGGGACAACCTCCTCCTGTGAGGTGTCACCTATATTACTATCAGTAGCCTGTTCCAGTCCTTCACAGGGCTCTCACTGAGAGAAAAAACAAGAAACAATATACTGCCAGCATTAAAAGGGTGTGTCTTCTAAAGGCATTGGATATATATGTATATTAATTTCTTGATATGCTTGTACAAACACTTGTGATGCCACCATAATTCTGCATTTGCAGTGCAAGTCTCATTAACACTGGGGTACATGTTGCTTATTATTGTTTGTTGAAAGTGTTTGTGGATACATGGAGGGGTATGGGATACTGCAGCAACATAAAGGTAACATGAAATGTACATTCTTTTGTCTAAGCACATCCTAGTACTCTCAGGCAGCCTCCTCTGAGTTAATTCAAGCTATCCTCACTGGAAACTGGAGTGAGCTCAGCCATTTTAGCCTAACATACATGCAAGAGCATAAAAAATGATGTCTTCTGCTGGGTAAGCGGTGGGAGCAGTAACCTCCAGATGACAGACGGTGATAATTGCTCTGTCTTTTAAACTATCAACTGTTCTGGCTAAACAGAAAAAGGAGAAAGTCTAGTCACAGCTTTACATTGGCAACATCCTCGGTGTGGCAGCTTTCATCCTAGTATGGGATGCTTAAGCCATTACTTCCTAGAAGTAGTGTATAACATATTTATGTCCCTATAATTTTATCTGCATCAGGATGAATTTGCCGTTTTAACATTCTGCCAGTTGTAGACAAGGTCTTGACATGGTGTATATAATACAGCAGCTCTGAATGACCTCCAAATCTGACATGTCTTCAAAACAGTGCTCTTAATATGCAATGAGTGGGTGTCTCTGCCTTTGAGATATTGTCCTTTAAAGTTCTCTTCACAATGCTTCTGATAAGATGTCTGCTGCAACATGCTGCTATTTCAGCAGCAGACTCAGCTGCATCTGTCTGCTCTTGCACATGGTACGGGCAAATATAATGTGTTTTCTGATTCATGTGCGGAATCACTCCAGTTCATCTCCAGTGTGGCCCCATTCAAAAAGTCCTTAAATAATCCATACTTCAAGCTCCATTCTAACAGTGCTAAAAACAGATGTTGGAAAACATCCTTCAGCAGCACTACTAACTAATTTGGAGGTTAATATTACAGTCCAGCCTGTCCAAGCAGAGAGTCTGAAATAGCACCTAATAAATAACTTCTCTGCAAGTTTGAGCAGCTATGAAGCCATTTTGCTTTCGCAGTCATTAAAAGCATAAGGGGCTCTAAAAGAAAAGCTAAAAATTGACATAATGTGTAAAACAAGGCCTCTTCCTTCATCACATGTCCAATATTTGTCAGGCTTTTACAAGAGATAATGAGTTTCAAGCCTTTCAGCAATCTGAGCTTGCAAAACATTCACTGTCAATATGAGATCTTTAAAAAGCCCATAGTCTCATCACTTCCTGACAGGCACTAAATTGTGCTGAGATTCAAGAGAAGTTGCACTGCAGCTATTTCATAGGATATGTCCTAGACGAGCACTGAGCTGCTTACATATGGATGTGTGTGTGGGTGAACAACGGCTCCGCTTCCAGGAAACCTGAAGTGCTCCAATCTTTTTTGACACTTGTAGAGTTTTGATAATCACTAAATTCCTGACAGTGGTTCCTGAACACCTTCCAAACTTTAGCTTTGGCTAGTTTTAGCTTCTCTCTAGAGAAGGCAGAAGACTTTTTGCTCCTGTCCCATGCTATCTTCCTAATTCCCCAATGAGAGAGCAAGGAATTAAATTAATCACCTTTGTCAAATAGCCAGTTTTAACAGGAAACCATTATTGCCAGTGAATAATAAATACTTCATGTTTCTCAGTTTGCTTTCCTGTCTCCACATAACTTCTTGTTGGGACAGTCAGTCTCCTTCCTTACTGATCTTTAAACCTGGCTTCGTCTGACAGAAGTTTAACTTTGTCCCTCTCTTAAAAATGTCAAGATCAGCATCAGTAACTCCAGGGAAGCATGAGGTAAAAATCAGAAGCTCTAAACAAGGTCTTAGAAATTAGGGTTTTTTTTAAACTATGAGATTTTGAAACCATCATATCAAGGATGCCAGGTGTGCATTAAACAGGAAAAGATTTGTTGTCCCACAAAGTTTAGGGGCCACTGCATTGTGAAGTTCAGTACCACAGTGCCTTAAAGATAGGTGCACGTAGATATGACAAAGAATCACTGTATTAGTTCAGCATTTGTTCAAGGAAGGGAGAAGGAAGGAAGAAGGAAGGGAGGAAGAAGTAAAAGGAGGACCTGCACATGTTAGGTCAAAGGTTGTCCACACAAAAGGTAGCACAAGACTAATACTATTTAATCCTGCAGCCCTGCAGTGCCTAGCTGGCACTGTTGGCGTGGTGTGGTGCTGTCATATTACCGTGTCTCTCTGACATCAGTCTGCTACCCACCACTACTTGGTATGCCATCAGGAAAAACACCGTCTCCTGTAGAGATAACCGTAGAAATATAAATAACTATGCCAGCAATGCTTTGTAAGGTGGCTGTGCCCACAGAGATCCTTCCATGAGTTACATTATCAAGTTGTCTAAAACCGAGGCTTGCCATCCCCCTTTATTTCAATAAAATGAATGTATGTAAATAAATATTATTTTAGTATTTGAGCAATTAGAAGCATAAATTTCTACATATAAGGCAATAAAATGGGACAACATCTCTCTGTGGAAAACCTTGAAAGTTAACTGCATTTTCTTCCTGCTTCTTTTTCTCTCTGCTCTTGCTAAAGATTAATGCATCACAAAAGAAAACACTACTTTTCAGAGTTAACACCATCACTACTGACCACAGGGTGTCACTGTTACATTAAAATCTATAATTTCCCAGTTCATTTAGTTAGAAAATTAATACATTCAGAAAAAAAAATAAAAAATCCTTTTCTCCCGAAACATATTGAGATGCAAGCAATTTGTGGGCAGACGTGCTGCATAAAATAGGTTAATACAGCATTCCTTTAACTTATTGCACACATCTTTTCATATTGCTACTGACACATTTATTATAAGCAAAGCTGGCAATGACATCTAGAGTTAAAGTTCCCTAACACTTTCCATCATAAGGCCCTACTTTCAGTTGTTTATTACTTTGTCAGCTTTTAACTGCTGGAGCTTATATTTTCCATGCCTCGCCTCTGTCTCAGGCTGCATTGTTTTGGAAAGTTTTAGTGAAAAATGGGGTTGGCCACTTCCGAGAACAAGTTTTGGGGAAGAAAAACGCTTTGTTACGCTTATATTCAATAATTCCAACATGAGCTTCTTGGAGATATTCTTGTAGTCTTGCACTCTCAAAATTGGCACAGGAGGAATATTGATTTTAAGAGATCACACGGTCTGGACTTAGTTATGAGCGTAGGAAAGTTCCACCTCATTGTCAGTCTGGTAGCTAAAATGCCCAAGGGTCAAGAGAGCAGCAGCTGACCATGCTCTTTCCCTCAACATCAACAAAGAACTCGCACAAAAAAACCTCATCACCCGCACAAAAAACCTCTCACCGGTGGGCTCGAGCAGCTGAGAGCTGTGTTGCGGCCCCAGTTCTTCAGAGAATGTTCGTGGATTTTTAGGGGCAAACAATGCCCTTAAACATGAGACTGGTTTTGAGATTTTGAAAAGCTTAGAAAGTCCTAATAAAAATCCTACGCCACAACAATATTAATATTGGGAAGCAGATGTTGACAAATTGCTATTAGTATTGCCTATGCAGGCTTATTTTGCTCCTTTTTTGAATACGTGGACTCTTTTATTTACAAGACACTAGGGTTTGCGAATTCGGGGTTGTACACAATTCGAGCTGCTCCCTTGCTAAGCATCACAAAACCTGCAGGGGGAGCAGGAGACACAGCTCAAGGTCTTGTCGAAACCCACGAAGAGGAGATGATCGTCAGAGCACTGAGTGACTTTCCAGTCTCCCTTCCTTCCCTCCCCAGGCAACCCAGGGCATTGCCAGATTTCCCAGTTCAGCTGCTGCTGATCTGAAGTAAGTACTTACTGCCCCAGATGCTCTTCAGCAGAAGTTGCTGCTCTCAAGTAAACCTCTGGTGGTTTAACAGTTTGTCTGCTTGCTATGTCTTGTGAAATAATCTGGTCTAAAAACGTGGGATATTCATTTCATAGATTTACGTCTGGACACAGTCAGAAGACCAGTTAAACAGGTAGAGCAGAGAAGATAATAATCTTGGGATCTGGAGGGAAGGGGGGGGCAGAGAGGAAAGGCAAAGGGCAGCTTTGGGGTAGGCAGGGAGAGAAGCGTCTAGTCCAGAGGTACAACCACTGTGCCAGGTTGTCTGTGCCCTACATGCAGCCAGGTGACAACCAGGTTTTTCTCACATGCTACGTGCCAGTGTAAATGAATAAAAATAAACCTGAAAATAAACTGAGGGCTTGATGGTAAAGTTACTGAGGGTTGCTCTGGGAGAGGAAAGTTTTGCTGGGACTGGAGAAAGCATGTTTGGAACTGCTGACAGTGAAGGTCCAATGAAGAAACAAAATCCACTCACTTTGCAAGGGATGGCTCACAGAGGATAAACTGAGTAGAGACATACCCACTAAAATCAAATGGATGAATTGTCATAATGGCTGAATTATGGGACATCAGCTGAGAATGGGTTGAATGAAGAATGGGACCACAGGTAAAAATCAATGTTTGCGATGCAGGCTGCAGAGAGTGCACTTCACTGTGAGTTACGACCTTGAAAAAGGACTGAGTGCTACTATGGAGAATCAGGAAAAGGCACTGATCTAGTATTTGAAGTGCACGTGGCAAATGTGGAACATGTGAATCCACCAATGAAAATGGCAAAGCTGACCCAAGCATCACAGTATCTGAAAAGGCTACTTTTTCCAACATTCAGAGAACATATAACCTAGTTCATCTATCTTAGGTACCCCTTTTATTGGTATCTATACCTTAGAAAGAAACTACAAATTTGTTTGATCTTGTTGTTCAGTCCTGGTTAGCTTCTGCCAACTCCCAACCCTCCACAGCTTAAGCTGGGTGGTCAAAACTGTTCCTGGAGGTCTAATTTCCCTTACTTTGTATAAACAAAACACTTTCAGCATGATGCACCAAGTGGCAGAGGACACTAGCTTGTACCAATGTGAGCAAACAAAATAGGTGGGTGTCAGAAAACATCTATTTTTGTAAAATGAATCTGTAGCAATGATGGCATTTATAAGAAAACTGGGAAAGCAGAGCAGAACTACTTTCATTCCACAGTAGTATTATGGTATGTCAGCATTAGGGTATCTAAAGGAATGAAATGGTCACAGCATTTAAAATCCCATCTGACTTCAATTCAGCCAGAGCCCTCACACAGCAGCACCTGACTCCCCTAGAGCCAGGAACATCACCCACCCACAAAAACCACTTTGTTTTGACTTTCATTTTCCATATTATCTGTGGAATCACACCCACCTGCCACTCAGCAAAAATGGGGACCTCCCACACGTCCCCAGGGCTCATCTCCAGATGTGCTGTGGAGTCCTACAGAAGTATCTGCTCCTTGTCTGGGGCTGATCACCCATACAACATGTGTGGTCTTCACAGCCTGAAAACCACCACTGGTTCATTGGTGTGGAAGCTGGGGAAGCTCAATGGACCAACATGGGTGGAGGGACCTCAGCGTGACATCAGGCATTCTAATGGGTTCTTCGAATGTCTGAAAATGTATGCTAAGGTCAGCATCTTCTCTGTCTTCCTCTGGGTAGCTTTCTCCAAGGAATGCTAAGGCAGATTAAAGGTGAGACCCCAGTTTAAGTTGTTGGACACTAAGATTGATGCTTGTTAGTTCTACAAGGACATTTTCTTCCACAACTAATTGAGCTTCATCCAGTGCTTCCCATCTCAACTGCATAATGAGCTTCCACATTTAGAGAGAAAAGACCTTTTCAGATACTAGTGACTTTTAGTATTGCTCCCACTCACAGCTTGACAACTAGACCTACACTTGTTTCTCCTGCATGTGATGATACACAAAGCAAGGGAGCAGTTGGTAAATACCCTTCAATCCAAGTCTCCCTTGTCTCTGCCACATACCAGAACATTTGCTGAAAGTTTTGGCTGCTATCCCAAACATGATGGCAGTAACGACATATTAAATGATCTGATGCACATTACAATTTACAGTAGATGACTACTCCTATCTCATGCTTCCAAGGCTTTTCCTCCAATGTCAGTACCTATGCTTTCCAGAAAGTTGCTCAGGTTACTGTTGTAACTATTATAACATCTTCCTTCCCATTTCACCTTTTTAAAAGGAATCAAGCCAGGCTAGAGTCAAACGTTTTTCCCCCTCTCAATAACCATCCCAGAAATATTTAGCTGACTTAGAAATGGAGCAGATTCAGCAGTGGAGCTAACCCCCACCCCCCCACACCCCCCCATCCAAACACAAATACCTACAACAGTCTAGCAGTGACACTACCCTACCTGGGGCTCAGGTTTTTTCTTCACCTTCCTTCTAAATAAATGTCCTAACTATTGGGTAATGTGGGACACCCAGGCAGTGAACCACAAACTGTCCCGTGCTTCACAAACACATGGCAACATCTAAAAGGAAGATCCTGCTGAAGTTTTCAGCTACTTCAGAAACACCAGGATGGTGGTGGGTTCTGTGCGTGTCCCTGAGAAACCTAGCCCCTCCCTAGCTTCATCTTTGCCCCTCCACTTTTCAATCAGATTTTGCTGCACTTTCAGTCTCCTTATGCAACAGCAAGATTTAAAGCTCTAGCAGCAAAGTTCAACTTAGAAAAGTCTGGTACTTTATACTCCTCAAGTGTATAAAAGTGGATTGGACCAATTCTTACTTTACTGAAATAATTATTCACTGGGAGCTTGCTTGAGCAAGGGCATGGACTTCAAGACTGCATCATTATTAGTAGTAGTAGTTCTAACCTGCAGTTAGAGGTCATAGATTTGACTCCTCTTGCAGATCTCAATAACAATCAATGAAATATCAGAATTTATTAATAAGCAGTCAGAAAGAAAAGGACCTGATTGTATCAGAGAACAAAAGTCTGTTTTTATCTTTTTAACTGTTGTTACGGTTCTCATCTTTTTTGGGGAAAAAAAAAAGCAACAGCTCTGTTAATTCCTGAGGCTACTTATTTTGCAAAAGAAGATACCTGAAGTTTTCTAAAGGAAGTCACACTTTTCCAACAAGGCACATAAGTTATAATGATACAATTTGCTACTTAGAACTGGGAAATCACTTTAACTTTCATCAAGTGTATAAAAGTTTTATCTTTATGCATTGTTTTAGTTTTTCAGATTAATTCAAAATGTACTACAAAAGTGTGCAGAATTTTGAATTATAGTGTAGTTTTTCCATAATCCATGGTATCTTTTGCATTTTATATTAATATACAAAATATATGCATCATACTTACAATACATAGTGTATGGTCATAGCAGTTATTTTCTAATGTGAGAGATTCCTCTTCTCATTTCTGGAGATATATCTCACAACAGAAATGAAGAATTGTGCATCCTATCTCAAGCTGAATAGATGTATATCTCCATCATTCACTATCACTCCATATTAGATTTAAAGTCTAGGCCAAAAATAATTTGTACAGTTAATGCTGTTAAATAAAACCTTCACTTTTTATTCAGGCATAACTACTATTTTGAATCTCTCTTAATTCTATTTTCATAATCCCCTGAGTGAAACAATACTTTATTCTATTTTAGTACGTAGGATGTAAGGAAGTTCAGAGATTCTGCTCCCTAATATTCATTGACAAAACATACTCAGCATAAAGAAAAGTGGATGGCCAAGATGTATGGCAAAGTACCCTTAGAAAAAACCTCCTGGCATTTATTACATCATCTGGATTACACAGGTGCATATCCATCTTCTCCCATATTTGGAAAATAAGAACTGCATTCTCCATTCAAATGCTTTTAACTTATTTACGGCTAGATCTGGAGACTTAATATTTATCATCACAAAGTATAAAGCCAAATATCCTTTTTCTTCAGGAGCACCAAAGATTAACAGATTAGAATGTTTTCCACATGTCCATTTTACTGTCAAGAGAATATTAAAGAAGTTTTCCAGCTTCCGCAGCTCAGCCAGATGTCAATGGATCCCACAGTGAAGTAAAATTGGCAGAGTAGCCTTCTCATGACCCCGGCATTGTTTTATCAAGGATCAGTTTAAAAGTATAAAGGGCCATTTCTTGCTGAGATCTGTAATGTTTTTCAGCCCTTTTCCCCTGCAATTACACAAAAGTGCTGACTTTGTTGAACTACTGATATGCAGTAGTATTTCTTATGACTTCTCTCACACTGTGCTGTAATTGCTGTTTGTGTTGGCCCAAGAAAAGTACCACGTCTTGTTTCCACTGTACATTTCCGGACTCTGGTTTCAGTAACATCAGTGTAGGATATTGTACTGGGCATATGTTTTGTTGTGTAAACATTAACTGGTAATTTACCCTGTCAATCTCCACAGTATGGCCTCTAATTACCAGAGGTTGAGGAGCTTCAGATGGACATTTTATAAAATATTTACAGTAGTTATATTGCTTCTTTTTTTCTTCACTGGTATCTGTGTTCTGAAAATCATTGCAAGGAAAAAAATACAACTTCAAAAACCATAAAACAAAACGCAACAACAAAAACAAATGTATTCATTCTTGCACACCTCATTCTCTAGAGGAACTAAAGACTAGGTTCCCAATTAGTTAGCCAAAAGTTATGGCAATATTGCAGTAGACATTATGGTATAATAAAGTATTAGATATTTCTGTTTTCTTTCAATTTGATTATTCCCTTTTACATCTTTTGTAACAAAAAAAATAGTATATTATTTCTATCCGTATTTTTTTTCTTAAAATTCATTCTCACTAAATAGCCCCTGAACTTGCAAACAGCTATGCACATACTTAATTTGATTCAAGACTCAGACAAATGTATTTAACAAATGGGACCACTAAGGTCTTGTTGGAAAATATAGCATCTACTGCAAAGATTCAGAACCAAGGAGCAACCTCCCTTTAAGAGCTCTGGAATATATGTTTTAGTCATTCATCTATATAATTTCAAGGAAGTAGACCTTTCCATTTTGTGCTAAAATATAATGTCCTGAGCAGAATTCCAGGATGGGATAAAACAGTTAATAACTACAGTAATGTGACCAAGGAAGATGCAATCAAATAGGGCATCTTTTTGGACGCCACAGGCAGAGTGAATCTCTATTTCAAATAAACTTTTCACCATGATTTTCATCATAATGCAGGAAACTTTAAAAAAAGTGTGACAGTTTCTCAGCTTCTACTATTCCATTATAACTGGATCAATTTGGTAATATTCATCACATTACAATACCTTATCACATTACAATACCTCCAAAAGAATCTTCCCTTCCAATACATTGACTAATTAAGTGGTAGCATTAAGGTGGGGAGCCACAAAATGTAATCTGTCTTGCAAATTTTTTTCCCTTATTCTGAATAAAGTTCTTTTTTTAAAAAACACAGTTGCAAATTGCTCATCCAATATATCTGCCAACAGTGAAGCCAGAACCCTTCTTTTGTTTCAAAAGGCATTCAACTTAGCATCTTATCTTTTGCTATAGATGCGCATTATATTGCCTTGCTAAGTCTACTTTTATTCTGTTTGCTCAGTTTATTCTTTAGAGGAAAAGATACTACATCAAATTAAAAATTCTTACCTATTGTCGCAACTTCTGGTGCAAGCAAAATCTTACTGTTACAAACATAGATCAGAGAAAAATCTTTCTTTCTATAATTGTTTACTTTATGCATTTGAAAGGACTCTGTATTAATCAAATCACATCATTTGCCTCTGACAATCTGTCACCATATAGCACTTCCACTGAGCAACAAAGGAGAAAAAAATTAAATAAACAGGAAAATATGCAAGCTGGCAAAAATTATGGAGTGTATAAAACTATCATTCATTTATCTTCAAAAATGATCAGAAAGTTTTTATTTCTGAGAGCCTGCCTGTTTCAATTTGTACTGTAATATTTCAAAAGAAATAAAAAGATAAATGACATGAATGGACTCAGGAGACTGGTTCAGTGTTGCTTCTGCATAGCACGGAAAGAAAAGATGATTGTCATACTTTAAGTACTGCATCAGCTTTGGTTTCTGTCTTAACTGAAGAGTCATCTTCAACTTATTCCACTTACGCAAATGGTCACTTGTTCTCGTATGGCTACAAAGATCCACCCAACACGCTCATTTAGAGTGAGTTCAGGAACTTCAGTCTGTCTGATCATAGTATCTCTGGATTTTCTGCAGTTTAATTTACCTTAGGAAACACCCTGAGAGCTTGTTTAAAGCCACCTGATGTATCTCAGCAATAGGAAGACACTCCCCCTCCTTCATTGTTTGCTGGATGATCACAAAATTGGTTCCGAGGAGCCATAAATATGCAAGAATGGCCAGAGGTTTAGTTCCACCCCCTCAGTACAGCTGTCTGTAGAGCTGCCCAAAAAGGAAGGAAGCATCATCCTGTAAACACTGCACTTCCCTACTGGAGACACTGGGACTTGTGATTTCCCAGGACTGTTCCTGCCATGGCAAACTCCTCTGACCCTTGCTTGGGTCTGAAAGTCAGTTTCCATGCAATACGCTCTTTTTCAGGCAGAAACTAGAATAAACACACTCACAAATAACGAAAGGTAAAGAAAAGAAACAATCACTTCCAAGTGGGAAGCACTGTAGTGATTCTGTCCTTATTTTACACTTGCTGTTAAACTTTAAGAAAAAATACTTCAAGGTAAAAAGGGAGGGGGAGTCATTTCTACTGAGCAGAAAAATACACGTCTAAAAGCCATTTATCTTCTTCTAGCTGATGTATACAGAGTCACAGCCTGATTAAAGTGCAATATGATTATAGGGAGAATTTCTAAAAACAAGTCAAGCAACTCTTATAGAAATAATTTCTTTTCAAAATACCATGAAAATTGAATGAGGAATTAAATCCTGAATAAAAACCTGTTTTTAAAGGTACTTAAAATAATTGTATCCTTACCAAACTTTTGAATTTTTTCTTTCACAATTGTTTTAAAAATATGTTCAAATACTGGATGTTAATTCTGTCACTACACCACATACCTTTTCAGTGTGCAGCATGTAAGCTCAAAACAAAGAGAAAGCAAAAGGAATAAGACTGTATCACAGCCAATCAAGAAGACTAGCTGAAAACACAAAGCTAGATACACAACTACTGGCATACTCATATGTTCCAGATTAGGAAGTATCTAAAACTATATATCCTAGAATCATCATCACAAGTACATCTTAATCACAGGAACAAATAGGTGGTCTAATGAACATCAACCTAGTATTAATCTAGAACATGGTTTAGATGACTTTTTAAAATATAGACATTGATTTTTGTGGTGTATTTAAATTAGAAATTTAATCTAAATTGGCATGTTAGCCATGTCAGTTAAAAAGACTGGCCAACATTTTCCATATTCACATCCTATGTTAAACTGCTTAGAGCTTTCCCCATCTTTTACTAATCAAGCTGATATCCTGTGGGGCGGATATCTGCCCTGGACTACACTGCTCTGGAAAAACTTAGCCGCAACAGTTCAGCTTTTCAGAACAACTTACATGCACACCTAAATGTGTCACGCTAGTGAACACTGATAGATTCCTCAAGTTCTCATTGTTTCAAGCCTTGAAACAAAGACATGTAATGTGGGGAGTCCCACCTTAGCCGTAGAGATGGATGCAGCGTACAGATGTTTAAGGAAGACCTGTAACAGCTCTGCAGTGAAATCCCCAGGGATGCGAGCAGCATGGAGCACACTCAGAGTTGACCAGAACCTCTGAAATCTCAGCTCTGAGACATCCTTGAATGGCCACTAGGAATGACAGCAAAAATCTCTCTTTTGTGCTGTTAATACACAGGAACTTGTGCTCTTTTGTGGCTACATATATAAATATATGACCAGTAAACTAAATGGCATCAGGACTGGAACTCAATTGTCCACCATGTGTAACTCTTGCCACAGTCCCCAGCAGAGTTTTGGCCTGGGTCAGGTAGCGCTCCACCAAACAATGTCTGGCACAGTCTGGGAACTAGCACCATTCAGGGATCATTCATAGCTGGCTGTCTGGAAGCGCTGACCTTGTTTTGGAGGGTAAGAATTTGATTTTATGGATGCAAGCTTTTCATATCAAGGAGTGATATAGCAACTGTAGGAGTGCAAAGTCTATTCAGACATGCAGTCTTGTATCTAAAATTAATGTGACAGCTGATGAGATAGAAATTGATGAAGAAATGCACGCTGTGGGAGGGGTGCTGAGAAGGGAGAATGGGATGGGCTTGCAAGGATGGAGCAGTTCTGAGCTGAGCCAGTTGCATAGGACACTTATCTGTGGAAATCCCATTTCATTTGTTGTGATAGTTGGAAGGTGTGTGAGAGACAAGCAAGACACCATAAAACCAAAAGGGACCAGTAACAGCTGTGGAGAACTAGCTTGCCTTTCTGTGAATGAGAGTGCCTATGTGATACTGAATGAGGCACAAAAAACAACCTTCAGACCAATGAAACCTCTTCATTTTCCAGTCACCTTCATAATCTAGATTCTGATTTTCAGGAACTGAATCAAAAACTGTTGTAGAATAACAGTTACCAGTTCAATTTCTGATTGTTACAGGCAGTCATCTCATCAAACCTAGAGCCAACCATGTAGTCTCATGTGAAAAAAAAACCCAAAATACTACATTTCTTATGCATGCAATCCAGTTGAGGCACAATAGAAAAATGCATGGGGAATTTGACACCAGTGTGCCCTCACCATATTTTTTATGCATGCTACAGATCAGTGACTTCAGTTTTCTAGTGCTTTATTTTCACAACTCCTAAAAGTACTAAATATTTATTTTAAATTGGGCTTAGCATTTTGAAAACTATTTTACACTAATTTGTTCTATAAACACCTGAAAACCTTTTTTGAAAAGCCTTCTTACATTTCCAGCATTTGGAAGTAATTTGTTTCTAGTCCAAAAAAATGAATGTCTGTCTCTAACAGAAAGAGCTGGATTACTGCCCAGTCCACTTGAGAACTGGATGATGCTGACTCTTAGCCATTTAAATAGTCAAGTTAAACAAGACACAGTTGGGATGATAAAAGGAGGTCTGTAAAAAGACTATTGGTCTGGCCATGTGGACTTACAACTATCAAACAATGACTAGGAAAATAGTGAAAGAGAGGAAAAAAATAACGTAAGTGCCAGGGAAAATATTAGGATTAGGTGAATGTAGGAGCATGGTATCTGTTCATATCTTTCTCCCTTCTTGCCAGTGAGCTACCAGTAGCATATTTACTCCGCATAAGCACTGATGGAGGCAAAGAATGGCAAAAAAGGCATTACAAAGGAGAACAAAGGAGAAGGGAAGTAGACACTAACAGTCTGTACGGAGTATTATCCTCAAATGGGCCTATAATCTGCTGGGTTTGTATCTAAATTATATTCTATAATATAATTTTGTGTGAACCTTGTTTGCAAGCACAACTTTGCAAGCCTCTTACTAGCTGGCAAAAAGTGACATAAGACAAAATTGTCTTCTCATATACTATTAATACTAATTCTTTCCCTTTTACAAACTATAGTTCCAGATATGACAACTAAAGAATGGTGCAGCAGAACAGAATCTGATGAAGACCTGAGAATCTTTTCAAGTAAATTCTCTGAATCTGTTTATTTCTGCATGGGAAGAAGTTCATTCACAAGAGGAGAAAGATGCACAGTAATGGAAGCAACACTAGAATGCCTTTTAGGTACTGGTCAACTAAATCAGCATGGCCTTAATGCTTCTAGACTTAATGAATCAGAAAATGATCAGTGAAGCTGAAAATGGAACATACCACTGACACTGAAGAATGAAATGTGCAAATGAACGTCACTTAGAGGATGGGAAGATCAGAAATGAAAGCATTTAAGACATGATTAGGAAGCTACAATAAAACCTAATTCCAAGAAAAAAGTAGAAGTAGGCAAGGAGGATGCAACCACAGAAAAAGATAAAAGAGCATAGAATATTTGGGCCAAATTAATTCTTTCTATAAATCCACAGCTTCAGTGCTATTAGTACAGAAATTATCTTCGGCTTTAAGACAGAAAACTAAAACCACTTCAGATTTTATTTCTCTAGTTGCTGCAGTGATTTCTCCATTCATATTCCATTTAGACCTAGGGTGATAAATCTATATGAACTTGCAGAGACATAGAGAAAGATGCATAGATTTGCATGAGAAATTCAAGGTTTAAAAATGTTTTAAAAGACAGTTGAGGTTTGATTTTAAGCCAAAGGGAAGTTGTGTCTACTGCTCCAAGTCAGCTCTATTGAGGGAATTTGGAGATGAGAATAATCTATAACTGATGAAGGATCTCTTGGTCTGATTAGTGTCCTGAAACAGACTTAGACTTGAGGTTTGTTGGTTCAGTAACTAGGGTTGCAAGCTTCTGAAATTCAATCACCATGTTAGAGGCAGCTAGAACAATGTAGATTTCTATTATTTGTTAATCATTTACAATATACTAAGTTTCATTTAAAATAAAAAACAAAAACCACAAAACACATACAGGCTATATATTGGTATATGCATGGAAATACATATTTGCCTCAGGAACTCGGGCTGCTGTTTCAGTATACAATAACAAACATATTACCTTTCCTATCCTAAAAAGTTCAAAAAATAAAAATCTTGAAACAAAGTCTACTGTTTAAACATTCTTTTTTCTAGTAATAGCGTAACAGTTGTAATAATAGCAATGAGGAATTTATTTGTGAACTATCACGCTATCAAGTTTTTCTGAAGCATAGGGAGAAAGGTCAAAAACTTTCAGCTCCTCAGAAATTGCATACTACGCACATCCTGCAAAAAGCAGCAGAAAGCAAAAAAAATAGGGTTGCTACTTCTTTTGTACTGATCTGAGAAAAGAGTAGGAGTGGTACTGCCTATTCATTTGCTTGCTTTCTATTTTGCTGAAATTACAGGCAACAATGTAAAACCAGTACCTATAAAAAGGCCCCCCAAAAAAAGAAAGAACAGGGAACATACTGGAAAACATCTCTCAGATTTTCAGTATGAATGCCTATGCTTCCATTTTCTTCCCATATGTAGGTCTGATTTATTCATTTGTGCAGTATGTTTTTTCACTTACAAAAGTAACTAGCTCACTGCTCATAGTAGCAATATTATTTGATAAAACACAAGTGTTTTTCTACTTTCCTAAAGCACACACCCTCTTTTTAAGCTTTCTTCACAGAAACCTTGCACTCTGGTACCTTTTTACAATTCACCTGCCATTTTCCCCCTAACTTATCTGCTTTCAGAAACACAGTCTTATTCACCTCTGTCTTGTTAGCTTTCAATCTCAAACAATTATACTCACTCTTTTCTTTCCTAATATCACGTATTCCTTCGGCTCAAACATCTGATTATTTTAATTGCTAGTTTTACCTAAGTGCTGTGTTGTTTCTGTGAGGAAAAGGGAATAAAAGAAAACAGAAACAAAAAAGCAAAGTGATGTTTTAATTCAGTAAAGAATTTTGTGTTATTGCTAACAGCTCTTTTAGTTTGCTGACAAATAATTCAAAAGTATTGCTTACACTTTCAAACCCAGAAAATACCTGATAAGTGCCTAGCATAAATTAGTTCCTAGAGAAATCCAAAAGTAGAAAGCTCTAGGAAGACCCTTATTTAAAAGGACAGGCATGTTGTAATAAATAATCTCTTGCTTTACCTAAAATGATGTGTATTCCTATACTCTTACTTTTGATCCCAAACTTCTTCTTTTGCATGTTTTAGAATATTACACAGATTTGCACTTACTTACAAATTGTGCTAGCTATCCTGTTTCTCTTAATGGCAATCTAAAATTTGAAAGCTTAATTTCTACAAGTTAGAACAATTGCCCTTAACATGAGCATTATGGTATTGCAAATTATTCATTTAAGCAGGAAAACCTGGGACCCATAGGCCAATACTTCCACAACCCTGCTGATGGGTGCTTTCCAGCCTGAAGAAATTCCGTTTCATAACTCCATTTGTTTCCTGCCATTTAGCCAACTTTCCACTTACTACATGCCTCCACGCCTTAATATTAACTTCCAGTGCAGAACACTGTAAATTATTTTCTGAAAAATCAAAGCATATGATGGCCACTGTATATCCTTTGTCTTCTTTGGCAGCGACTGCCTCAACAAATTCCAACGAAATATTGAAGCATGACCAGCCCTTCCTGAATCCCGTACAGCTATTCTCAGTCAAGCTGTGTTTTCTAATGTTTCCCTACCTGAGCCTTGAAATTAGTTTCTGGAGATCTCTGTTAAGTCTTCTGCAGTTTCCTAGCATATCTTTGTAAACAACAGAGGAAAGTAAACTTGTGAGGTCTGCTGAAACCTTTCCATTTCTATGTGTTTCTCAAAACAAGAATGCAAAAATATTAACATTTTTTCAAGATACCAAATTATGTGCATGTTTCATACAGCAAGTCTTTCCTACCCTCACATTGTGCTACATAAATTCTTCAGAGTGCCAGGCTGTGCAGGGGAAAGGAAATGGAGTGTTACAGAACTCAGATAATTTGATTGGGCTTGTATGTATTTTGATCACTTGCCCACTCATATACCTCAGCTTTTTTAATCTCAAAATCACATTGTATACCAAACTTAAAATCTATTCAGTTTCTAAACTTCAATTTCAAAAATAAATTTAAATCTAGACTTCATAAAAATAATTTGTACTTGCCCAATGCTCTTCCTCCGTAGATTTTTTTTAGCACTTCATAAACTAAAAGAGATGAGCCTTATTCCTGTTTTACAAATAAAAAATTGAAGAAAAGTTATGTGCACAATGACATGTTGAATCAGGAAAAGACAAGCCAAGATGTTATGGTTCCTCCCTCCTGTACCTCATTAATTCCATACAATACCTCCCTATTGGCATAAAAAAGCCTGTCTTTAGTACAGTGTCAAATTTTTAACTAAACTATCATAACTATTTTTGCTCTGTTAAAAATTAATTTAGATGTAAATAATTTCATTGCCAGGCAGTGGGTACCCCACCACACTGCTGATAATAAAACAAACTCCTAGTGGTATCTAATGTATTATTCAAGCAAGAACTTTGGCAGCCCACTACATATGAGTTCATTTCCTCAATTACTACATAACTCTCCAAAACCAGTATTTTTTTGATTTGTGTAGCAACAGACAAATATGGATAGACTGCCTTCCTCAGGTAGGAAGTTCATATTCTGTGTTCCATGAGAAATTCCTAGCTCAAGTCTAGCACAACGACTACATGCAAAGATTCACACTTTTTCATGGTTGCTTATCTATCTTCCCTACCCTATAACAGAAGTGTCAATTTATTCTACTACACTACAGCTCTGAATGATTGTGCTTCACAGGGAATTAAAAAGAGAGCATTTCTTACAAATAAAGAATTATTAGGTGTCTTTTTTTGTTTTCCTTCTTTCTCACTACCAACTTGAATGTCCAATTTTAGGTTGCTAATGAGTTAGACAAGAGTTGAAAGATGTACATGTATAAACAAATCTATAATCCTACCATGACTGTAGCCAATGGTCATTAGGAAGAAGTTGAACTACTAATGATGAATATAATGCATAGGATTCAGTGCTAGATAAAGCTGGGAGACAGGACAGAAGATTTTAAATCTTTATTCAAGGCTTGTGCATATACTTTGTTCTCTGTTTTACAGGAAGAAAGTGAAGGAATTCAGATGTTAGTTAAACCTAGACTGTAGGCATAAAAAGCAGTCCTAAATTTTGGCCCTCCAAAATGGACCATTTATATCAGCAAATAAATAAATGTGCCTACCTGAATTAATGAAGTTTTAATTTAATCCTGCTTTCTTTGTTCTCTTTCAAAGTCTTTGTTTTGTTACCCACCATGACATGGATTTTTTTGATTGCTGTTTCATACTTAGAAAATCAGGGAACCAAGAGTTTTTAGTTTTACTGTTTAATTGTTACTTATACCATGTCCTCATTGCTCTCTCTAATACAGCATTTTGCAACAAAGCTCCTCTAGTTTTAAAATCTCTCTTAATTTTGTGACCCTGTCCAAGCAACCATTCAAAAGATCACAGCCCAGCTATGGCTTTGCATTAAAATTATGAAAAAGGGGGAATTTCAACATAAATCCAGGAGAAACCTGCTGGTTTTAACTTTGTATCTGTTTGGAAATTAAATCTAAAGAAGAAATCAGGACATAAAGCTCATGAAAACTAAACCAAAGGAAAACATGCTTATGAGTTTTTACGTTAAGTTTCATAAAATTGTACTTCAAAAAATTATCCTGTTGCTTCATTTTAAATCAAGAGATTAAACTGTGATTGTATGCATGCTTATATGCATAATTCAGTAAAAGGTAACAAATCACCACCAGAAACCCTAGAACAATTTATGTGTAACTAGTATACACATGTATTTGCCTTCCTCCCGTTTGACTTCCCACCATTGCTATCCTTACCTTCACACCATTTTACCATTATTCTTTTTATCACTATTCTATTCTATTCTATTCTATTCTATTCTATTCTATTCTATTCTATTCTATTCTATTCTATTCAGCTACTCTAACTTGCATGGCTTCTAGCTGTACATACTAGTCATTCACCAGGATAAACTAGCATGAGCCCTGCATCCTTGTAGACATCTACTAAAGTAAGTTGTACAAATCAAAGGTGAAAGAACTGACTGCAGGATACAAATGCTAAGTGAATTTTCTAGCACATAATTATTCTTACATATTCTGTATTTATTTGGAAATTCATCATTATGGGTGTATTCTTTTAGGTCAGTTAGTCCCAGAAATACAAGTCTAAAAACTTAAGAAGAGAATGGCAAAGAAAGTAGTCTGGCACCTAGAAGAGATGTTGAAGTTCATGATACCCCTCAGACATAGACACCAATTCCTCAGGCTGACTTTTTGAATTATTTTTTTTTTTCCCCAGCAGAGTTCCCAGTGCAGAATTGTTAGGGAATTGTAAACTTTGTGTACACCCAGACACCAGTAAAAGCTTTCTGAATTTAATTGAGTGGCAATATCTTGCCCCTCTGCAAGACAAAGCCTCCAGCTCATCTCCAAGATCAAAGCACATGAGACCTGCTAACTCACAACTGCTGTATCTCCCAGCTCAGCACCAACTCCACTACCTGCCATTCACAGCCATCCTTATAGCTCAAAATATTGGTTGCTAGTTCCTCTTCTAAATACTGGACCATCTTGGGCAGACTGCTCCATAAAGGAAGGCAAGCGAGGAGCCAAGAGTCACAGCTAGGCAGGCAGTGGCAGCAACATCACCAAAAAGGAACCAGGAAGTCAAGTCAGAAATTCAAAGTTAGGATCAGGTCTGGAGACAGTAACAGGATCAGTCACAGTCCAGTGATCATCCAGCAGGTGATCCCTAGTGATAAGCCAGGCCTGAGGTTAAGCCAGTAAGTCAAGCCAGTGGGTGAGGATGAGGGTGAGCGGTGCAAGACTGGGAGCAAGTGCAATTGCAACATGGCTGCAGGGTAGCTCAGACAGGGGCCAAGCACAAGAGTTTCAGGTTTAAAGCCACCCCCAAGTGAAGGAGGGGGGGCCCCCACTGAGGCTCCTTAGCAGCAAGCAACTCCTGGACAAGAGATCTTAGCTGGCCTCTAACCACCAGCTGAAAGTTTGACAGCCTGTTACTGCAGGCAAGCTCAACAGCCACAAACAGCAAATCCTGTGTTTGAAAAAAAGGACAAGCTAGGTACTTACATCTAGCAGATGGTTTTGGGTGGAAAATTCATCTCACCTAAGGTTTCACATGTAAGCTCATAAGAATGATGGAAAAGGGGAATTTTAAACACAAACTTTTCTCAGTTGCTTAACTAAGGCTCTGCCATCTCAGCTTGCTGGCTGTTGTAAACTCTATTCCTGTAATACAATGATCCTTGTGAATTAATAAACCATGAACTTCAGCATCCATGTTCAGATTCCTCTCCTGGTTCTGGCACTTAAAACTTAGCCATATCAACACTGACTGCCTTTGTGTGAATCTAGTCCTTACTATATAAGTAAACTGGAGCCACAAAAATACGCGAGTTGGTTAGTCTCTCCAGCATGCACCAAAGGGGCTAGAATCTATTTAGTCAAGTGATGATGGGAATTGTTCAGCACCCAGCCATTTCTATTTCGCTTCTAAAAAACATGTTTCTTTAATCTTTAAAATTCAAGAATCTTAAAGACATTAATGAAATATTATGAAATATTTTAAACTCTCTGTAAGGGGATATATTATAATGTTTGTAAGGAAAACCTGTATTCACAAATTTGGATTTTGCAGTCTGAACCTTAAAAGTTTAATTAGAGTCTTGCTAAATTCTGTTTCTGGTACTAAAGCGTGGATTTTATTTCAAAAGTCCTGTTTTCTGGAAAACGAAAGCTCTAATAAAAAGTAATTTCATTTGGCAAATCATCAATCTCATTCATCTCATTGTGTCCAATAAGGTGGAAATGATTACACAAGGTGGTAAAAATCCTTGCTCCCTGTAAGTCATTAGAGTTTTATTCTTGCTTTCTCTAAGTTAGGGTTTGATCCCAGTAGTGTAGGGATCAGTTTATATTAATGAATTACAATAGCAATTTGAATTTGATAAAGTTCCATGGGATTACCATTTGATTGTTTCATTCATTGAGGTATCACTGCTGGCCAAAACTCCTCTTTGCCTCTTTGCATATTCTTTCTCATGTTTGGATATGTGCTATGAAAACAGACAAAGCTATTTCTGGCTACTACACAAGCTATGCAAGAAAAGAGTTCTGTATCACTTCCATTAAAAAACTTCCCCTTTCTTACCTGTTCTGTACACGCTACAGGAATCAATTGTCAAGATAACTCAAATCTCCACAGATCAATGGTCTCCCTCACTGGGGCCTCTCCAGCACAGAAGTTTCCTGACCCATCTTTTTACCCTTCCTTGGAGGTCTGTAACAATTTCCTATACATGTTTTACTACTTCTTTTAGCTACATTTTGTGTTTGTCACATTAGCTAACCCACATATGTAATTTCACTCAAAATACTGCAACCTCTAACTAGATCGCCACATCACTTTCCATCTTCTGAATTTGTCTCTTTGGTAAATTGAATACTCTGATGTTTTAATATTAAACCATTTAACCAAGATCCAGTCATGTTTCTACTTTAAAAGTTTACTGTTTTGTTCTGAAGCATCACTTCATGTTCCTCACATTTTTACACAGATTCTCTTCATAAAAGAAAGTGAATTTCCTTTCTCTAGGCAATGCTTTCTATCTATATCATTCACTTCAACAACTTAAAAAATTACTTATCCTTTAAAAGTTGGCTGATCTCTCTCCCATCTTTCACTACCTATCCTTTTGCTAAAACAACACACATAAAACTGAATACTAAAATTACAAGACTACTTCCCTGCTAATTTCTTATACAGATACAGCCTGTCAGTTCTAGATGACTTTGGATCAGCCCCAAACAAAAGAAAATATTCTGGGTAGTATAATCCTGCATGGAACAATACGATCTGTATAAAAAATCACTTACTGAATCACCAGCACCTCTTTCCACTCCTAGGAGATCTCCCATCGAAGCAATGCCTGAATTAGTGTAGAGTGATTTGTGGCTTTCCAGCTGTCATTCATTAATTCTTAGGAAATACAATATACAATACAATAGTACTCAGCCTGAGGTTGTAGTCTGTAATGTTTTAGGAAGAGTGCAATTTGCCTGCTGAACGTTCTTCAAAATTGTTTTCAAACAATAACTGTAGCCCATTATTTCTATAATCCCCCAAACACATTTCACTCCTGATGAAATATTGAGTCAGTTGCACAGACCCATAAAGGAGGAAGGGTAAGGAATTGCATCTGTGGAGAGTCTGGTCTATGAAATGAAATGCTGAGCTGAAGACAAGGAGTTTTCCTCCAGTACTTTGCCATTCGTGTTTCTTTGGCAGAGAAGAAAGCACAGGCATGCCTGACAGCAGGGGCTAGAAGTGACCTGGGCACTCTGATCCACTGGCTTTGGCACTTCACCATCCGGCTGACCCATAAAAGTCGCCTTGTTTTAGAAATAGTATTGCTTAGCTATAATGGACCACTAGCTGCCTCGTTTCTTTGACCAGAGACAGGAGAGGATGTTGTGATGTACCGGCCCCATTTGAGGATCCAAGGGCCTGGGGACCTACCTTTAGAGCGAGCCAAGAAGCTGCTTGCACAAAGCCAGTCAGAGAGACTCTGTAATGCCTGCTTCATCAAGGACTTTTGGCAAAATCTATGACAAGTTCAGCTCAGCCAAAAACACCACACCTTTAGACATGCACTGCAGCAGAACTTGAGTACGTAGGGAAGTTTTCTGGTGGGTCCTAGGCACTCCTGACTTCCCAGAAATCTGAGAAGGCTGCATAGGGATTTTTTTTAGGTCTGTTGCTCTCTTGAATTTACATGTTAATTAGCCTGAACTGCACATTAGGTAGCTAAGAGCTTTTTTCCCCTTTAACTCTTACACAGTTGATTTAAGAAGTAAATAAAAAGATAGGAGTGGGAGGTAAACCTGAAACAAGAATCAGTCACAATAAATACTGGGGTTAACAAAGCATAGCCATCATTCAGTGTTTAGTAGGCACCATGACAGCAATTATTTTAAGGAAGGATTTGAAAAACAATGCTTCAAGTATTTTTATGGTGAACTCCTCCCGTGCTCAGAGGTTTTCATGCTTTTAGCTATTACATCTGCAACTGAAGCTAACTGTGAAATTAGCAATTTATTTATCCCATGGTACATACACACACATTTGCAACACTAAAAGTGAGTAAGGGTCAATAGTGAACACTGTGAGTAAAAAGAACCTTTTTTACCAGACTTTGTCATCCAGTATTTAATCAAATAACTGCAGAGACTGCCATCTTGAAACATTTCCCTGTCCCTTCTTGTTGCTTCTATCGCTAGTACTGTTAACACACTGTTGTTATTTCTAAACAACGTAATATGAGCTCTGCCAAAATAACAAGTCAGGACAAAGGAAAGTTGATCTTAAAAATGGCTGCCTGAATTGCAAGGAAGCAGAAGATGCCATTAAGTATAAAATAGAACAATAAAGGCTTACAATTTGTAAACAGTTTTTGATTCTGTAACATTTAGTAAAAATAGGTCTCCTTAGGAATGCATGTACACATTAAGATATTTTTCAAGATTATATCTTTACGAAAACTACATTAGAACTTGTAGTCTGTTTCTTGTATTGTGTCCTATTCTTAAGAATAATTTATTAATATAATAAATAAATACAAAGGGAAAATATCTCTTATGGAAATTAACTATTCCTGATTATTTAGCCACAGATTCGAAAGAAGATTAAATAGGATGTAAAGTTGTTGCTAATCTTATTTGTAAGGTACAATTGAAAAACAAAAAAGCGTACTGAAAGCATGTTAACAGTGATAAAATTATCTAGACCACTCTGTGTACATAATTACCAATAATTTAGATTTATCCATCTGAAATCAAGATGTAATTATGCATTATCCTATTTTATATTTAGACACTTCTGTAAAATAGAAATTTTAGTTCAGTGAACAATGAACATACAGATGTTCCTAAGAAAAGTGGAATCTGAGACATCAGGAAAAAACTATATTTTATCTCCCTCATTCATCCAAAATCAATGGAATATAATAATCATCACTGTTTCTTAGTGATTTTGTATGGAATGGAAGGTAATAAGTAGATGAGAATTGAAGTTTTCTTGCAAAAGCAACAGCAGTAATACCTGTAGACAATCCGATGTGCGAGCAATATTTTCTGAAAGTTTAGTGAGTGCCTCTTTCCTTTTATAGTAATTTCTTTAAGGCTGGATTTTTAAAAAATTGTGCATTTGAATTAAACTAAGACTACTACTATCATATCTATAAAATGAGAACCTGAGTTACCTGTATGGCTGTGAGGATATTGGCTAACGCCTGGCCATATGTGTCATGACAGTGAACAGCAAGAGCACTTAGAGGAATTTCTTTCATAACAGCTTCCAACATTCTTTTCATACTTCCAGGAGTCCCCACACCAATTGTGTCCCCCAGAGAGATTTCATAACAGCCCATACTGTACAGGCGCTTAGATACCTGATTAGAAACAGAGAAACATGAAAAGGTCAAGATGAAAGAATATAAAATAGGGTCAAGAACATACATTAAAAAGGACACGCTTCTGTACAGGTTTCAGGTTTTGACCCACCAAGGTGGACCTACGTCCTCTTGAAACCCTCTATTCATTCTTGAAAATTGTCACCCAATAAGAACGTCCCATAGATGCTCTTATTTTAAATTTATAGTTCTGCTTCTGTACATGAAATAACCAACCAAGCCAAATCCATCAAAAACTTGCTTTTTGACTCTCCCACAGAATCCAAACAAGCAAGATTTTACACTATGAATTAAGTTTCTGTCAAGCCCTTTCCCAACATTTTCCTCTCTCTGGGGATTTCCCAGCTGTTTGGTTTTCTCCGTGTACTTTCCAGCTTACAAGTTGTGCAGGGTAAAGACCTGCCCTTTTGTTTGCTTATTACACGGAGCCAAGCACATGGCTGAACTAAGACAATAAATAATTAACAAGAAGCCTGATTTTGCTTTCTCTTGGCACTGAAAACATCAATGAAAACTGAAGTTTTAACACGTTGTAGTTAATATTTATTTTGCTTGCTTTTCATGAAATCAAACATTAAAATACTAACAAAGCAAACTTGTAACTTAACTAACATTCTAGTCCTTAAATTTAAAAATTTTTCTTAATACCAAACAAAACCCTATACAAATAGTTCTTATGTAAGTAGAGCCCTAAATGTTTCTGGAATTATGTCTTTGAGGAGTTCTTTGTATGAGTACGAGATTTGAGGTCTGGCTTCATAATGTTTGTATGGAGAGAGACATACACTGGGATGCACAAAACTATGTTTGCACCAAAAATATCGCTTTAGAAATTGAATGTAGGATCTTTCCATCTTAGTTTTGCTGAATTTATTTGGAAAGGGCTTCACCTTATTTTCAGTTGCTGAGTATGTTTGTCCCCTTTAGCATTCCCCACTGTGTATCAGCAATCCTGAAAGGCCACTCCACTGGAACAGAATCCCAATCTGGAAATTAACTGTTTAGAAATGAAAAAATATGACCCTTTTCCAAGACATCTTCAGTTGCACTGCACTCTGCTGTTAAAGCAATTCCAGGACTCCATCAGTGGGATTGCTGTGAATATGTCTGAGGAAGCTGACAAAGTGCTGCACCAGCAGTCTTGGAAGTGCTGGATTAATATTGCTGTTCACTTAATTCAAAGAACAGCTGAAAAATAACTTCAAGTAGTCTCAATCATTCTGCTTAAAGCTTGGAAGGGCTATGACTATTGCAAAGGTAGTAAAACTCTTTGTGCTTTAAAGTCAAAGAGCCCCTGGTTCGCATCAACATAAATTCAATATACGCTTTAGTAAAGGGACATTCACCAGATTGCAAAAAAGATTCTATCTTGCAGCATATTTTTATATCATCAACACAGGGCAGGTGTTTTAACTTGGACTACTCTTGTAAGAAAAAAAAAAGATCATCTGCAGTTAGTGGTAGATTACCTCTAGTTAATCCCCAAACTGCAGGTTTTGTTTAAGAGCAGGGTAAAAGAAGACAACTGCATTTTTTCCTCATGTTCTTTTTCATTCATGATTCAAAGTTTTTCTAGATGAGCATTTTAGTGATGGCAAAGAGACTATATAAACTGCTAGAAATCATGTTGCATTCACTTCTTTCCCATGCTCAGTCCTTAGGTCTTTCAGCTTCTGAAAAGAGTTCGGAAAGATGAAAGGAGGGGGAAAACTCTGCTAACAAGCTGAGCATCATCACTGACTTGTCATGATCTAACCTTAAAGTGACCCTTAAGAAGAGATCTATATTTAATTTCAAGAAGAATGTGCATGCTTGGGAGCTGAATGGGAGTTTCTCATATTGGATTTTCTATCCTACCATAGTAGGAGGCAGCCCATTAGTTACAGTTTTGTAAGTTTTCAATGTGTATTTTTGGGAGGAGGGTGGGGGAGAAGAGAACACACTGTTTGCTCAGTGTAATCAGAATGTGATTACGAGCTTGCAGCTTTGTTGGTTGAACAGGGTTGTGTTCTGCACCACTGAGCAGTTTTACTATGCGAGTCTTGTGCTACTCCCCTTGGGAACACTGCCCTGACACCAAGCATTGATCAAAATGGGAGTTGGTGACCCAACACTGCAACCCCTTAGGCATGTGAACAATCCTACTGCTGGAAATAATATCTAAAACTACACTCTTAAACTGAATACAAAAGGTCATAATCGAGATGATTTTAAGCAAATAACAACACAAAAACGCACTGCAGTCTTTGTGCTGTAAGGGAAACTTTGTAACAGCATTCAAATAAGAACAGGCACATTTTCTGTAGCCTGAACAGCCTATGTGCTGGATAATACTCATATGAATTCACTGCTCTAGGTTAAAAGGAAGCTAAGGAGAGAAAGAAGCAGGCAGAAAGATAAAACAGCCAAGTATATGACTAGAAGACAATGGATAACACAACTGACTTCAAGGATATTACATGGTGCTTCCAACAACTTTCAAGCCTTATTTGCCTAAGGTTGAAATTCACAGACCACAGGATGATAAATGGTTAAACAGTGACTCCATTTCAAGAGAAAGCAGAGTGATAAAAAAGGACTATGCAGTTTACTTTAATAGATGAGAAATGGGGGTTTTTTAAATAAAGAACCAGATGGAGGTACCAGATGGATTCTAGAAGTCTAAAGGCATCTGAAGTTTGCACTCGCTAGATAACTATGTGTAAAACAGTTATACATCTAGTAAGCCAGAAATGCGTGTAGTCTGGTTAATGAGCTACCTCTCCTAATTCGTTTTGCTTCAGTTAAAAGATCTTTTGCTTAAAAAAAAAAAAAAAATTGGTCACTGTCATTGACTGCAGAAGAAACAGTCTAAACCTTTCAATCATAGCTGCTGATTGCAATGCACAGTCAAGGGTGTCACGCACTCCCACCCCGAGAAAGATCATGACCAGAGAGGCAGCTCTCTGAAAGGGTTTAGCAACATGGCCAGTAATTTTGGTAATTCTGTTTCAGCAAAGGATGAGTGCATGTGCTTATGTAAAATCCATTAACAGCTAATCAGATGCTTCCGTATAAACATCAGTGCTTGCTGAATCAGGGCCTCAGGAACTTTAATGAGGCAGCTTTTATTCTTAAACACATACACAATGGTGTACAGGTACACAAGAAGACACTTATTAGGATGAAGACAGAAAATAAAATATCTGTGTGAGTAAAAGTTTGCAGGTTTGGAACATTAAGTAGCACTCCCACTGGCAAACTGAAAAGAAGCTCTTCTGCGCAAGGAGAGTAGTTAAAAAACAAGCAACACATGGAAAGAAGCCTGTTGGGGAACATGATAATGCAGTAAGCAATTTACCAACAGCACAGCTGAATCTGTCATCACCGCTCTAACTAAAGCTGTGTCACTTCTAACTTTCACTTCATATTAAACCCAATTAATTTAGAAATACTGAGTACCTTCCAATTTAGCTATTCTTTCAAAGCGTGTGAGTATATGTGGCTGCAGTGGGAGAAGTATTATCACAAGTTCCATCCGGAATGTACACTAGAAGATGCAGGAGAACAGGACCTGAAAGCCACACACGCACAACACATCAGACAAATGTTGACTAACTGCTAGTGCTACAAAGAAAAAAAAAGTGGTTTGGAGATTCTGCTAGATCACCAAAAGTAGGTGATTAAGTGTAACAGAGAAGACAAGTCTTTCTCCAGGAGGAAGGCCAGTGTGTTCTGCCTTGTGCCTCTTGAATTCTCTCCACTTTCTTCTCTACTTTCCATTTCAGCTTTCATGCCCTCTTTGCGTTTCTGCAGAATTTAACACTTGTGTCTCACTCATCTCTTTCTCTGCTGGAAGAAAAGGCTGGACTAAGACATCGCTTTTCTTCTCCTTTATCCTAAATGGGAAAAGGGGGCAGGGAGGGAAGGTGCCTCTTATTCCACCATAGCAGTAGAGCAAGTTAAGTAGTAAGAAATCATGCTGGGGATGAGTTTTGCTTCATGTGTCAATCACATGACACTCGCCAGAAGCACAATGTTGTAGCAGTGGCTCTAGCGGCTGACAGCGCAGTATGCTTATGCCAGCATAAAATGGATTTAAAAGCAGATACCCTTTGCAAGAAGTTGTGCTGGAAATCATCTCGTACAACATGGTCCACTGACATATATGCTTGAGCCTATTTCCTTAAGCATTTCCTTACCTTCTTGTTGGAGGAAATAGCACATAATATTTTTCCTCATGTCCAATAACAATCAAAACGTACTATTTTCTTTAGATTTGACTGCATATGGTTGAGTGAGGTTATGCACCCAGTTTTAGTATTAGCTATGTTTTGTGTTTGTTTGCCTTAAATTTTATCCATTAAAGATCTTTTTAGGATTAAGTAGAGAACATTACTTATAGACATTTTAAAATGTATTTTTGATTCATTAAAAGGCAAGCCAGAAGTTCACTCTTACTTCTGCCACTTTAGCTGGTATGATGTTTCCTTCATATGGGCATCCCAATGCACATGACACATACCTACAATAAAAAGAACACACAAAGATACTTCTGTTTTATATATGTGAATCTGTATCCATCCATATTACATAAAAAAGGTTAAATATAATTTTGAATATTTAAGCCAGCCAATGCAGAATAAATATTTGAATGAAAAGTTAAAATTACATCAGATGAAAATAGCAGGTTTATCAAGTTTCTTTTTAAATCACAGAACAGAGATTTATAGCTTTATTTATGCTTAATGTATGTCACAAGTTGTAAAGGACTGGCAATGCAGCCAAGCTAACGCTGCTGCAGGAGACTTCAATTTTTCTTGGTATTTCCTTCTGAAGTTGTAAGAGCCAGCTCAAGTTTTGCCTTGCCTGGCCCACACAAGGTATTCAGAAGAAGGTATCATTTTCTTCCTTGTGCCAGCTACCCAGATCTCAGAGAGCAACACATGGACACAAGCAACTTGTAACAACCCCACCATCTCATAAGTCATTACAATTGTGGTTGAATGGGGTAGCTTTCACCCTCTACCTCTGTACTGGCATTTCTGTCCCAGTGCCCCAGAAGAACTATAGCTCCATTGCAAGCTGTAGTTTAGGTATGCCTTGGGATAAGAAGAAACTGAGAAGCCAGAGTGTGTCTCTCAGCCGCTATCGGCTCCACAAAGCACAAAAATTGAAAGCCACAACCAAGCCTCCATTGTTCAGTCTTGATGCTGTGTTCACACAGAATTTGGTTTAATTTTTTTTTTTAATGACAATTAAGAGCCATGAAATTCCAATTAAACTTCTAATTGTTTATCTTAAATTGATTAGGAAGAGGATTAAACTAACGAGAAACAGCCATTCAAAATCAAAATAACTGTGGCTGTAGAGGGATTTACAACAGATTCAGAGGGAGGCAGAGCCCCAGTCCCAGTGGGAGGTTGCTCAACTGCTTAATAGAAGAACAAGAGCCTTCATCAATCCTCCATCATTCCCTTTCCCTCAACACTGAAGGAAATAATGTAAAATTATACACTGTATAATGCAAACGGTATTGAACAGATGCCAGTTTGTAGGTAGTCAAGGTCCATAGGGTAAAAGGATGTATTGTTTCTTTGCAGTTGAAGGAGAAACTGATTGATAGAATGTGAAATTAGGATGAGTAACAGGCAAAAACAAATTGTGAAAAAAATGTCAACATTTTAATGCGTATAACATATTCCATCCCTTATATGTCGGTATGGTGTTGGTACACTGGAAGTATCAGTAAGAATGAAGCAAACCTTGAACCTAAAAAGAACTTGATTAGCCCTGACAAAGAAATGGAAATGGATTTTGTTTCCACAAAAGTGGTTGGGTCCATTACATCCTGCTCATAATTTTAGTCCAGATGCCTACTAGGCATGATTTCAATTATCTGTATGTTATTATGAAAACTAGGTTTTTGAAACTTGGACATAGACCTCATTAAATATCACCCCCAATTTAGATGTCACTGTTTAAGTTTCAAAATTCTAAATTTTCTTATCTACATTAAAGATTAAAAAAGTAGCTACTGTTAACAGTTAAACACTGCCCTGCTTTTCAGAGACACATAACTCAAAACCAATTCAGGATAATTTCCTTAATTTTTTTTATACATACACAGTTTTTCAAATGAAACCAAGCATGAAAAATTTCAGACCCAAAGGATTGCTTTTTACATAATACTATGTATTCACAAGCCTACAGCTAGTGAATACACAGACTTTTACTGAAATTATTTTGCAACGTCAGCCACAGCACTTATTATGAAGTGAGCAAGAACAGTACTAAATACAAAGTAAAGGCAAAACATACAGTACATATGTGCACATGTTCCCTTTAGTTACATACATCTTTACATGCTCCTAAGAGCTACATATGTTAGATCAAGAAGACGTGCGTTTGGTAGTGATAACGTGGCATGAATGACATCTGGAATGGAGTAGGGCAAACAAAAGTAAAAGCAGGCCAAAAGGTATCTAGAGAACAAGGGAATACTCCCTGTGGTTCACACCAGTGAGCAGAAACTCGCCTGAGCTCACATAACTCAGCTGGGCCTGCTGGGGTATGAAAGTATGTGGTGACCTGAGGAATCTGCCTACTACGACGTACAAATCTGTTTGAGATTATGAGCTGTCTGCATGCTTACACCATTGCAACTAGACTGACATTTGAAACAAGGAAAATATGATCTATCTGGGCATCTGATATTCAATATTAAACTGGAGAAAACAGGGCTTACTGAAAGAATTTGACAGGTAAAGAACTTCCTACCAGAGAGAGAGCAAAGTCCTGTGGAGAATGAAAGAACTGTTTTTCAGTAGAGTTCATCAAGGATAAGCTTGGCAGAATTTTATCTAATATTTTCATTTAATGAATTGGCATAAAAAGTAGAGATGTGGTGATAACATTAAACTTCTTGGTACTGTCAATACAAAAAAAAAGCACTGGGATTCCATGCAGAAAGGACAGGAGCAATAGAAATGGGACTCAGCTGATGGCAATGACAAATAAAGTGGAATGCTTAAAATGAGGCTGTAAAAGAGTAAAACGCACTTCAAACATATATCAGGATAAGCATTTTTAATAGAGGACATAAAATATGAATTCCATTTGACAAGGTCTTGCTACATTCTTATTGGAAATAAGAGATACAGTTTGAATCATCCGTAGAAAAAGTAATGCAAGCTTGAACAGATGCAGGCAAGGGCTGAGTACAGCTAGCAGGAGTACAGAGAGCCTAGTGTATGAAAGGAGAAAATATGCATGTCTATGTGAAAGAGGAAAGATAATCATATGTCTGGTCTGAGCACTTGCCAAGACATCTAGACTTAAGGCAGCACTGGGTGGGACACTTTGTAATTGCATTTGTGTGGTTCCAAATTAATAAACTTAAGTGAGAGGAAATAGCTTTCAATAGGAAGGTAGATCTGTTATCTACAGATATGTTTGGCTGTTACGTTTTCTTTTTTTGTGTATGAAATAACCCATAAGGCATTAAAAGCACAAGAGAATCCAGCCAAAGCAGAGCCCCAAGACCTCCACCCACACCCCTCCAAAATGGGAGACAACTTTGAAGAACATGCGGAAGAGCTGCTTAGAAAGAAGAAAATTAACATGACAGAGCCACAGAAAGCAACAAAAGACACAAGTTTAAAGAAGAGTCTGGTCAACTGCAGCAAACACTACTGACAAGTCAAGAAGAATGAGGATAGACTACTGTTTCTGAGATCTTGTCATCAGGGAGTTTGGTGAGAGCTGTTGCAGTTGCAAGCAAGGAACAGAAGCCAAAGTGTAGGAGTTCTAGGAGGGAATCACAGAAGAGGGTCTCCAGACAGTAATTATAAACAGCGCCTTCAATGAGCTTAGGAATGAAGAAGAGATAGGCGATGAGATATGATATGAAGAACCAAGTAGGGTCAAAGGTGCAATTTTTAAGAAGCAAATGCTTGCTTATATTGCAGTGGAAAAGAGCCAGAGGACAGTGAAAGGTTAAGAAAGAGAATAAGGGAGGGGAGAAAAAAGAGGAAGAACAGAACATGGGGTCACTGGGGCAAGTGGAAGGGGTACAGATGGAAAGTAGACAAGAAACTCCTGCTGCTCTGACAATGGAGGAGAAAGAGAAAGGATTAGGGGAGGGGAGGGAGAAGAGAGTGACAGAAGGAAGAGCATACTGTCTCTGTTTTTCCTTAGGAGAAAAAACAAGATCCTATGTGAAGAAAAGCAGCAGAGGGAAAAAGAGGGAAGAGCTTGAGCAATGAGTTACAGAGGCAACTGGGATTTAATCTGGGGATTCAATTAAGTTGGAGAATACAGCTGTTTTCTAAAAAGATGGCAGGACTGAAAGAAAAAAAGACTGTAATGAAAAAGACTGCCTTGGTCTCAGGATATTCACCAGAGACACTCCACAGTATGAGAGCAGAAGCAAATATCTGGGAGTTCACAAAGCAGACTCTGCAATGGAAGTGTTTAATTCTAAGTATGTGCTTAAATCTTTGCTGAATCAAGGCCAGACATTTTAGTAGCCTAACTACGTCTTTAGCATGCAATCAAGAAAAGAGCCCATGCAACCAGAGGTGGAAAGAAAGACTTGCAGTAAGTGAACGTATCTATACAGCTGCTTTAGGAACATACAGGTAAATGCTGTTTTGCTCACTCGTGTTCTGTGAAATTAGAATTCCTCCCTTTTTATCACATAAAAAGTGATAAAAAGAAGTTCTCTACTTGTTTCACCTGGCAGAGTTTACCCAGTCTCTTGCCTCTTCTACAGATTTCACTGCAGGTAAGTAACATTTGGTGGTCTTCTAAATTGTTTTCTATTCATATAAAAACAATTAAAAAAATAAACCCCAACAACTTTACTGTGTAATATTTTGGACAAAAATGCTGAACAGCCTCTGGGGATGGGGAGGGAGAAGGAAGAGGAAGAGAGTTTTCAGTTTCTTCCAGTAAGCCAAAACCAAATTGCAATGTTCCACAAATGGTATAGACAGTGTAAGGTGCCCACGATCAAGGTCACTAGGAATGGTGATAATCACCACACCAGCCCAATGACTGTGAAATGCAGTATATAAAACCACAAACAGGGTAAATGAGCAAACTTTTCATAACCAAAGTGTGTTAAAAGGAAAATGAATCCAAGCAGAAACTGAACTCCATGTTGTAATCAGCCCTTTGTCAGCTTGTTTCAGCAAGATTTCCAGAGCCAGATCCACAGCTGCTACCACAGCTGGAAGCACAGAGCCTCCTGAGAAGCCAGTTGCAGACTCAGATGCTGCTGTTTCCTGTTTATTATTATAGTGTAAGTTTGCATATAATTTACCATGTTCACTGCAGATGTATTTATTTTTATTGGATGTTCGTGCTAAAATGTATATGCCTATCATTTGGTGAATTCATAATATTAAGGTTGATATATTCTGTCTCTGCAAAGGAAGCCATTTGTTAAAAACAGGCAATCTTTACTGTAAGGAGAGGGGAAATACAAAGAAGAGAAGAGGCAAAGGAGATTCTTCCAGAAACAGAATCTCCAAGCCAAGCCCAAAATTTGTAAATAAGGCCAGGATTTTTTTTCCACATTTGATTAAAAAAAAAAACCAAAACAACCAACCTCTCCATGTATTTAGTGCCCAGTTGCAAGTAATATATATGCTATTCAAAATGAATCCTATAGTAATAATATTTGTTATTATTTTTAGAATGCCCAGAAAACACTGTTAATTTGTGAACTATGTTCTAGAAAATAACTTATTCTCTAAAAACAGAACAAAACTGTTACTATAATGAAGGGCCACTTAACTTTTAATAACTATATTGAATTATCCATGGAGCAATCAGTAACACACTAGCAAACACATTGTATTGTTACCTTATAATTTCATACTAACATTTCAAGTCTGATTTTAGGCTACTCTTTAAGAAGAAACAGGGGTCATTTTTACTTCCACAGGTATCCCTTTTTTTTTTTATTATTTTAAAAAAAGCAGCTCTTCTGGCCTACTAATAATATTTTCTATCTGCAGGCACAAAAAAAATTGGTAAAAATTGGTATAAAGTTATTCCTAAGGAAAATGTCTCCTCTTACATAGTGCAATCATCCAGTATGATAGAGTTAGTACAATGGCTTCTACATCCTTTTCTTAACCTGTTCCCAGTACAGAGAAATGCACGAAGTCCCCACATCCCAGCAATCCCCAGCTCCTCAAACTTCTCCAGGGACTGTGACCAGCTGGCTTAGTACTGTGTAGCCCTGTAGATTTGTTTACCATTCACATACTAAAATGTGTTGCTTCCAAGTCTATTAAATGTTCATCTACATTTTGTTGTTCCCATAATCTCAAATATAGGCTCACTTATAGTGATATGACGGTGTTAAATCAATTTTACTATCTAAAGAAGTGATAATGGTAAAGATCACCCTATTATCAATATAATTGTGACTATGCTAAACTGCACAGTGTAGTCTAAAAATGGGAGTTTAAAGCACAGTGAAAAAACATGCGTACTCCAGCCCTAAGTATTCCAGAACACCAGAAAATATGAGTTCAAAGTTTCTGTCTGTATTCGTAAAACATATGTTGTTAAACTGTATTGATTTGTGCAAAACTGAATTGTTGGGAGTTTATCTAATGGTACTTCTAATTAGGTTTATAAAATACAGTATTGTAAGGCCACCCAAATATCTTGAATTAAGGTATTTAAGATGAACTGTAATAAAAGAAAAAAAGAGCATTATTGAACTGAATTATAAAGATCAGATTGTCTTGATAATCAGACATTTCAGATAATTAGGATGTTTCTTCATAAACAAAACAGACTTCATTATTAGTTTCCGGAATTACTTGTTATAAAGTATATTAAAATAAAATCGATGTGTTCTTCCACATGTTTGGTTTTTTTTTCAAAATGAATCCAAATATCACTAGTACAAGACAAAGATAAGTAAAATTAATTCTTTCTCTTTAAGTTTCCACTATTTTGTGTCTTACCTTGTGTATTAGCATCAAAGTAAAACAATAATTATTTCCTATAATCAACAAGGAATTATATACGTTGCAACCTGTAACCTTTATTATAACATAATATAAAAGGTAATAATAATATTGCATACAATCATTTGTTTGGTATCTATTTGTAATAGCAAAAAACATTGCTATATTTCAAATATTTCAACCAATATTTGAATTCTATAGAAACACAGATGTAAGCCAAATATTGATACACTTCAATATGCTTTTATGTATAGTGAACTTCACCATACTGATCATTCTTAAAAGACATAGGACTGTAAACAAAGGAATTACATACACCAGTTTAGAATTAATGTGTGATTACATATGCTCTAATTTATGAAGCAGCAGCTTTGTAAGGAAATGCTTCTAGAGTTATTTTACAGAAAACATTTGCATCTGTTTTTCTAACACTGAACCTCTAAACATTTGCATACACATTCACATTTGCACATGCAAATAGTCCAAATGGCCTCAAAAGGACTATTCACATGAAAATTTTTCAGGACTGGGACATAAATACAGCTTTTAATTGCTGGTCATGGAAAAGTGTTTTTTAGCAGAGAAAAAAAAATTACAATCTTTCAGCTTTTATATTCCCAGTTAATTTTTATTAGGACTAAGACAGTCCTATACAGAACTGCATGTTTCAGAGGGAGATAGTCTGACTTTATTTCACTGTCACAGGACACAAGGTAGGTAGTGAAGTACCATTTGTGGAAAAGGGGGAAATGCAAGTCCTTATGTCCTTACTGTTCCTTTGTACTAACTGCAATTTATTTCTGTGTCTTTTTAAATTTTTGAATACATTCACTTGGAAGAATCTAGCTTAATCAGAATTTACTTAACATTTTCTTCATATGCACATTAAAAATACATTTAAATTAAAACACAATCCAAGTGACTACTTGCAGTTATCATTTGCCACAGTTTTTCATCAATCCTGGCTGCTAGGCTTCATTTTTAATCACTGAAAAAGATATTTTTAATAGTACCTGAATTATGCATTAAAAGATGCAATTCTAAAACCAGCAGTATTTTGTGTCATTTCACATGCAAAATATGTATAGTAGTAATTAGCTGACCACACAGTTTATAACTGATTTGGCTCAGTGTCTTCACAGAACGTGTCCCAGATGTTACTGTAAAGTTTTTATGCATGTACAAAAAAACAAAAATAAAAACTCCTTTATGACGCTAATAAATAGTCTAACTTCTAAGACCATACGCAAGATTTCAATTCTTCATAAATATTTGAACTAATTTAGTAAACATTTAGAAAACTGTGTACTGTGCTACAGATTTTAAATGTGACAGCTGACGACATAAATTTTCTGGATGATGATCGAGTCAATGTTAGTGCAGCTGTAGCAACAGTAAGACATGCAAAAGCTTAAAGTTTAGTTTCAACTGTTTTGAGTGCATTTTTCATAAGATTCAAGGATTGCCAATGATTTATGCTCACTACATAAATTCTAAATTGCCAGTAAAAATAGGAAATAAAATTTGAACCCCTTAAAATTATTTTTGGAAGTATTTTTCAACTGCACAAATAAGGAGTTAGGGCAAGGTACTAAATTATCCATTTCCTGCAAATAAATAACACTTTAAACAATAATAGTGCTTTAGAAAGGAAACAATCTCTGTATTGAAATTAATATAAATACAATTTATGCATATTAATATTTTTATTACCTAAGTAATTCAAGCAAAAATATTTAGCCAACAAAATTTATATTAGAAGCCAAAATGTCTAGTCCTGGGAGCTTGCTTGAGCAAAGGCTGCAGGTTTTGGCCATGGTTCTTTAAAGCAGCCAATCTCTAAAAGGGTGATTAAAACCAAAACATTGATTTTCAGTGCACAGAGTACAAATCTTTGTCCATATAGTCCACAGCTTCATTTTGTGTTACCTTGCAGCACAAAGCCTATTAATACATTTCTCATATCTATTGTAATTTACATAAATTACAAGGTGCTAATCCTTAGCCTATGCACAGGTAGGATGGGACTCATCTGTCTTAACTTCTGATATCAGAGATAATAATCTACAGCCTATGCCTTAGATAGGCCATCTATAGGATGACTAACATAGTCATCCAAGCACCCAAGCTCCTTTGGATCATTTGGAGAGTGGTTCATCTTATCTTAAGGCAGGCACTTTAAAAAGCACATACAATAAATCATAGCCTGAAGGCTGCCTACTTCCCTCTAGTAACTACAAGCAGATTTAGGATGACAAGCTCAGACTTGTGTGGTCATGCTCAGATTTGCCTCATGTTACAACAATAGTTGTGAACAATATATAATTATTTTCAGTAAATAGAAGCCACACAACAAAATAAAACCTGAAACTAATCTTCTGCTTGAAATTAAATAACAACCAGTCAAACCATGAGCACCAATTCTAAATACTGAATGTCAACTGATGAGTTATGTAACATCCCATCCTTTTGTTTCCATATTGCTGGGTTTGAGGTCATTCAACAGAAACTCCCAAATTTCAATTTCTGAAACTGTCAGTTTCTGCCCCTGCTTGACTCGTCTATGTGATACTTACAGATCAGGATATAAAGCATAAAGAACATCGCATAAAGAACAACTTGCCACAAAGCCTTCACTGTCTCAGCATTTAGAGAATTTTGCATGGAACTGGGATACAAAAATGCCATTTATTTTAACAGTCATTAAAATCAGCTTCTTTAGTAGCAGCTAAATATGGGATCATAAATCAAGATCATATATCGCAGGCTTTGATAGGTAATTATTTTTTGATTGTTTTATCTCCAGGAAAAAGTCACCTTGATTGCACTGAATATTTCTATGAAATCTCTGTTTAAGTTTTACTTTCTGATTACCTTTTCCACACCTTTTTTCATTGAGGAAGTGAAGCCCTGTGTTTCATATCATTAAATAGAATGTAAAACTTCACAAGTCTTCTAAACGTACTGCAATATTTGGGAACTAAAGAACTATTTCCACTCAAGTCCTAATGAATTCCCTGTAGTAGTGCAGGCTTTTGTTGGGTGTTAGTACCAGAGAAAATTATGGTTTCGTCTTCTAGAATTAAGTTGGAAATGACGGTCTGCTTCCATAATCTTCCTGCTCACAAGCAGCTGAAATGTTGTAAACAGATTTATTTACTTCCTGAATTTGGCATTCAAAACTGATGCTGCTTCTTTATCAGTATTTTTTCATTTTTTAACTAATTAAAAGTTGAGTCCACCTTCTAGAGGTTCAACTGCTAAGAGATCTACCATTAAAAAAAGTCCTTCTGAATTCTGCATTTCTATGTTCATGCTCCTGCTATTATTTTGCTGGTTTTCAGAATTCTACTCAACAAAAGACTGTACACTGGAGCTTAAAAGAGAGTATCAAGGTAGATGGACACTAAAAATCCTTTTTTTTAAATTATTTCTGAGCAATCATTCCGTTTCAATGCTTCCTACAGATTCCTGTAACTCTGCAACCCATGCGGAGTGCATCTGAATGAGTATGAATATGCAGGAACAAGACTCAATGTATCACAATACTTGGTAATCTCTTGAAAACATATGTGTCTAGACTCTGATCCACAGCAACATTTTATTTCTCATTAATTACTATATTGCCTCCTCAAAATCTCCCTGGGAGGGATTATTTAAAAAGTGCACTCAAAGTCCAAACAGATTGTGTTAACCAGTTCTCTTTTATCTTCTAACGTACTAGCATGCTCAAAACTTTCTTTTCAATATTTTCATATACTGAAATCCATGTTCAATGGATGTTTTAGATACTCAGAATTATTACCTCTGTTAGGTTTTTTTGTTATGAAATAAGGCTCCATATTCTGCAATTTAGATTCTCAGCAGATTTTTAGCAGATTAGCTACTTTATTATTGAGTTATATTAGATCCCCCTGGACAAATACCAGAGAGTCCTCTCCTAAAATTTTTGATTTGTTGAAGTGTAACGTTAGTCCAGCACCTTATCTCCTGATGCCTCAACTTCTATTTTTCACTGGATAAATTAGTTTCCAAGCTAATATCCTGTGATGAAGATAGCTGAAACATAAACATAGATGTAGTTTATCTTCAATATACTTAACCTCTCTAATTGGATTCTTTACTCATTTATAATCCCACAAATTGAATGATTCTGTCAATGGATTCCTACTTCTAAATGATTCACTTTTCTTAGACCTGTAAGCCTAAGGAAGAAAGCTATAGCTGGAGTGAACTTACATCATTTTCATTGACAACTTTGAATCTGTTCACTTTGTAGCATATCTGATATTAAGCAGTCCACTGTTGAAGCATTGTGTAACGTACTATACCTGGCACAACAGACTCAATAAAATTGTCCTGCATGTACTGTGTGAAGTTTGTCTAGGTTTGCATACTGAAATGAAATTACAGATCTTTGTACTGGATGCACAAAGTAAGCACTTTTAAAACATAGTCTGATTGTATGTTTTCTCTGAGTTCAATTATCTCATTTCTCTTCATCTCGGTACTGCTGTTTTTTCTGTTTGCTTCATTACCTGGCTCTTGATACCCCTCTCTTTGTATCTCCTTGCTTTGTTTTCCTTCTTTTTATTCTTAATTATTATAATTTTTTTTTTTTGTGCTCTGCTTCTGTTTGACCATTTTCTGCCTCTTACTTCTTCCTCTCTGTATGTGCCTTCCCATTCTGCTGCTTTCTCATTTTTTTCTGCTGTGTGCAGAAAAAAACCTGCCACACACAGTTCATCAGACAATAAATGTATGGGAATGTTGTAGAATCCTATCATGGGAACAGTCATTTCCATCACATCACTGTATCAGTGCCAGAATAACTGCTACTGGCATATTACAAATACCTTCAACATACAACCTGTGGAAAAAAAAGCAGCAGGTTGCCACTTCCTTAAACATGTGAAAACTAGTGCACAGAAGGTAAGTTAACATTTTAAGCTCCAACATCAATCTAGAGTACACCACAGGGGCTTCTTCATCACCTGCAGTTTACATCTTCTGGACCAGTTGCAAAGTCCATTTGTTAACACACACAGCTATCCAAAAACATATACAATGCGTAAGTTTTGAGGATTCCCTTGATGGTTGGTTGCCTCTATTGTGCCATTTGGTTGAATTTTGTTAGTGAAATACAGGAATATGAAACCGAAAATATTGCCTGACATGCCTAGACAACTGAGAAAGCCAGAAAGCAAAAGTTTAGTGTAATGTTCACCAGTGCCTAAGGTTTGTTGCCATACACATGCTGTCCTTTCTGAATTGACTGCCTATTCCCTTATCTACACCTCTCCAGGACCTAAAATTCATGCATACCTGAGCTTAATCCTCCTGGAGAACTCAAATTGCTGGTTATGTTCTCAGCTCAGAATTTAGTTCCAGAAAAATGTGGCAAACAGTGGTGGTAGAGACCTTTTAAACAAACAGACCTCTTAGAAGTTGCTCAGGAAGGCAAACTCTGACTCTACCTGACAGATTAGCAGCTAGGTAGAGCATTTAAACTCTGGTACAAGTTATTGTTTCTTAATACAGTGAAAGTTCTTTCTTCTCTATTCAGTGATTTACCATCTGAAACATATAACCAGGCTAGGGAATAAGGACCCAAGCATTTATGAGCTATCCTTGGTTGGATGTGTGTGTGTTAAAATCCTTGGCTTGGACAAGATGACCTCCAGAGGTCCCTCTCAACCTAAACCATTCTGTTATTCTGTAATCTTCCGAGGCTGAGGTATAACTAGAAGTCAGATCTCCCTTTCTCAAGGCAAAAGCTCAAACTGCCACACTGTTGTACGAAAAGTGAGCAGTAGCATTACGCATCACTATTTCTGGAGGAAAGAGAGATCCTGGTATTTATTCCCAGACGGGTTTTCAAGCACTTAGTCTCTGAGATATCTACCTCTATTTATTTTAAAGTCCAGGTATTTTCTGAGCATGATGTAGTTTGTATTACTAGTAATCCTCAATGAATCTCACTGTTGAGTTTCTCTTTGAACCTATGTAAGCCTTTTTGCATTCACAAGGACCTTCACAAATAATCTTAGATAAGTAGCTCTGTCTAATGCAAAAGAAAATGGAAATGAAAAAGAAAGACTGTTCAAGGGTGAGTATCTTTCAGGATTATTTCAAGTTTAAAAGAAGGCACTCTAGAGAAAGATAAATACTGGACAATTCCAGAGTTTCATGCACTAGACACTCCAAATACTTCAGTGCCTGGAGTTTTCAGAATAACTTACATCAAGAATATTTTTTTTTTCTTAGGAGTAAATTTGTTCTATCACTTTATATACTCATACAGTGTATGAAGTGATATATTATCAATACTATAATAATATAAAAGTATGCAGGGTATTTTTTCAAGGTGCAGACAACAGTGTTATGAGTTCTCAGCAGCACAAAATAAATTTTATTCTGTCATCTGTGAAGATAAAATAAATTTGTATAATAAAATGGGTACATTAATACACACAGCTTATTTTTTTCGATTTCCAGAGAAAAATAGTCACCATTAGCAGCTACAAAACATAGAGCAAAATTACTAAATATATTCAATCTTTAAAAAAAAAAAATCACAATAAAGACTATTATTTAAATTCATCTAAAATGTAAAACTTTGGTAGGTTACTTTCCTACTGGTACAACAAAACCCCCTGTAACAGTGACTCCAATAACTCTGTATTACTTGAGAATCTTTATATTTACCCACGCACTGGAATATTCATACTCCTTGCAGATTTAGCAACTTCTTCAAATTTTTCTATGCTTTCTTCAATTGAACAATTAATATTCATTTTGCTAAAAGATTCAGATGCTGCACCAAATACTGAGACTTCTGTAGCCCCTGCTGCAATCTGAAAAATACATTTCAATAAAACAGAATCATAACACTATATTAAAAGATTAGATTAAGCATTTAATTCTGTATGACATTCTAGAATTTTAAAGTGCATTATATCATCCACATCTAAAATATAAGTTTCATTACAATTTTATCTATTGCATAAGAACAGATTGAATCAAACTTTGAGTTCATTCACTATGGCGTATTTCCTTCCTCTTCTTAGCAATTAGGTAAACACATTTTTAAAGTGATAAATGATAAAGGTATTAAGATGTAGGAAATCATATGAACCAACTATGAAAATAACAATGATTGATACTTATATTCATTTTTCAGAAAAGGAAAAGATCATATAACAACTCTGGAATATCCATCCTCTGTACAAAGCCTGTTCCTCATGAATGCCAGGAAGTCATTCTCATGCTTAGGATAGCTCTGTGCCTGCATGTGCCCAGAGCAGCAACAATAACCAACAGGGATTTCCTTGTTAGAATTAACTCTGGGATCAAGGGCTCCATTGGTCTTGGTGTCGTAGTCGATATGGATAATATGGAAAACATGTATGTGAGAGTCTGCTGAGAAAAAGTCTCAGAGCAAATACCAGTCTAAAAAATGCGTAACTGTGGTGACTTCACTGAAGGGGCAATTAGCCTCAGCTTGTACTCAGCACCTCAGTACTCAGTAAATCAACTAACATGAGGCAAACTAGAATGCTGAAAGCCAAATGATAGGAGAAGAAAACATTTAAGCTTAGGAGAATAGCTAATTAATTAATTCTCACTCTCCAGTGAGAATAATATTCTTGTTCTATGAAAAAGAATGGAGCTTTTCTCTTTTCTCTCTGCTTCTGCAGGATAATGTCTAAGCTTCAGCAACCCTTACAGCAACAAATACCCTTTCAAATAGAGGGAAGAAAAAAATATAGCAGCAAGAAAGAACTCTGCAATAACCTACAACTATTTTTGCATTGCTTTCATTATATCACTAAATACAGTATAGAGATATAGCAGATTTAATTCAACTCATACAAGCTACCATTACAGACAAAAGTTGTGGCACTATAAATCTGACTATTGATAGTTAGCTCGCCTACGTACAGGATTCTGTTTTCACAGAGATTCCATATGCAGTATAGAAACTGAATGATAGACTACACCACAAATGTCCATCAAGCAGTATGCTTTCCAAACACAGCTTGTCCTATATCAAGACAAAAGCACAGAAGCATGAAAAATTTTCAGGAAACAAAGAAGTGTAAAGATCTGACTATCACTGTGTATGTTTTAAGAAGACTGAACTGCTCCATTTTCGCAATTCCAAACACTTTGAGTCTATAATTTTGAATATTTGCTTTGTATGAACTGAAACAATTTAAACTTTCAAACCCTACCAAAACGAAATGCAGAATTTAAGAAATCTAATACATTCCTATACAGCATTTTAATTTAATTGACTCTTTCCTCATTCTTCTTCACTACTTTCCAATAAGATGACACTCTTCAGAAACTTTTCTAGGGCCAACAAGTCAAAGAAGGAGAAGGAACTGTCTTTCTCTTTATACACAAGCATCATCTATAGGAACTTGCAAAGACTGCTTGATCAATACTTCCATTAAAATATGAATACATATAGCTTAACATCACTCTGTGAATTTGCCCATTTTCCACAACAAAACCTGAGAGTTCTTAATTAAAAAACCCTATACCTTAGTTCTAACAGGACAGGTTATATGACATTAAATAGCTAGTTTATTGTACTGAACTGAAAGAATCTGAAACACGAAATAGGTAATTGTGGACATCTTCTATGAAGGCACTTACAGCAGAATGAAAACCCTGAAGATTAGGCGTGAGAACAGGATATTGGACTCCAGGATGCCGCTCAATGCCCCTCATTACTTCTTTGTGATCTGCCATCTAAAATATATAAATAATTTGTATTGATCAGCAGTTATTTTCTAATTTTATATAGCTAAGCAGAAATTGGCTTAGTCTGTGTTTTTGCCTTCATTAGGTATATAGTTCATACAAAAAGTGTAACAACAAAGGGGTTAAATTGATGTCATACAAGCACTCTTTTTTTGGATTTCTTAACTTTTGAGTATTTGAGTTGCAAGCTTTCCAGTTCTATATGAATATAGAATTGGGGCTAAGATTTCTATGGTTTCTTTTTGTGTGTATCTGTAAAAACATAATATGCATCATAAACTGACAGACTTGTGATCATGCTGATCATCAACTGTTATTGCGACTTTAAACTTACCTCAATGGAGTCAATAGGTGGAATTAACAGAATAACTGACATTTTAAAACCATCCAAATCTTGAAAACTTCAGCACTCTGATAAATGCAACTTCACAGTCTTAAGCATAAGGCAACCTGAATTACTCAACACTTTTATCCGCATATTTGAAAAGACTAATCACAAGTCTGTCCTTAAAAATATAGCAAAATCCAGTTCTTTGCATAGCGTAATATTTTAATATACTTAGAATTTTCTTTCAAAAGAAGAAAATACTTCTTTATTATGGCAAAGGTCAAAGACAATTACTTTATTCAAGCATTTGTTTTCCTTCATCTCCTCTCACAAAAGAAACTCTGCCTTTTTAAGATATGCTTACACTGTTCTCACTCAAGATTAAATGTAGTCCATGTACTAACCAAGATGATGAATCAAAGACTTATTCATGTAATAAACTGTAGATTATTTAGACAAGCACATTTTCTTGAAAGAAGTGGAGGAAAAATTAGTTTATTTTTTAATGGTGTGCATGCCTGAAAACAATACAGTTAATAAAAGATATCCCTCATATTTCATGTCTTACGGATTTTAAGTTTTAAAAAATGAATAGTGTATTTTAAATGCTTTTTAAATCAGCTTTCATAAAAGAAAATCTTCCAAGCAAACAATATTAAATTGGATTTCTGATTCTTTCTACACTGATGAAAAGTCATTTGAGGAGTACCGTATGAAAAGATATACGAACTACAAAGCTTTAATTACTTCTTCTTTTCAATGGATATTTTATTGATAGCTTTGCAGTACCACAATTCTAAATATGTGGTATTAAATTATACCAGATTATTAACTGACAATACTACTGGCAACCTGGAATCTTCCTGTCACTGGTTTCCTACTGTGAAAATGAATGGATTAAAAATATCGGAAAAATGCATGTATGCTTCCTCAAATGTAAGCCCAACATGTATCTATGAGGAAGTGGATATATGGTATGAAAAGTGTCTTATAGCAGACACAACTCATTTCTCATCAGGAAACAAGTGATGACACAAAGCAACTTTTTGTAATTGCTTCTACATAAACTAAATCAGTGTGACCACCTAACATATCTGATAACCTCATGAAAAAACATTTGGTAATGCCTTAGTTTTTTAAGAACAATTTTTCATTCCTGAATTTAATATAAGTAGTATCTACATTTCTCAGGGCAAGGAAGAATGTTTGAAACCAAATGATTAATTAAATGGCAAATGCTGGAACTAATTCCACACTTTAAAATTATAGCTTGACTTAAAATATACTAGAAAACCAAAATGACACTTTTTCAACCAGTATAAAGCTGCCAGGTCCAAATAATATTATATGTATTACATTTGTCCCATTACTATTTTTCCTGTAAGTAAAATCCCATTTTACCACATATTGCATGTTATAAGATTTTAAATTGTAATAAAATATTTCTTTTCCAAATTTCTTTAAAAATAAGCTTTCTAATGGTAGGTATTTATAATTTTTGGCCGTTTAGGTTATAGGTGTGGGATCCTGTTTTATATGGCACCTCACTACCGTGGAACTTTTTCTTTTAGCTTTTTTCAGTTAAAAAATCTCTGCCAAAAAAAACAGTAGATGGGAAACCATAAAAGAGCTTTAAAATACTAAAAAAAGAAATAAGTGAATGAGTGATCTAAACATAACCGTGAATTCTATTCCCATGACCTATGAAAAGAAAAAAGAAAGGAGCAAAGAAAAGACAAAGTCAAGACTACACTCCCCATCAAACCAACACAACCTTATCTTCTAAATACAAAACATTTTAAACAGAAATTAAGCAATTAAAATAAAGTACTCAGACATGAATTTAAGATAAGAAGGGATTGTTCTTTTTTCCAAAACTGACAAACCTATGTTAAATTTGGTACTCCTAATGGCTCACAGGAAAAGGAAATAATTAACAAGAAAGGAAGAAATCCACCTTTGCTTTGGACTTTTCCTTCTAATGTTTAAAACCCCCAACATTATTCCCTGTTGCTGTAACTGCCAAAGTTTGATGGCACTTGGAAACATTTAGCCTAGGCGCTTTTAATGGACGCAGTCTGAAAACTCATTGCCCCTGCATTGACACCAAAGAAATTGTGCATTGTCGCTGTTCTCTTCCCTTTTCCTATTACCCTTCCTTTAGGCCCTTCCCTGGTGATCCTGGGAACACCAAAATAAATCAAAGGAGTCCCTTAGAGAGTGCTGTAGAGCCAGTTTGCTCTGCTAACTCATGAATAAGCAAAAGTATGATCATACCATGTTTTTCTCAGAGGAAAGCCTGGAATACAGTCCAGGCCCAGGATGCATTCTCAGTTTAAAAAGGACAAACTTTATATACATTTTGACAGAAGATGTGCAACAAACAATGTTAAAAATTGAAGTATTTTCTCAAATCAATTAATTTCATGTTTTACCTTGTAAATAACTTGTGTGGTCTTTACTAAACATGTAAGTACTCAAATGCTTCTGTACAAAGTGTGTAATTTCTTGCAAATGAGTTTAAATGATATAGACAAGTATTGATTTATTTCCTCACTTGCAGAGAATTATCAAGTTTGCACAAACAGGAGCTACATAGTATACTTCAGGACTAAGCCTGAATTTTCAGCGTTAAATCTCAAATGAAAACCTGGCACTCCTAATGCCAATGCAGTTTTGCTGCTGAGTTCAGAAAGGCTGGGATTTCTGCTGAATTGTACCAAAGGTAAAAATTAACTTTGGAAAAATAATACGCAAATTATTACGATTCATCAAAACTCAGTATGGTTGCTGATAGAGTGCTAGATTTGCAAAATAAGTAACGTGCCTAACTACTACTACATACACAAAAGTCCCAAATTTAGATCTTCCAAACACACTTCCACATATGGAAAATGAAATTTCATTTAGAGGACAAGAAAGAAAGGTAATGCTACCTTTCTTTTTTACATCGATGACTATTAGTTCTCAGAATAGTAGAACAGAGGTAGGAAAAACATTAAATTATATTAATAATGTGTCACCATTCCAAATCTTTAGTTACAACTGAATATTTACATAAATGAAGAGCAAAATAAAATGCACAAGTACTTTCTTTGTCTCCATTCCACAGTACAACGTTAACATTGTAAAGAATTTTCTCTATATTACTAACCGCAGAAAGTCACTGCCTCTTTGTAGGCAAATTCAAAATCAGGATAGAATCTGCAACATCTCTCCTTAACTAGAATCCTTAACACGTAAGTGTATGTGTGTTTGTATGTGTGTGTATGTTTGTAAACTTAGTGTTTGGAAAAGGAGGACTGAATGGTGGATAGATACATGGAAATGTACCAAGTGCAGCAGTTAAAAAATGGTGTTTGGCTTCAGGGAAGAGACAAGTTTCCATGACAGTCCACACAACCCCCACGCCTGAGGAGTCTACTCCACTGATTTGATGCTAGGGAGCTCTGTAGAGAAGTTTCCCCAGTTTGCACAAGCCTTGTGCACCTACGTTTTCCTTCCCTGATTCTAGGTCTCTGAACTGATGTTGCTTCCACAAGAAGTCCTCTCCACCATGACTGTTCCCCAGCGATCAGCCTCACTGCTGTTCATCTGGATACTCAAACTCAGTACTCTGCATCCCAACAGCTTCATATTCTCTTTATCACTATGTCTACACTCAGCATCCTATATCCCAGCTGCCCTTTACTCAGAAGGTTGATATATCGTCCCCACACATCTTATCCCCACTCAGCATCCTGCAACCCAATTCTCTCACTCCCCATTTACTGCTGTCCCTTGCACATATACACTCATACAAATTCCTGCCCTCATGCTGCAAGGGGGAAATAGGGAATCACCTGCTAAATTATTTATGTTTGGAGAGACATTACAATATTTAAGATTTCTCACACCCTATGTAGTAACCATGGCAAATTGTACTCCTAGCATTTTTGTTGATAACGGGCCCGGAGTGCCCTCCTTCTTAAGAGTTTAGCTGCCTGCGCTCAAGGCCATTTCATTGATAAGACGACAGCAACTTGAGAAGCCTCAATCAGCCTTGGAGCTCATCAATAAAAGCTGGAAAGCAGATCAGCAGAGGCTCCCCCAAACAGCTCTGTTAAGAAGTCTTGACATGGCCTACCCTCCCTTTTCACTCAGAAGAAACTTTTAAGCTGAGACACTCTCATGCTTCCTCCCTACCTGAGAAACAGTGCAGCTGCACAGCAGCAGCCAAGCCCGTGCTTGGCCACGTACCTTACTGACTGGATCCTGACTGTGTCTCACAGAGTTGACGACCCTGGACCTGCTGCATCACTGCGGACTCACCTGAGTATGTGTACTCTTGGCTGCCCTGGTTACCCTCACCAGACTTGCTCTGCTCTCATGGACTGTTGGACTGCCCTGTGGTCAACAAGGCTACAACCTCTGCTCCCCTTGATATCGTGCTTGGCTTCCAGTTCCCCTTCCCTTCTGGAGGAACCTGCCCCCAAATTCTGCCAAGTTAGGGATTTAACCAGCTTTCTGCACAGCTTGCCCGCCTTTCTTCAATTTTGACCACTTTTTAATAATTAGCCCAACTTCAGCTGACCTGAATAAAAGCATAAAACTTGAAAACTGCAGAAATGGTGTCTGACAACAGCATCCAATTTTAAAAATAAACAATGTATTATTTCTGTTCCATTTTCTTGTATAATTATACAGGCTATACTACTGGAAAACTCCACTGCATGGAATGGCATTTAAATTGAAATAGTTCTGAATGGTGATAATTTTACATACCTGAGGCACCCATTTGGATGAAACGAAACTGGTCACTTCTATTGCAGGCAGGCCTGTTCTGGAAAGCCGGTTGATTAACTCAATTTTGATATCAGTTGGGACTATCACCTACAGACATGGAGATATACTATACTGAAGTATTTCATGCGGTAAGAAACTTTTGTAAGTGAAATGTTCTTAGCACATAATCAATACTTTTTTTAAAAATAATGAACTATACTCATACATTATACCATACTATACTGTTTCATGACAGTAGGAAGCTACTGCACAAGGAAAGCACTAGGCAGTATACATGATCCTACTCCATTTTTTGTCTGCCACAAAAGAATGAGGAAGCACTTCCATGTGATTTGTTATAGATCTAGCTTCACTAATTGTTAGTAACCAAACATCAACCTAGCAAAGAAGCGACAAAGGAAATAGTAACACAGAATAGTCCAACCAGAGAAAAATAAAAAAAAAAGCTTCACACATGAGGCAAAGTAATTCTATATATAAACAATAATATAAACAGAGTAATTCCATTTATATTGTTAACACCTTTGACATCAGTAACAATGATATATGTAAGTTTATCCTTCAGTTTGTGGAAAGAGATGATTGTTTTGATACATCCACCCTATTTTACATAGTCTCTTTCAATCTTCTGCCATGCTTCCCTACCAACTCTTCCAGCAAATATTATCAAAAGAGTAATTTCTTTTTTCTTTCCATGCCTGTTCAGCAGGAAATGTGACAAAACCTATTGTACTATTCCTACTATAGTAGCACATATAGCACAAACACATATTATGAAGACAGCCAGTGTTTCATGGCATTTACCAGTTATGTCATGACAGAATGTGATTGACAAGACAAATACCAGAGAGAAAAATGGCAGTAGAGTAACACAAAGGCTAGCTAACCAAGTATAGCAAGAAATTATATGATTTAACATCTGGCTAAATAGTAATATACCTTTATTCTAATATACAAGACAGTTATTAACACATAAATCAAAAAATATATTTATAGTACAAAATGGGAGAAACACAGTTAGCAGGATATATGTATTTTACGCAATGAAAATAATGCTGATACGCATGTCAAAACATGCCCCCAGAAAAGAGAAAAATTACCTTTTCATTTTGTAATCCATCTCTTGGCCCAACTTCTACAATCTTTATGTACTCAGGCAGTCCAGATGCTTGAGATTCCTGAAACACAAATCAATACTGAAACACAAAACAATGAAAGTCACTAAGATCAAAGATACACCTTGTACTTGTCCTCTCATATGATTCTGGGTATAAAGTCATATTGTCAACAGTAACTTTGCTCACGGCCTTTAAAAATCTGTGAGAACATGTTCCACACCTTGAGTTAGGGAATAAAAGTTAAAAGCAGAAGTTATCTGCAAGCATATTCCACTGCTCCTCTGAGGCCACAAATGTTTATTATAAAAATGTACATAAAACCATAAATGAATATTGTGTTTTACAGAGTGAGAAATATTCCCATTTCAAAAAGCTTCCCAATGAACGATCCAGTCCTCCAAACTTCTAACTGAATGTTCTCAATTTAACTCAACAGTTAGTTCTCTGTAAATGTTTGCAAGACCAGGCTATAAATCTGAAAAGAACAGAGCAGTCAAGAAATGTTGAAGAGATTATTAATGAAAGATGAAAGTAATTCCACTGCCTGAAGATGAAGGTTTTAAAGAAGGATTTAAAGGAGAACAAGGAAGGCCCCTGGTAGACAAGAAGAAGAATTTTCCAGGTGTAAGGGAAGATCTGGAAAGGCAGGAGACTGACAGTGAAAGGAGGGAAGGAAGGCAGCAGCAGGGTCAAAGGGCTAAGGAGCGCATGGGGAGTTGGAGGGGGAGGAAGGAGAAACAAGAGCAGAAAAGCAGGTGAAGGGAAATGAAACTTCCTTTTTTATTATTTAGCTGCTCTGTTATTGAATCAAGTTGACAAGTGTGGCAGTTAACATAACCTGGGCCTTTAAGTCCTGAAACAGTTCAGAACAGTTGCTCAGACTGACCCCCAAAAAGCTGTGTGTCTTTAAAAAAAAAAATCAAATGGCCAACTTGGGGCACGCTGCCAGCACCTGTATGAGCAGACAGGAGGGATGCAGGCAGCCCCACCAGGAGCTCTGGAGATGCCCTGTTTTCTATATTGCACTGAATACAGAATCCGTCCCAGTCTCCCCATTCCAGTGTTGAAAGCCTGTGCTGGGATTCGGTGAGCTACCTCTGGGACAGCTGCTCCCACTGCACCCACCACCTCCCCTCAGAGTTAAGCTCCACGGGAAGGACGACACTGTCAGCCCCGGGGAATGGCTCCCACCCGCGGGAGTCGCAGCTCGCCCAGAGACCAGAAATCACTTCTACAGCGTGTAAATACAGCCACTAATCTCGCATCATCCACAACCAGATGAAAAACCCATTTTTCATCCCTCCCTGGCTAGTATCATCAGCGTTGTTGCAACCAAATGGCCACTCATTTCTCCTCATGGTAACGGAAAATGAGCATTCCTACAGCACCTTTGGTTTCTCCCCGCACTCTCGGTGCCCGTGGATAAAAGTAAGTTCTCTGCAGCAACAGCCGCAACACTAGCCAAAATACAATAAACATATTTCAGAGCATTTACTGTGTATTTATCTGAGCCCAGTAAAAAGAATGGGAAACAGCTGTATAGTATCTATTTGATCACGTGGAACATCTGGTAAGTTAAAACTCTGACAGGCTGTGCTAAGCCCACACTCGCTGACAGTATAAACCTACTTAAATGTGAAGGTAAAACCTTCACATCTGCTGCATATTGTTTCTCTTTTTTTAAGTTATTTTCACAAATATGGCACCGCTTCAGCACTACGGGCATAAATCTGGGTTCTTTCATGATTATCAGATTCTTCTTGTAGCAAGGCAAATGCCACAGCTGCGCTACGAGTAAAGCTGTGACTGGAAAAAGAAAAGGAGCTAAAATAGATTATGTGAACCAAAGCTTAATTTAGAGCATGAAAAATGTCCATAAAACTTCGGTGGCAAAAATGTTCAATTTCTAGGCCAAATCCTGTAAATCCTATTCAGTTCCTACTGTGGTAAAACTTTTGCTGAAATCAAAGAGCTGTACCTGTCTTTAAGAACAGTTCACACACCTACAGCACGTGCAGTAGTCATTCATACAGCCGTTCAGGGGATGTCTGCAGCCCTTGGATTTTGTAGGGGACAGAAGTTTGGAAGCGACATTGCAGAAAGGCATTCAAGTATTGATTTTTATCCTCCATCTGTGATATTACAGGCATACAGTCTCTTTCAGACATAGTCCAGGTCTCTCACCCCCTGATTTTCTCTATAGCCTTCCTGTCCACTAGTCCGTCCCAACTTGAATTAACTGCTCTTGAACACAACACTGAGAACCATGTATGGGATGACTCTCACAAGGGCCACATAGTGGAAACTAAAGGCAGTACTACAGACAAATCCTTACACTCTTAGAGCTGATGAACTAACAGCTTAGAGTAAACATCTTGGCTCTGAGTCCAGAAGAGTCTTGCTTTGCATTGAAATTTCATCTAGTTTCACCTATAGTACATTGATTGCTCCTGTCTTCAAGGTCACTCAGTTCCTCCTGTGTGGCATCCAGTGTGGTATTGATAATGGTCTCCTGTCTTTCTGTCATCAGCAGATCTTACCACCTTGATATTTTCTGGTGAAAACATTTGGACTAACATGATTATCTTATTTTAACACAAACATATATTACCTCAAAAAATTTGGGTTAGTGCTATAGAAGAAACACATTTTAAAAAAAGACCTGAGGAACTCCACCAGCAATGTCTCTTTGGTCTAATAAATCTGCTTTCAATATTATCTCTCATTTCCTCCTCAGCCAGTTTCTTACTCATCTCACAAATTCTGTTCTGATCATCCTTCCCCCCAACATAACTAATAATTTCTCTCATGCTGCATTGCTGAAGCTCAGATAACAAGCAAGTAAAAGGGAGGCAGAATACTTAGGTTCAGGCCCCTGTGTACTATTTATGCATTTTACAGTGCGTAATCACTGGATAAAACTCAGAAACAAATTAGAGACTATAAGAGTACATGTACCGTCTTCTGCTAAGATGACTAGCATTTTTCCATTCTGTGGCCCAAGTTGAATCAGAGGAGTAAAGGAGTAGCTCTTAATCTTAATCTCACCTGTCCTATGAATGAATACTCAGTAACTAGCTGTTAGGACATTTTTCCAAGACATTGGAGATATCTGCTTGACAATGTTGTTGGGAAGAAAAAAGAGACTCCCTGCTTTCTTGGGAAGTCTTTGGATCAGTGTCACACTTGCAGAGTATTTGGACATCACTTGAAACACAGCTGAAGAAGTCACCTGAGCCACCAGTCACAGTCTCTGCAAGGCTCAATGCCATCTGCATTCACTAGGCAAGCTTCAAATCCACAGAACAGACTGAAGTCTTTAAGAGCTTATGCAGAGTTTAAACACTTCTCTGTTTACTATCTGGATGGCATTACACCTTAACCAGGACTCGGGCTTCGTGAATTGAGGGATCAAGTTCCCCAGACTGGAGGATTCTAAATGTGCACCATCCCCTTGGGTAAAAGGAAGGATTTTCAGAACCAACAATGAGACAAACATAGAGAATTTTGACACCTTCAAGTAAGGCATTAAATGGTCTACAGATAATAAATAGAAAATATGAATAGAAATAAATAGAAAAATGAAAAATAGTTTTTATATTTTAATAGAATCCAAAAAAGGTGAACCTTACAGAAATACACAAGTACTTACATTAAACACTAAACATGTCAGGTAAATAATTTTGTTTCAGAAAAAAATATTTACTAAATTGTATTATATGAAGTATTTTTATGTAACAAAGTATAAAAAATAGTTATGGTAGATACTTAGAGGTGACTGCTTACTGAATTATATAGTGGCTCTGTTAAAAAGTAATGACTACCAAAGTACAATGTTTGAAATATCAAAACGGAAATAGTTGACATAAAAGACTAAGAGCCTGGAAAATTTGTTTTTTCCATGTATCAAGCCTTGCCAAGGGAGAACAAAAAGCATATAAAACCACAAAAAACTGCCTCCCTCAAAACAGAATCCAGCCAAAGAGTCTTTTTAAAAAAATTAGAAAGAGAAAAACCATACCATTCAGCTTGAGACACCAAATGCCAAATTTCTGTATGGAAACATTTTCCCTGAGCCATAAATAGCCAAAAATGCAAGTTTATTATAGAAAATCCTACTTAATTAGAGCAGTATAATCTTCTTAATGTAACCGTAAATGTAATCAAATTAAATAAACACATTTTTTTAAGCTCTGTCACTGCTTTACTACTTCTAGCAAAGGTGCTGAGGTTCCTTCAGCCTTCTGATTTTTATTTCATGCAGCTCATTCATATGGACACTAATAGCACTGGCAAATATTACCTAGAACTGCTCAAAAGTAACTGAAAGGACCCAAAAGTAAGGGAGGAGAATCTGGAGGTTCAGGTCTTTTCAGTCTTTTTAACAAAGCAAAGACGAAGCTCTGCTTTCCTTTTCCACAAGGTGGTGTTCTGGCACAGAGGACAACTGAACAAAGGTAGGTCCATCTTGTACAAGGAAGAATTATTCAGGAGAGCAGTTTTAAACAAGGATCAGCAGGGAGGTGGCATCATAACTCCATATGTATATGTGCAGTGACATGGGCAAATGCCCAAGAACTGGGAGAAGGCTCAGAGATAAATAATACGATTGCTGGAAGGAGAACAAAGCAAACAGTGGTCAATCTTCTGAACACATAGATGTCTCTAAAAATTACAAGACATAGAGGAAATAAACAGGAAGAAATTAAAATTTTAGTACATAATCAAATAATGATTGAAGTGGTATTGCAGACATTTGTTTATATAGTTCACGCTACTGGAAGGCAGATATAAAACATATTCATTCCCAAGTTAACTAGGGGCAAAATGGAGAAGATTCACCTGTGAGATATAAATAATATATAGAGATATTCAGAAAACAGTGGGACACACCTGTGAATATCCCTCAGTAAAGATAAACTGAGTATTCATCCTAGAACTTCTGCTGTATGCTGCTGACATGACCACTGGGAGAACAGTAGCTAGGAACAGGCCATGACTAGCAAAAAAACTCATCAGCCCTTGAGAAGCTTTTATTAAGTAAATTTTTCTTATGATAGCATTGCACATTCATGACTTGAATGATAACATAGAAATACCACACACAAAGCAGTTGCAAGTGCTTTAGACAACAGGACTGGAATTCAAAATTCCATTGACATACTAGAGAAATAAATATGATGCCAATAAAAGCAACACATAACACAACACTTAGGACTATCCTTATTGTATCTGATGCTGACCAACTAATTAAAATAATTTTTGCATGTTGTCTTTTACAAATTCTATCATGCTTATTTCTCCATTTTAATAATTTTGACCCCCCCAAAAAAAAGATTTTTGTAAAACAGGAGATAGACAGTACCTGACTAAACAGGTAAGAAAAGGACTGGGATATTAACAGGAGATAGACAGTACCTGACTAAACAGGTAAGAAAAGGACTGGGATATGAAAACAAATACAAACTGAATATGAATCAGTAACATCATGCTCTCAAGAAAAAATAAGAAGAAAATGAATGGCAAATCTAATCCTAGGCTATAAACAGGTATATCATAGGTAAAACAGTAGCCTGCCACTTAATGAGTAGAAATCCTGTGTCTAGTTTTGGACTTCCTACTTTAAAAAAGAATTCAGTCAACTGGAGATCATCCATAGGAGGGTAAAATATAAAATGTAAGTAAATCATTACAGAATTAAATTAGTTAAATGCAGAGTTAACTTATCTGGAATAAACCAAATAATCCTTGAGGTCAGAAGGGACCTCTGGAGATCATCTAGTTCAACCACTGCTGCTCAGGGCAGGGTCAACTAAAGCAGGTTGCCCAGAACCATGCTCAGCTGGGTCTTGGTTATCTCCAAGGATGGAGACTCCTGGGCAACCTGTTCCAGTGTTGACCACCCTCACAGTAAAAAAGACTTTTCTGGTCTTTAAATGGAATTTATTGTACTTCAGTTTGTGCCCATTGTATCTTGTCGTGTCAGTGACTTTGTCTTCTTTATTCACCCCACTAGGTATCTGTACATATTGATAAGATGCCCCTGAGCCTTCTTTTCTCCAGGCTGCTGAACACTCTCAGCTCTCTCAGCCTCTCCTCATATGACAGATGCTCCAATCCATTAATCATCTTCATGGCCTTTTGCTGCATCTGATCCAGTATGTCTACATCCCTCTTATACCTGGGATTAAACCTACAGGTATTATGTTAGTCCACCTCTTCAAATTTAATTTGAATGTGCTTACAACTTTATTAGAAGGCTTGTATGAGCTCATGAAAGAGTAGTGATTTACATATATCAGGAGATTATCTGAACTGACTGAGAATTCACTGTAGGGATTTCTATTATAAAGTAATAGCTCTAACATTTCTACTGTCATTTCCAATAATTATTAAATTTTAATATCATCTGCCAGTACACTTATTAAATTGTTGCAGGGATGTTTACAATAAAATACAAGTCATTCATAGGAAAACAGAAGAAATATGATTTTAAACACAGAGGAATTCAACTAAACTATAAATGCTTATGCTGTTGGGTGGCCAGTTGTTTGACCTAATCCTGTTTACAAAGAGGACTTTAATGGTAAAGACAACAGTCATAAAGTGTAAATAATATTAACTAACAAATAAGAAAAAACTATGATTTTTATTTAGAAATTAGAAACTAATATATCATTAAAAGAGTTCTATCAAGTGAGCAGAATTCTGATGAACTGACAGTTCAAAAGGTAACAAATGGCATTAATAGGGAACGCTCCACAGAAGGTAAAAAACTGTTACCGTGTTAAGAATAATATTCTTACACAAAACTAGAAAATTCAAGTCACACTCTTAACCACACTACTCATGGACATACAGTTATAAATTTAAAAAAGCAAAAATAACATCTATATATTACTATTGCTTTTGGAAATCCTTTAGAATAGGTCTTCCGAAGCTACAGAAGACAAGGTTTAAGAGTGGTATTCAGCTCAAGGTTAAGAAACCTCAGCTCATTCCTGCTGTCTAAACATACCTACCTGGAGTCACTCTGGATGACTTAAGAGTTCTGGCCTTCAAGTGCTGCTCAGAAAGGGCATGGGTCCCACTTTGCCCATTTACTGTAGATCTCATTTCAAGATGTCTATACACTACAGGGCATCTTAAATAGCACTAGACACATCTGTTAGGCAACTGAACTGAGATTCTAAATGCTTCCCCCCATGCAGGTGTCTAAAGGCATGCTAGATGTTTAAATTCCCACTGCAGCTGAAGGAGCTTTATTATAGCTGATGGACATAAAGAATAATTCAGGTCCTCCTAAGCTTCACACCTAGTGGCTGATGATCTCAGTCACCAGGTTTGTACAACTGCTTGGGGATCGAATGCCACTCCAGAAGGAAATAGGTCTCTTGTGCATTTTACAATATACAGGATATGCCTATCCCATAAGGATGTCTCATATATCCTAGGTGTTTCAGATGGCACAGCACCTATGTTTAGGCAACTGAGTCTTGTCTTAGGTCTGCACTGGCTACCACATGAACTTCAGCTGCTATAGACACCTACTTATGTCTTAATTCAGATGTTTTAATCCCAAGCAGACATCTGCCTTAAATGAACTATATATAATCTAATGAGTTATCAAGAGAAATTGGAGGAACTTCTTTTTAGTTCCTCCAAGAGCTCAGTAGGCAATGTATTCTTTTCATGATTCTAAATTAAGTTTTCACCCTTCCTCACTGACATGATTCCCAATCCATCCTGCTGCCGCATTTCATCTTTGCCTCTAAGCTCTTCCTCACTGAAAAACTGGGATACAGATAAATACATAGGTGAGAGGGAGTAACATTACCCCTTGTAACAGATCACTTCAATCCAAAATATACCCTCACCAACTGATACCCTACACATCAACAACTTTCCAGGTATATGAAAGGCAACATGTAGCACATGGATATTTAAGGAGTCCAATGAAGAGGATTCTAATTCCTTTTTCAGAGCATCTCTTTGGAGCAACTGGCATGATTTCTGTTCTTCTGCCCAATCTACGCATTAGAAGCAATTCAGATCAACTGAATACTTGCCTCCTTGTTTTCCTGTAACTCCTCTGTAAACAGAGCATTCACATTGACCCAGACCTTGACCCATGGACTGACTTTCCAGTTTGACCTTAGACCTCTCTCATCACTGTGGACCTGCTTGATGGTCACTGGGCTGTGTGGCCAACTCTGGTTACCATCACTGGACCGAATCCTGACCCTGACTCACTGACCTGCACTCCCAGCTCTAACCTTGGACCTCCCTTATCACCACAAACTTGCTCGATGACCTGGACTCTTGCTTGAACCCAGCTACCACCTCTAGGCCTACCCTGCTCACCTCATTTAGCTACTGTGGGACTGGGCCCTGGCTAGTGACCTGCCAGCCTTGTTACCACCCTCAGCTTCCCTCCCTTTGGGAGCTGCTAGCCCTTGCTGCTCCCTCACAATCAAACTGAGAGAAATTTCTTATTCTAGAGGTTCATTGCAATATCTGACCCTTGCTGCCTGACATCCATTTCAGGTATATACTCCTTGAGCATTTCTTTACCCCATGTCATACATGCTGGGAGTAAAATGCAGCCTATTTCTCCCTCTCTTTGCCCCTTTCTATCAGTTGTACCTAAAAAGAAAGTGCAGTAGTTGTTAATGGCTAGCACTGTAAGTAGAAGCTTTGTTGATGGAGGCCAGTAATATCCACATGCTCCAGATTAGAGCAGCAGCAGTCATAAACTACGACTGAAAGTCAGTGCTTTGCACATTAGCTCTCTCTGATCCTGCTGCACCATCTCCTTACCCAGTGGAGGCTACAGCTATCAGATGCGATGAGAGTAATCCCAAAGGATACTGTCTTGTTCAATCAACAAACAAGGGTTTGACAGGAAAAAATACACCAAAATCCAACTAACAGTAAAAGAGCTCTGTCTGATACACAAGTACAACTCCGCTCATAAAAGAGAAAACTGAGGCATGATATGCGGTTGTGCTAAATCACTTACTGCACAGAGAATCACCAGAGGGGTACTAAGTGTGCAAACCAATTTCACAGTATCTCCCACGTCTTAGCAAAATGTAACAAGATGTATCAAATCAAATAAGCAACTGCTTTCTGTGTGAAAGGACATTTCTTTCAGGCCAAACACAAAATAGCACATTTTCCAAAAGAGCTACAGAGTTAATAAATCAACATAATCTCTGTCTGCAGAAGTCTAACAGAGGGAATAAGAGAAGGAATTCCGCACTTCTCAGACTATTTTCCTTTATACTAGATCAGAAGAGGTCAACTCTCACATACTTTGTGTGAAACACCTGCTGAATATTGTTTTCTATGATTTGCAGTTTACCCTTTTGTTTTCAGTGGATGTGCTTAGCTGCTCAGAGATACAAACAAAACCTGCAGCTGCCTCCAACATATAATTTGCCTCGTATAATCAATTCAAGTGAACTCTGCTTGAACTATGAATATACATAAGCTGATACCCTGGCTCTTTCAATTTTGTTTAATTGAAAGGGTAGTCATATATTTGAATACTGTTTGGAGGTGTCTACTTTCACTTTTATTTTAAATACATAAGAATAAGGTCTAATAATTTATTAATAACTTTTTAAATACATGAGAGGATGAAAGTTGTTTTCTGTTGTACTTTTCATACCACATCAAAGACTAAACTGACGTTCATTCTTAGACTATTCCTCATTTTCCCCTTTCGTGACGAAGTGCCAAGTTCAGAAGTAATAAACAGGCTTAAAGATTCCTCATTGGTTTTTTATCATGTTGTGGGTTTGGAATACATTCTGAAACTACTACTCTTAGTCAAACAAATTAGATGGGTTACCATACTGATCTTGCAACAATATTATCCTGTATTTCTTTATGACCTTCTCAGTTTCTTCATAAACTAGATTTTCTTCTTGATCTCTCCATTATTTGAAGAGAACACAAATGATAACAGTATTTCTTCCAAGACTGAAGAGCTACACTGAACTACTACACTGGGCACGTGTTTTTCCCAGTAGCAGTATATAAACCCATGAATTGCTAGCCTATATTCTTTAGCTTCAGTTCTGATTAAGTCTTTGCTTTGTAACTTCTCATATATTGCTTTCAACCCCCAATACTGCGCAAAGCACAGATTCGGTGAAATGATAGAACACAATTTAACTGGTGGTTGTGTCTCAGGAACGCAGTAATGGCTATGCTGGATAGAAAATGAATAAAGCTGTATTTCCCACCTTACATAATGGTAAAGAGCAAAATCTATTAAGACCACCTATTCAAAATATAAACATTTATGAAGAAACATACATAATATCATTATGAAGAAACATACATAATATCATTATTATATAAAATACAATTACTAGTATTATTTAAAATATTATAAATAAATATTTAGAGGAAATATAGGCATATAAATATCAGCATTCTAGATTATTAATTTACATATTTTATCATTTTTGAATCTTACTGTTCTTCAAGATTTTGATATCTCAATTTAAACAACGCCAGTGAAAGTATACTGGAAAATATCTATAAAAAATATTATGATGTGAAGATAGTTACAGACCCCTAGAAGCCTTTCCCTTTAGTAAGCAAAGGTAAGAAATGTGAACACTTGAACTGCATAAAGTTACTCATTTTAAATTGTGGTCATCAAAATCATGACAGTCCATGCTACATTCTAACTATACTGCCAAGGACAACAACTTACTACATGTCAGTAGAGAGTCACACAAACATTTCTGGTGGTCATGGCTTAAAATTTCCTGAATGCAAGCTCCAGTGGATCAGAAAATTCCACAGGCAGATGCAGGCTACCGAAACTGCTGTTCTGACAGCCCTTCAAAAAGGAAATCTCAGGAATTGGGGACTGCATGTCTAACAGAAGGAGCGGCTAGTTCTAAGAGTGACTGTAAACCACGTCCAATTCTCTGCTATGATGTTGGATGCTCTGAAAAAAAGTAGCAGCATTACAGGACAAATACGCAGAAGGATAAAATCAAGCCCAAAGACTGTTTACATCTTGGAAAACAAAGAAAACCCTTCTTCAATATTCATGTCTGTATTTTACATAAAATCATTCATAACCTGACTGAACAAAAAAATAGACCAAATCTGTCAAATAACAGTCTCCTGTATGAGTCTGAACTTTCTGAATTATCACTGACAACTTGACTTGCCATCTTCTAAAAAACATTTGTTGCTATTTTCAACAAATGTAGAGCACGTGGAATCACAGAGGTTTGAATACAAGTGTCAATTACAGCTAACAGTTCATGCAACCTAAAAGCAGACAGATGTGCTGTAGTCACAGATAATTTTGGATAACTTGCAAAATAATGATGAAGGGAATGTATTACTAGAGTCAGGTGGTAGCAGAGGCATAGACAACCACAGTTAGACTTGTGTTACAATGGAATCATTAATAATAAATGGTATTGGAGGCCTCTGTTGTTAGTAAGAGGCCAACGCAGCCAGTCACTTTAGCAAAAATTAAAAATGTATTTTCAGGACATGGTGTATACATTACCTTTTTCTAGTTCCCTAAATGCTTCCCTTGGCTAACAAGCAGCATTTCTCCATTAACCAAGTTGATTTGCAGCCAACTCGCTTTCATCCATATCCCTATCTTGGTCAAAGCCTGGAAAAGCAATTATACTCTGCCATCTGGGCTGGATGAAAAGGATACAGAGAACTGAGATCAACAGCATACTGATGACACTGGAGCCAAAACCTCCCACACTTTCCTTTACTATTATTTATGGTAATAGCATTATGGTGTGTATGGTGTTTTACAGGCAAGACTGAAGACAGAATTCTAGAAGGCAAAAAGAGTGGTGTTTTTCCACACACATTGAAAAAGCAGAGGCATGATCATCCTTACAAGACCAACATGTGAAAGTAATTTGTCCTTTATAATGCTTTGGGATATCAATGGGGGGGGAAACGAATACATTGACAAGCCAGCCCATCCACCCTATCAGATAAGTCTCTTCAAATACCTCATTGTCAATAGAAGTGAGTTATGCATAGATCTTTAAGAACTCAAGTAAAAAGTTGGAAGTAAATCAACTATTCTCAATTATTATTGTCATCAAAATCACCTTCTGTGTCCAAAGGCAGTGCCTAAAAGATCAAGGAAATCTTTAATTCAAGTACAGCTGGCCCACCACTATGTTTTCCATAGCTCTCTTCCCAAAAGACACTGATAAAAATGACAGTAGTTTAATGGTTATTTATTTAGCCACTGTTGGCAACTCACCCTTCAGGAGAATGTAAAATTTATAAAGCTCTCTAGAAAAATAACATCTGCAAAGTGTTACCATAATAATTTCCCAATAGTGGGAAGGAAATTATGGTATCTTGAATGCTACACCATTCTTGACGTTATAAAAATGTTCCATTTTCACAATGGAATCAGTCAAATGTGAGCATATTTAACAATATCATTTTTTGCCCATTTAACAGATAATAATTAAACCTATTGAAAATTTTCCCTATATGAAATTTAGAAAAAAGACAGATATAATGCCTTGTTTTTAAAATAAACATTTTAAAAATTTTATCAGCTTTTATAGGCTTATTAAAAAGTACTCATATTATAATGATATGTCACAGCTTCTGCTGAACTGGTTAAATTTCCAATTTATTACATTAAATAGTAATGTAATAAGATTTTAACATGTCCTAAACATGCAAACCTGAAAACAGTGGACTGGAACAAGCAGAAGAAAATGGACTGGTACTGCAGAAACTATGACAAAGACAAAAACAAAATGGGATCATGTCACTTCAGACTATTTGAGAAGATTAAGGGTAGTTATGGAAAAATGAATCATGAGATTTCCTCATTTTTTATTGCTTCCACTCCTAGACTTCACACATTTAGGAAGATTTTTTTCAGCCTCCATATTCTGGATAATAAGTTGTACAACAGATGAGAAAGAAATGTGCGTTGTTGTAAAACTGGTAATAGGACCAGTGGGTCAGTGTTAACGAAGCACGAAATAAGTAAAAAAAAAATCTAATAGTATTACCATTGGCTGTACTTTCATTTTACTATGACACATAATCTTGACCAAAGGATTGTTCTAAACTCTGATGATAGATAATAATACTTAGGGACTAAATGGCAATCCAGCCATACCACTCACTAAGCTCAAAATGTCCTGAAATGTTCTTAATGCCAGGATTCAACTGGACTTTAATACACCTGAACTTAAGTATCTATACATTTATGTCTACAGGTATGCTAGGTATCCCAGTACAGTCAATTCACATATAATGTCTTAAGGTTCTCTAAACACAGCATGTAGGACACAGGACCTGTGCTGCCTTTTTTGGCAGCTGGAGGTAAAGTAGGTTATTATAGGGCATCTTAAATGGCATCAGCAATGAAGCATGGCCAGCCAAATCAAGCCACTTCTCAGCACTGTCAGCAATGGCCAAAAGCATATGAAACAACTCAGCCGAGTAGTAAGGGCACAAGTCAGATGGCTAATTACAGGCACCTAGTGTATTTGAGATGCATCCCACTTGACTTCCAGCTATCGCACCAGAGGGCACAGGTCTCACATAAATCCTGTTTGATATCTACCAACCCTATAAGCCATCTCAGCTACCTTAGGGCATCTCACACAGCACCAGACAACTGTGCTTAGGCAATTGAATCAAGTAATAAATTTCAAAAAACGGCAGAGACAAGAGAAAATTCTCAATCACCAGTTGATTCCTCTCTGTAGAGCCAACAGCCAGCTGGCTTAGTAGCTTAACTTTCCATCTTTTCATACCATTCAGGCAAAAGTGAGACAAGGCAGGGCCAAGGAACTTGCCTATCCTCTCTCTTCTCTTTCCCCAATAAATTCTTCATGTAAGCTGTTTTGCTTTATATGAAGCCAACATATAGTTCAATTTAAATTATGTTTCCAGGCTTTTAAAAATTCAGCTGTGATCAGCTGCGGATTCTGTTAAATCTTTTTCCTAATCCCAATATTCCACATGATATACCTTCATCACTTACCTTGCTCCCCCATTTCTCACATACTAACACCTATATTTAATCTCATCTTAACTACTTGCATTAAAAGTAAACCCTAAAGCCACATACAGTTCCTTTCCAGATGCTGCTGTTGAATTATTTCCCTATGGGTTTCACCTAACATTCCACCAATGTCCTCTGGCGCTTCAGTCCACACATCTCATGCATTCAAAGCCTTTAAACTTTTTTTTCCAAGGAACTCATAAACTAACACCTTTATTCCCATACAAAACAGCTAACATCTGTGGACAAAAAAACAGCCAAACAAAGAAGAAATGTCTACCCAGCACAGTTTTTTACCAATGCACCTTTTAGCAGTTTTTGCATGTAATAAATCTGGTTTTTTTGTCACAAGAGCTGTTGAGAATCACTCTCATAAGTATATTTAATCCAAATAAAAAATTCAAATATAATATAATAATTGGAGTAACTTTCATTCATTTACACCAAACCATAAAATAAATCTCCATTTAACAAGGGAATTATCTAAAAATAATATCAGCTACAACAACATTCTGACAGTAAGTATAATTTCCTTCTTATCACCTGCAGCATCTTTTTCATCTTTTGCAACATTAGAACTTTGTCCCAAACTATGATCAAAATCTTCGCCATCAATTATTATGTCTAACCCAGTAAAAGTCTGAAAAGTCATGAGCCGATTACTTCCAACTCTAATACCTTAAGACTGAAAAGCAACCCTTAAAACTATCCCTGAAAGTATTTTCCTGAGATGTAAATCATGCATTTATCAGTTTTCTGATTCCTTTGGAGTGAGAGATTGATTAAAAGACCAGATAGCCAAAAAATAAAGTCTGTATCTGATTCATAATCTCATATTTAATAAACTTTTTATTATTCATTACCACTTATGTCACTATCAACATATTACAAAATAGAAAAAACTTTTATCTCCACTGCACTACTTAGTTTTAAAGTGTGGGCACCATTTTGACATTTCTGCCCCAAAAGGGCTATACAAGTGTACATTAATACAGCAGTAATTTCCCTTTTGCTGAAAAGCAAAAATGCTGAATTAGCTTTACTGGTATTTAGCACAGTATGACAGCCTGATTTTGATCATGAAGCTACAGGCCTCATATTACGTGCTCTTATCTCAGAAATTCCAGATGAGCCAATAAGGCAACTTTTCTCAAAGTTTCAATATCCTGATGAGTTTTTCTATGTGACAGAAGATGGATGGATTAGATAGCCAGAGAAAACCTTTTCCTACAAATTTGTACCTGACAGCTTTTTATTCCCATTCTTAAAATTAATGTTTTTCTGTTCCAATATTTTCTGAGGCTCAGTTAATTGATGAGCCTTACTGAGTGCATAGTACTTCATTATACTGTATGTCAAGGTCCACATATGCATTATGATGTGCATTGGCACACATTGTAAGGTGGTACACATTCCCCAGCAAGTTCACAATAACCACACACCATCTTTAATACACATTTCTCTTTCATACTTCATCTATCTTTTTAAATATACATTTGGGGGAAAAGAAGAATGCTAAAGAAAATATTTCACCTTTGTTAAATGAATGAGAGCTAAACAATAGAAGAGAATTCAACACAGCCTGAAGTACTAAATAACCACTTTTCTGAAGTCCCCCACAGTTTCTTTAAACATAACTCCTTCCACATTTGACACATCAAAGGATCTCAATAACCCTCAATTGCTAAAATTTCAGAGAATCATCACCTTGGTTAAACGCCTCAAATATTTATGTTGTGAAAGAGCAGAGGGTGACAAGAACTCATTTCAGCTTTATCTCTGGACTGTACCTACACTGCACCAGTTTCTCATTGCGTGATATTCACATAGAAACTGAAATTCAAACACACACTTTAATAAACAACTGAATCTTCCAACCCAGATGCTGCAAGAATTGGAGCTACCTTTTTCCTCTGAAACACCAAAAAAGGTCCTATCATTAAAACTGAGAGAAAATAAGTGTAACTTCATTCTAGATACCCAACATTCCACCTTTACGCCAAGTCTAAGTGAAAAAAACCTAATAGTAGTAACAGTCATCTCTATAGTCGCTTGGATCACAAATTAGTCACCTTGCCAGACAGTTCAAAGATACAAAATTTGATTAATTAGGAGCAGTAAATATTTTGCTTTATGAAAACTTTTATGTCTGACCAACTGGTAAGTCTTACAGTAGTCTTATGACGTACCTGTGAGATTTCCTTACCCAAACTAGAAGCTAGAAGATCCACAAATTTTAAATAAAATCCTTATTAAAACCTGAGGTAAAGATAATATTCCCATTTATTTCAGTAGGAATTAAATTTGGATCTAGTTGATCTTAGGCAAGTCACTTATCTTCACTCTCATCCAAGGCAATGAGAAAATGAATTAAGAATGATCTCAAGATGTATGAATTTTAAAAATGATGATTTGATACATGGGGTGTCTGAAATTAATCTTTTTCCTTGAGCTGGCAAGAGAGGAAATGAACATTGCTGTGCCCATATGTAGGCTTTGAAGGAGGTGGAGGTGGGACAAGTCAAAAACAGGATCTCACCAAAACCAGATGTTGGGTCTGAGTAGAAATTTCCTGTGTGTTTTTTAATTCCCAAATTTGCAGAGCAAGATCTGTAAAATCCTTTACATTTCCAGCTGTATTATGAAGTTCTAAACCCACATAATAATCACAATATAGCATAAATCTGTATCAACTAAAAAGCTCCTGTTATCTTTCCACTATTTACAATCCAATGGCACAAAAGAAATAGAAGTCAGTGACTCCATTTAGGGCAAACTTACACTTTATTGTAGAATCATGGAATGGTTTGGGTTGGAAGGGACCTTAAAAATCATCTAGTTCCAACCCCCCCTGCCACGGGCAGGGACACCTTCCACTAGACCAGGTTGCTCAAGGCCCCATCCAACCTGACCTTGAAAGCTTCAGGGATGGCACATCCACAACTTCTCTAGGCAACCTGTTCCAGTGCCTCACCACCCTCATAGTGAAGAGTTTCTTCCTTATAGCTAATCTAAATCTACCCTCTTTCAGTTTAAAGCCTTTACCCTTTGTCCTATCACTACATGCTCTGTAAAAAGTCCCTATCCAGCTTTCTTGTAGGCCCCCTTCAGGTACTGGAAGGCTGCTATAAGGTCTCCCCGGAGCCTACTCTTCTCCAGGCTGAACAACCCCAACTCTCTCGGACTGTCTTCATAGGAGAGATGCTCCAGTCCTCTGATTATCTTTGTGGCCCTCCTCTGGACCCGCTCAAGCAGATCCATGTCTTTCTAATGTTGGGGGCCCCAGAGCTGAACGCAGTACTCCAAGTGGAATCTCACGAGAGTAGAGTAGAGAGGGAGAATCACCTCCCTCGACCTGCTGGTCACGCTTCTTTTGATGCAGCCCAGGATACGGTTGGCCTTCTGGGCTGCAAGTGCACATTGCCGGATCATGTTGAGCTTCTCACCAACTAACACCCCCGAGTCCTTCTCCTCAGGGCTGCTCTCAATCCATTCTCCGCCCAGCATGTATTTGTGCTTGGGATTGCCCCAACCTATGTGCAAGACCTGGCCTTGTTGAACTTCATGAGGTTCACACGGGCTGACCTCTCAAGCCTGTCAAGGTCCCTCTGGATGGTATCCCTTCCCTCCAGTGTGTTGACTGCACCATACAGCTTGTTGTCGTCAGCAAACTTGCTGAGGGTGCGCTCAATCCCACTGTCCATGACGCCAACAAAGATGTTAAACAGCGCTGGTCCCAATACTGACCCCTGAGGAATGCCACTTGTCACTGGTCTCCACTTGGACATTGAGCCGTTGACCACAACTCTTTGAGTGCGACCATCCAGCCAATTCCTTATCCACCGAGTGGTCCATCTGTCAAATCCATTATTATCGTCTATTATTATTATTATCAGCCTCTTAACTTCTAACATCCTGTTTGGCACCTTTAGCAAACCAACTACTTAGCCTTTTCGGACCTTCTCTCTTCAACATTTTATCCACCAATATTCTTGAGCTCTTATTCTGCAGCATAAAGAATACCTGGCTGAAAAAACTGGCATGAGTCTACTGACTGGATATTCTAAAGGGGAAACTCCTCTTGACTTCAAAGAAAATTTTGGAAAGAGCTCAGCATTGAACTCTCTCTACTCCAGTTAAATTCAGTGGGAATGTGGTTTTGTATTTTATTTACTACCTTCAGTATCAGCATGTATCAAATGTCATTTATCATCTCCAAAGTCATCAAGAAAAGATACAGCATGCTGATATGAACTTAATAGTTTACAATTTAATTCTAAATAATAGTTATAGTAATCCTTTTCACTTTATTCTTCCATTTATTTTATTTTTTTAATAACTTTGTATGCTTTACATCTTATGAACATTAAAAAAATAAATGTTTCTTGGGAATCTGCAACAAAACAAAAAAGTCCCATTCTTGTGATGTAATTGTCAAGAAAGAGATCCATCTACTGAGTTTTGTATTGACAAGGCCTCTACATGTAGAGGAATATGAAGGGCTGGAAATCAGGAATTTCAAAGTCCTTAATGATCAGTTATTTAGGCTTAAATTACATGAAAGACAATGTAAAATCTAAATACCTTGGAAGTTCAGGATGAAAACACAGAATGGGGTAAGAATGGTGGGTAAAGGAGAGAGGAAAAAAAAAAGGATACAAAATCTTTGCCCCATGCAATTAATATACTTTCTCTATACTGATTTCATTAAGTATGTTTAAATAACTTCATCCTTTTAAAAAAGTCAAGAAACAAGAATTCTGCAATATAAATTTCAGAACATCCAGCTTCTTTTTTCTCTATTAAAAATACACTTCATATGCAATTTCCAGCAGATCAAAAAAAACTAAATGTAAATTATGATGTATTTTTTGCATATTGTAATTGTCATAATAAATTAATACATTTGCAATATTGTTGACAGCAAATTTTTATAATACTTCTTAAGCTGAATAAATTAAATAAAAAATGAAAATAGCCTAAATAGTTATTTAAGGAGAGCCTGCAAATGTGAATTTGTTCCTGGAATGTGTAATTATGTGGAGATAAAAAGAACATGAAATATAGTATGTCTCAAATCAGTTGCTCTGAGGTGAGCTAAAAGATTCAAATAAAACAGACATGCCTTCTCCTCCCAAAAAGCATAATACCATATGCCTCATTTTTTATGCTGTAATTTGAATCAAGAATCAACCATCAAATACAAGAAGTGGTTAAGACAAATATACATAACTGTCATATGGACTGTGGGTTTTGTTGTTATTCTTGAGTTACTTTTAAAATAAATTTGAGAGGTTTCTAGCATATGTTTCAAACATGATAGTATATTGCAAAATCTAAACCAGCAAATTAAAACTGCAAAAGTAAGACACCTGTGTGCACCTCTTGATCCAAGAGTGTCCTGCCGTGAGGAGATGAGGGAATCTTAGGCTGTGTGTTTTAGGTCTGGATATTTAGGCATGTAGCATATAAATCATTGCAACCTAGGCACTGAAACAGAAGTCAGCTGTCTAAATTAGAGGACCCAAGCTTTTGTTTGTTATTACACATATTTAGCATGTAGAATTTGTGTTCCTCTCCAGTAATAAAAATGACAATAATGTACACTGTGCTTTCCAATGATAATACACTGAACAATTGTTAATAATTCTGGGTATTGCATCCCATATGACAGCCTAAATATGTGGCAGAAATCCTACAAGATAACATAGCACACTTTAGCATTCTTTAGATAGATTTACACCTCCTAGAGTCACAGCTACATCCAGCAGAGCAAGAGACTGGAGTTTTATTTTTTACTTACTTTTGCTTTGCTTGTGGTAGATGTAGGCAGCCCACATCAAACCATATAACTCCTAATATACTCCTAATACACTATATCTTTTAGTACACCTAGTACACCTAGCTAGTGGTACATTAAAACACAAGGGTTTAAGAGGAAGATGCTTATTACTTACGTTTAGCCACTACCCTCTTGCAGGGTAGAGTAGGATGCACTGATTTAAAGTGCCAGAAGATGAATATTTACACTGAAGTTGACACTCTGACCTTAAATAATTCTATTTTTTCCAAAATATTGTAAGCCATGCAATGTAATTAAAAACTGGATTTGGAATTGTCTCTATTTTACATCATTTAAATATCTACTCCTCTATTCCTTATTATATAAACTTTAAAATCTCTTAAGAATCCAATCATTTTCACTACTATGGAAACCACATCATATAATCCTTTTTCTAAACCTAAACCATATAGGTTATTTACCCTCATTATTTTGATTAGAAAGCTATTAAAGAATAAGACATCCCACTACTCACTCTAGGCCCTATTATTTTGCCTCCGATACAGCTCCAAATTGTTAAACCTGGACCTTTACAAATTCGTCAGCACAGTATATAACCAAATTCTTATATATTTGGGAATTTTTAGACAAAATTGAATTATTTTAGTTTTACAAGAGCCCTGGTAGCAACACTCTAATAACACCTATATTTTACTTTGTGTTCAAAGAAAAATCCTGAAAAACTCCTGAAAATATTTCAGCAAGAAATCAACTCCTTATTTTCACTAGCCTTGAAAGTACTAAATTATTTCTGGGAAACTGTTCTTGCACCTTAAACCCCTTCCCCTATTTTACTTCTTGGTGTACCCACATAAATGTGATTACAGTGGTGCCCCCGTAACTGTCTTGCATACACTGGTCAAAACAAAAAACCCACTTTTTACACCCATCACTTGAGCTAGTACGTTTTCTAGATCACACAGAGAGGAACACATTTTTTCTTGAACAGGATTGGTACAGAATGCACACAAGCGTAAGGAAAAGCTTTATGGAATGTTTAAGCATCCACATGAGAAAAATGGAAATTTGAACAGATTCATGTAAAGTAAAAAAAATTATTAAAATCATCTAATAAAAATCACAGTGAGGTAATGCAGAAGCAAATGTTAAAACATTAACAGTGACCAGCTCTGGACTTAATTAGTGTCAATGGGCTCAGCAGACTGTGCAGCTTACAATCACATCAGTGTGCATAAAATTCTCATGTTTGCTGTTTACTGAGAAAGACATCTTTCTGTATCCTTGGAAGAAGAAAAATCGTGATGAAAATTAAAGAAGAGCATTGCAAAAATGAAGCAAAAGTTACAGGCATCCATTACAATAAAGAAACCTTTTTTTTTTTTTGATCTACAATTTTCTGGGAAGATATTATTACTTGTCTTCAACTTCAAACCCTCTCTGTTGCAAAAGCCCTTGAACCTTTCAGATGCTTTGCCTGATGGGGGCAGAGACTGACGCAATGAAGTGGTATATCAAGGTATTTTGAAGGAATTTTTAAAAAATGTTCCCATCTTTTGAAAGAAAATGATGCAGCAAAATGTAGCAAGGGCACATGAAGAGGATTATAATGCCTAATACATAAAAGTCCTTTCATTCTATTTTACTTCTTTTTACAGTAAGAAAACATTTTTCCACTTTTACAGAAACAACTGAAGGAATTATGTTTGGTTTTTTCCCCAAAATTCAAAGCTGGATAGACACTATTCTCAGGGAATTGTGATAGCTGGAAGCTGTATGGAGCTTACCCATACAAAGCTCTGTGCTCACAACAGTATTGCTTTGGATATTCCGTATATGTAGCTTTCGAGATATCAAGCCCAGATCATCATAAGCAAAATTACAATGCTGCCAGCTTTCATGGCACTCAGAACATTCTATTTTTCATTATCTCCCCACCTCTGAAGTTACATTGCTACCTAAAAATAAAATTTCACTTCCAGATGGTGGAGAAAAATGGAAGGTATACCCCCAGTATACCTGACAGGTGTAGAAAACAGAAGACAGATGCAATGAACAAGAAGTGCATTTTTTTAAAGTCATGATTTTTAAACCAATTTTGTTCTAGGCTTGGCTCATGTTTTTTAATATTTGAAGCACCGACTGATTACTGGAGTAAGACTTGGAATGAAAGACAGTTCAGACACAATATGCCCCAACAATAAGTGCGTTGTTATAGTAAAGGCAATGTCATGCTCAGAATTATTTCCTTCTTTGAGTACTTCATATTGACATCTTCCTCCAATGTCCTTCCAGATTTATGCAGCCTCTCTTAAAAGCCACTGGTAGCTTTCCCTTTCCTTCATTTTTTTCCTTCCAAAGCCATGATTAGGACAGTCACGGCCTATGGTCTTCATTTGGCCACTTGCCCACATGCCTCCTCATCTAACTTCCTCTCCCCCTCCCCACTACCTCCAGCCACTCTCCATACCTGTTCATAGCTGACAGACAGGAGGGTGAGCAACCACATTCACTCATCCCTCCATGAGAATCCCATCGGTACTCAGAGCACCCCAGGCCAAAAGGAGGGTACAGCTGCTCCAGAGGAGTTGACGGCTCTGCCTCCACACCCTTCCAGCTGTAGTGACCCTCCACCCGACAGCAGATGGGCCCATCACACTCGTTTGAGAAATACAAACTCCAGGGAGCAAGGGCGATACTGTGGCCTCACCAAAATATGTGTCACCCTTTTCACACAGTGGATTATAACAGGTGGGGGGGACCACAGATGAGTGGATTTCTTTAACACTGCCTCATCCCTGCCGCCAGCACCACTACAGATGCCCACCTGTGTGTGCACTACCAGTCAGATGGTTTAAAACCACCCGTGTTCTGAAATATTGACCAGGAAAGGCCCAGCGGCGTGGGGGGATGAGAGAGAGGCCCCACTCCTCCGTGCACGCCCTTACACTCGGCGGTGGCCGGCGGGAGGGCCGGCGGGGCGGGCAGGGAGGAGGGCGAGGGCCGGGGGCAGGCAGGGCGCAGCAGGGCCGCAGGGTACGTGCGTGAGGGGCCAGGCGGCGGAGAGGGGGCCAGGGGGCGGCGGCGGCGAGGGGGCGGCGGCGAGGGGGCGGCGGCGGCGAGGGGGCGGCGGCGGAGGCCCCCGCGCCCGGCGGGCCCGGCCTCCCCCTGGCGGCGGCCGCGCCTCGCAGGGCCGGCACCATCCCATCCCTTCACCCCCGCCCGGCGATACCTGCCCGGGGTGCGGTGCCGCAGGCGGCGGCGCGGCCGGCTCCCCGATCCACAGCTGCTCCTTGAGGAGGTGCTGGTAGCTGAGGCAGTGCTTCAGCGCCGACGGCACCGTGCCCATGGCGCGGCAGCGGGGCGCTCGCCGGGCGCCCGGCAGCCAGCCGCAAAGTCGGCGCAGCCTCCCGGCCCGCGGGAGCCCCGCCGGCCCCGCGCCCGCCGCAGCCACTGGCTGCAGCCCGGCCCCGAGCAGCGCCTGTGATTGGCGGAGCGCGGGAGCCCGCCGGGCCGGCATCCCTGCCGCGCCCCTCCCGCGGCTGCTGCGGCAACCGCCGCCTCAGCCCGCCGACCCGCCAGCCGCCGCCGCGCCCCGGAGGCCGCGGCGGGCCCCGGCGGCGGGGGCGGCCCGCCCGGAGACGGCCGCGGGGCGGCCACCTCTCCTCATCTCCCCTCCTCACCTTCCCGGGCGCTGAGGGCGCCCGGCAGAGGAGCCCCGGCGCTGGCTGTCCGCCTTCGGTGCGGGCTTGGCCAGCGCCACGGCAGCCTGCCACTGCGGGGCGGGGGTGGGGGAGAAAGCCCTGAGGAGACTCGGGGACCCGGCGGGCCCAGAGCTCGGGGGGGGCGGAGGGGGAGGCACGATCATGGGGACAGCCAGCCGTCCAGCCCCGCATCCCTCCTGACACTCTGCACACCCGGGGGAAATGGGGCCCAGCCTGGGCTTTAAGTGCTTTTGGCAGAAGGCTTGAGGGGAAGGAGAGGAGCAAGGAGAAGAGACAGGGCTGCTTCGACACCGGGACCGCTTGCCCTGCTTGGGATCCTGGGGCTGCGCAAATGATGCGGAATAAAACCTGTGCCGCTCGCTCGGCCGTTCAGGTGGCAGCTGGTCTTTGACAAGAGGCTTTATGCACGCGCCTGCATTACGCTTTTCATTTGGGTAGCAGAAACTTAGAACATAGCAAATGGAATACTTTTCAGGTTTTAACAGCTCTCTCAGAAGAAGCAGGTTATATTTTGTCGTCTTCAGCATTCAGCGTGTCAGCCAACTTTCCAAACTACTCTCAAGCGAAATACCGTATGCATTGGAAATTGTTTCTGGATCATTCCCTTTCTGGGGTATCGAGGACTTTTTGTTAAATTCACTAACCTTTCCCTTGGTCATTTTCTGCAAAAGATTATGAGGTTTACAGCCAAGTCTCTGTTTCGGTCATTCACAGATAGACATGATGCCCTCAAAGCACCATCTTTTTCTTTTGCTGTTTTGCATTTCAAGCTTGCTGTTCTGTGCATCCAAAATCCTCCCTCTGAGTGCTGTTGTAAACCAAAACTGGAGGCTGATTGATTGGCTGGGAAATTTTTGTTTTTCAAGGATAAAGACAGCTTTTCAGAAATAAAATATTTAAAATACAATTTTAAAATGTATTTTAAATTATCACTGGCGGGCATCTCTGCAATTTCAAATCTGGCCACAGAAAAGTGCCAGGGGGTTTCTCTACTGACTGCGATCTGAGGCAGTTAGTATTTTTTCTGCCTTCTTCCAGTAAAATATTTGTGAATTCAGAATTCTTACGTTTTCACAGTTCAAAATTCCACTAAGTTTCCATTAAATGCTGACGCTGGATACTTGCTTTGGTCTTGCTACCTGTAAAGCTAGGGTTAAAATATACAAAGAAAGACTGGCCATAAAAGCAAGCCTGTCTCTTTTGTCTCCCAGTGAGAGACAGTTTATCTATGATTTGGTACATGTGGAGAGAAAAGCACTTTATTGAGGTAAATAATTTCGTTTTGCACTTTTTTATACATTTCATAGTGAGTTGGAAATAGGGTGAAAAATGCAATTGTGAGGAAGTTAGAGTATGTCTGTCTATAAAGTATACCTCTCCTACCTACCCGACCTCTTCTCAAGTTATTCCAATACTCAAGTCAAACTTCATATTGGCCTTTAATCACCTTTCTTACAAATATCTCTGAAATTAGGTTCATGATAACCCTCTGCAGGTAACTTAGACGTCAAACTGCTATCTTCTTCACGTTAAATCCCTTCTAATAGCATTGTTTCTTTGTCTGTTTCTGTTGTTATAACCATAAAAACATAATGCCAGAATTGAATGCCATTTTTGTAGGGCTTAAAGCTTCAATGTGGTCTTCCAGGCTAAGTCCACTGTGAATGTTTTTGACACAAATCTGCTTTCAGACTCAGAGTGCCACCAAATATGCTGAAAAGGAGCATCTTTATCTGAAATCCCAGTGCTGTTGGGCAGAGAAGGAAAATATATCAGTGATACATTAGAAAGTAATCCCAAATAAATGGGCTTCTCATGCAACAGTTTCTCATTGTTTTTTCTGTTGTACCTCTCATTCTCCTTGAAATCAGAATTTGTCTTTCACCCTTGACAGTTTAGCACTGAATTTTTCAACAGGTGCTTCTAATTCTGTGTAAGCAGTTGCTTCAAAATCAAGAGACATATAAATAAAACACATTAATCTGAAACTCACATGTTTCTTGGGAGAAGGACGTGATAAGTTATCTATCAAAAAAGCACTGTGTGTTAAAAGCTTTAGAGCTAACCCAAACTATTATTCCTAAACAAGAGTCATGTGGGACAGCACAGTGTGAAAGTAGCTCCAAGAAGAGTGCATCTTAGGCAGGCATAATCATGCTGATACTGTTCTTTGCTTGCAGGGGCTAAAAAACTTGCTCCACTCCACTTTGTCAGCTAACATGAAGGTAGGTATGGTACAATATGCTGTTTAACCTTGTCTACTTTCAGTGGTAGTACCAGTATATTTACTGATTGAAATGTTTGCAAAATCATATAAAGAATAATGGAGACTTCTGGCAGATCTTTCTGTAACAGCACATGGGCCTCTCATGGTCTGGACCTTTGTATGCCCTGCGCTGTTCCTTATTTTGATTCTGCATATTTTTTGTTCAACAATGGCATTTTGGAACAACTTCAGTTTACTAGAACACATGGAAGGACTCAGATATGTTTAGTGGTACATCAGGATAGTGAATAGAAATTGCACGTGACTGGCTTTTGGCTTTCCATCGGTCTCTTAAAACTATTTAGCATTCTGATACTCCTCTGAATCTATCATTGTCATTGGCTCACACTGTATTCTGGTCAAAGGCTTTAAAACATTTATCAAAAGGAATGCTTTTCACTAAAATAAATAACCTCTCATAAAAGTCATGCCACCAAACCTACCAGATGGGGAGAACAGGCAAATTTGTGTAATATGCAGAGAAACTTCAAATATTACCACAAGAGATGTTTCTGTACTCCTTATTGTTCCCACGCAATTACACAGGTAGTTGGCAGTCAGATCATTAGGAGTGGAAGCATCAAGCTGTTGGATTTCCTGCAGTGTGACACAAAACCTTGGCCAAGAAAGGCATGGTAAAAATAGGTTGATCGTTTACAAGCATCTAAAAGAAAATAAGAAAGTTGTTTAAAGAGTGATTTGATGACAGCAAGAAGGACAGAATCAGGAGCAAGGGAGCTATTCATACTGCTGATAATCGTAAGTGCCAAACTGGCAAGCGGCCAAGGTGCCTACTTAGGCAGGGGTCAAAGACACATATGGTGAGTCTCAAACAACAAATAAGCCATAGAATTCTGGCAGGCATTGCAGGAATAATATGCTCCAGCCCTGACCAAGAAGATGAGGGCTCAAAAAAAAACAATGGGGCTACCAATAGTGGATCATACCTCAGGGAAAGCAAAGCTTTCATCATTTCAGTTTTATTGGAGAAAAATGCAGAAAACTTCTCACATATGGTAGGTCTGGTTGATCTAAATTGATGGGAAGTGTAACACAATGTTAAAAAAGATTCTTTACAGTTGTGGCAGTAAATCAGTGTTCCATTAGCAGCGACATCATTCAGAGACGGCATTCTTCAGAGAGTTAGTAATAGATTTACTTTGCCAAAGTAAGACTACACCCCAGGTGATAGACACCTGGCATTTGAAACAGACACAATCAAGAAGAAAGTCCAAGATACATCTTGCCAGATGTTGGATCCTGTTCTTTACTATTCTCTCACTAATTCAGTCAGATGGCAGGTTTTTTTGCCAACTAGATCACAATGTAAAACACACAAACAAAAAAAATGAAACATTTAAATTTTATTCTCATACTACTAGACAGTATTAAATAGGAAAAGAAGGAAATTCTGTGAGCTTAGACCTAAGTTTCATAATCACAACAGTTATACACCTATACACAGTTATAAAAGAAAGGGATGTACCATAAGCTATGTTATTTTATATTATATTTATAAAGGGCACTGCCTTTTACACTGGTAAGAATGGTACTCTGCAGCCCTTTGGGTGATCTCCAAAGTGCCAGCGCTACATAGCTACATATAATTGTTATGATGCATATCAAAGACAGCAGAGAATTATAGCAGGAAGTGCTTATTTATGGATAACATTTTCCATCTGAGGTATTTTCATAACTGACAGAAATGCTGATGAACCAAATGTGTCCCCCCTAAACTCCATCATTTAGACTGTAAGTTTTTCATCTCAGTGACCTGACCTACCACTCAGCATTATCAGGAGAAGCAATGAGCCAATTCCTGAATGTATTTTCAAGGTGCTATTGTAATATTTAAGAAAATATTTCCTTTTAAGAGCAAGTATTTTGCCTACTGTTCCCCAGACTACATTGCCATCTCTGTTTTTCACATAAATGCAGTTAGTATCTCCCTCTCCTCTCCACCCAGCCTTTTCTGCCAATAAATACTGATGTGATTTCTTATATGGATTATAAGGTGAAATATGCAGTAACCTCTGATTTCCTTCCTCCCTACTAAGAGCCAACAAAACAGTATTGATTGTCAGTGGGGCCAGTTTTCTTGCTCTTCAAGCAAGGGACCCCTTTACATCACTTAGTACAAAGAGAAACTACAAATCATCCTTAGGAAATATTTACTGAATAAGGAGATGCTGGGACAATTTTTATGCTATATCCGTTTCTTCTCAAGTACAGAGCATTTATGACAGTTTAGCCAAAACAGCACAAAATAACCACCTGGCAAGCATACCTGCGCTGCGTTCTGGGGATAGTGCTTTCCAAACAGGAAAAAAGAGTTAAATACTTGCACCTTTTCTGTGTTCTCTTAGGGAGCAATTCTTCTGATTTATTTTAAACATGTATTTTAGGATCAAATGAACCATATTCTAATGTATGCCTTTGTCTCCCCACTGACTGTAGAGAGCCTAGGGTAACTACTCAGATGTAGATAGCTGCATTAGCTACATTTACTCGAATGAGTCCCACTCCAGCTAACATTATTAAGTCCATTACATTGTGACTTCATTCGACTCTATACCTGATTTCTACTTGTGCAGACAAGGAAAGTCTTAAACCAGTATACTCAGCAAACTTGTTGCTGGCTTCAGAGGAAGGGTCACCAAGGAAGCTAGAATTGGACTGAAAGGGAAGGTACAAATGAAATGCGATCTACAAATATCAATATATAATCTCATACGCTGCATAAAATTTTTATCTGTTAAAGGTTACATGGTAATAGCTTTGAGGCAGGTGTGTCCCTCCGGCAGAGGAGGATGCAGTTTCAGCATTAAGGGGAGGGAAGAAGATGGAGTAGAACTGGAGTGTTTCTGGGAAGCCCAGATAGTCCAAGGAACTGTATTTAGGCAATGAAATCACAAGAAAAATAGAGACTGATTAGTTGCTAGCTTGCTTGTTGGTGATTTTATTACAAACCCTAGGATCTAATATCATAATGTCTAATATATCTAATACGCAATTTCTCTATTTCAAACTTTTCCAGTAAGTGAAAATGAATTAGGCATTATCTAATAAAGCACAAATATATGTAGATGAAATGAATCCAAAAGTTAGATTTCTCTGTTCTTTTGGGTTTTATTCTTCTAATTACTAAGTTAATGTACAAAAAATATTTCATGGGCATACCAGGAATAAGTGTTTGAATTTTTTTTAGCATTTGCCATATAACTGTCCTTTAAAAATCCCTTGGGGTACTCAACTGCTATGTCTCTGGCATTAAATTGTTCCAGAGCAACAGTAACAGTTTAATTTCTAGTATAGTGACCTGTCTGTCACTATAATTTTTCTATTTCTTCTGTCACCAACATTACTCAACCTAGGACCAAAAATAAATGGAGAAGAAGTCTTCTGGTGCAGTATAAACTTGCCTAATTTGGCAACCAAACACTAAAAAAGGCAGAGGTATTACTGAAAAGACAAAGCAAAGTTTATATTTGCACATAAAGGATGTGCTTGCCAAGGTAGTCTGCTCGTGTTTAATATGGCAGTTTGATGTTTTTCAGTTTACTTCATATCATTTTGCCTAAACAATGCATAATTAAAATGCATATCCACAATAACTGAATGCAGTTGTTAAATTATCAACATAGCAAAAACTTTTGGACAAAATACTACTAAATAATAAAAAATAGATTGAAATAGTGTGTAATGTGGAATAAAAACAAGTATCACATGCACCATAATACAAAGTAATCTGAGATCATCAAGTAAATGTGTGCATCATTTATTTCTTACATTTCTGTTTGTATTTAACTTCAGAGTCAGATTGCAGTTTTCAGCTGAGTCCTGTGATCTAAAATCCTCTTTGGTAGCATGCATAAATTAGGACAAAGGATTGTGTTTTTTGGCTTCAATAGCAAAGACTGAACCAAGCAATGAATAGTGTAACTCTAGAGGAAAGGCTGACATAGGAAATACTGGAATGGTATTGACATTCAGAGATTCCCTTTTCAACATAATGGTAGCAATATCACGATAAAGTAAAACACTTGGAAAAACACTAAGTTTTTTACATCTACTTTCTCTAGCTTCATCGCTAATACAAGATGTAATCACATAAATATTAATGTGCACTACTTCATGTTACAGTAACAATAATAAACACTTTCTTGAGTCCACAGCATCTCAAACAAAAATATATCTGTACGCTTCATCTGGGGGAAAAAAACACAATACCTTTAAATGAAAATACTGATGCCATATTGTGAAGCAGAACACATGTTATTGTTGTTACCTTTAGGGACCCACAGTGTTGCCTAAGCAAAATTCTGTGAGAGAGGACAATATTCTTCTTTTTCATAACAAGAATGTCATTTGCAGTATCAACCATTCCACTCTACCCTTAATGATTTCTTTTGTCAATTTAAAGCACAATTCACCTCCAAAGCAGATGTTTGTATACCAGGACAAGAAGGGTTTTGTTTCACGCAGTAGATCTGAGGGTTTTAAGGTCTATGTGTCAGCTCATAGAATTATGGGACAACACAAGAATTAGCAATTTTCTTAAGAAAATTAGTAATTTTCTCATATTTGTGATTGCAAAGAATGGCTTTGAAATGTGACAGTGTGGGCCTAGGACAAGAGGATACTGGTTTTGGCTGGGATGGGGTTAATTTTTTTCATAGCAGCTGGTATGTTGCTGTGTTTTGGATTTGTGATGAAAACAGTGTTTTCACACAGCCGTGTTTTAGCTGTTGCTGAACAGCATCAAGGCCTTCTCTGTTTCTCACCATGTCCTCCCAGCAAGTAGCTGGGGGGGGGCAAGAAGATGGGAGGGGAGACAGCTGGGACAGCTGACCCCAACTGACCAAAAGGATATTCCATACCATATGCCATCATGCTCAGCCATAGAAGCTGGGGGAAAGAAGGAGGAAAGGGGAGGATGTTCAGGGTCATGGTGCTTGCCTTCCCAAGTAACAGTTACATGTGATGGAGCCCTGCTTTCCTGGAAATGGCTAACCGCCTGCCTGCCGATGGGAAGTAGTGAGGTAATTCCTTATTTTGCCTTGCTTGTGCGCACAGCTTGGCTTTACCTATTAAACTGTCTTTATCACAACCCACGAGTTTTCTCACTTTTACCCTGGTGATTCTCTCCCCCATCCCACTAGGGGGGAGTGAGTGAGCAGCTGGGTGGGGCTGAGCTGCCTACCAGGGTTAACCCACAGCAAACAGCTACAACAGCCTGTCTGCATGAGACTGCAGAGAATTAAAATAGGTATGGACAGCATTAGTCAAACCTCCTACTTTAGGCATTTAAATTAGGCATTGCAGCATTTATGAGCCTTTAGAGAGATTTAGGCTGCCTAAGCTGCATTTTTCTGCAGAGCCAATGGGGAGAGCTAGGTGTCCGCATCACTCTCGGGGAGTTATTTGGAGCAACTTAGCTACAGACTTTCTTCTCCACTCCAATGAAGGAAGCTTAGGAGTCTCTTCTAGGCAGTGCAATATGCCCACATGTTGCCCACAGGTAGCCCCTGAAGTCTGGCCAGTAGGAAACATCAAGCACAGAGGAATAGCCACGAAGTTCCTGGCTCAGAGTTTGAGAAGCCTTCAGAGTATTGAACCCACACTTTCCATTTCCGAGGAGAGAATCCTAAATGCCAAACCAAATGTTGACACTGGATCACTGCACAGCCAGGAATTTAAATAATAAGGAATTAAAAACAATGCATAGAATATTTCTTTAAGTTCTATAGTAATATATTAATGTTACAGTTCTGACTTTCTTTGACCTTTAAGTATTGCTGGTCCCAGTGCAGAGAGATGCTTAAAGATCTATAGTCTCCCTTGAGGACAACAGGTAAATAGGCTTTTGGACATAAAACTATTTATTATTTTTGTAAAAAGCTTTTTTCCTCTCACGCACATACAGAACTTCCATTAAAATTTTTGAGATGTTTCATGCCATGTTAAGGAACATAATTTGACCCAATGCTTCAACTATTATCAGTCGGATTTGTAACTCAGAGCTCAAGGAGAGCGCTATCAAAGATGTGAGGTACCATAGTATTAAAGGAGGTGGTTTGAGTTCTTATACTCCTCTTTTAGTGGGCCTTTTGAGGAACAGGAGAGAAGGGGGACAGGTCACCATGGGGCACCAGAAGACCCAACATGGACAGGAGAGGCAGCACTGGAGCCGGAGAGGCAGCACTGGAGCCACAGAGGCAGTAGGACTGCTCCAGTGCATGACAGCCAGGAAGGGATGCTTTAACTTTCTTTCGCAATTGGTCCCAGAGAGACTTTGGCTCTTCAGCCTCATTAACATCCATTTCCTGCTCCTTGCCGTAGTGTTGTCACCACACGTTTGTGAGACAATGAACTTGTGTTCCTATTGTAAACATAGTGGTCTTTACCCATGGTACATCTGTGCCTGAAGTAGCGACCACTATTTTTAAGTTTCCAAAGCTTTTCTATTACAAAAGTATGTCCAACTATTTCTAAAAGCACAGACATCTCCATGCCTTGTAGCAAGAATTTGGGGTTTAGCAGCAGGATAGCCTGGAGTCAGCAACATGTCCTCTGTTGTCCCGGTGAATATCGATTTAATTTCTAAAATGTTGAGGAATGTAATTTTCTAGCTATGTTTTGCTCCTTTATGTTTGCCAGGGGCTAACAGCTAAGCAGTTTAATATTCCAGTTGCTCTGAGCAGATTTTGCTTTTGCATGTTGCTCCAGCATAGGAAACAACGCTGAATCTACATCTGGAGACCACACAACTCAATTCCTGCCACTGCTCCACAACAAACACTCTCAAAGAGCAAAACTTAGTGAGACACTAAAGAAGAGTTCTGGAATGAAAATAAAACTTCATTCTTTAGGTCTTCAGACAATCTCTAAGTATTAGGGCTTAGGATGAGACCTCCTTAATAGAGAAATAATCCAACATCTGCCTACTGTAAGGGTATTTTGCACCTTTGTGTAAAACATCTGGTCCTGGCTACCATCACGGACAGGATGCTGCGCTTCAGATTACACATCTGATTCATATGGTTTTTATAGTATGGATAGAAAGTTCGCAGAATGCTAATTCACAGAATGCTAGTTCTAAAGGAATTTGGTTGTACCTGTGGACTATTTTGTTTCTACTAAAACAATGATTTCCAGCAAGAGATCATTCAGCTAACGCGTATAAAATGCTAATTATGAACATATGAAACTATAACGATACTTGCACGTTTGTCTTGAGCTTGACTGTATCCAGACATAAAATAAAACATGGTTCCTATCCCAATTTATCAAAATGACAAAAGAGAGCAGAAATATCAGAAGTCAAAGGTAATCAGAAAATAAGCAGTTTTTAAAAGCCTTTTATTGACAAAAATGATACAAAATAGCCAGCCCTGTTTCTTTTAGACAGAAACAGCTAGAAGAATGCTGTAGGCAGAGTATAGGATCTCTTGCTATTCTCTGTTTATCTGTGTCGTGACTAGATTTTGTGAATTAGCATATTAACTATGAAGAAGTGGAAGCATTGCTGAAAACCTTTTAAAAAAACCAAGAAATAATCTTTGTTTGTCATGGTTAGATATCTGAGCGAATCATTGCTATGGCATTTGAACAGTGATACAGTACAAAGGGAATAAGATGAGCCCTTCTTAAATGGAAGGGAGATCAAAGTCAGGCTCTAGGTGCAGAGGAATTGGTGGGGTCTCCAAAGTTGGAGGTAAAATTCTAATCAGAAGGAACAAAATTTTAACACTGATGAAGGCTCCACCCAGAAAAGAGTTGTATGGAAAAGATAAAAACAGCTGAAGTGTATTTTCTGCTGGAAAATGTGAAGCAATCAGCTAAATTAAGGAGCAGATTCACTGCATGATGAATAATTCACCACTCTTATTCTTCTTAATCCTCTAGTCTGCCCAGGCAGATTTGGGATCCTTCTGCAGAAGCATAAATGGTCTGTTAAGGGTGGTAATTATTGTATTATATTCAAAATGTGGTTTATCTGGAATGTACTGCCATGAATTATTGTGCAGCTGCTACTATATACAGACAAGGAATACAAGAATTAATTAAAGCATTAAAGTTATATGAAATGTTTACTGCCGATGGGTCTTAACAGTCTTTATGAATAACACCAGTGATTTGGGCTTTTCAAAGCACAAGTCAAAGTGAGAGTGAATGAAGTCAACAACCAACGAGATGCACATTCAGGATTAACTGGGCATCATTAAAATAAGCGGCCTATTATTCTACATGTTACATAAGCAATTCCAACAAAAATGGAGACTTAGAAAAGAAGGTGTTTGAGAGATATCTTTATGAAAAAAAAAATATATCTTGCTTAAATAGATTGTGTAGCTAGTCTGAGAGAAAAAGGGGAGGGGGGTATAATTGAAAACATATTTCCTGAGGAATGATATCTGAAAACAGTGATTCAGCTTTTAAAAACAAACTGCAAATTATATTCCCATACCATTAAGAAACCAAATGATTCCTTTGATTCTTAACACATGTCATCATGACAAATCAGAAAAGTATGACTTTTTAACCAAGGTTAAAATTGAGTATGTCACATTTTTCCCTTATAGCTTAAAAAAAAGGATGAATTTCATGGCAGGCGGAACATTTCAAACTGATAAAAATATTCTTATTTCAGTACATATTTAGGCAATTCTTAACTAGTAGGGATTATTATCTTTGCATAAGGTATCATGGAAGCTAAGAGCTTAGAAGAATTCTAAGAAGGACTAGTGTCCATATGCATTAGAAGATAGGTATAAAAGAAAGGTTAAAAAATACAAGTATTTACCCAGTTGACACTAGTTGGAATTAAAGAGTTTTACTTAGAAGCAGATTTAATTATTCATCACTGTCTGATTTCTTATAATAATTGATGGATTGTAGATCCTGAGATGGGTTATTTACTAGCTAGACCTTATACCTGGTGTAGTTGTATCTTAATATGTACATAAAGAGGTATCTTAATACATACCTCTGATGTAAACAAAACACATCATGTTCACCAATATGTGATGTTATGTTTTTAAAAAATCAGGCCATAAATTTAAAGGAAGACTTAATTGCTCCCTTTTATAGTGCCATAACGAAGCCCTTCATCTCTACCACTACAAAAGATAAGGCCGTATACAGTAGCTGAAAAGACAGTAACCGTGATAACTTGAACAAGACTTACTCAGCTGTGATTTCACAATAGGTAGCATGTTACCTAGCAACAGCAATATAGGGGCATGCGGGATGCTGTCAGAAGACAATAAAGTTGATGGATATGTGGCTGTGATGAAATCAACTTTCTCCTAAAAAGGCTGCCTAGCAGTAATTATACAAAGAATATCTGGGCAACAAGGGACAACTGACTTCATACGCGATATGACCCAAGACTTTGATAGCAATTTGTCTCTTTGGGAGAGCTGTGGGTAAGTAAGCAGAACATCCTGTTCCTGGTGTCACTCAGTACTCTGCAGAAGGAAGAGAGCTGGCTAGCAGCTGGTCATTGGCCTGGCTCCCTTTCTTAGCCATTACTGGTGCACTGGTCTGTACAGAGATGTACCATCAAAGTCTGGAGTCCTGACTTGTGTTGCCAAAACACAATTGCAGTGCAGAAGGAGTCATCTTGGCCTCAGAAGCAGAATCAGGATTTGCCCCAGGGGAGAAAAAGCACTTTATGTTCCTCATACAGTAAGAAATCCTGAAATCCTATGTAATGACAAAGTATTTGGCCTTTGTGCAGGTGTTGCATGTAGGGTCTGGAGGAAGACAAGTTGCCAGATGTTCACTTTTGCTCTTAACCTGGCCTACTCCAATATGTCCTCACTGATATATTCATAATAGATGCAAAACTCACCTTTCTATGAAGCCCACTACACTGTCATGCTTACTTCCTCACTTATCACTGTCTTAAGAGCAGTCATAGCATTTAACACAGGAATTTCCTACATGAAACTTCTTCTGCCACAGAAGGCTCAAATATATCTTACAATGATATCAGTGAAACCCGCCGTATCTACCCTGGGATTTTATACTGCTGCCCATTACTGCAGTGTTTGAGTGCTTTCTATATAGAATCAGTAACAACAGCAATGTCTCTACTTTGGAAAAAAATAAACTCCCTTTGGACTGGAGTTTGTTCTTGAGATGCAAGATTTTAGTAATTAATTTTTGTTTATATGGACATATTCTCAAATGCTAACACTAGAAGCACTGCTGTAACTGTGATGGTCTAAGGTTATGCACAAGAAGTTTGTAGGCAGATGCAATATCTTCAGTGGGATTAATCAGTATATTTGGGAAAAAAAACCAGATAATCCCTTGGGCACATTAATCCTTCCTAAGTATATCAATTTTTTGCTACAGGGACAAGGAAGTTGACTAGTTGAGAGATTTGGTTTTTTTATGAGAGAAGGACAAGTCGGGGTTATGAATATTGTTGTGCAGCAGTAAAGTTTCTTCAAAGAAAGATTTTGTTAGTGGAATGAGAAGTTTAATGTTAGAAAAAAAAGAAATCTGTTTTGTCTAGTCTTACCAGATTATCTGGTAAAACAAACACAAAACTTGGTTCCTCTGGAATATGATCCTGTAGATTTCCATGTGTTCCTGTTAATTTAATGCCTTGTATGTACTTTTACAGCTGGATTCATGAGCTGAAGCTGTTAAATTTAATTTCTAGCAAGCTAAATAGCTTATGGTCTAGTTTTATTATTCATATTTCTGAACCTTAAGCAATAAGACATTGCCTGTAGGGATGTGTTAAACCAACACATGACTAATCCGCCCCACGAGAGCATGAGTAAAGGAGGGGCCATATATCCACAGCTGATCCCCAATGACTTTTTCTCATTATTCCTGCAGACAAAATAGTATCATTTTAAAATTAGTGCAATAAGAGAGAATAAAGCTTTGTGACTAACCTGATGAACTGTTTAAAAAATTTAATAAAGTAAAACAAGACTGAAAGATAAAGCAGGCTATAAGGAGTCTTCTTGGTATCATTCTTCACCTTTGACAGACTCACCTGCTGTGAAAGGAGATAAAGGACATTTCCCACTGAGATGTAAACCTTTTAGACCCTGATCTGCAAGTCACAGAGTGTGGAAACTGGCCTGAGGTGGGCCTTGCTCTCCAACGGGAATCTATTTTAGATCATTCTAGAATTTTGCACACACATACTGTTTTGGATACCTATATTAATCTTAATGATAAAGTATATTTTCTCAAATAAAGCACCGGTCTTCCTTTAAAGCAAGCATTCTCTTTTATATTTGAACTCTACTTATGCATTTCTCAGCAAAATACCAGTTATGCATATTTTCCTCATGAAAAATGACAGGCAAACTGCAGTGCTATTATTTGATGTACGATTTATGCTCCAAATTACAACTGCTTTCAATTTGATCCATTTTGTTTAGGCAAAAGCCTCTGTATGGATGAAACCTCCTTCACATCGGATGAGTACTTCAGAGACTCGCCGCACAAGTTTGACAGAGCTCAGCACATTTGGCAGGCTTCGCTCCAGAGAGGCTCAGGCCTGTAATAACCCTGGTGTGGCAGATCAGAAACAAAGTGCAATGAGAAAGCAATATCGGGATGATTCCTTAGCACATGTCTGCATTATATTTCTTTTTACCAAGGTGCAGCCGGTTGTGCAGTGTTGTAAACTGGCCTCTTACTGTGAAGAAAAAGCGACAAACCTGAAAACAGCAAACCACTGTAACATGTGAACGTATACAATTGATACCAAGTCTGAAAAGTGTATGTTTAATGTTAGCGTAATGGAATGCAACTGTATGAGTGTGCTGCTTAAGGACTCTGTTTTGTGAAGTGCTGAGCACTCTTAAGACACATACTATTTTAAAATGAGGAGCTGTACAAGGCAAAAAGAAAGGCATTTCGTTACATCGTCAGGTTTGATTACCCAAAGTAAAAGTGCTTGAGTGAACACCCCAATATCCTATGTGCCAACTTTGTATGAAAGCTATTGAAACTTAAAAGCCCTGAGTCCATAGGTCCCTCAACACCTCCTGTGTCCGAGCAGACTCAGTGTTATTACCATTTCGTTCTATAGAACAATGCTATGTTACACTAAAAAAGCATTAGCTACCTTGTTTAATGTAAATTTAGAAATCTAAATAAATATAAGAGTTCCTACATAGAAAGGATACCTATTGATTCCAATTGGATTTTATAAGCATATGAGTTGAAGGATGACACATAATGCATATTAATAATATACGCTAAGTTGGAAGAAATAGTTCCTTCTCTATATATGTGAAAATGTACTAGATTAGGATGTCCAAGAATATATTTTCCAGGGAGAAAATTGCGCACATGTGTGTGCGCGCACATACATATGTTGAGTGTATCTTTTATTAATAATACTGAGACATGAACTTGCACAGCTTTCACATAAATTTCTACCACTATTTAAATATTGATGTATCTACATCTATTATATCTAAATTACCAGAGGCTACTTGTTTACTCATGAAAGCAGCACCAGACATAACCAGTGAACCATCCTTTATAAATATTTGCAAAGAACAGTTTCCCTTATGGCTTCTTTACAATTAGTTCATCTGGGCAGTGATTCAGGTTCATAAACATGGATGCCTGATATCTTTAAGCACTGTAGTTAATGAGACATTTGTATGAGGCTAACAGATATGAAATAAGAGATGATACATGTTTTGTATGGCATTGGCAGACATATGGGAATGTGATCTGTGCCTTTCTAGAATGGCTGTGCATCTGCTATAATTGCCTAACAAGTAGCAGTGATTTAAGGTTAACATAAAGATAAGCAGCTCCAGGCCCTCCGAATTTTAAGCTCTGTCCCATGCTCTGTCACAAGAGCTTCTGTTTTTATTTTCTAATGAGCAAAACAGAAAGGAAAGAAAGGGCATCCATATATATCACCTCATCTTACTTATTCAGATATATTTTGCATAATGCAGCAAGGTGAAACAGCTTTTCTGTCTTGACCTTGTGTCTTCCATGTGGCAGTGGGGAGTGTGGAAATCTATAAGCTCATAAAGATTTGATCTTCTCATTCTGAGAATCACCCCCAGTGTTTTTTTTAACCCAACAATTAATGATGTTGTTCTTTTGCAATGATATATTCTGGGCCTGACACCTCCCATATTGCTACAGTAAGAACTGGTTTTGTTGGCTCCCAGCAGTGGCAAAAAGAAACAAAATGAAGTCTTCCAAATATAAAAAGATAAACCATACAAATATTAGACCTATATTTTTCTATTTTTTCCTCCACTATTTGTATTTTGGAGGGGTATTTTATTTTGATTATTATTTTCACAGCAAAGAAAATCTTTATCTGTAACTTCAAAAGCCTGAATGTGAATTACAGCATATACAGCAGCAGGCAGTTCAGAAAACTGGCCTTTTTAAACATTTCAGAATGGCTGGAAATATCATCTGCCAAAAGCACACGGAACACCTCTTAAACAGACGCAGAATGGTATGCTACAAAGGACACTGAATTCAAGTGCCCTTTAAAACAGTTATCCAGCTTTAAATACAAGCTGAAGTGAAAGCCAAAAGACATTCATGAGAGTGCAACACCACAGCTTGGACTTCCTCAGACTGTGTGCTGAAGAAAAAGATGGATTGTAAGAAGTCATAAGCTGGGCTTCCATTGACCTTTGCTCTGCCTTCTTAACTCTGAAGAGTGCAGTGCTTCAGGACTGTAGATAACCATAATCATGCTTCAAGAAGAGATATTCCAGATTCAGGATACCTGCTAATGTGCATATAAGTAGCAGAGGAGGGGAAAAAGATCAAATCCTCAAAGGTAACATATTTCTACTGGGTAATTAACCACAATAAAGTGGTTTAAGAATAACAGTTCTTTCTGATAACAGAATTTTAAATTCAGTTTTTTCAAACTCAGTACTAGTTGCCTTATTCAGTGGGTGTTCTCCTGTGTTGATTTCACTGAAAAATTACAGAAGGCTTAAAGATGGAAAATGATCCTCATTTTGGCAGTCCAGGCTCTTTACTGTAGGTTGAGAGCACAGTCTTGAGAGCACAGCAGTCTTGTTTTTCCAGAGCTCATTTTGGAAGGAAAAGGAATAGCATGCTCCATTTCTAACCCCTTCTCCTTTTCCTTTCTTCTTTACCCTTTTCCAGTCACCAGTTGCAAGAAAATTGGGTATGGCCTACCCAAGCTATACCCACTGTTGAATTACTGTATTTTCTACTGGTTCTCAACACCAACAGCAGAAACAAGCCTGTTATGATGATCTCAACTGAACTACCTAAGCAATGTCTTGAACTATCTTCTGCCATAACTGAAGATTTGCAGAAAACCAAGAAAAATGTATCAAATGCTACTTTTTTCTAGCTTTATCGTTGATACCATCTTACCAGATGCAAGATGGAGCCTCATATATGCATATAAATGTCGTGTATGTGAAAGAGAAAGACTTCAACTTGAATGTATCCAACTTAAAGTTTACCAACTAGTGTGATCACTGCAAATAAAAAGGCAATTGTCTAGTGACTTTTTTATTCAAAAGCGTAATCTACTGATTTTTTAAACACCTGTCTTTCACAGCTCAGGGAGTTAACTTCTTCCCATAACAATCAATTTCTAGCTGTTGAGATTTGCACTGTGCCCACAACAGTGAATCTCTGCAAAGCACTAGTGAGAAAGGGGTGGGAGCAGGAGGCCACCTTTTCTGTTGAAGGAAGACAGCAGTAAGGGTAGCTGGTAAAATGATTAAGTCAGGAGAGAAGAACTTTCTCGCCTTCACCAGGTAAGAAATACAAGTCAGAGAATAAGGGAATCGAATCCTTCTCAGAAGGAGAGAGTCACAGAAGGCTTCAGTCTCTCCCAGTGACATGAAATGAAGGTAAGAGAGCTGGTCTGAGAGCTGGAAATAGGTGACTAGTCTTTCAGAAGAGCTAGGAAGCAAGAATCCCACTGGAGTGAACGTGAGCCACAAATATGATTGTTATATTTATTTTTCAAGGAAGCAGAAGAAATATTGTGAAGCACTCCTCACAAACACGTCAGAGAATACGCTAAAGAGAAAATACAAGTAACAAGTTGTTACTGGAAGAGAGGGAGAGATGTTTTCTCTGTATGGCACAAGCGCCCAGATAGCGCTCAGTCCTGTGAATTCTCACTCCTTTTGAGTAGCTCTGGTGAAATTAATACCCCAGTGGCCTCATTCCAGATCCAGGGAAGCCATGGGCTTCAGTGGGCTTTCAGTCACCGCCTGAGTGTGGGTTTTGGTGGGCGTGGGGGAGGGGGGTTTGACTAGGTTGGGGCCAGTTCTTTATATTTACTTTGTAAGCAGAAAGGTCCTGAGATTTTAAGATTTTGAATTGTGGAAAGATACAAAGAGGCTCTTTCTCAAAAAGAATCCATTCATGATATGCATCTCTGTCGGAACATCAGTGAAACTGGGTTTGATTCCCTACTAAGTTAGCAGGGGGACAAGTTGTCAAGACACCAGTAAAGAATTATATTTTCTAATCTTCCAAAGACAGGAACATACATGAACTATCCTGGCTTTTTCCTAGGGGTGGAGAGAGGTAACGGGGTGGGGGGAGGTGGGTGCTGGTGTTACCAAGAAGGCAGATCTTTTAAAATGTTTATGTAATTCAGAGGGTTACCTAGATATTTCCTGTAAAACTACTGTGAAGAGAAGATGGGGATATTCCCTTTTTTGTCCTCCCCCAGTGCTACGCCTTCCTTAAATTATGTCACTATACTTGTGAAAGGCTTTCTTCAAGGTTAGAGAGGGAGGATCCGAAGCCACTATAGGTGAAGGTAAACTTAGTACTCAAAGGGAGTGATAACAGTGTCTGCTTTTAACATTCCTCAGCATCCTCTTTCCTTGAACTGAGGCCCCCCAGTACTTATTATGGCAAAGTTGTTCTCTTCCTGAAAGCTAAGTCTAAGTGTTTGATTGCTTCACCATATTGAAGGCAAAATACATACTTTGAAGAAAGCACAGTTCATATTTTAAGGTATTTCATCACTCAAGGCCACAGCTGGCCAATACCAAACAAGCAATCAAGAGACTAAGGACTGTCAACAAAGAACAGTTCTTTACATCACAGAATCAGACACATTTGCACTCAATTAACACTTTGCTTAAAAATAGACAAAGATAAGCCCTAAAGAGTGTGGTGCCCCACAAGCCCATCATTATATACACAATAGCAATGCATAGCAGTAGTTATCATCATGCCTTACCACTCCATTTGCTATAACAACAAAAACATCCACTATCAATTCCTTATCGTGTTTTGGATATATTTGGAGATATTATCATAAAGCTGTCTCCGTGATATGGTCAAAGGGATGATAATCTAGTTTGTTTTAAAAGTGAAATTTATATAATCTTACTCTCTTTTACTTAAATTCCTTACTTAGTGCTGATTAAACATAAGCCTCTGCCATGTATGGGTGGCAAAGACGACTTTATGTCACTTTTAGTGTTCTCGAGGTTCAGCAGAAACTATTTTGACTGTGGCAGAAGTTAGATATGCTTCAAAATTACACAAATCTGTACGTAGACCCAAAGATACAGGAATCAGTGGAGTGCAGGAATGCTCTGGACTATCACCATTTCAGGGAAAGCCCATTTCTTTTTCATGGCTAAAAGTCAGTTGGTGCACAGCTTTTCAGTCCTTTTCCATCCCCATGACATGGGGATTCATGTACGCAGGAGAATTTAAATCTGCATAGATCAGCTAGTCCAACAGCTGTTTTGCAGCACCTGAGTAGTGCAAAGCAGAGAGAATTAGGCTAAGAAGAAAACTCATGTTATAGCAGGTCACAATTCAGTAAAGCATTCAGCCTCACCTCAAACATTTCCATCTGCAAAGCTGTATCTGGAGAAGGCATACAGCATTTACAGAGCACTCAACAAAAGAGTAAACTCTTTGTCATTTTCCATAGCAGCTTTCTAGTGAAGGAAAACACTTGTAGAACAACAGTAATAACTTTCCTTTTACAGAAGTGTAGTTCACTAGAGATGGTTCCCACATGGAGAAGAAATGCCTCGGATTTTTTTTAGCATTTACTTGGCACTTGGGACCTATTTATTACTTCATATACTTGGATGTAATGGCAGTTAACACACAGTTATGATGGGGAAGTGATGTAGGATTCTAAAAGATACAAATTGCAGTACATATTAAACTTTAATTTGCTGCCAGTCTCAAGTCCTTCAGCTTTTTTAGGACGGCAGGGCCCCTCCAGAAGAAGCGTGGTGGACATGAGCTATATTAGCTCTTAGTTAAACCCAGTGCTGCAAGCCAGCTCATGGGGGGAACGGTATCAGTATGTTCTCTTCTCTCTGCACTTCCCTGATGCTATGGAGAAGATGTGCATAAATAATTGCAGTTTTTGTGGAAGCCCAAGCGTACAATACCCGGCCTCCATGGTCATCTTACAATTAGGTGGTTTACAACATCGGCATTTGTAGCAATATGTTCTCTAAATCCTTAGAGTTTTACTGATTACAGTGAAAGTACAGAAAAATATCACAATTAATTATAAGATTCAGTGCATTATTAAGACACCTGAATTTATGTGTGTACATGTAATTCTCTCCATGTGTGCTAGACACATGAGCTCCAGTGGCAGCCAGTGAAGACTTAGCCAATGCAGTCCATGGAGCTGGAAAAGTCATTCCCAGCTCCAGGCACAAAGTGAATTAAATAACTTTCTAGACTGTGCTGATTAGATAACTGCTATCACAGGAGCTTGAACACCCTTACTGAGATTCAGTTGCCTAAGCTTAACATGCCTGCTTACAAAAACACGGTGCCATTTGAGATGCCGTCGTCCCCTGGCTGCCAGTCTAGAGGAGTATAGGTCTCCTGCAGGCCCTGTGAGATCTGTCAAACCTGCTGCAGATGTCTTGGACACCCCCAAGCTCCTCAAATTAAAATGCTTTAAGTGGGAGGTTATCGTCAGCTTCATCCCTTTTAAAGTTTTGGATGCTTAATTACAAATTGAAGAGATACTTCTCTCTGATGGTGTTTCACAATGTGGAAACCGGGGGCAATTTCTTTCTTTCAAGAACAAAACAACCGAGTACCTTCTGTTCAGCCAATAGTCCAGTGGTAGTGGTCCACATCCTGCCTGAGCAGAGCTGAGCCCTTGTATTTAACTGCAGAAGTTCCCTAGCCATCACTATCATTTTTCCAGGGGTAATACCAGTCAGCAGGCCGTGGAGTTACTGACTTTCTTCATCACAGCCACTGACTAGAAAACATTTAATCAGACTATGAAAAACTTTAATTAACCAGAAGAAACTGACAGCTCCTATTCCCTGAAACCTCTTAGGTGTGGTAGTTTAGAAACACTGTTAGATTCAGACCCTTTCAGCCAAAGGATGGAACTGAAACCACATTTCTCATCAGTGCTAGGTGTACTTTATCTTCTGGAATTCAAAATTAAATCTCTGCTCCCTCTAAGCATTAAGACTGAGTCATCTGTGGATATGCTGAGAAATAAAATTTGCGATACATGAACAACTTTGAGATCATAAGCTTAAATACATAGGAATTTTATGTACTGCCATTAGCTGAGTAAGGAGTCAGAAAATCTGTGCTTTAGAGTTAGGCTTCTAAAGAGGCATTTAGGTATATAAATTCTGCTTTAATCTCAGTTATCCCAGCTCTTAAGTAACTAAATAATTTGGCAAGAAGGTCATTGTCTGGTTATAGCAAAAAGTTGATTTAAAATGTTCAAAGTTTTAAAAATCTTTTAACATCAAGTTAGAACTGAATTATCGCACACAATGTATATAAATCTATCTGCTGTGCATTAATATTTTATTTTTCTGTCTTGTACCTTAAATCATCATATTGCGTCATGGAAAAGATACATCAAGCACAAAAGCAAGCATACTTTTCAGAAGTCTACTAAAACTTAAAGTAACAGTTAGCTTTTGCTTCTAGAACTTAAATAAATGAATGTATCTTTTATCACACCATAACAGGATGCATTGTTATGTCTGCTAAATACATTATTTAATACTGAAGTATAAAATCACAAGGAAATGTCAGTGAGAGCTTGCTGGGATGAAGTCAACTCATCACAGCAAAAATAAATGTAGATTGCAAATACAAAGGAATCTGGAAAATAGCTATGACTATTTTTAGATAATGGCATCCTTGAGTGATTATACAATAACCTTCAAGTTGGAAGCATATAAGAAACTTTCACTGAGTCTTATGCGGCAAGTATAATCTCAAGAGAGGACAATATGTGGAAACATAGATCTCAAATTTTTCTTTTGTCTTTCAATATTACCTACTGGAAAATGCTATAATGATTTCTTTTTCCTTTTGATTCCATTTTTCTCACCTCTCACTTTAAAATATTAGTTTTTTAGAAAGACGACAGAAATCAGGACTGCACTGGCAGTCTAAAAGTTGCATTTGTGTTCATGAATACATTTATGCTACTGAAGGGATTGTCAGTGTTCAGACAGTACACATAATTAGCAAATTATTTAAATTTTACATATTTACACTAGAAACATTCTGTGCTCAAGTAAAAAGACAAGGATACCACTTACAGTCTGAACTGTATTGTACTCAGATTCAAATGATGAACATTATCTTTCAGAAAGAGAAAAAAAAAGGGTCTGTTAGCGCTCTTAGGCAAGAATGGATTAATTTTTATCTTAATCCGGTTTATAGAAAAGCATTTCCTCCTCTTTGATGTGGTATATGCTAAGTGAAAACATCATGCTTTACCCATCAGAATCATGCTAGTGGTCATTCTTTCTTTTGCACTGATGTTACAAAAGGAGATAGCCTGCATGGCTGGAAGGTATCCATGATATTAAACAGTTCATGGGGCTGTGAAGTGCTGAGAGCAATCATGCAGAGCAACAGGCCACAGGAATGCAAATCATCCACAAAGCCAAAAGTGGAGCTAGCAGGTGGCCTCTCCTATTCATCTGATGTCAACACACTGTTCAGATCAAGCCCTTTTAACATCTGGGTAGGCCCACTATTGCTTTTAATTAAATATAATACAGCCATTCAATGTTCTCGCATACAAGAAAACCACACAGTAAAAAGCATATCTTCTGCACACTGAGGGTCACTATGGTTATATAAATAAATAGTACCGTTTAACTTAGATTGTAAGGTAGTTTAAATTTCATATACTTTCCATATACTGTTCAGTGTTCCACAGTTAGAGCCTCTTTGACATTTCAGTGTCAGACCATATTTCCATGGAAAATGTTCTTGCTCCTTCAGAGGATTTAGAAGGGGAAAAAAGCCTTATAATTAACTTTTTCTACCTTTGAAACATTTCCACTGTAAAAGGTTTTGAACAGAAACATTTGTTCTCAAAATTAGTTTACAGAGAGAATTTAACTGTGTTAACGTATAAGCCATGGAAACTGTCATAATATCTAATTAAATTATTACTGACGTTCCAATCAGTAGCAAAAAAACATCTGTAACTGTAATTCTACTACAGAGAAAGTATAATTAAATCTATCCAGTAATGGGTAACAAGCTATTGCAAAAGTATACTGCAATGCTTTAGAAAGTTGGAATGCTTCAAATATCTTTTTCAAGTATAATAAACCTTTTTTTTAAGTGGGAACATGAATATATGCATTCTTCTGAAGACCCTTTATTAGGATTTAATTTCAATGCATTTATGATTACATTAGTTCTTCTGTTTGAAACAGACTGGAAAAAATAACTGCCATCATTCAGAGCCCAGGACAGAGAGGCACATAAGTGTGTTTTCAGTCTATCTCTATGGAGAGCAAACGGTAACGGCATGCTTCATTTTAATTTCAGCAGATAAGTAAAATAAAGCACACAGTGGAGTGTTTTCTTGAATGGAAACATTTTCCAGAATTGGAGCCAGAAATGTATGACAATGCTGAAGTGCATTATTGTAAAATATTAGGAAAGTAGATGACTTGGGAGGGAAGTAATGGGATGTGAAGCATTTAAACTAGGGTCGCAAGGTCAACTGTTGGTAATGGACTGAGAGTTTTAATGTAAATGATGGCTGCTCAGTAGCTCTGTGTAAAGAGAGAGAGATGTCCAGCCCTTAATGGGCAGATATGGTCATCCCAGAGCTCCATCACTTCCTCCAGTCAGAACAGACTGCATCCAACTGGAATCTCAGTCTACAGTGCCCTTTCCTGTCCGCACTGAGGTAGGCCGACGTTTAGAAAGCAGCTTTGCCTAAATTTGTCTGCACTGCAATTATACACATAACGTGGATATTTGCTCTCCCTCCTCTAAAGTTGAAACTACTACTGAAATGTGTAAGAGACAACAAAACCAGCTACATGTCAAACTTCCACCTCAGCCACGCCTAAATATAAATGTCAAAGGTTGAATTATAAGCAGTAATGTTTTTCTATTTCCCTGAACATGCCATCCATCCACAAATTCCATTTCATTAATTCAGATGCTCAATGGCATATATTACAAATAAACAATGTCTAGTTTCCATTCATTATTCTGATATAAAACCCCATATGTCTACTAACAGTCATACCATGTACAAGAAAATGGTACCTCAATAGCACTGCCAGAGCAAACGTCAGGTTTCAGCTGCATAACTTCTGCTGATTTGCAGGGGGTTATATGCCTAAAAGCCCTATTAAATGCTTTCAAAATTTATGGCTATGTAACTTTTCCCAGTGTTAAGTTAGTCTAACTGTAGGCAAAAATATGTGGTACAAATATGTGGCAGTCGTGTAGATAAGATGTTTATTGGCCTGCTAGAAGAAAGGAAGTTTAGAGAGTGTTGCTCCTACTGAGGTCATTGGCAAAACTTCCATTGACTCCACTTGCCGCAGAGCTGGGCCTGAGGGGGAAAGAGATTTTCTTTCTCTTTCAAGTAAATTCTACCATGGGTTTGGGTTGAGTTGGGGGTCGTTGCCTGTGTTGAAAAGAGGGGAGAAGGAGAGAAACTGCAGCTTTACTGCTGGCAAGGGTCTTGATGTTTCTGAAAAGCTTCAGGACAGGAGGCATCACACTGAGTAGAGATCTGCCTATTCAGCTGATGGTTATTGAAGAAGAGATATATAATAATGATGCAGATTAATCTATTCTGATCACCTGGCAGCTGTAAGGCAATAAGAGCCAACAGATTTACAAACTGCATAGTTAAGAAATAGCTATAAGTGGTTACGCAAATCAGATACCTAGCACTGAAGCACTTTGATATTGTGTAAACAGAAAAAGGACACTACACCATTTAATTTTGGTAACTGTATATAATTTCTACACTTGTCCATGCTGAAAACATCTGTTTCATATATTATTAAATGTTTCTTTTTGGACATAAGGGAATTTATATATATACTTAATGAGACATCTTATCAGGCGCCTGTCCTTTTAGCACATTTTTTTGTACCTGAATATGCTTTCCATAGTTTACAATGTCTTCGGCAAAGAAGACGGAAACACCATCTGAAGTGATCAAATGGAAATAAGTGTCTCTATAAGTACTGCTTTCCAAAATTTTGAAATCTCAGAAAGACAGTAGAAGTTCCAAAAGTTCCAGATTTATTTTAGTTCTTAAAACAATTTGGCAATTGAAAATCTATTCAGAATTTTTCTGTTATGTCTTGTAATGAGGTGTGGTGTTTTTGAAAATAAATCATTAGAATCATTTTCATAGACTTTAGGAATTCATTTTAAAACCCAACTAAAATACTTCTCCTCCCAATCTATGTCTTAAAAGTCCTACAGTCACATTAAAATAATTGGTATTTTGGAAGCCATGTCCTGAGTGCAGATATTCCACCTCCGCTTTGTAATAAGGTTCAGCTCTTTTCTTGGAAAGATCAGTCTCTCTTAGGTACTTCAATAAAATGTGTCGCCTTTCAGACTTATTTTATTGAAGCCGCTACGCCTTTCTTTTATTCATTTCATTGTGGAAGTAATTATGTTTTGGAGGTGTTATCTCTGTTAAATACTTCATGACCTATTGTACATCTGTCAAATCTATTTTTGCAAACACGATACTCTTTGGGGGAATTCTGAGGCACTCATACAGATTTCAGCTGGATTAAGTGCTGTAATGAAAATGCTGCCCAAGTGTATTTTATACTACAGTAAGTACTTATTTCAGAATTCAATTATACCTACAGGAATATATTCTGTGTCTGATTATCTGGGAATGCCAAAGATATACAGTGTTTTGGCAGAATGACTTCAACTCTGCTAACTAAGTTAATGCTTTTGAAGAGGAGATTGGGTGAAAATTTTACATATAGTCTGAATTTCCTCCCCTGGTCCACCAAACAATGGCATTTACTTGATGGAAGTGAGAACAAGAAGGCTGCTCTCTTTGCTCCCTCTTGCATGTGCTCTTCTTAGCTTTTCCACTACAGCTACATGATTGAAAATGTAGCTGTTAGACCTTTTTAAATCACAGCTTAAGAAAAAAAAGGAAACAGAGCATTGTGGTCTGGGCTAGTACTTAGTAAGAGCTAGGCTAAGATCCTCCTGCAGTACAAACAAGAAAGAAGAAAAAAAAGAAAGAAATTTTTAGGCAGAAGGATGGTTTGCCTTAATATTTCATTCTGAATATATTTTGAGAAATAGCAATCTTAAATTCTTACTCTGTGTTTGATTAACACTGATTAAGAAGAATAAATAACATTTCTGTTTGGATTTCTTGCTATTTACATCCTTCGCTCCTAAGAAGAATTCATTGATAGTATCTTCCACTTTTAGTTCTAGCGAGTTCTTCTGATGATGTCTTGATGTATATTCAATAGCTGGTTTCAGTTTTACTGGTTCATTGGGCTACTTGAAGAACTCACATTCAAACCAACTTAATTTTACCATCAGTTTGAACTGAAGTTTGTTATTTTGTTTAGATATTGGTTTTATGAGCCATTTAAGACAGATTCTATTGCTATTTATCTTTTTTATTATCTCTAAATATTGAATGATTCTTAAATTATAATTTTGGGAAATAGTTTTTATCAAAATAACATTACTTTTAGTATTAAATGTGTTGTGCACATAACATAAAATATACAAAATCACTTGAACTGAGGATGTAATTACTGTTAAATATTATTATCATTTTATTTATAATTTTGCACCTTTTAATCCTTTAGTAGCTTTAGTATGCATTACTTACTGGCCCGCCCTTTTGTCTTTATTAAAAGCAAACTAACACATTCCTTTCCCCAAATCTCCTATCTTTCTGACCTCTTGATACAATGAAACATTTTAAACTTTAAAAAGTTTTACAATGTGTTATATGACAGTTCCCACATAGGATTGTCCATGCCTTATCTTAAAAAGAGTTTAGAAAACTTTCTATACTTAGCAGATATCCAAAAAGAACTTACAGACATGATTAGAAGAATAGATCTCCTACAGATTCCTTTAGGCTGTGATTTTCAATAACACAGGGCAAGGATTTTAGGGGGACTGTATGTATTTATTACATCAACGGTGTTAGAAATAACAGATACGTTTTTAGGAACACAGGACTTGTCCGATCTGAAATGCAGGCAGAAAACTTCAAGCTAAGGGCAGACTGATTATAACTCTTCTGAATTAATTCTATTGCTCAGACCATTTGAATAAAGGAGGATGTCAGCAACAGGAAAACTGATTAAGTTCTTAGTCCTTAAAGAGCCAAGAGACACATTTTAGGGAAGCATGTTCTCCAAAGGATTGTAGTTCAGACACGTATCTAGAGCCATTCATTTTTTTTCACATGTTCAGCTCTCATGCTTATACTGGAAACACCAGTTTACAAGGTAATTATCAAAACTGGGATCCCTTAGGTTTAAACATTCTATTCTACATATTATAGTCATCAACTGCTCTCTTAAGATTCCTCCAACACCTCCTTGCCCAAAGCAAGCCAACGGTTATGTCAGGCAGGTAGTTAAAGAAACCTTTCCAATACATTCAGGATACCAAAATATCAGGTATAAGGAAAAGAAAATAGTTTGGAAAGCAGTATAGCCATGGCTAAGTGCATGCAGAGATGAGTTGAGCACCCAGCAACTTGCACAGTTCAAACTCCAGCATAGCGTAATGTGTACTTAGTGTGAGTGATGTTCTCTTGCTTGGACGTATTCTGAGAAGAGCACGTTGATGTGGCTTAACTACACCTGGCTTACAGATGCCAGCGTTGGGAATAGAATCCATACACTGAGTCAAGACTCTGCATTCTCTGTACAATAAATTGAGAAAGTTAGCCGCTTTAGGAGGGTACGGATAACATCAGCCTACATGAGTATGAGGGATGCAGCCAAAGGAGAGTGTTCAAGACTTCTGACGTTTGCACATACTTCACCTGCTCTGTAAAGATGGATTCAGATGCTGAAACTACTGTTGGCACCTAAAGCATCACATTTGGATACTAATGGCTGGCCTGTTCTTCAGCTAAGGAGTGATGGTAGTACTACCACCATTCACATAGTATTCTTCTGCCTAGGGTATGCGGCCAGGGTCCCACCTTAACCTCAGGTGATTCGAATCCTTATCTTCTTCCAGAAGATGAAATCATTTATTGACTGTCCTGCTGAAGGTGCACCACTGGGCTGTCAAGAACACAAACTGTGGAACCTAAAGGAGTTCTAGTTCTTACAATAAGGGTGGTGAGACACTGGAACAGGTTGCCCAGAGAAGTTGTGGATGCCCCATCATTGGAAGTGTTTAAGGTCAGGTTGGATGGGGCTTTCAGCAACCTGATCTAGTGAAAGATGTCTCTGCCCATGGCAGAGGGGTTTGGACTCGATGATCTTTGAAGGTGCCTTCCAACCCAAACCATTCTATGATTGTGAAAGGGCTCTGTACAAGATCAAGAACATGCTTGCATTTTTCCATCTATATGCTTTACACTACATAGACAGAATAAAGAACATAATCTTGATCGCAAAGACTGAAACGGATAGTTTATTATTAGATTATGCTGATGGATTTGGCTAGAGAAATATTTCTTAAATCAGTGTTCTGATGCTAATTATTTCTTCCATGTGACTATGCAGTGAACTTGACAAATATAACCATCATCATTTTCACTTCATGAAGAGCTGTGTTATAACACAGATTACAGGAATCACTGAGTACCCTCCAGTTAATTCTATTGACATGACTAAAACCAGAAAATGTGAGATCATGTCAAAGTTCTTCTCATTTTCAGATTATTAATACCTTTGGGTTTTGACTGTCTATGCTAATTCTATGGAGAACAGTTTTGTTTAATTAAAGTTCTGTAAAGATTCAAATAAAAATGAATAACTACATCAATTTGTAATACATTAAGATAAAAATATCTATAGTGTTCACAAATGAATCTGTCCATAAAGTGTTATCCTTTGACTAAAGAATTCAGTGTTTGGCTTCAAGATCTTCTTAGCACTTCTCTCATCCAGGCTCCTACGAAGTCCTCAAAATATGCAGAATGATATATTGAGTTCTGTTTAATCACTGAGCATGTGAATAGATGCAAGTTTTTTAGATGGGAAAAAGTGCTCTGAACTATATTTTTATGGTCTACACTTCCTTACTCATGTCTAAGCAAACACAGACAAGCCCAACATTTTATATTCTCTTAGTGAAAGAGTATTATAATCAAGCTGATATTCTTCTCATTTATATAAGCATGGGGGTTTTCTTCCTGTTTTGGAATCTTCTTAACTAACATAACCCATCTGTGACAGCTGCTGTTGATAAAAGCTCTCTAAAAGCTGCTCTGCTTGAAAACATCATGCGCTGTTTTTTTTTTCTTTCACAACACTAAAAATTATTAGAAACAATTGATTTGCTTTTCAGTCTGGTATTACTTTGTATTATGTAATTTTCTTCTTGTGTGCAATTGCATTTCTTATAATTATTACTGAAGGAACTCTTAATTTATTGGATTAAAATTCAGGATAGTTACATAAAGAAAATGTCAAATAAAGTAGGAAAATACCAAAGTGATTGGGTTCTTTATTCATGAATGGCAATTCTAGAAAGAAGGAAGGATCAAACTGAGGATTTTTTTAGCGCTTGACTGGAAAATAACTTTAGGCAAATAATAGAGGACCAATTAAAAAAAAATCCAGTTCAAGAAAATTTTGTAAAGCAGACTTAGTAATAAAGATGACATACTAGGAAACAGAGAATGATTCACATTGTGATTAAGACTTTTGTAAAATAATCTGCTTGTGTTTTCTACCGATGCAAACTATATAGTATTTTCTATATTTATGTTTTATAAAATCACATTTTTAATATAAACACTTTTATTCTGGAATTTCCTAAATTCTGGATATCTGAATATGCTATTGGATTACAATTCTTTTATGTGTGAAGAAGGTCTGGGGTTTTTCTTTTAAAGGAAATTTAAAAAAAAAAAAAAAGAAAACAGAAAAGAAAAGAGAACAGAAACCTTATGTAACTGTCCTTTGATCTCCCAGTACGCCAGGCAAAAATTCTTCCACTTGAACAAATGAAGTAACTTGATAACACACTTAGAGTGGTCGTCTTCTTCGTTCATTATCACTAGAAGGGGTAGGTCACAGTAGTGTTTGCTGATAGCAGCATGATAGCAGGGAGGAGTGTTGGGTTCTGGCTGGAGAAGACTAGCCTTGGGCAAGTAAGGACTTTTCTGCCTGCTGTGATGGACCCCTTCTGGTCCTTCTAAGGTGCTTTGGTTTTGGCCTCTTCACCAATCTGACTGGATATATTGTTACTGAACATCTGAGTTTCGCTACAAATACCCTTATTTTTTTCTTCTGCACAGAATCTTTGTCCTGGAGGTATTTGCGTAGTCCATCTGTCTGCTGTTCTGGTCAAGGAGTAGCTTGGATTGGGCTATTGAACACTGAGAAACATCAAAGAAATGGCTACTATGCATGCGCAGATCAGGAAGTGTAGTGAATTCAGTACATCAGAGAGAGCCAGCTCATTACAGTAATTTTGGTATATCACAGACAAAACCTTTTACATTAGGTTCACGTATGTATTGCACATATTTTGGCACCCAAGGCCAAGTGTTATGTAGTGTGGATGCAGCCAAGTCACCAGGCCTCAGAGCTGGAGGATGGTCCCTGGCCCTTTTAGATCATTGAAAGGTGGCCACCAGCATCATCTGCAATTACTGGGTATATCTGGTGAATGCATGATGCCTTGTAAGGCATGTCCTAAGGACTTGTAGGATAGGTGTCAGACACATAAGTTTTGACAGCAGTACAGTCTGGAGCCCAGTCAATCAAGAGACACTAGAGAGCAGCCTACAACCAGTTCATGTTCTTTCATGCAGCTGCAGCAACAGCAAACAAAGTTGCAGTTACAGGGCAGGTTGCAATTTCTGAGGTGTTGCCTTGAATCTCAGTCAGATTTGGACACACTAGCACTGAAAGAGTATTCCTCTAGACTAGCAGCCACCAATATGCCAGCCAAGCTGGCAGTCATCCCTGCTACTGTGAAGGCATGAGTTCTCACCAGAGAATGGTGTTTTTTAATGTGGGAAAATAAATGTACTGCTTGTAAAGCAATGTATTGGTGTCCTTAAATTTCAGGAAACCACTGAAGGGGTTGCCTGATAACTTCAAATAAATAAGCATATGCCCCTTACAATCTTTTGAATCTGAGGTGGGCTATTGACTTGAACCATTTCAGATCGAATAGTTAAATTTCGGCAACTGGAAATAAGACTTTGTAGTGGAAACTGTCAGACAACTTTAAATAAACAGAGCTGCCAGCCCTGCCTGTAATAAAAAATTGCACACACACATATGCACATACATGCATTTCCTTAAAAACCTCATTTGTGCTCATGTGTCTGCTCCTGAACAGACCCAGCAGAGCTGGCCAGACACAGATGGGAAGAATACAGAGTTACGAGAGCAAGCATGAATTCTCTGGAGTCAGCCAGAAAATGAGGCTCCCACTACTGCAGACATTGCTCATAGGTCGTGGTTGTGCAGCATATGTGAGTGATAAACTAGAGAGCTGTGAGTAATTAGAGCAGCTTACAGGTCATACCTTGCCCCTTACTACGAGAGAGACATTGAGGTGCTGGAGTGTGTCCAAAGGGCAACGAAGCTGGTGAAGGGTCTAGAGCACAAGTCTGATGAGGAGCGGCTGAGGGAAGTGGGGTTGTTTAGCCTGGAGAAAAGGAGGCTGAGGGGAGACCTTATTGCTCTCTATAACTGAGACCTTATCGCTCTCTATAACTCTCAACCTACCTGAAAGGAGGTTGCAGAGAGGTGGGTGTCGGTCTCTTCTCCCAAGTAACAAGTGATAGGACAAGAGGAAACAGCCTCAAGTTGTGCCAGGGGAGGTTTACATTGGATATTAGGAAAACTTTCTTCACTGAAAGGGTTGTCAAGCATTGGAACAGGCTGCCCAGGGAAGTGGTTGAGTCCCTGGAGGTATTCAAAAGACATGTAGGTGTGGTGCTTAGGGACATGGTTTAGTGGTGGACTTGGCAGTGCTAGGTTAACAGTTGGACTGGATGATCTTAAAGGTCTTCTCCAACCTAAACGATTCTATGATTCTATGATTCTATACATATGCAAACGTGACCAAAGGACAACAGTACAGGCTGGACACCAGTTCTGCTGATGACAATACAGTGGGTGGCACCCTTCCTTTCTCATCAGCACTAAATCAGCTCCTCTGTCATATTCCTTGACAGAATGAATAGCTGTTAAACACGAAAAGATCCTCCCTAAGATAGAAGTCAAGAGATGCACAGTGTTTCATTGCACCTCTTGACATCGTTCCCATTAGGCTAGCTGCCATAAAGAGTGGATAGAAATGTGGACTGTACTTCTTGGAGGGTGGGTGGCCTATTTAATGCTAATGCCTATAGTAGTATGTGGTTATTAATGTACCCTCTCAAAACAGAGGAAAACCGCTAAAGCTGCATGTTGAGGGAGTTTAGGGGAGCTCCCATAGACTGACAGCTTCAAGGAATGCTTTATAATAAACACAGGTCCCTAAGAAACAAACCAAATAGTAATATATTATTAAAATTAAAAACACATTATTAAAAGAAGGACTTTATGATAGTGTTTGGACTATTTTTCAGGTTTCTTGGCTGACACTTTACTCCCTGCTGTTCCAGACTTTCCCACAAGCATTGTCACAGCTATAGGCTTCAACAGCCTTTCATCTGCTCTTGAGGTTCTTACAACTTTTTTTCCCCATTAATACTGCACATAGAGCTCTTTACTAGTGCCAGTTTTGTTTTCTTTTAATATGAAAAAGTGAGTTAAACTGAGCAAAACTTCTTTCTTGAAATGAGGAGTGACAGCAGCAAACGCTAACATAGAAAGATAAAATACCAAAAATATTCCTTTATTTTTATTTTGCAGACTTTTTTTTTGTTCTGGCTTCCACTTATATTGCTTATTGTGTTTCTCTTTTTACAGTGGTGAGCCCACCTTCCTCACCATGCTAGTTTTCAATACCATCACTGATAGCTATGTAGTAGAGGTCCACTATGGGGGGAAAAAAAAGAAAAAAGATCTGGATGATAGTTGGATCCATGGCTCAGAAAACAATCATTCTCTGCTTTGGGTAGTGGGGAAATAAGGAGGGGATAAGTACTTGTTTGGGCTGTCTGAGGAGTGTGCAGGTTCTATATGCTGGTATCAATAATCTATTTTCTAGTACTTACATTTTACTAGACCACAGTTGCTCTCCAAATAGCTAAGCAATAAATAGGGTGGAGATATTATTTTAAACTTGTTCTTATAATTCCTATATAGTACAGGAGACTGTTCTAGTACTCTGGCACTTTGATAAAAGGATAAAAAAGGAAAAGGGTTGTCATGTTATAAATAATTAGGTCTATTGCAATTAGTACTGCATTTTAATATCAGTGAGCAGAGTTGAAAAGAGGCATTTGCACATATTGTGCCCTAATTATAAAAGAGGATGTCTTTTTTTATTATTATTATTTCATTCTTTATCTTCTAGCATCATGACACAGTTAACTTTTTGGTCCCTTTGTAAAAGAAACTATAGAGAAGCATTGTCCACTGGTCCCCTGAAACCATTTAAAACAGCAGCTAACATCTAAACAATACTTAGGACATTGTTCTCATAAGGGTAACAGCTGTTGTCAGGTCATATCTTTCCAGAAAAGAATGAAGACATTACATTCACAGAGATCATGTCCAAACATTAAATTTAATCTTGTATGCCTAAATGTATTAACACTATAATATAATCAAAAATGCTAGAACACCTTAGCAACATTTTACACTGGCAAGAAAGTCTTTTTTTCCCCTGAAAAGTTCCGTTTCAGTCACCCTAAAACTATACATAAATTCTGCTGAATTCAAATAATAGTTTCATTTGGTTTTCTTCAAGCTAAATTTTTCATAAAACTCCTGGTGTGGAGATCCTTCCTCTGCTCTTTTTATCCAGTAGCTCAGGGGTTAAAGTACTAATCCAGACAGTAGCTGATGAATTCTCTGGGTTAAAGGATTTTAACCCTTATCTTTAAAGAAGGGCATGAAAGGTAGAAAGTCTTCTGGGAGCAAGTGGGCAAACTCAGCTTCTTCTGTTGAAGCTGTACTATTTTATGCAAACGCATTCTCACTAGACTAGGGACCAAAACACAAGCATCAACCAGTTGGGTGAGTAACATAACTAGACCCAGTATTTATATTACTGAGCATCAGGACCATAAATTGGCCCTGTCCCATGCATTACTGGGTCTGGCTCCTTAGCCTCCTGCCTTCCCCAGACCAGTCCCAAGAGCGGTATTGATACTGTCCTGCAGAACTAGAGCTTATTAGCTTGGGCTTGGTAGCTCATTTTCATTGTGCTCACACCTTATCTTCCAATTTGGAAACCACTGGTCTAAGGTTTAAAGAATTCATCTGGAGGAAGATGACCAAAACTTAAATTTCCCTAATTCAGAGCACATATGGTGAAATATAGGATAGTGTTGGAGGGTCAGCCCTAGCTTGTTTTGAGGTGTGTCTCTCCTGTCACTGATAGGAATATGGGAACATGTTTTTCACTGTTTATCACTGGAAAGTTTTTGTGTTGATAACTTGTACCTTCCATACCGTGGCTGCTTCAGCCTATTACTTCTTGACCAGTCCTTCACTGACGAAGAAATCAGATCTTTTTCTTCCTCTTTGTTTATTTCAAATCCTCTCACCAGGTACACTTCTTTAAGCCTAACACAATTCATTCATTCTTTCTGGATAAACCATGTCTTCAAGATCTCAGATTACTCCCTCTGCTGTCCTTTTTTATTTGAACTACATTTTTTCCTGAAGTGTAAGGCCCAAAATTGGGCACAGGAAGGCTTGATCAGAACGGAAAGATTATTTCATGTGCCCTGCAGTCTGTCAATCTTGCATTAGAAAAGTCCTTTCTTGATACTTCAGAAACTCCTGAAAACTTCTTGCCTCACTGTGAATTGAGTCCAACTTATAGAAGCCTTAGACCCTCCTCCCCGCTCCTGCCACAGCTCCCTGCAAACCCTGAGGGGATTAATGATTAATCGAACCCAGATGCTTTGGCTTTTTCCTACATCTGATAATTCATTCTGTCACAACAACCATGGAATTAAAACAAAATAAAACAGTCATTAAGAAACCATGTTATCCTATGGAATGGTCACTAAGAAGTAAGCAGTCCTTAGGTCAGTGACTAACCCAGCCAGCTTTTTAGACCTCCCCCTACCCGAAACACAGCATCAAATTTCTTTATTAACTCAACATAACGTATCCAGGAAATCATCACCCAAAAATTTAGCGTGTGGGTAGCAGGCTGTACAAATAATTGCTTTTTCTATATGACCACAGAACCACAATATACAATACAATTCTTATTTCCTCTCTCACTAATGGAAGTAACATTAATTAATTATTTCTTAGATATTTTAGGAGTTTGAACAGGAATTCACAGAGTGACAGAGAGAATCATCACACTATATTCTACAGGAAAAGGCTGAAAACACTCCAAAAAAGAAGCAAGTAGAGGGCTTGAATAGGACATCTTTTAAGCAAATATCCAAACCACCACTTTATGTCCTAACTATGCGTGCACTGACAGTGGCAAAACAGCATTATGAAGGGCACCTTAGACTTGCTGTGAATCAAACCCTAGGATTTAAAGCAGTTGAAAATTTCTCATTTCTGAAATTTCTCATTTCCAAAGTTTGTCTTTATTTTTCACTTGGTGGAAACAATTAAAGAAAATTCAAATTTGCAACTGTTTCTGAATGACCTCAAATTGTATTTTAGAAAAGGATAGGAAGGGGTAAAGATTTGTTACTGGAAGAAAAAAAAAATCATCCAACTTCAGTAGTTAGACAATGTAAGCAGAGCACACATCTGAGTATTCAAAGCAAAACACTGGAAAAAAGCCTGTAAATTTATCATGACAGTATAATAAAAATTTAGACAATATAAACCACTTAAAACTACTATAAATAGTAACTTTTACTTAAAGTCATATGCAGATGAATTTTTCTTAGTATGGAGGGCAGGAGATTAAAGATGTTCTGCCAAAGAAACAGGATTAAAAGATAGAGTTCAAATGTATATATAGGGCTGGGAAAGATGTGGGATGTTAGTGATTATTTTAGAGCTCCACCAAGCACCTTTGTCCAATTAGACAAATGCTTTCTTTTTCAGAACAGCTTGGAGGAGTCCAGAGCTGCTGGCTGGCCTATGGAGCAGACATAAGTACTGCTGCTGGAGATTGTTAATGTTTATTGTCTTTAAATTTGGTATTCTGTAGAGTGAGAGACAAATACTGCCACTTATTCCAAAAAGCAGAGTGCAGGTACAAGAGCTGCATAAGCACAAAGTGACTTTGCTTCATAAGAAATTTGAAAATGTGTCCTTTCATTTCACAATTTTTCTTTCTTTCATCTAGACCCCGAGCTTGAGATTTCTCATTCAGAAAAAAAGTTTAGGTCATCTCCCTGAGGGGTCCATTTCCTTGATTGCCTCAACAATCTCACCCTGGATGTCTATTTTTCTTGCATTTCCTACAACTTTGTGCATGAGAGCGTAAATGAAATAAAATATTTTGGTTATTCTGCAGGGTTCTTCAGAATAATTATTTTAGCAAATACTTTTTATAAAGCTGAGCATCTCCAAATCAAAAAGCTAAAAATTAGAGGGTGTGAGAATACTCCATCTGAAGGTTGCTGCTGACATCAGAAGGTTCTGAAAGGAAAGCTTTGAATCATTACTAAGGCTGAAAAACAATGATGATAATAATAATAATTGGTTAAATTTTCCCTCTCCTTCTCAGCATATGTGAGACAAACTATCAGATTAAACATGGGTAGGCCATTCTCTAACTTTCCCATTGGTAGAAGACTGTGGTTTTTTGTATATCCAAGAATGCTCAGATGGTTCCAGAGTCTTGTTGCTTTTATTTTATTACATCAACTTCAGAGTACAAAGCCCACCGCAGGGGATGTCTCTTTAGTGCTAGAATAATTAACACAATGATAGCTGGACTGCTAGAACAGTTATTAGCAACGTAATGAGTCAGCCCAGTATTTGCCTTAACAAACAAAAGGGTTAGGTCAATACAAATTAAGTAGACCCTTTTATTTAACTTCTTTTCATTTAGTTAATTTTTAAAATTAAAATATTTTCAAATGCAGGAATAAGCTTTAGCTTTAAAAGTGCCAAAACAAAAAGTTTTTCCACTTTTGGCTGAAACTATGCTTGGAATTCATTGACGTTTGCTAGTTGTTTCAGTCCTCATGAAACTCCTGTTCTGGATGAGTTTATAATGTCAAAACGTTTCACCAGATGTACTTAAACAGAAGTAATCAAGTCACCACTTTGTCTTCCTTTTGATAACCTAAGCAGATTGAGGGGTTTTAGACATTTTCTCCAGCTCTCAAATCATGTTGCAGCCTCTCCGATTTCTCAACATCCTATGCAAAATGCAAACACCAGAGATGTCTATGATGCCTTTTAGTATCCATCTCATGGATGGATTTGGAAGGAAAAAATCAGCTCCCTAGTGTGTCAGGAGAACAGAATAAGAAAAATACTTGAAGAGAAATACAAAGGGAGAAAAGATACTATCATCCCAGTGGAACTACTCTTCCTTCTAAGCTGAAGATGAGTATAGGTGGTAGGAAGGCTATGCCTATGTCTGTGGACAATGAAGAAGCTTTTCTGTGAACAAGTTCAGAGTGCCCTGCACATCTCATTGGAAGAAGTATGAAGGCTTGCAGAAGTTTAACCATTTTTACAGCACTGATTTCAGAAAGGTGGTGCCTCAGTTGCAGAGAGGAGCTGATACTAAGTAAGGAAGCAGCAGTTTCTCCCAGGATCGTGGTGGTGGTGCACATCTTGGGTCTCACTGAGGAAGGAAGGGAAAGATACAGAAATGTGAAGCTGCCCATTCTATTTGATCAAGCATATCTACTCCAATCTCTACATCCCTGTGGATTTGATTCAACACAAAGCATGTGCTGCCTTGAGGGCTCAGTGTGTGCTCAGTGGGATTACTTAATGGAAATGAAGGAGATGGCCAGGAAATCAGCACAGTCTGAAGCTACTGGCAGAGGAAAGGGGAAGGGTTTAGTCTTCAGGCACACACTCCTTTGACAAGCCTGCCATCAATCCCATCTCCTGTGGCTCCTTCAGAAACCAGCTGTGTTGCAGGCATGAAAGCAAAAACAGAGTCTACCAGGAGAAGCACTCCAGCATTAATGTCTCAACTTTTCTGTTCCTGTGACACCACTACATTGATCTTGCAGACAAACATCTTCCTCTGCTCTGGCCAGCTAGTGGCCAAGATCCCCACCACTGTTGTCAACTTTATCTTGGTAATTTTTATCTTGGTTGGTTTTTTTTTTTAATTGTTTTTGACTGGCTTTCCTTATTTCTACACCCATTTCTTATCTTTTGCAGTATCCTCTTCTGCTACAAATGGCCAGAACACCCCATGAAGTACACTGGAAAAATCAGTCTGCCTGGCATGCTCTGGCAGATGAAAAAAGGCCAGTAGAGAAGAAGAAATACAAATATAAATAAAAATACATCATTTCTTTAGCTTCATTCTTTTGGAGTCATATTAGGAATTGCATGTATGTTAAGAGCGGGTTACTTAAATTCTTAGACCATGTTCCCAATACTGTGTCAAGTGCCGGTGTCAAAGCCAGTTAAATCACACAAATTCGTGGCACTCTGTTCACTGCAGCAGACCATCTACATCAGAAATTTGCACCGGAGCACTTCCATTCCAGGAGGGGAAAAACATCTCGGGTGGGACTAAAAGGAGCAACTCAGAGGGCAGTGGCCACTAGAGTGGAAACCTAACCATGTTAAAGTCCATTAAGCACAGTGGGGCCAGGATTTCACCCCAGCCTCTTTTTTGCTGCTTTAAGTGTGTGATCTGGCAGGGGAAAAGTTCAATTGAAGGCACACAGTTAGGCTATACATACAACAAAGAGGCAGGGAGGGGGAAAAAAAGCAACACAAAGGATTACTTTAAAGTTAGACCTCAGCTCCTTTAGCTTTATACAATGAAGGAAAGCACATAGGTTTCAACAGGATAAAAGCAGACTTTATTTTGTAAAGAGATCTCAGGATGAAACAAAGGACTGTAACTGTACCTCCTATCTGCAAATCTGAGGTGATGAAGGAAAAGAAAGTGGGTGGATGGTTAACAAGAATAGCTTGAAACCATGCTTTGTTAATGGAGTAAAATTAGCTTGCTGAGAACCTTTATTTTCCACATAACTTTTAACAGGAGCATTATTTTACATATCTCTACGATAGAGAGCCCATTTACAAATTTGCAACAAGTAACCACTGAACTTGAGCTAATTTTTCTCTCTGTTTTCTGTTTCATCTGCTTAATTAATGACAATACATTTGAGTTGGGTTGCTAGCACATCTATAGCTAAAAGCCTGTCAGCATTTCCATTCTGCACACCTAGGGCACTTCCACACTGGCTTAATTTCACCCCGTGAAATACACCTGATCAAACCTGGAAAAGGTTTTGAGGTAAAAGTATAGTTTGTTTTTCAAAAATATCATTCATGTAGCTCTGTTTGAAATGCGGAACAAACCAACTAAAATTAAAATGGAGGAGTACTCAATTCACATGTCCTTTTTGTTTGCTCATTTTTCAAAGTATGAAAAGCCATGGAGGGGTCAGATCAGAGGTCCATCCTGCTCCATACTTGCCTGCAGCAGGAGTTACAGCAGATGCTTAGGGAAAAGTGATACCCTTGCCCTCTCCTGCCATACCTCCCAGCTACTGCCATAGGATTGTCCCACACATTTGTCATATAAATGAATTGAGATCTGTAATTTGTGGGGGTTTTTTTTTTTCCAGTTACATTTTAGCAGATGTATACCGTACTTGGCATCATAAAACCTGCTTCTAAGTACAGTTATATTATTGACAGTTCATTCTGCCATTTCTACAAACCATCTGTGGTGGGGTGTGCAGGAACATACATTTGAACATTTGTGTTTGTATGGTGCTTAACGCCAAGGAACCGGTGAGGCCTGTCAGTGCTGCCATCCAAAACCAGAGCTCACCAGACTGTTTTAAAAATATGGCAACTCCTTTTCCTTTTCCTTTTCCTCTTTTTCTTTTTCTTTTTCCTTTTTCTTTTCCTTTTTCTTTTTCTTTTTCTTTTTCTTTTTCTTTTTCTTTTTCTTTTTCTTTTTCTTTTTCTTTTTCTTTTTCTTTTTCTTTTTCTTTTTCTTTTTCTTTTTCTTTTTCTTTTTCTTTTTCTTTTTCTTTTTCTTTTTTTCTTTTTTCTTTTCTAACCTCTTCCACAACCTTGCAAATGCAAGATACAGACTGTCCCCATCATTCGTTTCAAAACCTGATCGGTTTTTGGCTGGAAGTGCCTTCTACAATTCCACTCTCAAATTCAGAAATAGAGATTTTCCACTCATTTTTCAGGACTTTTCTACCTTGCAGAGTGAATTTCATTATGAGTTATGTCATGGCAGGTGTTCATCTCCCCTCACCTTCTTAATGCAGGAAGCATATGGGGCATTACCCACAATAATAACCCCATTGAATGTCTCTACCAGCAAAGATGACAGGAAAGCCAATTGGCCAGTCTGGAGTTCCCTTTCGTAAGGGAAATTCTGTGGGAGTTCTGGGGCTTGTATAATAATAGCCTTATTCTAGAATATTTTCCTATATGAACTTCATGTTCAGGTTATGGGCTTGGGGAAACAATCTTTAAAGAAAGGAGGTAACGTTTCTGAATAACAATTGAAGAACATGTCGATTCAGATTTAATTTCAAATTGTCATGTTTTGGGGATTATAGATTCAGACTCCTGATCTTATCAGACTATATTTTGCATGGGTTTAATTCTTTTTTTAAGTGTTTGAGTTCATTCAAATTTATTTAGCAGATCCATCTTTGGAGGAGGAAATCCCAACATTATTAAATTCAAGGACTCAAAGAAAGGAAGGTAGAAAAAATATGTATTACTTGGAAAAATCTGTTGATTAATACTGAAGGGCTCTCTAACCAATTTAAAATTAAGATTAATCTGAATCCATATAATATATGGAAAATCATTCTAAAATTGCAACTTGAGAAACTATATTTTAGTCTTGAAAAGTTCGATTACTTCTCCTATGAATGTGTATTTGCACTCTGAATTATACACATATTTAACTCTTATTCTCCAAATAAACTCTTTTTAGAGTATTAAGTCTACAGTAATACTTTTTTAACATTAGATACTAGCATTTTTTGCAATAGAAGAGTTGCAATATGCAAAATACAATACAAACCAAATCAAATAATCACTTAGCTACAGAATAGATACATTTGAGGGGTTTTATAGTGCTTCTTTTATTCTTGGAATATTTCCAAAGGATTTTTTGCACCTAATCTCCCTTTCTATTTAGCACATCAGTCAGGCTTTCTTTTCTTCTTCTATGGTTTTATGCAAACTGTGCTGCCCAGTTCAGACTGTGTGGTATTGTTTATTATGTGCTCTCACACTGGGATACAGCAATCAGTCTCCCTGGTAGTGGGAAATACAGAATTTCCACGACTCAATGGAAGAGCTGCTCTAAAGCAAGTTTCTTGCTGGGCCAGATAATGCCACTACACAGCACAGCACCAGTTGGAGATCAGCCCAAATGCATAGATTTTGCAACATTTCCATAAACCTTTATGGTAAACCCAGTCTAGCTATTCTCCTACTCTCCTTCTAGCAAAGAAATATTTGCCCAGCAATCACTGAGCTGACATGTGAAAGCCAGAATGTGAAAACAACTATTTGGATTCTCTTTTCTCAAGTGAAAGTACAAAAAATAAAGAAGCATAAAAAGTAAATTATTAAATTGGAAATAAGTATTTATGTCCACTCAAATACATCTAACAACACAGCTGAGGGTCTTACAGTCAGAGACTGGGAGTCAGGGTAATTACACTGCAGCAGGGAAGGAGACTGTACGACTCCCTGCTGGTACCACGCTCATGTGACAGGGAAGGCTGCACCACCAGACAAACCTCTGCAATGACATTGAAGTTACAGCAATAAACTTGTGCAGAGGCTTACTTATATAAGGCTGCCTAAAAATCTTACTAGTGCTAGATCCTGTGTTTTCAATTATGTATAAGTTTTCCCCTATTATACGTGCTCAGGTATTGTAAGAAAGATTTAAGTGCTTTACTGGAGGAGGGCTGAAAATACTTTTTTTTCTTAAATCTTTGGAAAACTAACTTAAACCTCTGTGACCCAGACTGATCATTTGGAGACAGGATCCTATAAAAATGAGAAATTAAGGGGCCTTTGTATATGGGGAGAAAGGAGTAAAAAAATGAAACGCAGGAACTCTAACTATGCTTCTATATAAACCACGCTCTGCTCAAGGATGCGGGTAAGCAGGGCTCTGGTCTGGAGCAGAGCTTGCCTCTTTTGCCTTTTCCCATTATGAAGAGTTCCCAATGACAAGGCTATGAGGAGAGGACTCCCAGTTTTATCACAGAATCATAGAATCATGGAATGGTTTGTGTTGGAAGGGACTTTAAAGACCATCTAGTTCCATCCAACCTCCCTGCCACAGGCAGGGACACCTTCCACTAGACCAGGTTGCTCAAAGCCCCATCTAACCTGACCTTGAACACTTCAGGAATGGAGCATCCACAACTTTTCTGGGCCACCTGTTCCAGTGCCTCACCACCCTCATAATGAAGAGTTTCTTCCTTATAGCTAATCTAAATCTACCCTCTTTCAGTTTAAAGCCATTACCCCTTGTCCTATCACTACATGCCCTTGTAAAAAGTCCCTCTCCAGCTTTCTTGTAGGCCCCCTTTAGGTACTGGAAGGCTGCTCTAAGGTGTCCCCGGAGCCTTCTCTTCTCCAAGCTGAACAACCCCAATTCTCTCAGCCTGTCTTCATAGGAGAGGTGCTCCAGCCCTCTGAGCTGGAGTTGTATTTTAGTGTAGTGAATAGTTACAGCCACAAAGACTGAATGGTATTCTGAAGCTAAATCTTAAGCTTTTTTCAGATTTCAAATTTCACTTCTACTAATGATTTAACTGTTGCTTCATTGTAATAGTTCAGTAATGCACGTCAAATACCTACAGGCCAGATGCAATAGAAATTTGCTTAATCTACTTTTAACACCAAACAGCTATGGATGCAATAAACTAATAACATTATAAGGAACAGTAGATTTCAGAAAGCAGCATCAATAGTGCATTGTGACTATAAGGATTCCTCTTGACAGATTGTGCTGTCACACAGATCAATACCTCTGTATGAATTATTCTCACTGTATTCCATTTTAAATTAAGATATTTTTATCCCTTTGACTTTCCTGGATCTAATTAATGCCATGTGAAGTAGGATATAGGTTCACCAAATGAATTCCACCATTTCTAACATTCAGTGGTCTTATTCCAGGCATGCAGAACCGACAAAATCAGGTTATCATCAGGATCAAAGGTTCTGTGACAATAAGGAATAAAACACTGATTGTTCACAGAAGCTGGAAGCTAAAACGGTTTGCTAGCTAAACACCACAGCATGAAAACCGATGTTAGGGCTCAAAAATGGTGGGATACGTACATGACAATACGAACTCACTTTTGATATAAACTGCTGCAGAAGTTTTTGGTGAGGTCCAAAATGTACCCCAAATTGTAAGCAGCTGTCAAATTGTCACACTGTCAGTCATCTAACATGGTTGGTCCGATCACTGTTTCTCAGCCAACTACAAATACTGTTGAAATAAATGCATACCACTTCAGAAGATATCCTGCAAGCCATAGAATAATAAGCTGGCTTATTTCCTGAAATGTGCGATGTTTTATGTCTCCTAGCAGTCTCATCTGTATATTTAGGCTTTGCTAGTCTAATTCTTGGGGGTTAGAAATATACTGGTAGATGTCCAGCCTCCCTCAGATCCTGTCTCAATAAGCTCTTGCAGCAATGAGTTCCACCAGCTAACCATGACTGGTATGAAGAAACATTTCCATACGTCACTTTTACATCTGCTGCCAAGAAATCACTCTGTTTTTCCTCCTTTCTTTCAGCCAGTTGATCTTTCTACTGAACAAGGTGATCCACACAAATCTAGCAGCTGCGACGTGCTGTGATGCACATGGTGAGGAATGTGGTGTTACATGGAATTTTGTACAGAGGCAGAAGCAGACCCATGGATTTGGAGGGCTTACCTACAACACACACGATGGCTTGCTTTGCAGTCAGATTCTGCAGTAACCTGTAGAACTAGTTTACAGTTTGAAAGTGGATGAGTTAAGTGCCATTGAGGTATTTTTTAAGTGCCACAGGTATTTTTGAAGTAATTGTCTGTATTCCTTTGATGAACTTCGCCTGAAGGCTAATGACTGTAAACATTCCTACATAATAGGAGTCTTCATTAACAGCTCTTCAGCGATTGTCTTTGCAAAGAAAAAAACCGTGAGAGCTGCATGGCTTGGGGGAAACACAGGCTGTTTTCTTTCCTCCCCTTTTTTTTGGGGGGTGAATTGAATGTGATGATGCAGTGGCTGCTAAATTTTTCTGTTTAATAACACTATGTGTTTAATATGGTCTCCCCAGTGACATTATGAAACAACTATGTGTCTGTGACACTAGGAAGTTACTAGGTTTGCAAGAAAAAGATAGGAAAAACAAAAGTTTTTCAAAATATGTTGGATGCTTATGTTGGATATGTTGTCTTTTTTTTCTTTTCTTTTCTTTTCTTTTCTTTTCTTTTCTTTTCTTTTCTTTTCTTTTCTTTTCTTTTCTTTTCTTTTCTTTTCTTTTCTTTTCTTTTCTTTTCTTTTCTTTTCTTTTCTTTTCTTTTCTTTTCTTTTCTTTTCTTTTCTTTAAGATCAAATTGTCCTCTAAGGAGTTTATTCATATTCTACAGATTTGCTGAAAGTTGTTGTGAAATCTGGCTTAGTCAGTAGCATGGACCATTTCAGTTGCTTTCCCCAGCTCTGGCCAACTAATGTTATTCATCTTTACTAAGTGACTAACAATGTTGTGGACTTTTACGAGCATTCACCACAAGATCTATAACATAGGTAAAATCATAGAGAATAGATTCATCCTGGAAAACATGACATACATGGCAAATGTCCATCTTGTACTTCAGAGGTTCACTGTGCATACATTTTTTCAATATGCTTTTGTATATAAAGTGTCCCTTCTGTGATCTTTTGAAAGCTAAACATTAGATAATTTTTTCCAAAATATCTTTGAAGGTTTTGTCCTTTTGTCATTATGGAACATTTGAAGGAGAGAAGTGTGAAGTTTCTTTTTTTTTCCCCCCCCTAGGAATAAATCTCTGTGGAATAGACATTGATATAAAACAATTTTTCTTTAGTCTTATCCAGGGGAAATTTTTAAAATAGTGTTAACTGAATACTAAGTGTAAAATGGAGCAAATACATTTAAAAAAATGCATTAGAACATTCTGAAAATGAAAAAAAGACATGAAAAAGAGAACAGGAAAGATTTGAGCTTCATTTTAAACTTTCTACACAAAAGTGTTACAGTTACAGGCAATACAAGACATATTAGAGGGTTTTTCTAAAATGAATCATTGATAGTTATGTAGACAAACATTTTTCTGTATCTACTAATCAGTGGGAGTACAGATAACCCTTTCCCTTGCCTTTATAGTAGTTTTGGCATGGTATCACAACTGCTGTCAGCAAAGCCAGAAAGCACATATAGCCGTTTCTCTCCTAGTGACATTACAGCAGTTACTCCACCTGACATGACCTTGCTTTGCTCGACAGAAACGGCCTCTGCATGCCCACAAATAACTGCTATTGATTTCACCATGCTCCTGTAACCAGACGTAACCAAAATGATTAGTTCGTTCTTTTGTAACTAAGCAACACAGAGATAGGAGCAGGGTAGACAATGCTTTAATATATTGTGTTTGTACACCTATGGCTATGGATATGCTACTATGCCCAAAGACAATTGGACAAGGAGTACTACGGACATGCTGCTATGTTCCCACTACAGCCCCAGCCCATCTTGACAACGAGTCGAGGGAGGTTAGAATAATTGTTTTGTGTTAAGGGTGCCAAATCATCGTTAGGGACCACGCACCATGAAGAAGGAAAACGGGTTACATAAGCAAGGTGGGATTGCGCATGTCCAGAAGAAGGGGCCAACTAAAGGACGCACCTGTACGACCACCAAGAACCACCAGAGACCCCCACAGAAGCCCCTCGGAGTTCAAGGACGCATGCATAATGACAATGCAAATATGATAATTAGTTCTGGGAAATAGAATGAATATGCATGATCATTCCGGGAAATTTGATGCATATGTATGTAACTGGACAATATAAGTTTCGGCTGATGTAACCTGCGGTATGCACGCTAGGTGGAACGATCCCCCGTGCATCCCGTGCCGTAATAAAGAATGCCTGCTTCTTAATACTACATTGGTGTTAAGGAGTTTGATTCCCAATTTCGGTGACAGTTTTGGCGACCCAGATGGGACCCTGCTTCTGAATTTCGACGGATCCGAGGGATCGCAGGACCTCCAGCCAGCACCGAGGGATTCTCAGGGAGAACCTCCGATCCCCAGACCAAAGAATTCTGAGCAAGATCCCCTGGAACAAGGTAATAAGGCATTCTTCTAACAGGTAACAGAGCTCTAGGATAGGATGTGGGTTAGAGTCCCACCATATGTGGGTTAGAGTCCCATTATAGGACGTGGGTTAGAGTCTCACTAAAGCCTGCTCGTAAGGCGTGACGAAAGCTACACAGGGCTGGGCTAAGAGGTACCTTGGTTGGTAAGTCTCTGCTAGGCGAAAGCCTGTGGAGCAGGGCCCAAGGGGGAGTCTTCAACGGTGGGCTGAAGTCTCCAAGGTTGCGATTTCTGGTAGGGGGCTGGAATCCCAGAGGGAGCTCCAACAAGGGTTGGGGTCCCTCTGACTAGTGCTTGTGATAGTGCACAATCACAACCACTAGTCGTTTGGGAAATGGGTACATTTCCGAGTAAGAAACCCATCCCACAAAGAACACCTTTGGGATGTATTTTAAAACATTGGAAAGATCTGGGGGGTGATCCTTTGACTCGGAAACAATTAATTGAATATTGCAATCATTGGTGGCCAATGTATACCTTGGATAGTGGGGAAAAATGGCCAAAGAATACTACATTGTGATATAATACCATCTTGCAATTAATGTTATTTTGCAAAAGGGAAGGTAAATGAGATGAAATACCTTATGAGGCTTTTTTTTTTTTTTTGCTTTGAGAAATCATCTGGAGTGGTGAAAACAGTGTGGGATTATCCTGCAAGATTCTATGGTATTGACTTTGGAAAAAAACAGGGAAGGAATAAGAGTTTAAGGTGATGTTGCTCTGCCTGTAGCATTGGAAAAGGGAATGTCCCAAAGTGAGAGAATTGGATCTTTCGCTACAGGCAATTAAGTTGATGACTTTGAATGATGAGGACTGAAGGAGACCGGGGGAGTCAAGCCCAGCTGAACGCCTGGTTACATTAAAGCTGGGGAATGATGAAGTAGAATTTTTAGTTGACATAGGGGCAACATATTTGGTATTAAATATATGCAAAGGGGGTTTTAGTCATAAAACTGTAAGTGTTGTTGGGGCAGAAGGGCAGAAGCAAAATCAGCCATTTTCACAACCTTTGAAATTTGAATTGGGAAAGCAATGAGTAACTCATAAATTTTTGTATATGCCAGAATGTCCATCATCTTTGTTAGGAAGAGATATAGTGAGTAAATTGAATTAACAAAATAATTTTTAAAAATGGGGAGACTCAGCTGTTAATACCTGAATCAAAAGCTGTGGAAGCAAGAATTTTTATGTTACAGAACACACCAAGACCGAAGGAAGAAATTCCTGCAGAAGTAGAGGATGCAGTAACACCCTTGGTATGGGCTAGTGGAATTCCAGGTCGGTCCAAATTGGTGGAAACAGTAAAGGTTCTAAAATCTGGAACTAAACCAGTAAGACAAAAACAGTATCCTATTAAGTGGGAAGCTAGAAAGGGGTTGGAAGAATTAATAACAAAATTTTTGAATTATGGATTATTGATAGAGTGTGAATCAGAATATAATACCCCGATATTGCCAGTGAAAAAGCAGAATGGCAAGGAATATGGGTTAGTTCAAGATTTAAGAGCCGTAAATCAGTTTGTTCAGGACATTCACCCAGTAGTAGCTAACCCATATACCTTGCCGACATCCTTAAAATAAAAACATAAGTGGTTTACTGTACTTGATCTCAAGGATGCTTTCTTCTGCATACCTCTAGACAAAGATAGCCAGGCATATTTGCCTTTGAATGGGAAAGCCCCACCACTGGATGCAAGACACAACTCACCTGGATGGTGCTACCACAAGGGTTCAAAAATAGTCCTACAATATTTGGTAATCAGTTGGCAAAGGAATTGGAAGTGTGGAAAAAAAAATTCAGAAGGAATAATATTGCAGTATGTAGATGTCATCTTGATAGCAGCAGAGACTCGAGAGGACTGTTTACAAGTGACCATCAGCTTGTTGAGTTTTTTGGGGGGGACAAACAGGATACTGAGTATCAAAAAGCAAGGCCCAGATTGGGAAAGAGACTATATATTTAGGCTTTGAAATTTTGCAAGGACAAAGAAGATTGGGAACAGGCAGAAAGGAAGCAATTTGTCAAGTTCCAGAACCTAGAATGATACGGGAATTGCGGACATTTTTGGGTATGGTCGGGTGGTGTCAACTGTGAATCCTCAATTACGCAGCTTTGAAAGGACCCCAGGAGAATCACCTGTTGTGGACACCTGAGTGTCAGACAGCTTTTAAAAATCTGAAGAAGGCTTTGATGTCTGCACCTGCGTTAGGACTCCCAGATTTAGCAAAGCTTTTTGAATGTTTGTACATGAGCGATAACATCTTGCTTTGAGTGTGTTGACTCAAAAATTAGGAACTTGGAAACGGGCCGTTGGGTATTTTTCTAAGCAATTGGATAATGTCAGCAAGGGATGGCCTGGATGTTTGCGAGCTGTGGCAGCAACTTTACTCTTAATCCAAGAAGCAAGGAAATTAACCATGGGGCAGAAAATTACGGTTTATGTCCCACATATGGTAATTTCTGTCTTGGAGCAAAAAGGGGGGCATTGGCTGTCCCTGAGCCGCATGCTCAAATACCAGGTCACTCTCTTGGAACAGGATGATGTGGAGCTTAAAACTACAACAGCAGTGAAGCCAGCAATGTTTTTGAGCTCGGAAGTGGGTGAGTCTTTACACCATGATTGTTTGCAAACTATTGAACAGGAATATTCTAGCACACAGGACCTGAAGGACAAACCGTTGTCTAATCCTGATTTGGAGCTGTTTATGGATGGAAGCAGCTTTGTCCAAGATGGAGAACGGATGGCGGGGCATGCAGTGGTTACCACCACCCAAGTGATGAAAGCTGAAGCTCTCCCTGTGAATACATCAGCACAGAAAGCAGATTCACACACATGGAGCTATCTGGAAGGAAAGAGGACTGTTGTCAGCTCAAGGATCGCCCATTAAATATAAGGAAGAAATTCTTCAACTCCTCCAGGACATCCAGCAAGTAGTGGTAATGCATTGTAAAGCACATCAATTTGGACAAACCGTGGTAAATGTGGGCAACCGATTGGCTGATAAAACTGCTAGAGAGGCAGTGAAGCAAAGCATCCTTGCCCTGGTACCAGTAAAACAGGTAAAAATTCCAACCCCGAAACTAAATTATGATAAATTGGATAGATTATTGGCAGAACAGTTGAGAGCAGTAGAAAATGAGGTTGGATGGTGGGTAACACCCACCCGACAAGTCATAGTTACCCCACAAATGATGATAAAAATAGCAGAGGGAAAACAGAGAGAAACACATGGGGGAATTGAAGCAATGATGGTGGATTTACAGAAATCAAGATTGCTGTGTGCACATCCCAAATGTTACAGCTGCTTTGAATGAACAAATAGATGATATGAAGAGGGTGGCACAGCAGACTCAAGGTTTAAGGAGTGAAATGCAAACAAATTGGTTAGGCCAAATTTTGGGACATTTTGGATTTCCTCTTAAAAGATGGATAACTGAGTTGTTACAGACACTAATCATTTCGATTACAGTTGTTTTGGTGATTTATTTGGTTTATCAATGTTTAAAGAAAATGTTGACACAGAAATCAGTGATGAAGCATCATACACCAATGCCAGGAGAGAAGCCACCTGCTTTATGTTGAGATATGAAATATTAAGAGTGGAAGTATTTAAAAGATGATTATTTCAAAACTTCCAAAGGGGGGAAATGTAACTAGACGTAACCAAAATGATTAGTTCGTTCTTTTGTAACTAAGCAACATAGAGATAGGAGCAGGGTAGACAATGCTTTAATATATTGTGTTTGTACACCTATGGCTATGGATATGCTACTATGCCCAAAGACAATTGGACAAGGAGTACTACGGACATGCTGCTATGTTCCCACTACAGCCCCAGCCCATCTTGACAACGAGTCGAGGGAGGTTAGAATAATTGTTTTGTGTTAAGGGTGCCAAATCATCGTTAGGGACCACGCACCATGAAGAAGGAAAACGGGTTACATAAGCAAGGTGGGATTGCGCATGTCCAGAAGAAGGGGCCAACTAAAGGACGCACCTGTACGACCACCAAGAACCACCAGAGACCCCCACAAAAGCCCCTCGGAGTTCAAGGACGCATGCATAATGACAATGCAAATATGATAATTAGTTCTGGGAAATAGAATGAATATGCATGATCATTCTGGGAAATTTGATGCATATAAGTTTCGGCTGATGTAACCTGCAGTATGCACGCTAGGTGGAACGATCCCCCGTGCATCCCGCGCCGTAATAAAGAATGCCTGCTTCTTAATACTACATTGGTGTTAAGGAGTTTGATTCCCGATTTCGGTGACACTCCTTCCTTAACAATTTGATGCTAAGGACCTCTGGCACCCAAATCTTTTAACGTGGAAGCTCTTTATCACTGAGGAAAATAAGGAAGCTACAGTTTCAGTAGCTGAAGTTCCTGGCAGGTCAGCTCTTGATTATCTTGGTCCTGCACTAACTGGTAGTTTTGAGCCTTATTGTATCTTCTGGTCTCTGCTTACTCTACCTAAAAAAGAGCACTGATGGAGTCTCCTCTTCCAAGCCATACTGCTGCTTACTTTACATTGTGGACCCATTGGTCCACACAACCCCACTGATTCAACTACACAGAAGTGCTACCTTTGTCTACATTCTTGGAAGATGCTAAAATATATGTTATATAAAGGTTTTAGATGTTAAACTAAGAGTAACCCATAGGAAGACTTGGTAACCTGTCTTTCATTGGTTGGAGCTGATTTTCCCTCAAGGAATTCAAAGTTCATTTGCTATTTTAAGGGAATCCAGTAAGATTTTGTTCTGTGGGAGGGCGGTACAGTGGGGAAACAGTGAGGTTTGGCTTACAGCCGGAATTAGCTGGAGAATTTCTGGGTTTTGGCTGCACTTGTTGTAATAGCAGATTATTCTATGCAGAGAGATTTACTGGGGCCTGCACAAAATTAGAAAACCAAATCTGCTTATGGTGAAAACTCCTCTACCATGTCAAAGCCTGCTTAGGAATTCTTTGTGTAATCCACCACTACCTGCTTTCCTCAGACATCTGATGCTTGGATCATAGCAAAGCCATCTGAGAAGAACATATATTTTAATTCCTTGGATGTGCTTTCTTGCACATATGAAAATGGAAACAAAGGCAGACAAAGAAGGGAAAAAGTCTAGAACTTCATTCTCTGCATTGTTTCTCAATAGCCTAGCAATTATTCAAGAAATAAATGCCTGAATTTTAATATACATGGCAAAACATATTTCCATGAATATTTGTGAATGAATTACAATTATGAAATGGTTTTGTTGCCTCTGCTTTTTTGGCCAAACCTGCTCCAGACAGGCTATTGTTTGTCATAGGAATCTGCGATGAGCATTTCATGCTTATTCAAAGCTCATTTGTTTTGGCTTGACATCATTATAGCTCATGGCATTTTTCCTTATTTAAAACAATACAAATCTGAGCAGAATCTGACTTAGTAAAGGGAACTAAGGTCCTATGGATATTGAAATTCATAGTTTTTGAACAGAAAAGCTTTTATGCATGTCAATATTACTGAAAAATGTTTCATGTCACAATATTTAGTGCATAAATCTTAGTTAAATCTTGGTTTGCTCTAAGGGATCCCAATGTTTTCATCCACATCATTTCTTCAGCTTTTTTTCTCTTTGCTCACACAATTTGTATATTTGTGTTGTGTACTGAGTAACTTTTAACAGAGAAAAACCATTTGCATATATAAGTCAAATTTAGGAACAAGAAACATGAGAAGCTATTTCATGAATTTCTGGCCTGGTATCAGGAAACTGTGGAGAAGCTAACATTACATCTCATCTACTGACCATGAGGTCATGGTACACTCAGTTATGAAAAGTCATTTATAAACTACTACCTCTGTGGTTTTGTGGGGGTATTCTTAGTTTGCACCTTGAAAATCATAAACCCAAAGGATTCACTCTTATGGGAAGAAATCTGTGAGTTATGTTAGTCTAGAATTGGATGCTGTTGTTAAAAGCAGGGGTTTCTTTATTTAAAAAAAAAGAAAATAAAAAAAAGCCACGCTGGGACAGGAGGAACAAGTTATTTGCACTGTAGGAAGAAATCCTCAAATCAAGCAGCCTCTTTTCAAAGTGTGATTGTGGAATGTAACAGCTGCTCAAGATTCTGCTAACTTGTGGGAGATTCATGACCAGTAGATTAATTTACTTTTCACCAATTATAATTTATCTTACATCAGAACGGTTTACATTTTCTCTGTCATCTACATGCATTAGCACCAGGTTAATGTGCAAACCATGTACTAAATTATGTCCTGTATAAATCTTTCCTGCTAAATACCACAGTCCTTGTCCTTACTTCCTCAGAATAACCTTTGATCTTCACATCAACAACAAAAATAATTACCATCTCTGCCCAACCCAGGACAAGTCATTTCACTCCTAAATAGCTGCACAGCTGGAGACAGATGTGTTCTTCTCCCTGGGTAGACCCTACAGGGTCTTCCACAAGCCTTTATATCATACTTGTCATTCGTTTATCAGTGTCCAAATGTTGTACACTGGAAATGTGTGTAAAACATTCTCAGAATTTCAAACAATAACAAATCAGAATGGAGGAGGGGGGAGAAAAGGCTGTAGGAAAAAAAAGAAGTCTCCCAGCTGTGCAAACTTAAGTAGCTGTATTAGTAGAAAATGCACTCCAAAAGTCACATTATTGCCATCTTCAGCAAAAGCTGATTCAGGGAATGCATTATCAATTTTCAAATCCGGTGCCAGACTAATGAAAAAATGTTTAAAATCTTCCTTTAGCTTGTACACAGACATCCAGACTATGGTATTCTATGCAGAGGAATCATGCAATTTTTTTCAGAAACCTGGTATGTTCTGGCTGTGTTGTGGAACACAAAGGACTTCTAATATCTTTCCTTTTTTCAGTTAAAGAAGATTTTTCTGTCTAAGTGTATGTCTCAGTGTTTGATTCTGATTTTCCCTTAATTTTATCTTAATGTCTCTTTTAAACATTGGGGGTTTTGTTTCTCAATCATATGAAAGATTGTATCATTTCTGCTACATTAGAAAAAAGAATATTAAATAAGCAACATGATTAAGGGAAATGATGTATTTCAAATATTTTTTTATGATACAATAAAGAGAAAGAAATTAAAGGAGAACAAAAATAGAAAAGATAGATTAAAGAAATATTTTTAACATTAACTTGTGAAATTCAATATCACTAGCTTAACACAATAAATTATATGGCTACTGATAAACAGTTTATTAGAGTTAAGCTTAATAAACAAAGTTGTATATCCTAGCAGGAATATAAAAACCTTCAAAGTCAATTTAATGAGCCAACTCATATTAAAGAACATTTAAAAAAACCCTCTGAGATCAAACACCATATGAATTTGATCCAATATGACATGTGCAACTCAAAATGAAAAAGGAAGATGATGTTAAGCAGTCTGAATAATTAATGTTTTAAATAGTTTTTCTTTTAATTCAGAAATCAGTAGGATTCAATCAGAAAATGTCAATCATCTCTAAACGAGGGAAGATTTGCCTAATTAGGTTGATTTTTTTTCCTTTCCTTTACAGCTATGTACTTTGTCATCAGTCTTCCCTGGTCTCTGCAGGAAGCATGGACAGCCCTGGGTCATTGCTCCTTTGTTCACCACCACAACCCTTTTCACCTGACAGTGGCACCTCTCCCAGCTCTCTTCATTTATGTGAAATCAAGTGGGAAAACAATCTGGAGGGAAAAAAAAAATGAAATGGCCTATTGTCAAGTGGCCACGTTCACCTGAGTACTCTTTCTATACTCTGTTATTTGAGAAGTCTGGACAGACCAGACTTTGGCTGAAACAAAGATCTCATCCTTGCTGAATTATCTTTTTCATCCTGGAGGTGGGCCTGTCTCCTTCTGTCAGTAGAAACTACATCCATACTAATGAATAAAATGACCCAGGGCTCACCCTGTGGCTCAAAGGACAAATGGTTTGGCATGGTGCATGTCCATAGAGCTAAGCCCACTCCAGGCCCCTATGCAAGATGGCCTCACCCATACTGCCTGTTGCGAACAGTCCCGTAGCCCATACCATTCCTGAACTGAGCCTAGATATGAGAGAGTGCTAACTAGCATGAGCCAAAAATATGTCCATAGATAACATTAGCAATTATTAACCAGCAGTTTGGAGATGGACAACAGAATGGACAGAGAAGCAAGATGAACCCATGCCATGTCCTTGTTTAAGTTAGAGTAGATATAGTTAGAGTGACTGAAATTGCTGTCCTGCTTCATGAGATATATTTCAAGTGTATAGATGAAGCAAATGGACAATGTTTTTGTGAACATTTGCATATATGTTGTGCATGGTCTTACTAGTTTTTAATTATAGACAATTCTCAAGCACTGCAGTCACAAAAAAATAATTCCTTCAGTCACATGAAAACCACGATTTTAACTGGCAATCGTAGAAAACAACTAAAGCTAACAATGCAAGACAAGGCGAAAAAGCTACTGTACTTTTAAGCTGTTTGCTGAAATACAGTTGTATAAACAATTCCTTTCTTTGCTGCAGTGAGATCCCCCTAAATAGTGAGCTGGGTCTGATGAAAATTAGATCAGCTACTATGTGAGGGTCTCGCATTACATTCACCAGAGAAATGCAGTAAGCTTTCTTGGTCTACATCTCTCTAACATGTCTGTGAATGGGAGGCTTCACAGTGACCACAGGGTTCAGAGTCCAGATTACATACCCTGAAGCAACCAGGGAGTATCACATTCTGTATAAAACATTTTTCAGCTAATACAGCAAGCAATGATACTTTCAAAAGCTTCTAAGGGACTTAAAAGTGTAAGTCCCCTTTCCAGCCAGGACCCTGGTCTGTACAGGGTAGAGTCATCAAACAGCTGAGCACCACAACCCCAATCATTTACATATCTCACCATCCCCAAGAGCGCTCAGCAGGAGTGAAGTTGCTGTCTCCGGGGTCCAGAAGCTGAATGGAGAACTGGCTAAGCTAATAAGCAGACACTGCTAAAGCAGTTTTGGAAGACCTGCCAGAGAAGAAGGCCCCATGTACCTGAAATTCATGCCACAAATTCCTTTGTGAACTAATATTTTTGCAGTCTTAGGCACAAAATGTGGTATTGGTGGCAAAAGGTAACTATGTCAGCATTCCCTTTTACCTAAAAAGCTGAGTGTTAGAGACCAAGATGTGGTAACTTGGGGTTCAGAGCAGCTTGAGGGGATTACAGCCCACATCTCCCATGTGAGTTCTTCAGCCATTAAAGTAATGACCCTCATAATCACAAGCATATTTTCTCTCCTACACAAAGATTTAAGTATGCTACTGAAAGAAGAACAATTGTCAGACAATATTATGACCACTTTTTCCCAAAATATCCTTCAGAACTGAAAGCCACTTTGTAATACCTAGTTAAGGCATATATGGCTGAGAATGACAGGTTGTATGCCATGTACCTGGGAAGGCAGAGAGGACGAGGAGGAGCTGCAGGAATAGTCCATGGGTGGAAGATGACAGTGGCTGGCCAGACTCCCATAGGATGGAGTAGGCTGGACCGGATGCTCAGCTAGGTCCCAGAAAGTTCTAGCAGTGCCTGCTTCAGTTCTTGAGTCACATGCTACCACAGAGACAATTCTGGGTGTGCAGTAGCTCATGTGATATGGTCAGGTGATTTGGCCTCCAAACAGGAGCCCAAGCTTAAACTGCTCATGAGCAAATAGGGACAGATGAAAAAATAAAAGTGCAAATTTTCCACAGTTTAAGTGACTGGAAACTGAACCTTCACAACCACTGGGGTGGAGAAAACATCTTTATTCCTGTGTTTTTCATGTGGTCTAATCCAGCCTGCTCTGATGTTGAGTTTCAACAGCAGTCTGAGCCAGCTGATGGTCCTGCCCACCCTTTGCTCCCACCCTTTCTACTACACTGACTTGAGCATTTGACTAGCATTGCATTGAGCCCAGTCAGCATGCTGAGGAAAAAAGTACCTTTTTTCACATCCATTTTCTGTTGGATTTGCATGCTGAAATGACTCAGCACAGACAGGGCCAAACAAACTCTGAAAGGGAGAGGCTGGGACTCTGGCAAAGGGTGGGACCTTGGCGCCCAATAGTTAAGTCAGGTTATGCTTGCGCAGCAGCCTGTTGAACCAGCCAAGCAAACAGGTAGGGATTGCCTGGGCTTTGCTGTAAGCGTAAGGGCGTCTATCTACTAAGCAAGTGTAGCCAGTCCTAGAGTTCTCACGGGGAGGTATTTAAGCACTTTTAGGGAACTTCACTGGAAGAAATTAGACTTCAGGCAACTTGAGGATTCAGTGATGCCTAAGTTAACATTTTTCTGAGTTTACATTTGGATGAAGATGGTTTTTGTAGCAGTTAAATGGCATTTGGTTTCCTGGATCAATTATTTGAGATTTCTAACTCCTGGTATCAAAGCTACTTTTGAAAATGTGATGAAAGTCCCTAATTTGCCTAGGTATCTGAGAATTTTAGCCATTATATTTCCAAACCGTTCAAAGATAATTGTAAATGCTGTAATAACTTCTGTGTTTTACAAGTGACTCCTGACTCCAACTGCAGTATAGTACTAAGTACCATATTATGTAGTACTCAGCTAGAGCTTTCTTGGAAGACTGATTATCATTATGATTGTCACAAGTTCTCCAAGAGCAGTCTTTTCTGATAACTATTATTACTATAGTACTAGAAGAAGTGGCTGAAAAAGATCTTTCTATGAATAATTTTTGAATTATATAAATTTTAGTGCTTACTTTATTAACTTACTCTCATACAATCTCGTTTCCTGCTTCTTAAGAAAGAAATTATAAGAAACCAAATCTGTAATGTCTTATTCTCCATAAGGCACTTTCATCCAAATCTTGAGTAGATTTCTCTCACTTCCTGAGATCCTTCTTGGGCAAAGGCCCCAAGGAGCATCCAGCAAAGCCAGCAGAGTCTGCCATTCTCATACTTTTACCTATTCTTCAGACCTTCATGAAGAAGTTTAAAATGCAAGTACAGCAGTCACAGCACAAATGTGGTAGCCAAAAGGACAACAGACAATCATATCTTTATGCATTTTCATGCATTGTAATTTATTATCAGTAGTATACCCCATGCAATGCTACAGACTTGGGAAAGAGTGGCTAGAAAGCTGCTTGGTGGAAAAGGAGCTGGGGTTATTGGTCAATAGCTGGCTGAATATGAGCCAGCAGTGTGCCCAGGTGGCCAAGAAGGCCTATGGCATCCTGGCTTGTATCAGAAATAGCATGGCCAGCAGGACTAGAGAAGTGATCGTCCCCCTGTATTCAGTTTTGGGCCCTGTTCAGTTTTGGGCCCCTCACTACAAGAAAGACATTGAGGTGCTGGAGTGTGTCCAAAAAAGGGCAATGAAGCTGGTGAAGGGTCTAGAGCACAAGTCTTATGAGGAGCGGCTGAGGGAAGTGGGGTTGTTTAGCCTGGAGAAGAGGAGGCTGAGGGGAGACCTTATCGCTCTCTGCAAGTACCTGAAAGGAGGTTGTAGCGAGGTGGGTGTCGGTCTCTTCTCCCAAGTAACAAGCGATGGGATAAGAGGAAACAGCCTGGGTGTTCCCCAGGGCTCAGTATTGGGGCCAGTTGTGTTTAATATCTTTATCAATTTGTTTAATATCTTTATCATTCAAGGTCAGGGCTCTGAGCAACCTGATCCAGTTGAAGATGTCCCTGCTCATTGCAGAAGGGTTGGATTAGATGACCTTTAAAGGTCCCTTCCAACCAAAACTATTCTATGATTCTATGATCAATGATCTGGATGAGGAGATTGAGTAAGTTTGCAGATGACCTCAGTAAGTTTGCAGATGACACCAAGTTGGGTGAGAGTGTTGATCTGCTTTGAGGAGTGGAAGGCTCTACAGAGGGATCTGGACAGGCTGGATTGATGGGCTGAGGCTTGGGTCACAACAACCTTGGGTCCTGCACTTGGGTCACAACAAGCCCATGCAACACTACAGGCTTGGGGAAGAGTGGCTGGAAAGCTGCCTGGCAGAAAAAGACCTAGGGGTATTGGTTGACAGCTAGCTGAATACGAACCAGCAGTGTGCCCAGGTGGCCAAGAAGGCCAATGGCATCCTGGCTTGTATCAGGAATAGTGTGGCCAGCAGGACTAGGGAAGTGATTGTCCGCCTGTACTCAGCACTGGTGAGGCCGCACCTCGAATACTGTGTTCCGTTTTGGGCCCCTCACTACAACAGAGACATTGAGGTGCTGGAGCGTGTCCAAAGAAGGGCAACGAAGCTGGTGAAGGGTCTAGAGCACAAGTCTGATGAGGAGCAGCTGAGGGAACTGGGCTTGTTTAGCCTGGAGAAGAGGAGGCTGAGGGGAGACCTTATCGCTCTCTGCAAGTACCTGAAAGGAGGTTGTAGCGAGGTGGGTGTTGGTCTCTTCTCCCAAGTAACAAGCGAGAGGAAATGGCCTCAAGTTGCACCAGGGGAGGTTTAGATTAGATATTAGGAAAACTTTCTTCACCGAAAGGGTTGTCAAGCATTGGAACAGGCTGCCCAGGGAAGTGGTTGAGTCCCTGGAGGTATTCAAAAGACGTGTAGATGTGGTGCTTAGGGACATGGTATAGTGGTGGACTTGGCAGTGCTAGGTTAACAGTTGGACTGGATGATCTTAAAGGTCTTCTCCAACCTAAAAGATTCTATGATTCTATGTCTTCCTGTGGGTGTCTGAGCCCTGAGAAGTGAGCAAAATTCTAAATATCAGGCAAAAAAACATAAGAGGAGGGATTCTACCTTCTCAAACTCTATTTCAACAACAGTAAAACAGAAAAATTCATGGAAGCCAAAGAGGGAAAAGAGTTTATACTGGGATTCTAATCAGATTTCCATCACCTAGTAAAATTGTTAACTTATAACATATATAGTTTTTTATCAAACAGCAAGAGTAAGTTTAGAAATTATAGAAATCAAAGACTTTTCAACTGCCAGTACAACCCATGGGACTAAAATCTGGGCTTTTTGCATCCTTCCATTATTTGTCATTGAGATATATGCTGGTTGTTGAATAAATTCCAGATCCAGGTTTTCTTTCTGTGTGCACAGCACTGTCATAGTGTGCCGTGACATGGGAAAGCTTCATTTGTCACTGCTGCAGTGAGATGAGAGTGTCAAATCTCCAGGTGATATCAGTCAAATATAACAAAGCTGCTCCAAAATGCACCAGCTGCAGATCTAGCCCAAGGACCGAAGCTTTGAGTCTTATGCACGACATCTCAAAGCAAAGTAATATATGGTAGTAACAAAATACAGGCTAAGCACTATTGTTTTCATGCAAACACAGTGCTGCCTTTTGACAATGTGAATTGGAACTGATACATGTGGAGTGAACGCCTGTGCTCAACAGTCCCAAAATAAGAGCAAAACTTGTCTGAAGGAGGACAGGGGACTCTCAAACCATGTGCTACATGTGCAGTCCTTCAGGGAGAAGTCTTGTTGTACTCTTGAACACTACTCTTGAACACACTATGCTGCACACACTGTCTGGGAGGAGCACAGATGGATCATCCAGAGAGACCTGGCTTTTTCCATCTGACTTTTACCTGTCTTCCAGGGAATTCAGAAAGCTGAAAGCAAAATGTAGAGCTTGGGACCATCACTTTGTGTTCTGGCCTTTCCAGTGGTATGCTGAGTCCATAAACCAATTCGTTGCACTCAACAGTGCACTGCTTATTTGAAACAGATTGAGTGAAAAAAAGGCTAACATGCTTTTCAAAGGCCAATCCATATCCCAACAGGAGACATTTGCTTCGTTTATACATGCAAATAAAGCATGAGAACAATACACATCACATTGAAAGACACACAGATACGGAAGTAATGAGAGCGTATGCTAACAAATAGATATCTAAAACCATTTTGCAACAATAGCATGTGAAGAGGAAAATGAAGGATGGCAGAGCAAATGGTGATTCTGGGAAGCGTAAAATCAGTAAAGGGAGAATGATCGTGATTTAGAACTTCTAGCAAATCTCATGGCTTAAAGTAACACAAATACAGAAATAGGCTTTCATAAATATTCTGGGGTATTTTATAACACACTGATCTAAAAGAACAGATGGTACTGCAGTGAAATGGACATCTGCATTGCCACTCTCTGTATAATAAGAGATGATGTTGCATTTCCTCAACTTCATCCTCTTTTCTGGAGCTTTGTACTGCCCAAACCCAATCTGTTTTGCCTTGCCTTTTCTCTCTACAAAGCTTAGCTTAAAGAACAATTTGAAGAAAATGGGGGGCAGATTTGTGGATCAGGTCATGGAGAACAGTGATTAGAAAAGGTATAGAGATATTTATATGAAAAGCAGGCAGTCGAACAAGGTTGCCTGCAAGGTTGGCAGCTTAACAGCTAGCATGAGGAGAGATGTGCTAGGAAACAAGAAGAGACTGGTCAAACAAATAACTGTTCAAACAGGCCTTAGTATGGAAGATTATTTTTGATCACCTGTTCAACAAGAAAATGACTTTATGTGTGCTAGTGCAACAGACAGAGGTGCAGATTGGAGACCTTGATGGGGGGGGGGCATTGCACTTCAAGTGTTTAGATATTGAGAGGATGTGCATGACAGAATCCCTAATGCAGATGTATTAAATATACATTACAGTTCACCAGTGTAAACAGGGTTAGAGGCTGGAAAGTTAAGAAGAAAATTATGACAAAAATGTTTCTCAGGGCACCTATGTTCTTCCTTAAGGGCTTTTGGTCCCTCAGGATGTTCTGAGTCTACCATTTGTTGTGCAGGAGATGAAACAAATACATATAGCTAGAAATCAAAACAAGAACTAAACCCATCTGGGGATATCACCTCACCAGTATTTTAATTGAATGCACAGTCTTCTTGCTCCAAGCTATTTTAAGATAGATCTCCTCTTTCTCATGACCTTTGAGATGATGTCTATAGTTACATCTACCTTATTTTGGTCTGAAAATAAATGGAGGAATGGTAGCAGTGAGTATTCTGATCCAGCAAGTTCACCATGATTTTGGAGATATGCTTCCAAAGTGAAAAATTGTAGATGGCACTGAGTGTGCATAAACCGCAAACCCTTCAGTTTCTAGTGACAATAAATATCCTAATGGAGCTATAAAGCTTCTTGTACTTCTCTCTGGCTTATTCACTCATAGATCGATATGATCAGGGAAATAAAGATCAACACAACTGCAATGTATATTTAGGCATTTATTTCAGTTCTTTACTGCCCTGCACCTTGCATTAGCATGTACACCTCTGTAAAGAGTTCTGCAATGCAATGAATCATCTCAAAATGTCACTAGTTAGAGAAAATTTGTCTCAGTTCCAGTGAGCCATCAGCTCTGCACATTATGTTTCTCAGACTTTTTTACAATATATAGAAATTTCAGAGAACAAGAACATTAGCGTTTCAGACAGGAGAAAGTCACTTGAAAGGAATTAATACAAGAAAAAATGGATAGCCTGAGCAAATAACGTCCTTTGGTAATGACTAAAGGAGTTCTTTAGGATGGAACGAACTATTAACTTGAATTTGAGTGAGCACATTAGAATAAAAATTGGAAAAGAAGATCCCAGATGAGTAACAGGTACAATTTCCTAATGACGAAATATATCAGATGGTGTGTATATGCAAATAACATACATGCAGTTACATGACTACTGATGTATCTGAGTCCCTCATTATTATTAAGGTATTTATCCTCTTAATTCTCCTGTGGTATTGATAAATGCTGTTATTACTGTATTGCAAATGAGAACTGAACAAGGCAAACATAACTTTGAAAATTTTGGCCTATCACAAAAAGAAGTGTATGGTAGACTAGAATTAGGAAACAAACCAACAACTTCTAATGCCAAAAATAGCACTGTTTCTGCTCTGCCCAACAGATCTCCATATTAAAATGTTTCACAAAACCTAATTCATTTCACTTGTCCTTTATAAATGTATCACAAAAACACATAGATATGGAATATTTGTTTTCCAAAGTCTCATAGTGAATCAGTAACAGAAGCAGGGAAACAATCCAGAACTTCTGAGCCTTTCTCTTTCTCTCATGCAAATGAAGCACATGACTCTGGTTTTATGCCCTTGAAACTGTACCTTAAGTTTTAATAATTTATATGAAATCAACTGGATATGTGACTTCAAACATCAATCCACAGCCTTTCCAAAATTAATTGACTAAATAGGTTTGATAGTCAGCTGCCGGTCACTACTGGTTTTGCTTTACTGTCCAGACAAAAACGAGAAGAAAGGATCCATCTGTGCTAGAACATAGCCAAGAGTTAAAGTAGATATGATACGAAAATTGTACAAATGAAGGGACTCATCTAGGAAAATAGCTCCAACCATTTTTATTGATTTGAAGTTCTACATCTTTGTGCATAACAAAGCAAAGGTTAAATAAGGTTAAAACATTACTAGCTGGACTGTATTTATACTGTAGTAGACTCTTGAAAATATCTACAATACAATCTTGCCCTTGGAAGAGGTTGAGAAGACAAATGCTGTCAGTGGCTCTTACTCATACAAAACTGAGCCAGCATCAAAAATGTCAGTGGAACATTTTCTATTTTCATTTAATTCTCTCAGCATTTTCATTGGAAATGTGCGTACATTTCAATATCAGGCTGCCAAAGTTAAGGAGCTCTCAGCTCTGCACAGATGATTGTAATGCTTAGTATCTAGCATGGTTAACCACTTCACTGCATCTTTGGAGCAATGCATGAAGCAGGGGAGCAGTCACCTTTTCGCAAAAGTAGGACCCTCAGAGATGCAATGAACCAAAGATAAAAATGCTCAGAAGTACTCCTGACAGGACGTTAGTCAGAAGGTGGTGCTGGTATAGAACTTCTAAGGCAGCTGGAGCTCTACATGAAACCAAACATACAAGACAGGCTCAAGAGAAAGTAAACTCCAAGTGTAAATTGAAAGTTGATTTCAACATGAGTTGATGCTCAGCATCTCACTGAATACACCTTACAGAAATGTACTCGCTGAAAAAGACCCTTTGATTCTATGCCTTGGCTTGTTTGCACTGTTCACATCAAAGGGGAAACGCACAGAAAAACATACACTTTAAATTGCCATTCACAAACTTTTGCAAACTCTTTTGGATCTTACCAGCTCACTTCAGAGACCCTCAAATGATCAACATTTTAATGTATTTCTACACCATATAGTGTACTTCTATGTCATGACATAGGTTCTGACTGAATGGCTGCTGGTATTGCAAACGACCTGGAAATACCCAGTAATACAATTGTTCTGCCTCTGGAGTAGGATTAGCTCAAGTATCTACATAGAACTGCTGTTCCGTGTCACAGAGAAGTAGCCTTATAAACACTTCCTTTTTTCTTTCTAAGGGAAAAAATGGAGGTTGCCCAACTTTTCATAAACAGAATACTATATTTTCTGCAATGTAAAAAGATTAAGTGTGACTGTGAAGGAGAAAAAGCTGATGTTGGTGGGAAAATGAGCAAACAAGAATATCATTACCAAAACATCTGCTTGCATGTAAATGAGTACGGTAATTACCCACATAGCAAAAGGGTGATTAGAAATACATGAAAGTAGAGTAGTCCACAGGAAAGCTAATTGCAGTAATTGATATGATGAGTGAGATGGATTCTGCAGGCTTTGGGCAATCATGGAAACTAGATTATAGATAAAAAGTCGGAACCATTAAGGAGAAAACACCACAAATGGGTTTTACTGTCTGACAGAGTTATTTTCCTTGGTAGAAAAGCCATAGTGTCATTTTTAATACCCAGAATATAAAGAATGTACATTTACATAATGAAAATCCAAGTGGGAACAGGCGTCCTCGTCATGATCCAGGTATGTTAATGGAAGAGGTTACCATTCCTGGCTGCACTTCAATACCCTTCTGAAGGATATTACTGTATTGAGTAAACTAGTTTAAAAAAAAAAAAAAGCAAAAATCACATTTGTGAGCTGAAACAGCTTGGTTAGCCTGACATTGCTTGAATGCTCAAGCAGACCACTCTCCTGGAAGGCTGACGGGCCGTAGTTCTTGGGGTCAGGGCAGTGCCTTGTAACTAATGACTGAAAGGAGAGGGATATAATAGCTGTGTATTACATTTAGTTACCTAATTAAAAAAATGTAAATACATGCGTGTCACCTGATTCCTGCCTTGACAATTATTATTTGGCTCATTTCTTACAGCTTTTTCAACAGCAGAGGTCAGTTAAGGGGAAGATTCAGAGGATTGAGAGGAAAACATTGTAGTAAGCATTTTACAATGCTACTTAGTTATTCTAGGGTAAATCCAAAAGAACACTACTGTTTCTGCTGCAGTGTGTATTTACATCATGGGAAAAACTAGGAGAATGGTAAAAGACTTAAGAGACAGTCAGTGGAAATGGGGTGTAACATGATTGAAGAGAAGGGTCAAATTCTTTCCTGCCAAAAATGAGCAAACCTCTGTGAAAATGTCAGTGAAGCTTCACTCAGAAATGTCAGGAGAAATTTTAGCCAGTGTGGGAATTTCACAATGAATACTTTTCTGTCGTTGAAATAGAGCCATATCTTTAAGCACTTTTCTGATTAAATGCAGGCATTTTCAGTGGGCTCTACGGTGCACCGTTCTGTGAGACACCTCTCCTGTTTGCCTGCCTTGGATACGAAGATGCAGAGCGCCTGGACAGCCCTCATGTCTGGACTGTGTCAGAGAAGGGAACCCTGCAGCTTCCAGGCTCCTTTCCACAAATGTGGGAACTCATACTCCCTGGGGCTGCTGGCTCCTTGTCAGGGTATATCAGCGCCCCGTGGCCACAGCCCCTGCCAGGCTGATGGGGCTTCTGCGAGGTATGGACACAGCCCGGGCTCCCCTGCCCCGATGGCCACTTCCATGGCACTGGTTTGGGCTCTGCAGATCAGCAATGATCTTTTTTAAAACTTTTTAAAAACTGCTTTCATGATCTTTTTTAAAACTTCTAATTCAAGTTTGGGAATTTCCACATTCAGTTCAATTCTAAAGCATGAAATTATTTCCCTAGAATTTTAAGTCATGACCTTCAGCCTGTTTCTTGTTGTAGATGGGTGACAGGAAAGAGTAAAAGCATAAGGGTTTGGTTATAAGGAGAAGAAGTTTGAGAATTAAGCAGTTAATTGTATTCTGGCATGAATAACATTCTTATTACCTCACTGTCCAACACGGATAAACAGAAAGAATCAGAAATATGTTTATGAGTATTTCAAGGGCACTGTTAATTTTGATAGATTTTGTATTTACACCAATGTATCTGAGAATAAAAATCTGGTTCTTGGATATATGTCCTGAGGTAAGCAATTTAGGTCCTGCTAATTAGCAACTCTTTAATTTGACTAAATTAATAGATTTCAAAACGTGAAATGTAACCAGGCTCGGTAGTTTGCTAAAAATTGTTTCCTTAATGGGAATCCAACTTTTTTACTAGCTATATTAATTCCATTTTTAAAGACGAAACAAATTATGATGTTTTGTTTCTTGCTAAATGCACAAATACTCTTCACAGGAAGGTTTTGTTGAACTGTATGCACTTACCTACATATCTTTATCCACAAGAATTCATACCAAGATAGCAAGCTAAGAAAAATCCCAAATGTGTGCAAAAAAGAAAGAAAAAGTGAGCAAAAAGATTTCTTAAAGATTCACATCCCAATTAAACAAGTAACTGACTTGGCAGGTCTTGTCTTTGTTCCATCCCTGCAACACAGTCTAGGAAAGAGCATTCCCTGTGGGAGCTGTTAGTCTTGAATAATAAAACAGATAACATGCAGAGAAGGCTGAAAAGAGCCGTTGCAGAGGTTAAGGGAGAAACACTAATTTTGAAAAGGAATCCCAGTGGTGGATGTATAATTGGCCTGAGTAAAAGTGAACACACTTTCTTGTGGCAAGTTAATACGAGACAGCTCAGGAACCAAGAAAATAATCAGGCATGAAAAACTTTGCTTTCCAATTAGATCAGTTTAGGGAGTTTGATATATGTGCCATATTTCTCCACCACATCTTGTCCAAATTTTGGTCTCTGTACAGTTGAATAGCTCCAGGTTTGAACCTAGATTTCTCCTTTGTGGAAGGACTTATGAGGGGCAGAGGTGCCAGAAAGAGCCCCCTCCAAGTTTTCTCCTCACAATTTAGTTAAAAAGCTTTCTCATTTTTACAAATGTTTCTGCTCACAAGTCAGTTGGAGACCCAGAAGAGACCAGAACAAGTTATGCAGAGAAGATCCTGCTCCCACATCTCTGCTTCAGTATTATTCTCTGAGAGAGCTGTTCCCTAGAAAATATGTTGCTCGTATATGTCCAGCCAACATCTGCCCTGAGATCCCCTGCTACACAGATATTAACACAGTCTCAGTCTTAACGCATTGCTGAACTTTCCACCAAGCAGGAGGAAAATGTAAGGAAGAAAAGGGAGGATACTCTGCCGGTGCAGATTTACGACAGCTACTGAAAAGGTGCTCCAAGATCTGTTTCAAGCACATCTTAGTTGGTTCCATAGAAGTAGCTTTAAAATATAAACACCCCCACATAGGAAAGGTGTGGTCTGCACCCTGCACATGCCCCAGTTTTATCAATCACTGCCCAGATTTCCACAAACAATCATGAAACTAGAAAAGTACTTGGTAAATGCAAAGTATAGGTCCAGGTAACCCCTAAGATTGCCTATCATCCATTAAAGTTATGAGCTGCAGGGACAGGAGTGTCAAGTCCTGTCCAAGACTTGACATCCAAGTCCATCCACCAAGAGTGTATGATAGGGCTTAGAGCACTGGAACACTGCAGATCTGGTTGTCTCCCCTATACTGCCTCTCATCTGCTCTTATCTTAGGCAAGTCTCTCCACCTTTCTGTACCTGTAAAGTAGCAATACTAATAACACATACTTCTGTTGTAAAGCATTAACATCTGCTAAAGCAATGAAAATATCTTCATTCATATTAATAACAATAATTGATGGTGCCCATCTGAAAGCAAAAAAGTCCAGGAACAGGACAGAAAGTATTTAGCTGGAAATATAGCAGTCAGGAGAAGTGTCTGTGTCATGTGTTGTAAATATGGAAAACAGAATACAAAAGGCCCATTTAATTCACATGAGATTCCCGATCTCTCATGTACCGCGTTTGGTGCTGATTTATTTGAATTACCATGGCAAGAAAACCTCCTCTCGCTGTTTTTTGTTGGATTTTTAGTTTAGTTTTCTTTTGTTTTTAATCAAGCTCTTGCTCAAGCCATGTGAGTAAGAATTCAGTAACACATTGTAAATCACACTTTGCAAGTTCTGTGACTGCAGATGAGATAGTAAAAGATAATGCTGTATAATTCACATGTGGCTTGTTCGTCATTCAGGCACCACATGTCAGATTCTCCCTATGCACAGCTGAATGTGTGAGCGGAAAAGTTGGTAGAGATTGCAAAGAACATAATTTTAAAGTCCTGGTGATTAAAATCCTTTGGTTATTGCTGAAACAATTCAGAATCTTATGAGTACAAGCCTAAACCCTTTTTTTAACCATCTTTGAGTCAAAGTCAATTTACTATGAAACTGTTTCAAAAGAGGAGCTGACAAAAAAACAAAAAAACAAACAAACAAAAGGAACAAATGAAATATGCAGTCAGCAATACAACCTTTTCCAAGTATATGCTAGAGAAAATTGTTTCAAAATGGAATTGTCTGACATCCCATCATGATAACAAGAGATTTCTCAAAGGTCCACATCCCAATTAAACATCCCAGTTAAACTTTTTCAACAACATAACATTATTTTAAAGGTATCAGGGATTGTAATTTGCTACAGTTGCTCAGACAAGGTCTATACCAGAGCCATTGTCCTAAACCCACTTCATAGTTTTTGGAGAGAAATAGGTGAATTGCAATCCAAAAATGCAATTCTCTATGTTGTCCCTAAAGAAAGTCTCAGTTCCAGTGTCTACAGTCTAGATGCAACTGACAGCACTCATGTATATAGCATTTAATAAAATGAGGCCCCAAATTGTCTGACATTGGACTCCTATCATAATATAAAGACTAAATACTGTTTTATGGTCCTATAGGTGCCAACACACAAAATAAACAGCAGTGCAGTACTGTGCAGCTATAAAGGACTGGTTTCTTACTCCTGAAGATACCTGAGGTCCTCATATGGCTCCATTTATATTACCTACACAATGACTCAACACAAATGCATATTTACCTAAAAGCCTAAACAGGCCACCACAAAAGGAATAGTCATGGGGTTGTAAAGGGCATGTCAGTCAGATGTCCCTTCAGACACCCTTCAGATGGCTATGCAACAGAAAAAGGAATGATCATCCTTTTTGTTTGAAGACATCCATGCCAATGTTTCCCTGAGATATCTCTAGCCGAGTTTTGTACTGATCGGATGTATTGCTATGTTGTCAGCTACCAGCCAGCTTTATATGAATTTAATTTTCATCTAGATCTCGTATCAAAAAGAAGGGCTAATGCAATCTGAACAAGCATGGTTTTGACTATCAGCAAATGTCTCCTACCCCTGCTCTCTAATTAAAGAATTTGAAACCTTTGGTGAAAATCAGAAAAACTTGACCCTATAAATACTTTGTGGAAATGGGCATCCAGATAAAGGAGAGATGCCTGTCAGGTGGTCTAACTGAAGGAAGACTGTTATGTGGGTTCACAGGTTAGCATATCAGAGAACTTGGAAATGCTCCACACTTCAGTCAGTCAGAGCTCACCTTGTCTTGGACATCAAAATAACACTCGGAGAACTACATGCTTTTAAAGGGAGATGAAATCACTGCTGCAATACTATTCACCTCTTAACTCTGACTTCCACTTAGTGAATACTCCTAAGCCACAGAAGTGGTCACTAGTAACATCCTATAAGCATTTGATTTTGGCCCAGAATGTGTAGCCATGGTGTTAACATTATGAGTAAGTTAAAGACTAAGAAGCTCTCACCCATAACATAAAATGAATTCTGTATAGAGCTGCTTCTGTTTTTCTGGTTTTTAGACTTTAGACTTTAGACTTTCCAGTTGTTAAGGATGCAGAAAGCTTAAACAACTTTAAAAAGAGCAAAGTTCTCATGTCCTAAACAATACTGGAATGGTCTTCATAACTACAGAAATATATATAGTTATATATATGTGTATATCTATTTAATATAATTTAATATAATTACACACACATTATATTATGTATATATTTTATTATGTACATATATTATATTATGTGTGTATATATTATGTATAAATATATATAAAATAACAGGTATTTGATAGGACCTAGGAAAAGAACAAAAAGCCCTCTATTACATACTACTGGAGAAGGGCTTACCTGAACAATTTTACATGAAAACACCCATATGTACACTTACCCAGAGCATGCAGAGGGTGTGGTGCCAGTATCCTTCCTTTCAAACAGAGGAATGACCAGTTAGGGGTTTATGGAGATTTTTTAAAACTATTTCTACTTTCTAATATATTTTGAGTGGAGTATTAACATTTGGAGGTATGATTTTTATTAATAGTGTAGATGGTTCACCAGCTGCAACTTAAGAAGTAATAAAATAAAAGTAATTTTACAAAATGTCTGTATTAAAAAATGAACTGCAACAAAACCTATCCATAACTATTGGTGATCTCTTGCCTTTGCCTTTAAAAGAATATATGAAGCCCGTGTCATTTTGTCATGTGTCTCAGAAGAAAAATCACAGCAGAAGAAAATAGTATTATGTTTATTATGTCTCAAAATATAGAAATATATTCCAACAGCATATTTTAAAGAATAATATAACAATAATCTTCAGTTTCTTATTCTCAAAATGGTACACCATTATTTAAAAATATATTACTTAATGTACCCAAAATTTAGTTTCCATCAAATTCCATTTAGAATAAATTGAGTTCAAAACAACATATCCACCTACCCAATTTATACAGAAACCAGTTATTTTTTTTAAGACAACCCAGGAATTTAACTGTTCCAAAATGGTAATTCAGTTGGAGTCATTATATTTTGCTATACACCCTTGTGCATGAACTGCAACTAAATGTAGATATGTAGGCAATGTCAGTATAAAATAGAGACGGAAGTGTAAAATGGAACTGCTGTATTAAGGGGAAAGAGCTCCCAAGACTGAAATCAGAACTGTTATTTTTTTTTTTTAAATGACTGTATGCATAAAAAGGAGTTATGTATTACTCCAATAGCAAGATACAATAAATTAGTTTCTGCAAAAAGACAGTTGCACATTCACATGCATACACACAGTCACACGCACATGTTGATTTTATCAGTCTGTAATAATCTGAGTTTTCTGAAATATGCTTTAAATAACTGGAGAAGTCAGAGTTTACATGAATAGACTGTCTAAGGAGAAACTGATATGTCCTATTTATTTTTTAACAACACTCTGAGAACTGTTTAAATGAAGCATTTTTAATCAAGGCAATTCATGATAAAAGCATATATTATAATTAGCCATGTAGTAAAGAGAAAACAGAATTTCTATTTTCCATTTCCATAACAGTAAAACAAAGGGGTGTCCAAAGACATTAAATGTGGTAAATTCAAAATAAGTATATGGGTAGTGGTGGTGAAAATGATAATCTGTAATTAGTTGTGCAATTCACAACCACAGGATTTCATCTGAGGCCAAAAATTTAGGGAGATTAAATATTATTTATACGGATTTAAGAATTTTCAAAGTTACGATAGTTAATCCTAAAAAAAAAGGGAAAGATATCCCATCATACATCTCATGATTTAAACCAATTTCCACCTGATAGAAAAGCAGATGGGACAGAAAGTAGGCTGCAAATTACCCAATGGCTTGTTATGAAAAGTGTTTTTCATCTTTGCCTGAAAACAGACACCATCAGGGACAAGATTTTTGATTAAACAGGTGACAACTGCTGCATCCCCTGTGCCTTCCCTCGCACCCTCGAAAACACATCTAAAAGTGGGAGCTAAATAGAGCAAAGCCCTTCCATACCCTGTCTTCTGTATATTTTGTGTATACAGTAATTTGTGTATATAATGGGAAGGCTTCTGTGGTTTTTTTGTTTGATTTTACCTTGTGCTGTTATTATAAAATATTTGCCAGAGCAGTGTAATAGGTAATAGTCTGATGCGATTTGAGGTAAGAATGTTGTAGTTCAATCTTTAGTGTTAACTTGGAAAGTCATAGATAGAGGCGAGAGTCTGTCTCCGCAGAATTCCCAAAGCTTTGAGCCTGTTGCAAACTCTGCAGCCCACAAGCCAAGAAGTAACATACTCCTCCAGTTACGCTCATCTTTTTAAAGAAAATAGTTATAACAATTATGTGCAATCTTTTCACTTCTATTTTCTATCTACTATTTATTTACTTAAACACTGTTCAACATTTCACTTTTTCTAATGGAGCAGAACTTCTAAAAGAAAAAATATGTTTAGCCAAGCAGTTTTGTTTAGTTTTTTTTCTGTGCCTTTTTCTAAATAAATACCCCACCACAGTTTTCATTGGCACAATATGACCAAACGTATTTTAGTTCCTTTAACAATATGAAGCAGTTACAGAAGTTCTGGAGTTTCTAGCTTTAAAAAAATCTATACAAAGGCTTTACTTCAAAATATTGAAATGGAATGAAATAGATTCCAGTATGGTCAACTGAGAAACTAGTTTGTGAAGTTCTACTGCATAGTAAGGTGACCCATAAAATAAATGGTTTTGAAATTTTGCTCATACAAAAGAAACTATATACTTTTAAATAAATAAAAGCTACTATATACATTATACTGTACATTTAAATGAGAGATGACATGAAATGGAATAAATTTAGGACTGCCTTTTCATCAGCAAGGCTCATATCTTGACTTTATTACAATTCTGAATAAAACCCTCTGCTTTAGATTATTTTTTTTGTTCTAGTGGCAGCCACATGAACGCACCACCATATTCCTGTATTTTTTTAAAATAACATTGGAACTGTCATCAAAGTAGAGCACGGAGATTGCATTCAGTTTTGTTGGTGCACAGCATGGCTTTGGTACATGATCAGGGAACATCAAATGAACCTGAAAGACAGATAAATACATAGCTCATATATCAAACAGAGAGGTACAAGGACAACATCAGTGCAAAACATGTCTTTGTAATTCAGAAAGTGCTGCGGTCGCAGATTTTCCTCGGTTAGCAACTTTAAAGCACAGCTTACCTCCAGAACGTTGCACTGATTTCAATTGCGCGGGCAGAGTTACGCAATAATAGCAGACGGAGAGATAAATGAGGAGGAGTGACCAAGACAGAAAGTTGGTTTTCAGATGAAATTTAGAAAAGAGTTGGAGTTAGGCGGCTGCTCAGGAAAACACTTAAACATATTGTCCGTACCACCTCTGCTGAGGACAGTGCTTAACATGAAGCACAGGCTCAAGTCCCGGGTCTCACTGGGACCCCAGCATGTGCTAAAATGCTTTCCTGTGTCAGGGTCTCAGCGTGGAGGAAAGTCTGTTGCAGACAGCAAAGGCTGTGCAGGCAAAGGCTCATACTGAAACTGTTTTCAGCCTATGAAACGGTAAGATGTGGGTTCTCTGACAGCATGAGTGCATTTTAAGGTCTTATCTAGGTATCTGTGGATCCAATTCTACTTCCACTGAAGTCAAAATCAATTCATAAGGTGGGTGCCAGCTGGACAGAAGGTTTGAGGAAAGGGCTGAGGCAGAGAAAGCTTTACGTTCACTAGGCTGAAATACATCAATGAAAGGTTAAAGAGAAGGAAAAGAGTTTTGAACAGCATCCCAGAACGAACAAGATCTAGTGGAAATATCTGAAAATGGAGGAAATACAAGTTCTTTGTACTTGAAAGAAGGTTGGATGTAATGTTCTGCACATGCTGAAGACTTGGAAACTGGGGAGGCCAGAAAAGAGGGAGTTGTAATAGACAGGGCAAGAGATTATTAAGGCATGAAGACTTCAGCCGTAATAGGTTTCATTTGTATGTTAAGTTTTTGTAAATCTGTTAGAACCATCTGTCTTGCAGTGATATAAGCCCAGAGCCTTTGCCAGACAACAGAGAACAGTCTATCAGGAAACGATTTTTACATAACTGTTACCATGAGAAGGTCTTTTGAAATGAGCAATAATAAATCCTGAAGTAGCAGTTTAGTAAGGGTTTAGACACACATTTAAAAACAGTTTAACAAATGAATAGCAAAGCACTGGAGAAAAGAATGGTTGTGCCTCATCTAGGCAGATGTTCACCCTGCCATAACTCCTGGTCCCACCAACCCCTACCACTCCAGCTGGGAGCTCCATGGCCCTGCTAGCCCCGCATGACAGCGATGCTCACAGCCTTTTCAAGAGTAAGCCCAGAAGTCAGCGCGAGTCAACTTGCTGATCCACTGACTCACATGACCAGGAGGTCAACACTACTCCAACGCCTGTTCTGAGGGTGATGGGAAGAGAGACAGTAGAAGAAAGCTTATATAATTCATTAAATGCGGTCTATCTTGTATTTATATGCATCTGTATTGTCTGTCTGCCTAAGTTCAGTTTCAGAAAAAGAAGAGAGAGAGAGGTACTGGCCCAGCATTTCTCCTATTCTTGTTAGAAAAGAAAAAAAAAAGAGTCAGTAAAGTTTGGAGGGGTACCAAGGAACAATCACTTCCCAACCCAAAGAGTGGGCTTTTTTTAGAATGGTGTAATCAGTATGGCTGGGAGATGATTACATTTGGATTAGGGTGGGGTGTATGAATAATTGTTTCCCAAGCCATCCCCATGTGCACACCTTGTGTAAATCTGAATTTTGTATAATTTAAACCAGAAAACATTAAACTACTGTTATCTCATCTAATTTATGTGCAGTTAAAATTTAATTAGCCTCATGATTTTTTGGCTGCACAACTGAATGCATGCACAGTACATGCAGAGGGAGACACACAATTCCAAAAAGGCCATAAAAAGGAGGGAAAATTTAAGTATCCAATTTAAAAAATAGGACAAACTACACAAATTTCTTAACAATGGGAAATTAACCATTTTTTGAAAGGATAGAGACACAAGAGAAAGTAGCACTGGGCCACTTCTTATTTAACAGTCCATAATTGTAGGACGGAACTCTAACCTGGGGATCTCACTGATATTGGCAACTCTTCTGGACAATGTTTGCATAATGCTTAACTATTGCTTTGCTGACCTATTTCTTTCCAGCTCAGGACTGCATATATACTGTTTTTCATCGTCTTCTAGGCACATTGCTATATTCCTTGCCAACTGGCATTTGCTGTTCCCTTTCACCTGAACCCCTTACCACACTTCTATTTATTTCCATCCTCTGACATTTTCCCTTCTTTTTGTAAATCTTGCTGACTGGAATTCTGGTATAGCGGAATAGTGTTGCATTGGTGGCTGGACTTGGAGAAGGTGGGTAAATGAAAAGTTGAATGGAAAGCAAAAGGTCTCAGCACATGCTGAGATTTTAAAAATGTCCCTCTCATGTAGAAATACTTGGCAATTTTCACAAGCAGAATTTGTTTTCTATCAGAAAGAAATCAAACATTGTTTGTTTGTTTGTTTCTGGGGTTTTTTTGGTGTGGGGTTTTGGTTTGGTTTCTTTGTTGTTGTTTGTTTGTTTTTTTTTCTCCAGGAGAGTAATAGCTGCACTCATTTCTGAAGGGAGAAAGTTTTTCGGGCACAGATTTATTATGACAAAATCAAAGAAAAAATCACCATCTATGGACAGACTCATCAGCATAGTCTGATTGTCAGGATACTTTCCTATCATCAGTTTAAATCAGAGGGAGCCTTAAACCCATGTTTCTCTAATTGCAGTCGAGTGCCTTGACCTTTCCAGAAACTAATTAGGGATGGCAACCCCTTCCTGTTCTGATCTTGTACTCCCACTCCCTCCTCGTGTATTATCTCATTCCTCTGCTTCTTAATCATTCTTCTAATACTGATGTTGTTCAGAGCCAGTTCTTCAGCTGGCACAGGTGAAAAATCATGACCAGACATTGGACTCACAGCATTACATTTAGACATGGTCTAAAGGCCTTGATTTCTGTAGGTGCTGTGTTTTCCGAACTGTAGTTGAATGCTGCTGGGGTAGAGGAGGCCTAGCCAGCTGCTTCATCTAAGATCATCTTTTTGGCTGCTCCAGTTGATGCACAGGACTAACATAAGAACTAACAGAGGCAGAAAGCTGGCTGCAAATCCCTTTTTACAAGTACCAGGCAGAGCCACAGATCCAAACACACTTATTTATAAATTGCATTCGTTAGCCAGGCATGACTGAACACAATTTCTTACATGCAAATGCATCTGCTTGCAAAGCTTCACGTTAAATTACAGTTTAAGCATCTCTGCCAACAGTTGACAACACAGGTCCACAGAGTGGCCAAGTGTCAACATTTCTGGAAGGTATAGCATGTAGATGTTAACATGGAGCTTCAATAAGCTGCAAAAAACTCTTGGAAGTGGGAACAGGGGGCCCTGTTGGTTCCTGTCTACACAATTCTCCAGTAATATGACACAGTCTTCTCATGTGTTATTGCATTTGAAATGGAAGGGAAACCTACCACAAAGGCCACTCTGGACAGTTCATCCTCTCTGCAGCATAATCATCAAAGCACGTCTTTGAAATGAGTTATCATTTACCCAGAAATAATCAAAATCCAATAGTAGTAAACAGAGAGAAAGAGACAGCCCCTGTGCCAAGACACTTACAACTGCAAAATAGGCAACTATAACATAGGCAGAGGCATACCAGAGTCTGAACAATGGCGTGGTTTGTTGCGTTCATGTGGGCATTGAGGGGGAAAGAACACTCTCCATCGCAGTAAAACGCAGCGTAGCCCTCCGGTGCAATAATCCAATCCTAAAACAAGAACAAATAAACCCACTCAATTTTTTTTTTCTCACTCAGAAAATTTAAAACTATATCAAACTAACAAAGACTTGTCCAAGGACAAAATGAACTTCAGAATGTGGCATGTTAAATTACTTTTTTTGCCAAAAAAGGAGAAGTATTTGCTTTGTTCATGCAAAACTCAGATGAAAATTAAATTAAACTTAGAAATCTGTACTGAATACCAACTAATGAGGCTATAAGGGGAATTAAAGGTCCAAATATGTTTGTCAGAATACTTTTCTTCCCAGACCAAAAATCTTGAGCACTTCTTGGTGCAACAAAAGTAATTAAAATGCATCCTCTTTCTTCAGCATACTCAATGCCATTAGTTGTATTATTGCATGAGACTGAGGGTTGCTAGAGATACCCATTAGATTTTCACTGAATCATGCATTTTGAGTATTTCTAGCAACACAGCATGGAGAAAAGACCACAAGAGAGAAAATATTTTAAAATGTTAATGAAAGCTATGTGTTTAGTTTGCTGAATTCATCCTTTGCCAGGCAAAGGTAATGGAGGTGATGTGGGAAGGGCGGAGAGGATCAAGTACCTACTTCTTGGGGTTTGTTTCTTTTTATCTCATTTCACCCTGAGTTTTACTGATCAAATATTGTACAGTGTAGCTTTGGCTTTCCAACTGAAACTTTGAATTCTTCAAGTATTTTTTGTGAAAAAAATAGATTTTCTTTTCTCTATGGCCACCTTGAATGACTGATCTGAGAGCCTTGCACATCTTGGGGCATATCAGAATTTACTGTTTCAAAAAATGAAAGAACTGTTGGTACCTGGAAAAAATCTGTGATCTACAGAGAGACAATGGCTCACTTGTTCAGTAGCCTGAGTTCAAGTCAATACCACGAGCCTGCTCTGTGGCCATGGACAGGGTGATTGCGCTCTGCAGACTTGGGAAGACAGTCTGTGCCTACTTCTTCAGGCTGCTGTGAGGATAAACATACTACAAAAAGTCAGGCAGAGTAATGAGGCCATATGAGAATCTGAGCTAGATATGTAAAGGATGAACTGTCACTAAAGAGGTAGCATACTTTTTCTCCTCGTAGACTTGTTCTGCTTATGGAGAATTGTTTCAAAATAATTCAGAGAAATGTGAAATGCACAGACAGCCATCTCTGAGTTCTTACCTACATATGCAATATGTCTAGGTTATAGGTTGCTGATGGCCTTCTTGTTCGTTCTTTATAGAGAGCTCCTTGCTTTCTGGAAAAAAATCCTAGATTGATATCTATTTTCTTTTCTCACAATGCCCTGCCTCTCTCTTTACGACCTTTTACTACAAGTACCTTATTTTTTGTTACTGTATGGCAGGATGAGTTTTCCCCAGAAATTATATAAACTTAGCTATGGTGTTATAAAGACCACTGAATAGTGATCCAAGCTCTAGTTCCCTACGGACCCTACCTCAGTGAAATCTCTGTGACCTGCAGTAGACAGCACTGAACCAGGGAGAATTCAAGTGCAAATTTCAAACGTTCCATTGCTCCGTGTGGGGATTTTGGTTTCATTTACTGCAGATCTATTCATATCTTGAGTAATAGTTCAGATTTATCTTTATGTGAACAAATGCAGATCATAAAGCCATTAATGTATGCAAAATCTTTGAGAGAACAGCAGCCAAAAAAGGTAAAGCAATAGTGATAGGGATTCATTACCAAATGCATTTAAAGAATTTGTCTCTCAACAGTGAAATACCAATTACCATGAAGAAAACAGACTGTAAATAATGGGAGGCTGTAAAATAGATTGCCCCAATTTGAACTGATAGGAAACAGCATTTATAACCATACCTGCCATCCTAAGTCTCGGAAACTCACGTAAAGTTCATGTTTCTTACATGCTTGCTTTTGCTCGCTTGTGTTATACTCTACAGGAAGAAAATAATAATAATAAATTGTTTAGAAGCATTGCTAGAACCGACAAGATTTAGCTATTTTGAGCTCCTGACCAAAATGTACAAAGGAAAGGAACAAGCATTTATATTCCTAGGGTTGGTTGTAAAGGCAGTGTAAACTTGGAAATGCAGAATCAGCAGTGTCAGCCTAATACAATTTGTGTACACAGACAAAACGATGCATTCAGCAGTAGGGGAAACAGATTTAAAGGATGTCTGTTTGCTGGCTGGCTACGTAACAACTCTGATAATATGCACACAATCAAAGTAGGTAATCAAAGGAGAACAAGTGAGAGCCTGATCCACGATATGGGGAAGTCATCTGTATGTTGGCACAGGTTTAATTGCCAGGTAAAGGAAGTAGCCCAATTCGAAAGATAAATTTACAATGATAAAAATTGTCCCAAAACAACAGAATTTCCAAAAGTCTGTTATTTACATTAGCACATTTTCTACTCCTTCAGTTTTTACGATATTTTCTAGAAATATTCACCACTTGATGATCTTTAGTTGGTAATACTAATGTGAACAAGTAGACTAACAGATGCCTTTTAAAGGCCTGAATGTTTCTGCACTGTCAGAGATGTGTCAGGATAGAGGGACACAGAGAACCTTCCATACATGCTTCTCCAGGACTACCTTAACCCTGGAGAAAATCTAGTACCTGTTCCTTGCTGCCCCTGAGTAACAGGAAAGGAAGGGAATAGGGTCATGCCTTCACCACATTAGCACCCCAGAGTTGGTTTATGGTGCTATTCAAGTGTTGCCATCAGTGAAGCATGTGATGGAGCAGGGAGGACAGGCTGTCTCCTCTGTTTCCATTTCAAGAATGCTTAAAGTGGATTTTTTGGACCAAAATAACCATTCCGGCAGAAAAAAAAAGTTGGCTGAAATTCACAACAACAACAACAACAACCAAATGAGGAAGACACTGAAAAAGAAACAAAATCTTCATTTGCATGAATAGAATTTTTTTTTAGGAACCGTTTTTTAACATTAAGAGACTTGAGGCTGGGGTGGGAGGGTCTCTGTTGAAAAATTCCTGAAAAATTTAGAGAGGCCTTTTTCACATAAAATGAAAGGAAGGGAGTTCTACAGTCTGTGAGATAACTCATTGTAGTGCTTCACTATCCTTGCAGAAAAGTCTTCCAAATAGATGGTCTAAAGGAGCTTTTCTGCAAATTTACTAACTGCTTCTTGTCAGCTGTTCTGATCTGTGCTATCATTGTTTCTCTGGGTTCTCTTCACTTTTGCTGTATCTTTCTGAAGATGTGATAGCCAAAACCGAACACAGTGCCAAATAAAGTAAAATAATTGTTTACTATAATTTCTGGATTATTTTCTAGCAGTATATCCAAGAACAGGAGTTTTGAAGCAAAACCACACTGTCAAATGATCAGCTTCAGACCCCTTTTTTATATACTCCTGCTTAGTCACCTTAGAATTATGCTGTATTTATGAAAATCAATGAATAAAGAACAGGCTGGGGGTGAGGATGTTGATGAGAACTGCAGCATGATGGGGCTGCAGCAACCATCATATGGTGGAGTTAAAAGGTTCTGAGAGAATCATAGAATCATTTAGGTTGGAGAAGACCTTTAAGATCATCCAGTCCAACTGTTAACCTAGCACTGCCAAGTCCACCACTATACCATGTCCCTAAGCACCACATCTACACGTCTTTTGAATACCTCCAGGGACTCAACCACTTCCCTGGGCAGCCTGTTCCAATGCTTGACAACCCTTTCGGTGAAGAAAGTTTTCCTAATATCCAATGTAAACCTCCCCTGGTGCAACTTGAGGCCATTTCCTCTCGCTTGTTACTTGGGAGAAGAGACCAACACCCACCTCGCTACAACCTCCTTTCAGGTACTTGCAGAGAGCGATAAGGTCTCCCCTCAGCCTCCTCTTCTCCAGGCTAAACAAGCCCAGTTCCCTCAGCTGCTCCTCATAAGACTTGTGCTCTAGACCCTTCACCAGCTTCGTTGCCCTTCTTTGGACACGCTCCAGCACCTCAATGTCTCTGTTGTAGTGAGGGGCCCAAAACGGAACACAGTATTCGAGGTGCGGCCTCACCAGTGCTGAGTACAGGCGGACAATCACTTCCCTAGTCCTGCTGGCCACACTATTCCTGATACAAGCCAGGATGCCATTGGCCTTCTTGGCCACCTGGGCACACTGCTGGTTCGTATTCAGCTAGCTGTCAACCAATACCCCTAGGTCTTTTTCTGCCAGGCAGCTTTCCAGCCACTCTTCCCCAAGCCTGTAGTGTTGCATGGGCTTGTTGTGACCCAAGTGCAGGACCCAAGGTTGTTGTGACCCAAGCCTCAGCCCATCAATCCAGCCTGTCCAGATCCCTCTGTAGAGCCTTCCACTCCTCAAAGCAGATCAACACTCTCACCCAACTTGGTGTCATCTGCAAACTTACTGAGGTCATCTGCAAACTTACTCAATCTCCTCATCCAGATCATTGATCATAGAATCATAGAATAGTTTTGGTTGGAAGGGACCTTTAAAGGTCATCTAATCCAACCCTTCTGCAATGAGCAGGGACATCTTCAACTGGATCAGGTTGCTCAGAGCCCTGACCTTGAATGATAAAGATATTAAACAAATTGATAAAGATATTAAACACAACTGGCCCCAATACTGAGCCCTGGGGAACACCACTTGTGACTTGCTGCCACTGGATTTAACTCCATTCACCACAACTCTTCGGGCCTGGCCATCCAGCCAGTTTTTTACCCAGCAAAGAGCATGCCCGTCCAAGCCATGAGCAGCCAGTTTCTCCAGGAGAATGCTGTGGGAAACTGTGTCAAAGGCTTTACTAAAGTCTAGGTAGACAACATCCACAGCCTTTCCCTCATCCACTAAGTGGGTCACCTTGTCATAGAAGGAGATCAGATTAGTCAAGCAGGACCTGCCTTTCATAAACCCATGCTGACTGGGCCTGATCACCTGGTTGTCCTGTACATGCTGCATGATGGCACTCAAGATGATCTGCTCCATAACTTCCTCCGGCACCAAGGTCAGACTGACAGGCCTGTAGTTCTCCGGATCCTCCTTCCGGCCTTTCTTGCAGATGGCCATCACATTTGCTAACTTCCAGTCAACTGGGACCTCCCCGGTTAGCCAAGACTGCTGATAAAGGATTGAAAGTGGCTTGGTGAGCACTTCCGCCAGCTCTCTCAGTACCCTTGGGTGGATCCCATCCGACCCCATAGACTTGTGTGTGTCTAAGTGGTGTAGCAAGTCGCTAACCATTTCCCCTTGGATTACGGGGGCTTCATTCTGCTCCCCATCTCTGTCTTCCACCTCAGGGGACTGGGTACCTGGAGAACAATTGGTCTTACTATGAAACACTGAGGCAAAGAAGGCATTAAGTACCTCAGCCTTTTCCTCATCCTTTGTCACTATGTTCCCCCCACATCCAATGAAGGATGGAGATTCTCCTTAGCCCTCCTTCTGTTGCTAATGTATTTATAGAAACATTTTTAATTGTCTTTTACAGCAGTAGCCAGATTAAGTTCTAGTTGGGTTTTGGCCCTTCTAATTTTCTCCCTGCATAACCTCATGACATCCTTGTAGTCCTCCCGAGTTGCCTGCCCCTTCTTCCAAAGATCATAAATGCTTCTTTTTTTCCTGAGTTTCAGCCAAAGCTCTCTGTTCAGCCAGGCCAGTCTTCTTCCCTGCTGGTTCATCTTTTGGCACATGGGGATGGCCTGCTCCTGCACCTTTAAGATTTCCTTCTTGGAGAATGTCCAGTCTTCCTGGACTCCTTTGCCCTTCAGGACTGCCTCCCAAGGGACTCTGTCAACCAGGCCTAAGTCTGCCCTCTGGAAGTCCAAGGTGGGAGTTCTGCTGACCCCGCTCCTTACTTCTACAATTATCGAATACTCTATCATTTCATGATTGCTATGCTCAGGATGGCCTCCAACCATCACATCACCCACAAGTCCTCCTCTGTTTGCAAACAAGAGGTCCAGCGGGGCACCTTCCCTAGTTGGCTCACTCACCAGCTGTGTCAGGAAGTTATCATCTTACACACACTCCAGGAATGTCCTGGATTGTTTCCTATCCACCGTATTGTATTTCCAGCAGACATCTGGTAAGTTGAAGTCCCCCATGAGAACAATGGCTAGCGATTGTGAGACTTCTCACAGCTGCTTATAGCATATTTCGTCTGCCTCTTCATCCTGGTTGGGTGGCCTATAACAGACTCCCACCATGATATCTGCCTTGTTGGCTTTCCCCCTGATTCTTACCCATAAACACTCAACCCTATCATCACCATCATCAAGCTCTAGACAGTCAAAACACTCTCTAACATACAGGGTTACCCCATCGCCTCTCCTTCCTTGCCTATCCCTTCTGAAGAGTTTTCAAAGAGGTGACCAAGATCAGCAACAGCACTGCAACCCTGGAATTCAGGAGAACAAATTTCAGCTTGTTCAGAGATCTTCTTCGTGTGATCTCATGGGAGACTGTCCTGGAGGGCAAAGGAGACCAGGAGAGCTGGCTGATCTCTCAGGACAACCTCTGAGACAAGCACAAGGTAAGTCCACTCTCATGTGCAGGTCAAGCAAGTATGGCACAAAGCCACTGTGGCTGAATAGGAAATTCTTGACTGAGCTCAAATTCTAATAGGAAGTAGAAGTAATGTGGAATTGGGAAGAGCTACACAGAAATAATATAAACACATTGCCTGAGCATGCAGGAATGGATGTTAGGAAAGCCAAAGCTTTAGCTGGAGTTGAAACTTGTGCGGGATGTCAAGGTCAACAAGAAGGACTTCTATAGGTATATTTATAGCAAAAAGAAAAACTAAGAAAAATACAGATTCATTGTTCAGTAGAGCAGAGGACCTAGTGACAAGGACTCAGAGCATGTTAAGGTACTCAATGACTTCATCTTGTTTTTTACTGGCAAGATTTACCCTCAGGACTCCCAAGTCCCTGAGCCTAGTGACTGAAGCTCTGCCCACAGTAAAAGAAATAGAGTTGGGAACCACTTAAGCAAATTGAAGATACACAAGTCCATGTGAGCAGAAGGGATGAATTTCAGGGTGGGGAATGAGCTGACCAATTGCAAAGACACTTTCTGCCATTTCTGAGTGTTCATAGTGACTGGAGGATATTTCTGATCATTCAAAAATGGAAAATGTCACACCCGTCTTCAAGAAGGGCAATCAGCTTAACCTCAGTTGCTGGGAAGTCTGTGGAGCAAATCGTCCTGGAAGACGTGTCCAGGCACATGAAGAACAAGAAGGTGTTTGGGAACAGTCAGCATGGATATACTAGGTCAAACTGTGCCTAACCAACCTGACTGTTTTCTGTGATGAGCTGACTAGCTTTGTGGGCTTGTGAAGAGCACTGGGTGTTGTTTCACTTTGCTTTTAGGAAGGTTTTTGATATGGTCTCCCATTGTTTTCTTATAGCCAAATTGGTCAGATATGGTGTGGATAGGTAAAGAGTATAATGGGTGGAAAGTTGGCTGGGCTGCTGGGCTGAAAGGGTTGTCATCAATGGTACAAAGTCCATCTGGCAGCTGGTTACTAGAGATGTCCCTAAAGGATCAGTACTGATGCCAATACTGATTAATGTCTTTGTTAGTAACCTGGACAATAGCACAGAGTGTGCTCTCTGCAAGTTCACAGAGGATACCAGCTCTGGGAGGAATGATCAATCATCCAAATTATCTATAAAATGTTGGACTGAATCAGATCCAGAAGAGACTCAATGAGATGTCATTCAAAATACCCACTCAAATTTTACTCTTATTGGTAACATGCTCTTTGAATATGCTTTTTCTTTTTTTTTAACAGGCTATGTACCCACTTTCTGTTGAATATACCTGAGCCCCAATATGTGTCCTGAAACTGTTTCAAAAAGTGTGCACAAGTCAAGATATATCCATTTGCAGTACTAAATAAGTTGTTCTAGTACCACCAGGGATGTTAAGTTAGGCTTTCTAAGCTATAATACCCCAAATCTTCATTCCTTTTGAAAGTTGAATACTACCTTCTTTCCTGTAGTATTTTCCTAACCCTTCATGGGCTGATTCTCAGTGACACTTATCAAAGGTTCTCCCCAGGTAGTTAGTTACCTACTACCATTTCAGATACCCCAGGCATGTAGGGTCAAAATATATACCCACATCCTATGGGAGTCCTGTGTCTTTCTGGAGTAGACTGGAAGCAAGGCAGGATACCCTAGGACACCACAAGTTTTCAAAAATCTATATGCCTTTAATATAACCAAGAACTCTTAGTCATCCTTTGTGAAGACTTGTCTGTAATAACATAGTATGTTCTGCACACACATTAGAAATAAGGTGAAGGTAGTGGAGAGTAAAGGAACTTTAACTTAAAAAAATAGGAACTGTGTTTCACTGATCACTCTTTATAAGGATCTGTATAATGATTTTGACTAATATCAGTGCTCATAGGAGGTAAATATCGAGCTTTTCTGTTTCAGCTATTAATGGGAATTTAAAATTCAATCATATAGAATGCAAGTCACTTTACAAAAAAACTGACTGAAAAATGTCGGAAAGATATGCATATGAGAAAGTCAGGAAAGTCACAATCTGGTTTTAGGTCACACCCAAGCAGGCAAACAAATGAAAGCTGAAGATTGTGCTTTTGCCAGTTTTCTCTCAGTCATGACATTTGCGTATTTAAGAATATGTACAGAAGTTTTAGCACCAGAATGTAGTAGAAGTCCCTACAGTTAAAGGAGAAAGGCTGAATAATAAATATGTAAGTCATCGCATAGATGTCTTCATTGTCTCGATACTCTGAGTTATTTGAATATAGGTTAACCAGGGCTGGATGAGCAGTCACACCAGAATGCCTGATATGATAGTCTGTGTTTCATATGCAGACATGTATCTGCAAAACATCTAACCCACACACCTACAAAGAAAGTGAGACTCAGGCAAATCCATATTCCTTCCTTGAATTCTATCTTTCATATAAGACAAATGTTGTGTGTAATGTAGCATTTCATATAAGTATCAAATGTGACATTTATAGTAAGATCTGGTGCCAAGGATCCAATTTCACATACTGTAGTTTCAAGGCCCATATGCTTATTCTGTCAAGAATGAAAACTATAGGCTATTGTGACTAAGAAAACATTGTTCCTCAGCTATTCAAGGACTGCATTTGGGGTCCAAACCCCTACGTAGCAGAAAGAGCTGTGGAAGGAGGGCAATACAATACATTTACAAGAAATTTAACAAGGATATTTTTTTTTTGCAAGGGAAATAAAGACATATAAACATGTTTATATATACTATCACAAAGTATTGTGTTCTTAATTAATTAGTGTGACCTCAACCAATAAAATACAGGAAATGCACAGTTAAGTATTATTTTCTGTTTTTATCTCACTGCATTATGACTAAAAATTATGTAGCTTTGTTTTTTAATTTCCTGATATAAGTCACTATTCAGTATTTAAATGTGGATATCCTCTAGTGCCCAATTACACTGTAATTCTTTTTAGATGATGTTCAAAAGAAAAAAAAATAAAGCCAGCCTTTGTTTTAAGGAAGGGTTATGTGATGTACTTTGGGAACAACTTGTCTTGTTTTGATTTGTTTTAATTATTTTTCCTTTTATCTACAGTTTGACCAAAATAAAACTGTGTAAAAGTAATACACAGTTCAACCCTCTGTGTATGGCAGGCAGGTGGAGTCTGTATGCTAAGTTTAATTCTCTCTGTCTTTGCACTGCATTGAGGTCATCTTCTCTTGAAGTTCTTAGCAACGCAGGGATGCTGACCCCAAATCTGTCAACATTTGCCCAGCTGTTATAATAACTGACACATACAGATTTTTTCTTCACATTCTGTTTGTGTATATCTTCATTAATAATTCAAAAAATGTGTTGTCCAGTGGAAGGGAAAAACTGAGTTGCCCAGTGGGGCTTTCGTTTTTGACATGCTGAGAATACAGTGAAGCTAATTGCTGAGGTCCAAGAACTTAGAAAGGAAGAAGGCAAAAGGAAGAAGGCAAAAGACAAAAGCCAAGAGGCAAAAGAAATAAGACAAAAGCCAAGGGCAAAGAGAAGGAGAAAGTGAAAAAAATAAAAATGACAAAAAGGGGGGAAAAAAAACAGAAAAGGAAGAAGAAAAAAGCAAGGAGAAAAAGAAGACATGACTGTAGTAAAGTTGGGACTGATCTGCAGAGAAAAGTATAACCAAATCCTGTGACATATAAATGACCTATCTGGGTCTGGCTATATAACCTCTAGCTATGTAGATGAGCATTTTTCACTGTCAATGTCTAACTTAGATACTGTAGATAAAAGATTACGGAACAAACTTAGAAACAAGGACCTACATCACACATTGATGTTTGCCCATCACTGTGTCATTTACGTCAACAGTGTCTTGCATCAGGGGGTAGAGAGAATTGAATATGGCCTATTGACAGGCTGCCCTGAGGAAGATGATGGACAGAATTCTTTGGGTTTTTCTTTGGTTTAAATATGAAGAGATTAATTATACTAATCAGCCTTCTCCCACAAGCCTGCAGGGATGCAGCATATCCACTGCCCTTGTACAGTTTCTGGGGCTGGAGAACAGGAGGAAAAGGGCATTACTTTTCCCTGACAACAGACTGTCCCCATGGAAGGACTCTGCCTTCATTCTGCAAAGATGTGAAGATCTGGGAATAAGAATGTGTTGTCTCCACGTCTTTTTTGCACACTGGAGCATCTGGATAGAATCTGCACATTGCCTTTGCAGCCATCAGTGTGCCCATCTGCAGATTTTTAATGAGTATTGTTGCAATAATTATTAAAAGAAAAAGTGCTTTGAATCACTTATAGCATGAAAAGTCCCGTCACTGATCAGTAATGGCAGCCAAATAAAATAAGTTTTTTGTGATATAGGGACTGTTGAGGCAAACTGCAAGGAAGCTGCTTTGCCATGGTGCAGGAGCTACTCCTCCAAGCAGTTTTGCTGTGGAGGACATTGTTGTGTGAGGCTGTGGTTACTCCTCTGCCTTCAGCTTTGCCACCTATTCCAGCCTGCCCATATCTTGCTATCTCCATCTCCAGTCAGAGGTCGCTGCCCCTGCCTTTGATGCAACTGCACATGCAATTGCTTCTTAACCTAATTTTGTTTTAACAGTATGGTTTTCTTGGACTGCAACCTTTTTTGACAGAAATCTGGCATGGATCAACATATATAGTGATTCACCTCTACTCTTATGCAGACTGGGGGCCTAAAGAGGTTAGGAGAAAATTTGTTTCATAATGCTCATTTCACTAGAGATGTTCTGATTTTTCTTGTTTTACAACAGCTCTGGAGCACAACTGAATGCACAGATGAGGCTGACCAGTGTTTTGAGACATACAGACAGTTCTTCCAGAGGTAACTCTCATGCCGATGCAACTTGCTGGCATGTGTTAAGGTTGACTTTTTCCCAGGTTAAACCAGCAGGGAGCTTGTGTTCAGCTTTGCTGCTATAATCAAGGAGGCTTAACAAATCTGTTCAATTCTCATTTCTTCATGGACTAGAAAGATGAAATCTGAAAGAATTATACTTCTATTTAGGCATCTTGTGGGTACCGTGTACTTCAATGATATTCCCCTCCCTCAAAATAATGTAATTCTCAAAATTAGTAGCCATTTTCCAGGAAATATGAAAATTTTTTAAAAAATATTTTTTGTGCAGAGAGCATATTATTTACCCTTGAGGTAAGAGGCTGTATTTTGGAGTTAATGAAGTTGCACATATCATGTTTGACTGTCTTTGAAAACAAACAAACAAACAAAACCCCCACAAAACCCCAAAACCTCCCCCTCGTGTTGTGTCATTGAGTCTAAAGCCCTTTTATGAAAATAGGGAAGTGCATCATACGACAGCAGTAAAATAGAACGAACAGTTTCTGCAGAAGAAAATGCAGATTCAGTTCCTCTACTGAAGTCAACTAATTCAGAGCAAGCATCAGCTAGCAAGCTTAACTGATGTGCATGCTTAAACCACATCTGAATTACAAGATGCTCAGTCAATTTTTAACCTGCATTGTTTCAAAAAATCAGAAGTTTAAACAGTTAATGAAGAAAAAATGTTTAGTCAATATAACTTTATAAATAACGAATAATTTTTAAAATGCTTTTCTGCTATAGAGCATGTAATATCTTTTTTTTAACTAGTAAAAAGCTAAAATGTTCTAGTTTGGGACTTCTTTCATTATTTATGTGTAACTGCTCCCCTGCTCCTCTCTCTACTCGCTCTACCTTTTTGTCATGCATAGCAAAGATCTCATCCAGTTGCCTACTATATAGAACTAGTTTCAAGCTCAGGTGCAGCCTTTCCCAGACTACTTGGTCATTTAACCATCCAGGAGCCCATGAAACATATAAGTGGCCTGACTCACAGAAGGTAGATCATGCTCAGGGCCAACATAACAAAAGAAGTTTAAGCAAAGCTAGGGGAGCAGGTAGAAATGTAGCAGGAACACAGTTTCTGACAGTTCAGCCAATGAGCAGTGTCTTGTTAAGCTGCTGTGACTCCACTGCATTCGAGCAGGTGACCATAACTCCTCTAAACAGACTAGTAAATCATAGCTTCATCTTACCCCCAACACTTGGCATCCTAGAAGACTCCTGATGACTACTGGATTTGTTGCGGTTCTGATTTTTCCTTTTATTATTGGCTGCTCGGACAGAACGGAAGAGCACTTCACTTGCCTTGAAGAACGCAACCATGAATGGTTGCTTTGACTGAGGCCCATGTCTTCCAATCAGGCCAGCAGATTTAACATTGATACTTCGACCTATAAAGTAATGGAAATAGTAAGTTAGAAGGTGAATTTCTGCCCCTCCTGAACCCATGGTGGGAGTTCAGCTGCTGACTGAAGCATGGCAAGGATTTTGCCCATAATCCTGAATTTACGTGATTAAGAATCCTAACCACATTTTTTTGAATGGAACTTAAAAGACAAAAAATTCAACAATTTACAAAAGTTTCAACAGCTTTACAGGTAGTTGTCATTGCATAAAATTGTGGTCTCTGTGCACTATATATCTTATTCATTACTCAGGTATTGTAATTCAGTCTCATGTACACATGTATAGAAATGAAAAATAAATGAGCCCCATTAAAGTCTATAGGCTATCAAAAGGATGATGTAATGCAGTCATCTAATTTTTGCATCACTTGAGTGTGAGATGTGGAACCTTATATCCCCAAAGCAAATTGGTAGCAAAGAGAAGTGTAGATAATAAATATACTTCTGCTTTAAAAATAAATATTGTGCAGTGTTACTCAGACTGATGTTCATTCACTAGTAAAGGTAGGAAGGCATTCAGTCGTTCAAGAGAACAGAGTTTGAAATATGTACATTATTGACTCTGGTTCCATTCCCAGGGGATGTGCATATTTCTTTAAAATATTTGTTCAGTCAGGACTGTGTGGTAACCTCACTATATTATAGGATCTGAACCTCAGTAAAAGAAAAGAAAGCAAAACAAGTCACTGAAACTGCATCAGTGACATTTTAGCAAATAAACCCTTGCTCTTAACAGAATTTATTTTGGCAGCATAAACACTTTTGTGCGTACGTGTATTATGCAGAGCCCTTCAACCGTCAGAAAATGAGACAGTGTCATGTGAAGCTGTGCAGCTGTGCTGGGTGGGGGACACAGAGGTCCTTTAAACGGAAAGGTATGGGCACAGGCACCATGTGCGCCGAGCGGCATCAGGGCGCCTGCGGATTCTTCTAAACCCACTGGAAAAGTTTGCTACACGGGCAAGGAAGGAGCATCTGCCTCACAAACATATAATGCTGTTAGCTCAATCATCCTGAAAAAGAACTTGCAAATAAGCATAGGAGTAAACCTTATAGAAATAAGCATATAGATTTCCTTTTCAAACACAAACTTACAGTGGCTGTACGCCAGAGTCTATATTTCTTAGAAAAACTCTATCACTGGCGTAAATGAAAGAGGCAGTTTGATTTGTGGTTAAAGTAGTTTCCATTCTACTTCCACTGTAACAAATGTATTAATTCAGCTCAGACTTCCTCCTTCTGGCAGCCCTTTTGCAGTAAAAAGAGAAATTAGAAGTTCCAGCCAAATACCATACCTTGAACTGACCCACTTCAATACATAAACACTTTTACAACATGTTTATTCAGGTGTAGCACTTTAAATTGGTTTAAGATGTTTCCAGTGACAGAGAGACCAGCAAAGGCAAGAGAAGAACTGAGAAAGTTAGCAGTTATGGAGCAGAGTAATTGGCAACATATTCTGAACAATTTTGATAATTACTTTTTTGACTGCAAGGGAAAAATATATTTGTTGAAGCTTCTGATTTCATTTTAAATGGCTTTTTAGTCTTGTGTTTCTTTAATTCTTCTTTTCATGTGTTTGAGTTGCTATTAAATAATTCAGTAACATTAATTTCTATATGTTCCAATCTTCTGTTGCAAGTCAGATATGAAAAACTGTACAGACTATTCTCTATTCATTGCAACATGGATAAACTAGCCTCTTACCACAAAGTTCCAAGTTTCCCCTCATTTCTAGAGGGAATATTTTTACTATTTTTCTTTATTTTTTGTTCCAATGACTTTCAGAATTTTAATTTTATCTGTAAAAGATTAATACCTTACTGGTGGACATTTTAAGAATACTATTAGATTTATATACTGAGGGCTGTAAAGATGTGTGGAGGTTTTCTGACCTTAAATCTAGGTTCTCTGAATTTACAATGGTGTATATTGTGTGCAAAGCAAAATGTCCTTCAAACCAATGTGAACTCCCTTTAAAATAACTTTTAATATTATTAAGTTTCCTCTGGGTTTCCTTTAGACTTCAGCAATGAGATGGCTATTAAGATTCCACAAGTTAAGGCTTACTTGGTTATTCAGGGTATAGAGATATGCTATAAAAAATTAATCCTGTAACCCACAACCTTTCTACACACAGAAACAGCTTATGTGACTTTATTCCTTTATTTGCTTGATCTTTTAAGCAGCCAACCTGAGTTTTTAGGACCCATTTGTTCAGTTCATGAATGGTATACGCACTGAATCTGCTTCTAGTGCAGTCAACAGGAAAACTTTTATTGACTTCTGTGGGTTCATCATTAAACTTTTCTCTCTCAGTTTATCATATGCCTTAGCTTAACTGCAACTTTCAGAAGATGAAGCAATCAAAATATACACTGCCCTTGAGACGCTATATTTCTTCCGAGGAGGATCTCTGAACTGTTTGGTTTGGAAATTCAAACCGCATATGTTGTCTCCATTTTAGATTGCTTCTGTGCAAAAGAAAGTTTGCATTTACAGAACTTCTATTATCTTTCATTTAAAAAAAAAAAAAGTGTGTGTGTGGGAGAATTCCTTCAGTCTAAGACCACAAAGCTTTGCCCCTTCCTGAACAGGAGGTATTTCAAAGCATCCTGCCTCTGAAATGCAACAAGCTTTCTGCCACAGCAGTAGCTCCATCTGTGTGCTGTGGTCTTGTTAGGTAGTCCTCACCTTTGCCCATAGTGTGGATTTCAGAATACAGTAAGAAAAATCTTACGCTACCCTGAACTGGCCTTTGTAGCAAGAAGCATTCACGGGCTTCATTTTCAGTAAGTGGTTTTAGTCTATCATTTCTTGTAAGCGTTTAGAAAACTCTCGGCTTTGATGACAACTGAAAATCCAGGTCTCTCCAGCACACAGTTGTTCCATACTGTGGTATTAGAGCAGTATTTTCTAAAACCAGCTGAATGACTCAGGCTGACCTGCTTAACTACACCTTCCCTTGGAGCTTCACCCACGTGAAACTGGTAAAACCAAAACAGCAAGGTGTGTCTCTGCTTCTCTTGAGCACCTCTGAACAAGAATTGAATGTGGTCAGGCATTCTGAAAAATGGGTTTGGTTTCATACTTCCTTTGTACCTTTAATTCTGAGGATTTCAAAGACTTTTCTTCAGACTTTAGAAGAAAAGAAGAAGAAACTGCAAGAAACCAGCAGTCAGCTAGCGCCTGCTCCACTGAACCTAACCACTGCAATTGCCCCTACACATAGAAAAAACAAATAAGCATAACAGATGGACTTACTCTCTGCAGGGACAGTCCAGAGCCTTTGTATTCCTCACATTCTGGCATGCGCTTCTCAATCCTGCTATGATAATTTATTATCTCTTCTCCATATTGACAGGTATATTTGGAGACTAAGACTTATTTAAAGCATTATGTTCCAAATCTGCTGAACTCCTTAGTCCTTATTCATATGATTTTGAGTCTTTGGCAAGATGTATTTGTTTGACTTGGCATTTAAACTTATTTTTGGCTTTTATTCTATTTGATAGTAAAGTGCCCTTAGCAGTTTGCATAAAAGGTTGTATGGAAGTGCTGGTTTGACTGACTGAACTGAATGAATATTATTTGCCTTTTCACGTTCTGTCCCCTTATAATAAAGGCATCGCTGCTGCAAAAATAACTGTGAAGTTCAGCTTATAAAAAGGTGCTACCTTGACAATCCTGATGATTTTGTTCTTTTTTTTTTTTACCCGCAGAATAGGAATAGCACTCAGGATCAAAATTGTGGAGCTATTTGCTGTGTCACTACATCCATTTTTCTGCTGTGACATGCAGTCGTATCACACAATTCTTTTCACGAACTGATCAAGTTCCATCTTAAAAGTTCATTTCCCCCCCCAGCTGCTCCAAATGGAAATGCAAGAGCCCTCCAAGCTTTCAATAACAATCTATCTCACAGTCCTGACCTAGAGACATTGCCTCGTTTTTCATGACATTCAGAAAGCTGACTTCTGAGATCACCAATGGATCGCCAGTGGATGCCAATGACACTGGTAAGATTTGTGACTTGGCTGTCTCTCCTCAGGCAGTATATATTTTATGTAAGGCATTGAGCAGACACTAATTTTGCAAGAGCTTTCAGCCATTATGCATCTTGGCCAGATTTACACTGGCAACACAGGACAATGAGTGGTTCCAAGATCCATTATTTTGTCCTGAGTCATAGAACCGCAGCAAACCACTCATTTTGTTATGAAAAACAAGCACTTATTTACTTTCAAATGTGTTCAACAAGCCACAAAACACATTTGACAGATTAACCACTACTGCTAGGTCACAGTAGTTATTTTGGTAATAATTTTATATATTTGTAGATAGAAATGAAAACTTTAGTGATGCTGAGAATTCATTTCTGGTTTGCAGAAAAAAAAAATTTCCAATGCCACACCTATGGTTTCCTCCTTGTGGGGAGTGATATCTGAAATGAGGATTGAGAAAGGCTTTTTGGAGGAAGACCCTGAATATACAAGGTCCAATAACATCTAATATTTGAGCAAAAACTGTCCTGAGGCTCTGAGTCTGAAAGCTCACAAAGTAGTTTTCAAAATAAGATAGAAACTTGTGTGGTTTCTCATGCCTGGACAGTGCTCTTGACAGCAATGGGACTTCACAGAAACAAAAGAATTGAGGTAGAGTTTGGCTACCAAAGCTTAAATGAAGGCTTATTAAAAAAAACAGAAGAGGAAAACCTAACAACACAAATGTGATGGTCCATACATAAGACATCCCCAACACTCCAACTCCAAAGTATTTTATACTGTCTCTATTGTATCATCTACATAAACTGTTATGCAAACTTTTCCTTTGGTGGACACATTTATCTATATCAACATAAAATATGCTTTTGACACAAGCTTCATGTGTTTTATTAACTCTTCTCCTCCCTGGAGGCTTTAAGGAATTCTGAAAAATGGGTGGTCTTGGATGGTCTGCTCTGCATTTCCTAGGCTTCACAGCTTTAGTCAAAACTAAAGATTCAGCTTTTGTTTTTAAAATCTTACATTTTGTTGGTTTTATTCAGTTCAGTTGAAGGAATTTTGCGTATCTTTTTGTGTTGATTTTGGTATTCATAAAGCTCTTGAAGAAAGCACTTGGGAACATATTAGGAACCATGGTATGCTGTATAATGTGGCAGTACCATGTATGCTTACACAAAAAATCAGATGTAAACATACACAATATGCTTGCTAAGTATTTGATTTATCCTTTCAATTTAATGTACTTAAACTGTGAATGGTTTGTGGGAGTCCTAGGGCTTTTCTGCACACTTAAAAATGTGTTCAGGAAGACAATAAAACAAGGAGAGATTAGATTAATTGGTCATCCACCAAAGAATGAAATGGATAAAAGCCTTCTAAATGAAACGAAACACAAGTGACATTATCTCTAACATACTGAGAAGCAGATGTATTCTTCACCTGTTTGGGGAGCTGGGTGGAGGGGGAGTTGCACGGCTGTACAGCCAGGACCAGTATGCACCAGTATGCAGTGGTGGCAGGAGAAGGGGCAGGAGCCCATCTCACCTCCCTGACCCTCCTGCTTAAAGTAAGTGTGCCCTTAATAACAAAGGGTGTGTTCACATCGCTTGCTACAAGCAGACACAAGAAAATGCTGACTGTATTTCTGACCCAGGTAGAAACAGGGGTTACACCTATCTGAGTAAATTAACGAGTGCCCAGGAGCGCTCCGAGGCTCTGGAGCTGGATCAGGGTGGGAGGGTGCTCCTGGTGCACTTGCGTCCTACGCCAGCTCCACTGCAGGGTCCCCAGCACCCCAAGGCAGTGCTGCAGGGACCTCTCCCAGGGGGGCAGCTGCCATGGGGTCACCCTGTTTTGGAGAGTGAGAGAGTGATCCCTCCAGCTCGTTTCACACCACAGTATTCCTGAGTGTGTTTAATTTACTAGTGTAACTTTGGCCAAAGTCAGCTCTGAACCAGAACTCATGTAGCTGTACTTAGGCAGTGCTTGAGCCCAAGCTAATAAAACCTGCTGAGGGGCAGGATATATTAGCTCGGGTTCAGTGCTGTGCTAACATGGCTATATGGCTTCCAGATGGCTCAGAATTTAGGCAGAGCTATTGCCTGCCAAAGTCCATATATATATCAATATAAATATATACATCCTAAATTCCCCCATTGTAAGGACACTAATGAAGGTGAACTCACTCGTGATACTTTGCCTTGTAAATACCAGATCCACCAAGAGACTTAAATGTAAGAACCCAGCAGCATCCTCCAGAGTACCTGATGGCTACTATGGTCATGTAAGTTAGGTGCCAAGGTTGACTGGGGGCAACCTCAAGATGAGATAGATAACATTTAGTGTTGCAAAGGTGAGGCCAAGGCCAATGTAAAGTATGCAGCCAAATACCTGAGGAAGCCAGGGTGCTGCCACAGGTTGCTATGGGTTGAAAGCAAGCCAGCCACCCTCTGCGACATAGACAATGTGGCCATGCTGCCTCTCTGAAGGCTTCACAGGAGAAAGGGACCTTGGAAGGCCCAGGCTGAAAGGACGAGAGGCTAAAAATGAGAGAGTGTGTCTCTTAATGTCTCCCCCGTCATTGCTAGAGAAGGACCTCACCAATCCTTCCTGCAGCGTGTAGGATTAGGAGCCAAACCCCCTTCCAGGGGACACGTCGGAGTATACCCAAATATGTGCTGGAGAGACAATTGGCCTTCCCCAGGCTTCACTTGGATCAAGGAACCTATTTCTTTCAAGTTTCACTTTGCTCTGAGGAAAAAAAATACCTGAAGTAAGAGTCAGAGTCAGGGAGCTGAAGATTCCTTCTGCCTGCCCACCTCAAACAGCAAGAAATCCCAAAGAAACCTCCATAGGACTACGTGGTAACAGAAATCACCTTAATCAGCTTGAGCTTTTTAAAGTTACCACCAGTTTCTTCCCCTCTGATGTGCAGGCAGATGGAAAATAACTGAGAGCTGCAGTAATCTAAGAAAAGGCACAGAACTACATGGCTGTGGGGGCTACCCCGGATGTTGTATTGGGATCTGTGTATTTGGAACCTGTTTTATTCTGTGGATCATCAATAGTCATCGTTACACATTATCTCCCTCTCCCATTTTCTGTAGACAACACTAGGTTCTCTTCAGCAATGATATAAACAGCAAAAGGAATACTCTTGCAGCTATTTATACTCCCCCAGTAAAAGTGATGTTCAAACTATTGCTAACTTCCAATTATAAAAATGTTAAATGTTAATATGAAGGTGCTGATTCACTGGAACATGTTTTAAGTCTTAGGAGACATATGGTATATATACAGGAAAAGCATCGCATGGAGCTTTTCGAATTGTCTCTGCATCTGCATTGATTTTATGCTGCAATTCATCTAACACCCACACTTCCATCAGTGTGAAAATGATCACCTCTCATTTTAAACACCACGGAGAGTTTTGGTGTCAAAAGGAGGGAATCAGCCAAAAAGGGGATGCTGCAGAATGTTGAGGAGACGTTAAAAAAGAGAATAAAAAACCCCTGATCCTTAATTTACCACAGCCCCAGGGAAACAGTGCATTATATGTTGACAGCTTCCATATGTGTCATGCAAACCTTTATTCTTACTGTTCAAAATAAAAAGTCCCATTAAGAGAAAAAGTCTACATTTCATGCTAAAATGAGACGTATGATACCAAATACTGTCTTAAAGAAAAAAGAAAACACATTCCAATGTCATGTGGCTTTTTGTACTTTTTCAGCATTTTCAAAGGGGGAAAAATATGAATTACAACAACCAGACATTCTTCCAAAGTTGTTTTTATCACACTGTTATATTAAATAGTTACACATTTTTTTATTCCTCATGTAGACATTATTATTATTTATGCACCATCTTCAGGGATCACCAAAGAAATATATCTACACAAGTAATTGCCTAAAAAGTCACTGAAAGATAACTATAAGAAAGATTACTGTTAATGGTAATGATAACAATATAGTAGCACCCTGGAGTCTCAGTAATTACTGGCGCCCCATTTTAAAGGTGCTGTATGAATAAATCTAAAAATTGGTATATATTTACTGACTTGATTATCCAGGGGCCCAGTGCAGCACCTGAATACCTCAAACAGGGATCCTCTGACTTAACAGAATCCCATTTAGTTTAATAGTCTGTTGCAATGGAAAGGTTAATGGATCAGGTCTTATCATAAATGTCTCTCCAGTTATGGAGGCAGAACTCCTCTGCCTCCTGTAAACTCAATGGACAGCTGGAAGCATGAAGGAACATGCTTCAGACCTGCACGGCCTAAAGTTCACTTGAGCCAAGGGAAAGTTTTTCAGTTGATTTGAAGTAGTCTCTCAGCTTTCATAGAAAACTGGTTGGAGGGAAGGTGGGTGGGGTTCTCTGGGTTACAAACAGAGTCCACTACATACTGAGTCATGTACAAAAATTCATGTTCCATCTGTACACAAACATGTCATTCAACCGCTGGTGTTTCTAATAGCTTCCAGAAGTAACAGCAACCCAATAAAAATAATCAAAGCCTTAAGAGCAAAATTGTAAGAGCCTGAAAGGATGATTTTCCCTATGCTAAGCTGAAGTGGTATAGCACAGGTCTTCCCTATAGTTTTGAAAACTTTAGTCCCTAGAAGGGCACTCTTCTTGCATGAGTAAACTCCAAAGAGAACAGAAAGTGAGGGAAGGGGAATTCCCTCCTCACTCAAGCAGCTGTGTTGAGAAATTCAAATAAGTGAGGTGCAGAAGGTAAAGCTGCCAGTAGCTTTGGAATTTAAAATAGAAAATTATCTATCACCTTTCTGATTTTGGGAGTAGGACAGGGGAAATATTTACATAAACTGTTCTTTTACAATTTCTTCAGTGTATTAACCTAAAGGTTTGCTTTTACCTATACAAACTTTCCTGCTGTTTACTGAACGGATATAATTTGAGGCTAGAACCAACAAATTGCTGATTCCAGGGTTTCTTAATGAATGCCTTTCATGGATATTTAATTTTCAATAATTTCTGTATTTAAATCTCCTGGAAAAAAAGTCAAGGATGGAGTTTATTCTGGAGCAGGAAAGCTGGCCAGAAGCCAGTCCACCTAATTTGGATGCCTGATGGAGGTGTCACCTCTCCAGAATTTTAAGGGCTTAAAAATGGCCTCACAAAACCGGGCCGCCTTACAGATCCGCTCGCGGTACAGCCCGCGCTCAGGTGCGGTGCCTTTGAAGGCTGGTTGAACACAACAACAACGTGGTCTACTTTGCATTGCTGCCTCCCTTTTCCACTGACTGTACTCTGACCAAATAGACACTATTAGGTGAAATGATTGTCCGCTCTGGTTCAAGCCTGCCAACTCCCTTTTTAAGCATCATGCCTAAAGGAGGACAGTTTTTGCATAACTCTCCAGCAGCCGGAACACTTGCCGAAAAAGTATGAGAGGCTTTGTTCACAGCCCAGCTGAGCCTGAGGGAGAATTCAGATCAAAAACAATGAGAAAATGTAACCAGAACAGAAAGAAAGAAGAAAAAAATATTAATCCTTACACCAGGGTTTCTTCTGCTACTCATTAACATTATGTCAGCAAAGGTTTAGATTAAATGGCATCATAGATCCCTTGACCTCTGACATAAAAAGCTTTTTGACAAGAAAGAGCTAAATCTGAAAGTTTGCTTGTAAAGTAGTATGGATTACGTGAACCGACACAGAAAAAACAGTATATAAGTCTCTTTTTATTAGTTTCTAAAGAAGTCTAAGTAAAGAACATTTCTAAAAATATTATTTTGCATTGAGATGCATTTTCACTTTTTAATGAAGAGCATAACTGTGAATAGTGAAGTAGCCTAGTAAATTTGTACTGAAAAAACGACAGCTCTGACTTCAGTTTTGATAGTGTTCTTCCTAATTTTCAGCTAATGAAAATTTTCAATATTTCAAATTTTTAATTCATTTCAAGCTAAAAAAGTTTTGAAATTAATTTTTTTTCAAATGATAGAAAACCGATTCCCACATTACCCTACTGTCAACCTTTCTCCAACATCAGTAGCAGCGGCTATGAGGTCCCTCCTGAAATGTCCCAAGGTCTTTTTATACCTTTCTCCATGCTTCAGCCCAGAAAGATCTTTAGAAACTTTCTAAAACAAAAATTCCACAAATCTGCTTGAGTTTCCTGAATGTAATCATCAGTGGAAGAACATTAAAATGGAACTTTGTTTTCTATGTAGGAGCTTTTATCCCAAACTTCATTTAATTTAACTTGATTCAGTTGGATTTATAATTGCCATATTCTACAGAATTAAGAATAATAGAAAGCTTGCAGACTATAGCTACAGCAGGATAACACTCATGTTCCTTACTTATAAATGCTCAGTGAATTGTCACCCAGTCTAGTTAAAAAACACCCGGCCAGAAAAGATTCCTAGCAAAAGACGACAAGAGCATATATGGAGTTATGATCAACTGTTATGATCTTACCGTCCCCCGTTTCAGCGCAGAGTTGCAAGCCCAGATTGTTCTGTGGATTAATCACCCAGTGATTACTGGTCACAGTAATGTCAAACACAAACCAGCCCACATCAGAAGCTTGAGCCTTTCTTGTGTCTAACAGGAACAAGTCTGCATCCCTAAGTTAAAGAAAATAGAGAGTTAAGGCATTCAAATATTATTTTTTTTTGTCCTTAATTTCCTTGCTGATAATAACTTCCTGGAGTCCAAATGAATAATTCTTTGACATATCCTCATCATGACACAGTACAGCATGTGCTGTAGCTAACATGTAATTGTTAAGTATAATACAGGTATTTCCCCTGAGAGGCCTTTCTGAAATGAGTCTCAGCATGTGAAAACTACAGCTCTGGAAAATCTGAAAAATCCAGCTTCCTGATATAAATACACAAAATATATCATTGAGGCTGTGTATAAAGGATTCATCTTTCAGCACTAGAATGTCTCAGGAAGATTAACTTTTATAAACCATTCAGTGTAAAAGACAAAAAATGTCAAAATCACATTCCAATTTCAACTAAAATTCAAAGGCATAGCCTTGCTAAAAAAATCTGTTATTAATAACATATGACAGCAGCTATATCATATGACAAAACATGAATAGATGACAGTTCCGACAGTTTCATATTAGTACAGATGTTTAGAAAATAAGTCTCTATATCGAAGTAGAAATTATGTATCTGTTCAATAATGTAATTACATTTTAACCCTCAGTTCCCTGGTATATTCTCAAATTTGTTCCCATGAAATCTTCCAGTAATTCAGAAGGGCTGCTCAGGGGAGCTAGTATAATTGTGTTACTAAATGTTTAGCACGGATCATTTATTTGTTCTGTTTTCACATATCTCCTGACACAATTGGTTCCAGAACCATATCAGTATTACAAATAATTTACTACAATGACCACACTAAACCCAAGATATTTAACTCTTCTCAGTTTCGTTTTACATGCTTCTGCAAAGCAGCATGCATTATTAAAAACTGTTTTCACCATATAGCCTTCTAAACCTAAATCTATAGTCATAGAAACCTATTTCTTTTCTGCCATAAACAGTAATCAAACCAATAATATACAAGAAAAAATATTTTATTCTAAATTTTGACTGTCCGACTCAACTAAAGACAGAATTGGCTTACACAGACCTTGGAATCGTAATGGAAACCTTACAGACAGCATGTATATATGCTTGAAGAGGTAAGACAGACAGAAATAATAGGCTTTGTGTATAAAAAGTGGATTTAAAATTACAATGGTCCTGTCACTGTATTCTTAAGTTGCTTAATCGCGACGACATCGTAGGAAGTTACTCTTTTATCTAGACTAAACACTGTAAATGCACCTGGAAGGTCTGATACTGAAAAAAACATCTCGTGTAGCTCTTGAAATTGTGGTTGTTCAACACTCAGGAAAATAAGACCAAATGAGCTATGACAAGCATATGTTTACTTACATGTGAGAAATATCTGCAGAATCAGGTTAAAGAGCTCAGAAATTATAAAGGAGGGCTTTTTTTTTTTTTAAAAAAAAAATGAAAATTGAAGGCGCTTTCTTTCAAGTAATCTTTTTTTCTTCTGTTAAAGGATAATCTTTGCTGGGCTCTTATCACTTCCATTCTAGAAGAATTGTGCTAATGACCACACAAGGAGAAAGCGTACTCTCTCCCTCTGGAGCTAACATGAAAACAGTCTTACAATTCAAAAGAGCCTGACCTTATATGCTAGCGCTGAACAAATTAACAATGTACCACAAGCTCATAAATAGTACTCTCTGGAGTCTTAAATGCCAACTTTTTTCTCTAATAAGCGGTTTTATCAGAACTTTAAAGCTGAAAGGTTTAATTCTGAACGTGACAGTCTAAGATGTTTATTTATAAATATTTCTTGTATCATTCAGTAGATTTAATAGAAAACTGTAAAATTGTTTGGAATATAAAATATTATGATATCACAGTGCTATAATTTCACATTTGTCTTGTCTCCTCCTAGAATACATAATTGTTTTCCCATATAGATTCTTTCAGCTCCAAACTTTGCTGGGACTCATACAAAATGTTGTCAAAAGTCAGGATGCACGATGTCTCATATGCCAAATCAGAATAGGTCACTACTAATGGTACAGTCCAGAAATCCCTATAAAGGATAAATTTCCCTTGTGGCTCTCTACTCAGTGTGACTTCATTATTTGGTACTGCAGCAGAAACTCATACCAAACTGTCTTTGGCATTGATATGTCAATCTTCTTGTCTGCCTTCCTACAAGCATAGTGATCTGGCTAAGGTCAAAGACTCAAAGAGGCAGATTGTTCTTACCCATTAACTCAGCAAATGAACCAAAAATTAGTTGTGGGTACCTAGAGAAAACTAGAACTGATTCTCAAGAACACATAGTAGAATAGAGAAAATGTCTCCGGCCCAATCCTAATGATTTAGCCCACATAACAGCAATTTACTACAGAAATTCAAAGTATTTTTCAGGGAAAAAATCAACTTTTTTCACAATTGATATAAACATAGGGTGAAAACCTGACCCCTGAGAAGGCAGTGAGAGCTCTGGGATCAGGATTCCCCCATTAGCTGGTGTCATTCACTCAAACTTCTCATCACATTTTGTGACATTTTTAATTTTAAATTTCTCCTTTATTCTGTGAAAAGAAAAAAACAATCACATTCAAAATGAAAAACATCTGCAAATTTTGGCTCTGATTTTAAAAAATATTTCTATTTAAAAAATAGCCCACAACACATAATAAAAAAGTAAGGCATTATGTCGTAAATAGCCTGAAATGCAACAGTGAACACATTCAGGCAGAATACAGCTGATGGGCTTTACCTTTATGGATGCTGTTTAAGTTTAGTGATCTCAGTCTGGTCCCAAATGGCCAGTTGTCTACAGCAGAAATGCTACCACAGTCAAGAATTTCAGCAAAGAGGCTGCAGGCAGAACGTCTAAGAAGCTCCAGATCTCCTGAGTCGCTTAAGGAAGTAAAGGTGGAATAAACCACCTATATGTTCCTTGAAACCCAGCAAAGTTTTTGACCAGCTCAGATCATGATTACTATGTAATAGGTCATCCCCATAATGCTGCTTCACCTCTCGCCTCATTCCAGAAAGCTGCTTTAGTATCTTAATGCCACTTGAGGATTCCCTAATGCGGGAAGAATCCTTGGGGTTTAGTTAAATCAGTGGCTAGCTGCCACCAGATCATGAACAAGGATTTGGCCTGTTGGACTACATTACTTCCATCATGAGAAAAGATCCGGGTAGGAGTACATTGGCAGGGCTGGGTAGGAAAGTTTGCCTTGCTATGGGCTCTGCTTTACACGCTTAGTTAGAACAAATAGAAAACTTCAATCCCAAAGACTGTCATTTCAGCAAACTCTAAGCGAATTCAATACACACATACTTCAGCGGCCATGCTGCCACAGGGACAGAAAAATGACTGAGACTGCAACATATGCCTTAGCCTGCTACGCAGAAACCCTAAACCCTGACCACTCCTTGCCTGAAAGCATGGCAGGACTGCATTTGGGATTGCAGAGCCCTGTCAGATACCCACATTTCCTGTTGAGAGCAAACGAAGGTGGAGGAGCAGGGTCAAACCCAGCAGTTTTGCTGTAGTATGGCACTAGTAAGGAGTGTGGGACATTATAGAATCATAGAATGGTTTGGTTTGTAAGGGACCTTAAAATAATCTGGTTCCAACCCCCCTGCCATGGGCAGGGACACCTTCCACTAGACCAGGTTGCTCAAAGCCCCATCCAACCTGGCCTTGAACACTTCCAGGGATGGGGTACCCACAGCTTCTCTGGGCGACCTGTTCCAGTGTCTCACCACCCTCGCAGTTCTCTCACCCTCACATTCTGCAGTTGCAATTTCTGAAAACTTTGCACCTAAAATCTCGCGTATGTATGTAGGACAAACCTGAGGTGACAAAGTCAAGAATAACACTAATGAAGTCTGGGCCACAAAGCAAAAGCTGTGGCTTTATTGCAGAAAAAAAAAACAAACAAAAAAGATAAAATATTCTCGGGAGCTCTTCTGTCTGGAGGTATCAAGAAGCAAGTGTGAAAAGTTCCTTGTTTCTAATTTCAATAGTAGAGAGCTTGCAGTCTTCTCCCATCCTGTCCCACCGAGGCATTTGCCTCTATATACTCCATATATGAGTAGAGACTGGCAAAATCAGCAACAGGAGGGAAACACTTAGTCTACATGTGTAATTTCTGTAGTTATACTGGTAAAATCAAATGGGTGGTATATCGTTGCATGTACCTTTCCGGCATCATGCTTCATTTAGAGGACACGGGGCTTTTATGTTTATAAATGGAAATATAAAACTTTTATAAATGTATGTTTACGTATTGAAAGAAATCAAGAACATTCTTTAATAGTTTCACAGACACAGTTGTCATTTTAACAAGTCAGATTAATATTAAAGTGTCATCTTGCTTCAGAGTAGTAAGCAGTTTTGCTTTCTCTAAAATAGAATAGAAACCACTTACTGGGGGGGAAAAAAAAAAGAAAACATCAAATGGATTAGAAAAACTAACTTCTCCCATTAGTTCTTAAAAAAATCTGTTGAGTTTGCAGGTGAAGAGCTTTCATCACCCAAGCCTTGACCTCTGCTCTTTAAAAAGATATGTTTTGTTCCTTCCTGTTTCATTCCTTCCTCCAAGAAGCTTCTTTTAGAACCTACGTCAAAAGAATTTTTGCAAGCTGAAGGCAGAGGTGAAAAAAATCCCTCACTGTTTTGTTCCTGCCCAAATTTACTAAGAAAGCAGAAGGCATTCTGGAAGGATGGGTGCTTTCCTTCCTGTTGGTTCTGCTCCATTGATATAAAATGACTCGCTCTTTATAGCCATCAAGATTCTATGACTCAGTGTTCAGAGATCTCACCTGGAAGGTACAAGCTCAAGCTTCTGTGAACAGAAAAGAGATTTGAACTCTGGCCCAGCCTTCGAGCTAACTGGTGATGGGGCATTTTTTTCCTCCAGAATACTCTGCAAGTTTAGGCTGTCATTTTCTTTGCTTTTGCTAAACATGCCCAGGATAGAAATATTTTATTTGTTCCAAGATGAGGGAGAGTTTTTGTTTATCCCAAAACAAAGCTTTTTTTTTTCCCTCTTTTCTGAGAAAAGACATATACCGATTTAATTTCAACCCAAATTTTGGGTGTATGTAGCTTTTTTCAGAAACATCTTGGAATTGCTACTAGTTTTTAATGGGGATTTTCAGGTATTTAGCTACTTTGCCTGGTGAAATCTGGTCATTTACTCAGGTCCTGCAGTCTTGGAAATATGTCACACACAGAGCTCTGCAAACTCAGATTCACAGATTTGCTCATGTGTAATGTCATATTTGTTTTAATTTTCAGTTATGGTGAGCTGCATGTGTTAAATGTGCATACGTCATCTTACAGTCAGTGCATGACTTTATCTTTTAATTACATTCGGCAGAGTATTAAAACACATGGAAAAAAAAAATGCTCCTTCAAATATAAACAAAGTTGAACAGTCTATCTGCCTTTAAGGACCTAAATGAATCTTGGCTGGTAGTACAGCAGCGTCAGCAAATGGTGCATTTTGCAAATCCAGACACTTATACTGTGCATACAACTCCACCGTTTGCTCACTGAGAACATGAACCCTCACCCCCTCTGTGCATGGGCAATATTTGGTGAGATTGGACACGTAACCCTCCATAAACCTGGAATAAATTACATTGAAGATACGTTTTATTCTTGCTCAGTATTTGTTGTCGTTGCCTAGGAATTAATACTGCAGAAGCCACAGTGATAGCAATGATGCCTTGCCGAGGGTACGCTTATGATCAGCTATTGTCTCCCTACTTAAGACAGAAACATGAAATGTTATTCAACACGTGATACGTTCATGCCAACAGGGTACCTGTTTGGGTACTCCTTGATGATCTGATATATGCTAATCTGAATTGTTTCATTCTCAAAGCGGCTGTTGCTTCGATCTTTGTATATCCGGAATTCGGCTGCTGTCACTGCCTCTCCGTGTGGGATTTGAGTAAGGTCAAAGCGAAACTCTTTGTAGTGCCTTCGCTGGTGGGAGAAGTCCTTGTCCCTTTCAACTGTGAGAAAAAGAGTTGAATGTAAATTAAAGAGGTGAAACGAATGCCCATTTCCCATGATTAATGGAGCATTCCCTGTGCTTGGGAGTAAACAAACAGGACAATATAAAACTGTGCAAACAATAAAACCACAAGTAGAGACATCCTTCCAGTTAAAGGAAATTCCACCAGCCCAGTGTCTTCAGTTCAAAAGAAAAAAAACCTTGGTGGCTTTTATACAAATTCCAGAAGCTAGAGTGGAAAGAATATAAAAAAAAGCTGAAAGAGGGCATGTTGTAAAGCAACTAGAAATATGGACAAACTAAAAGCTGCGAAAGGATTTAGGACTTCAGTGTAGTCATAAGCACAGCATTAGTAATGTCAGAGCCGTAGATGACTTTGGAAAACACTAATTGCTGCTATTAACCAGGCAGATGAGAGGAATGCTGCTCATTCCCACTTAACGTAATAAATTCTGAAGTGGTACTAAAGTGCACTGTGACAACTCTATATTTAAGAAGCAGTTACATCATATAAATTAACACATGTCATACTCTAATGGCATAAGCGTCATCTTGCTGGTGGTCAGAAGAAGGAGCCATGAATCAGGGCTGAGTGGTTCTGGCATCCCAGTGGCAAAGGGAGCACCACTCCTGGCGTGAGAAGTCCCCTCAAACGTGCTCTAGTTGGGCAGGTGCAGCTCCCACTGCTTCTGACACTGCCACAATTTAAAATAAAAAAGTTAGCCTCATCATTGCTTAATTCACGATTGCACAAAATTTTAAGGGAGAGTAAACAGAGGATTTTAGTTTATTTGAGTTTTCAGTTGATTTGGGGCTAATTCCACTGTCTGCTGCAGTTCTGACCCTGAGTTAGGAGCAACTTTTGCAATGGAATACACGTTTTGATGTGTCAAGGGAACCTACAGGCCACAGTACAGGCTGATGACCATCTTAGGGAATTAATACTTCAGGTTTTACAGATGTGGAAAGGAAAATGATCCATGGTTTCCACTGCCACAGAGTGCAATGTATCATTGACCTGTGAAGCATCTGTGCTCTGTGAGAAGAGAGAACTCACTTCTAGAGAAGTTCCACCTGCCTGGTGAGATAGGTGCTTTGCTTTACTGATGGTGGACAAAGCCTAAAACACTTGGAGCTGGGATTCAGTTTGGATAACCAGATAAACATTTATGACTGCACCCAGCTCCACTAAATGTTCCCTCCTGTAACCCCTGCTCTTTTATTGTGTTTTAATGTTAACAGTCCTTGGATCTGAGGAAGGAACAATGTCAGTTCTGAAAAAGCGCATATTTAGATTACTAAATGTTACATGTATAAATAATCACATGTGTATGTTATTACAATGTATATGTATATTTACATGCTCATGTATGTGTACACCCATGCAATTTTCTCTACATACACAATGCATATGTGTTTGTAGGTGTGTATAAACATATATTTATTTATATAGAAACCTGCATGTGTTTATTATTATAATGTATACATGGTCTTACAAAATAGAAATGCACTAAAGAAAAAAAAATACTTTTTGGGATTGCCATATGAGGGTACAGTTACGGACATATTAAAGTGAGAGCTATTGAAGGAAAAGTCTTTACATTCTTTTCAGAGCAGCAGTTACTATTTAAGTCACCTGTGGCCATGTAGCTAGTCCCATACAGTACACTTCCCTTTCACCTTTTCAAAAATGTAAACTATCCTTGTTTTCATTAGCATATTTTTTTTAAAATGTACAAATCTATGTTGCCTTAAGAACCACCAAAAATAAAATACATAGGCTATAAGAACACTTCATCTTTGGTGAAAATGAACTTTCTCCTGGCTGACAAAAGGAAAATTGCCTCCTAACTGTGAGGTTTCCTTGGCTCAAGTGCATATTTAGCTTACATGGGTTTGCCATCGTATACTATGTAGAAAAAATAAAACAGAAAAGAGGCAGAAGCATGTAAACTGGCTGCTCTGTACCCGAAGATGAATGGGCTGCTACTGAAGAGAAACAGGATACAGGCTATTTAGCAGCTCCACTGCCCGGTTCTAAACTGTGAGATATATACAGAGATCTGACTTGAGGTTTGGGGTTTGTTTGCCTTTTTTTTTTTTCATGTCCGTGTAAAGCCTTTCATTTTGGAGAGAACTTGGCAGAGATTAGCATATGCAAATGCGCTGAACCAGGGAGGATTTTTCTAGTGCAAAGAGTCTGCTGCAAGTTTCTAAGGTTATAACTGAGCATTTCGAAGCGGACATCGAACAGATGTGTCAATAACCTTTAAATGAAAAATATATTAAAGGCAGACTTAATATAGCAACCCTTTCCGATATCTCTGGTTAGTATTTATTCAACAAGTATTTACCAGCATGTGTGGGTAACTAAGCACTGCTCACTATGAGTAAGCACTGGAGAATTAGATGCTGAATAAAAGGTTTAAATGCCAGTACTCCTGGCCTGTTTTGTTTTTATTTGGGTTTGAGGTTTCCTTTTGTCTAGTTTCTTACCTTCTAATTAGTAACATTAGTTTGGAAACAGCAGTTCTCTCCCTGTATGTTATAGTTTGGACAGAAACCTCTACAATACCCTGTGATAGCATTGGTGGGGTTCTCTCAGGACCACTCACTCTTTCAGCAGGACTGCTGAAAGAATACTGATAGCCGCTTCCTGACGAGCCCAAAATTAATTATTACAGCTCACACAGATAGTACTTATCTGTGTTTCCATGTATACCCAAAGACGAGACAGCACTGCCATCTGAAAGGGACACAAGTTCAACATTTCCTTGGGTTGAGACAGCATTTACAGGCAGGCCAGGACTTGGGAGTAGCAGCAGCCTGCAGAAATGAAGGGCTGTAGGAAACAGGCACTGAATACCGTGGAAAACCCTGAGTTCAGGGAGGTCCCACTCTCCACAATGAAGCCAGAATCTCAAACTGCAATTTTTGGTCAGCCAGTGTAAAAAAACAAAAACATTTTTTATAAATTTAGACAAGTTAAGATCTTGCATTACATAGTAGATTGAAAAAAAGCAGTGACTGTGATGTTGCAATATTGACTAATGACTAGAACAATAGCCAAGTTATAAAAGCAAAATGTTATTTAATGATATTGAGTGTGTTAATACCAAAAATAATACAGAAGTCTTGATCCCTTCTGCATCTGATAAATGCCTTGCTGGGGAAGACTGTGAATGCTTGGTAGGGTATCTCTCAGGTCCTTTATCCTGCCAAAATGGCATGAAGTGCAGGGGGAGCACCATGTCTCAAATATTTTTATTTCACATACGAGGGCTTTTCAACACTGGCAGCCTGAAAAATACAGGTTAAGATTTTTAAGTGTTCAGTTCTTCCAGAGAGTTCTCATGTCATTCCAGCTCGGCTCAGTTCATCTGCCAAAATGCATCTCTGTGGGACCGATCACAGCATCTAAAAACCGGTTGACCAGAAAATCAGGAAGTCCTTTTTTAACCATTGGAGGAATATCATTTTTCTAAGTAAAAATAACTGGAATATTACGGTCAATGCTGGTTACAACAAAATTCTTCCTTTGCTCTCATTGATCAGGATTCTTAGCATCAACTTTTTAAAATGTTATTTTTATACCACCTGAAACTAATATATTCAGCACTATGGTTACATCAGACAAATCATGGCTCAGGGGAATATCACAAACACCTGTGTGTAAGATGGGAAAGAATGATATTTTCCACCCATGTGGCAAACTGATGAAATATTCATACTGTATTAACACTAAGCCAAACTCCAAGAAGAATGAAGACAAATTTGCACCAAAAAGATATTTTGGAAAAGGGTTCATCTTTTACACCAAGAGAAAATACCATGCACTAGTTTTCATTAACAAAAGTATTTGCATTCTGGAAAAAAAATGCAAAGCACATATATGGATGGACAGTATAATAAGTAATTGGTATTTTACCAATACAGCTATAAATGTCTGATTAACTGTTGACTGAGCTTAAAAAAATGTAAAAAGTGCTAGCACTGGGTTTAGGTCATAGTGCAAGAGGGACTATTAGACATGCTCTTTGATTAGTGATTAGCTCCCCACTGACATGTGCTTTGCTTTTCCTGAAGAGGTTGGTATGTGGTGACATGTAGGGAAAGTGAAAGCTGCTTTGGCAAACTGGAGGACAACCCAAAGATATGTTGTAATAAGCTGATTTTACAATGTAAGATCCCAGGATCCCAACTGGATTCACAAATAGTGAAGCCTCACTAATCAACTTAATGTTACTGTTTAACTACTAAATATACATTCCAAGGCAAAACGGAGGGTCTTACAGACCGTGTAACTATAAGGGGCCATTTACACTAATCTCACTGAATTTCACTGTTTGACTCTGAATTCTTTGTATAAGCACTAAGTAAACCAGTCAGTTTTAATCACTTCAAGGTGATAAAGGTTACAGTAAGCTGATACACTACAAACGACACTCGTTTACATCTTGAATATAATGAAATGATAGTTTATCTACAGTGAACACTTGTGGTTATCTGACAAAAACAGGTCAAAGGTTCCAGGCGTTTTCTCCTGAAATTACTCAGTGCTGCCTCAAATGACTGATAATTGAAAGCAGAGGCTGGAAATATCAAATGTGGTAGGTGACAGATAAGCAACAGATTAATGCAAGTACTCTGTTACAGGACACTAAAAGGTCAGAGGCCCTAGGAATTAGCTATTGTGCTACTGTGAAAAGACAGACATCAAATAGCTGTTTACCTCATTCCTGCTCTTCTCTCCAGGATTCAAATTCTAGAAATACATTTTCTTTTCCACGATTAGACTATTTAAACTGACTAACTTTTTACAAAATAAGGCAACAAATCTTTTGTAGGGCGTGTGGGTAGGAGAAAAGATGTGATCCTAGAGCAGAATGAAAGATTTTTTTTTTTAAAAAAAACCAGCTGTGCTAAGTGTAAATATTTTAATGAAGTGCATCAGAGAGAAGTTAAGCAGCACGTTCATCAGAACATCATTCTCAGTTGAGGAGACCAGATAACAGATTTTTAAAAATACTTTTTAAAGCTTTGTAACTTTGTTTAGGCTTTTACACTGTAGAAGATGAACATTAAGTTTAGAAACTTAGATTAAGCTTTCCTAAAGTGACTCTTAAAAGAAAAAAAAAAAAGCAGACAATGTAAGTATTTGTCTAAGCACTACTGCTTTAATAAGTTTAATCTAATGGGTTTTATAGAAGGGTAAGAATCCTCATCCGGACTCAGGAAATCTATTTTGAATTAGACAGTGAAATTGATAAAAATAGTCACCTGTCCTTACAGGATTGTATCGGACTGCTGCCTCATACAGTCAGTGGAGAGACACTTCTGTTTGTTAAGGGTCAGCCATCTTGCACCAGCCAGTAAGAAGAACAGAGGAGTTTATCTACATTCCCCCTTTAGTCATCTGCAGCTGCAGAGAACAGGACTAAGAGATAGCCCTTGCTCAGTCAAAGCAGATTTCAATCGCTATCAGCTGCTTTTGATGACGGTATCCTAACTGCCAGGATGCTGAGAAGCCCAGCAGTGGGACATCCTGGGCCACTGCACAGAAGAAATGCAGGGGTTGGGGGTCAAAATGAGAATGAAATAAGTTTTTGTTCCTATATCTGATTTTTTTTTATTCATTTGATATTAGGCATTTACTAGATAATCATTCAGCTGAGTGTTTTAACTACAAAGCTTCAGAGTCATATGCCCACTTGCTTGTTCTCCTTTTAGTACCAAGTCTTCTGCATTTCTTTTTACCCATTTTCATCAGCAGAGTGAGGTGCCCCTCTGACTATTCTGTAGCCAGTAGTAAGGGAAAGTGAGTCATTTAGGCTTAATAACCCTTCATTTCCCTCCTCATCTCCTTCCCCAGGCTGAGGTGGGAAAATACATTGCACAAGCTTCAGTCATGTCTGTCCATGTGTCTTGGGGATGTTTAGAATTTACCTTCTGAACTGAGATCTTTTGGGAACTCATCTCCAATCAAAATGGATCAGCTCATACTCAAAGCCCAAGAGAAGGCATATAAGGATCCCTTAAGTCAAAAATGTAGGCAGAGGTTGAAAATAGCTGTCCCCAAAATTACATTCCACACATACCCTATCTTAAACACAAAACTCATTGTCAGAATCTTAATCCAAATCCTGATCGCCTTCCAAATGAGGCAAAACTATTTCCGTAATGAGTGAGAATTTTGCTTAATTAGGAAGGCTAAGTCTGCAGAAACTTTCTTTCTTTCTTTCCATTGCAACAGTTCTGTTTCTTAAGAACTGCTTTATTACAGTACTGTATATTTGAGTTTCTCTGTATTTATTATTATTAGACTGGTTGTATTTAAAGTAATTATAGATTTACAGATGTGGTTTTGAAAGAATGATGTAAATTGCTTTTACATAAAATATACTTTCTTATTAAAACACAAAACAGAAAGCTTGATAGGTCATATTCTGAAGCAAGTTACACTGCTGTAAATTTAGAGTTATTTCACTAAATTCTTTATTTTCAGTCAGTTACTGACATCAAAGAGCAACATTTGGCTATTTTGCTTAACTAAATTAGGGACAGTTTGAAATTTTTTGATGAAATACTGTGCAGTTAGTGGCAGTTTCAATAAATGAAAAATCATCTAATGTTTATTGAATCCAGACTTTTAATGGTAGAATATCCCTTCCGTAATTACACAGAATTACTGAACTGTATGAATTGCAAAGTAATTCAAGTCAAGATAAAGTCAATGAGAAAACCTTCAGTGACTGCAACAGAATCTAGAGCAAGAATGAAAAGGAAAACCATAATTTAAAAAAAAAAAAAAAATACATTGCCTGGACTTTTTTCAAGCACATATTGGTTTTGTTTCTTTATCCCTTATAGAAGAAATGTATTTCAATATCCCATACTTTATAAAAAAATAAGTTAGAATATTCATGTATCTTACCCAAGCACTTAGTATTACATCTTCTGAGAATGTCCAGGAAAGCACTGTTCTATTATTAATTCTATTAATTAAAATGTTAAGTTTTAAATTTTGTTGTTGTAGTCAATAAGAGCTTATAGTTTCTTACCAATTAACAAAATACACATTTGAAAAAGTCAAAATAGTTTGAAACACTAAATTATTATTAAGGTGGACTTTGAAATTATGTGATTTCTACTTTCTAATCCCCTCAAAATGTACATGCAATGTATTCAACTTTAGTAAGTGGTAGGCAGCAACTAGGCAAATAATGGGAGTTACAAAAACATGGTAGAATATAAATGAATATGTAAAAGGATAAATTTCTTTTTTTTCATTAATTATTTTAAGAATTAGAGCTCAGTTAGTAATTAAAAGCTTTCAGCATTCACCCTGAGCAGGAAAGAGTTCCCAGGAACTGTATAACAGTGCCTGCCAGAAACTTTTATAAGCACAGACCTAAAGAAATGCCTCGACCAAAGAGGCGTAACTTAGCTCAGCTCCCTCGTGCGTAATCTCCCAGGTGTTCTGTACACCGTGAGATTACCTATGATGCCTTCTTGTTACTTCACACTGAAATATGGGATAAAATAGATGTTTTAATGAAATTGCTGGTCTTCATTCAGTAGCCAATGTTTTGTTGAAAATTCATTGGTAAACATGTGTTATTCATTCAGTTTACTCTTCTCTGTATCTTCCAAGTCAAATGCACTTGCTCAACAAGTCAAAACAAGTGCTACACTGCAGCTGCTCCAATAATAATTAAATGCTGGAAGGCTTTCAGTTGTTGATACAGAGTAAGTGGAAAAGCAACACCCTACTTTTCTTGAAGAAAGGTTTGATCCTGGCCAATGCAACAGTAGGAATAAGTAACCAGAATAAAGAGACTGAGTTTTAGAAGTGAACAGAATTATGAGAGTCTAAGTCTGAGTATTATCATGATCCTAATATAAAGATAGTTGACAAAGTGATTCCTCAAAATATTATTTTTCTTATGGTTTCAACAGTATAGTGCAGTGTATCCTTCAACCTCCCAAATGCAAAACTTTCACTCCAGTTGTTCAGCTGTAGCACCAAGCACAACAAAAGATACACTGCATATATGTGCTTTTTATTTCTGCTAACAGTGGTAGAATGAATCTCAGCGGAATCTTCTTCCATAAATTTTAAAGTTGAAAGTCCAGCTGGTCACAGCTTCTAGGATTAACAGTAACAGGTCATATTTGGACCTATTTTGTGCTGTCAGTAGAAATGTGTGCCAAAAAAGAGAAGCATCACAACCAAGGGTCTGGGAGGAGGCAATGAAGAAAAAATCATGTGCAGTTTCTATTTTGAATGTAACAAGTACGGACCCCCTGATTTCTTAATTGTTTTAAGTCACCCTATATTACAAAGGCACTCCAATCACAAATACCTATTTTAAAAATGCATATCCACTAGGTTTTTGGTTGTGTTCATTTTCATTAGTGATAAATAAATCTTTACTTGAAAGAATAGAACAGATCAGAGAAAAGATGACTGTATTATGTAGTTCTGAGCTAATACATAGATAAATTAGCTAATCCTTACACCATCATGCATGAGGTGGTCAATTTTGTCTGCATTTTCAGTGATGTCTATTTTGCCTGGGCTTTGGCAAAGCCAGTACATTTTGATACTATCTATCAATAGACTTCCATTTTTTCTCATATTTAATTTTGTTTTTCTCTAGTCACAGATCGCCAAAAAGAAAACTAACAATTATTCCCAGGTTTCTGACTGTGTGTGAAAGTCAGGATGTCAGATCAACACAACCTCAGGGTTAACAAATGACAGAAAAAAAGATCCCTCTTGGGTTCAGCTGCAACTGAATAGGAACAAAAGTTACACCTCTGGGATCCAATGGTCAGAAAATAGGTGTAAGTTATAACTGTTTTGACACTGTAAAAGTATACAGATGGAACATAACTTCTGAGAAGGGTGAAAGGGCATATATCATCATAGGGCAACTGGCAGGGGAGTAAAAGCTAAACATTAAAGCCCATTCTATCTTCCCACATCTCCTTAGTTCCTGCTCATGTTAACCCTCCACTCACTTCCACCCAGAGGTGGCAAGTCGCTCTGCCATTTACCATTCGCACAGGTCATCTAATAAACTCCATCCATTTTCCACTGTGGAATTTGTCAGAAAAGCTTCCATGGAAGTTGTGTCTGCATGCCAAACTGGATATAACTGGATGGGCACTATTTTCTGCTTACCCTGTGCTCACATCTGAGTATTTTCATGTTACCCGTACCCATTAACACTGACCAAACATTCCATAAAAAACAGTCCAGCTATAACGATGATGAGGAAGGAAACCCTCAAGAACATCTCATTTAGAGAGTAGACAAATGCTTTATTACATATGATAAATAAAAAATTATTTTTATATGCTATATTATAGATAGGATATTAAATACTTTTGCAAAAAATAGCTGATCACAGGCCATGTGCTTAGCTAGTATCTCAGCATGGCTCAAATGAATTCAGAGTTCCTCAGATTTATACCTTATGTGCACAAGTGTATACTGGGCTAATTGCTGTACTGAGTCATCACCTTAAAAATTAAAAACGTAAAAAGATTGGAATTTCATCTTATACAAATTGTTAGCCCTCATTTTGAAGGTTTGCCCTGCGCATGCTTGCTATTGGCCAACACCAAGGATCCACCTAGGGGAGCCTCAGCAGTGGTGCTGAGAAACAGGGTTATGGGGCCAGAAGCACAGCAGGGACGGGCCCTCCCAGGCATTACACCCGGGGGCAAACAGGAGGAAGGTAAGGAGGAGTAAGGAGGAAGGTAAGGAGGAGCCAGGAGACTGGGCAGCGGTGGTGAGGAGTGGCATTTTCAGACAGCAGGTTTTAACAGCCAGTTTGGGAGCTGGCTGTGATTTTAACAGCTTGTTATGCTGATTCAAACCGCACCCTCTCCTCTGCAGCTCTGGTCATCTAATCTGATCATGTTTTAGTCTCACAAAGAGAGATTATTTCACCCACATATAACCCCCCCATACGGAGTAAGTGTCCTCAACAAGACCGAAAAAACACCTGGCCTTTTTTTTTCCTGAAAGAAACTTAAATCTTACCAAAGTTAATGAACATTTCAACCCTCTTTCAGGGCAGAAACTCACTGACTGTTAGTGAATTAAAAGATCTCTGGGTTGGCCATCCAGCATTACACCTGCACAGTTAGAGGAAAGGAAAAGCAGTCTTCACAAAAAATATTTGTGCCATGAAAGAGCTCAGATTAGCTCCAGGTAACGTGACAATAGGTGGTGATCCCTCACAGTAGGTTACTTTGGACAGACTTGGGGAGAGAGACCAGGAGTCTCAAAATGACATAAAAAGCAAGAAAATAATTTCCAAAGTGGAAAGAAAAAGCATGACACTTCGAGCACACAGAACTTTGAGCACATCCAACAATTGTCTGAGCAAGATCATCACTCCACTCCAAAAAAAAGTAGGAATGATTGGTGTCAATGTATAAGAAGAGTAAGATCCCCCTTCTCTGTAACCATTCTGTCACAGAGTCACGTAATGGCTGAGGTAGGAAGGGACCTCAGGAAGTCATCTGCTCCAACCCCCCTCCTCAGGCAGGACCACCTAGAGCTGGTTGCCCTGGACCGTGGACATGCTTGTATCATTCCTGCATTTTCACTGTTATTCCACATGGGACTGCATTTCTCATATTCCTTGCCAAGTTACTTACAAACACTGGGCTGGTTGTAGAGGTATCTATAGGTGTAACACATCTCTGGAACAGCAAAGACGATCTCCTGAAGCTCGTATTTTATGTTATAATACTGGCTTCTCTCCACTCCTAATAGTTGAGCTGATGTGTCTTAAACAAAATTTGGGTGTCTTTCTGAGCAAGAGGATAAGAATGAGCAAGGAATGGGAACCTCACCCCTAACATAGTGCTTTTATTTCAATGCAATCTTTTTGGTACAATACTATTAAGAATATTTGGCATGCATTTTACAGCATCTGATCTACCTTTGCCTTTGCAGATGTTTGTGCTAAACCTTTGTTTCTACTAGGGCTAGAAGTGACTACTGCCCTAATCTTTGGTCATAGGCCTGGTTTTCTTTTTCAAGTAATTTAGAACCATCTGTTGCCCATCCCCAAAACTGGAAGCATCCCTGTCTCTTCTTTTGGGGGCTTGCTTTCATTCCCATTTTGATGAGAGCACGCTCCCTACCTGCAGGCAAGCTGAATCAGCATGGTTTAATGGAGTCCACAGTAAATCTCATTGACCCAAGGTGATATAATGTTAATAAAAGAAGCTTCATTTCTGTACAGCAACAGATGGTAATGTAAACACAGGATGAACAGGTCATAACTTATTCGGGAGCTGTGGCCATGGAGCCAAGTTTTCAGTTCACACGTGTGCCTGTTTCATTGATTCGAGTCCTGTGATGAACCCCTTTTACAGTAGGTCTCTCCTGTACACACACATATGCTAGTAAGCACATCCTTTGTATTTTCCCATTTCTAAGGAATACATACAAATATGGAGAAAGCAAAAGACAACTGCTGGGAAACCAAAATGGGAAAATGGGGGCAATAGATGATTGTTAATCTTAATGACATTACTCCCTCCATTCTGACTGAGTGAATTGCAATATGAACTCAATCTACTTGGTATTCACTCCATAGCATAAACTGTCTCTGGATTTTCCATCACCGTATATATATATATATATATATATATACACACACATATATATACATATATATATGTACATACATTTTATAAAATATTATTTAAACTATATTTACTTAAATTAAAAATTTTATATAGATATAAAAATTATCTCCTTGTAAATGTGATCTCATTATTATATACAGCCTCAGTAAACACGATTATTAATTCAATAGTTTAAGAAGTGATGAAAAAAAAATATTACTTTTTGAAGACCCGTAGTCAATAGCTATAAGATGACATTAATAAGGAGCACACCAAGGAAACAAAGAAAAGAAAGAACTTTATTCTGAAATAATACCTAATTTAAAACTACTTTGATAAACAATACTATATTGTGTCACATTACACGTACCTCTCAAAATTCTGAAAATAAACCAGCCCTCCCTGAAAGTCATCATGTTTAATTGTGTGATTTCAGTTATACTTACTATTGCTTAACACCAGAGAGGATTTAAATATTATGATCTTTTGAATACCTCACTATGATATTCAGCAAATTCTGTGTTTTATTTTTAATCATATAAGCTTGTAACTTAAATCAAACATTTCTATTCCTTTTTGTCTTCATTCATTTTAGGAAATCAAGTTTACTATAATCTTATAAACCAAGTTTGTGGAAAGTGAGCTATGGAACAACAACAGTAGAGGAAGCGTATATATATATCTCAATCTCATCTTTAGTGAGAAGAGAAGCAATATGGTCAACCCCATGTGTTTCAAAAGCCATCAGCTATATGAAAAGCATTATAAAATAAGTAGTGTTTGAAGTTGCTTTCCGAGCCTTTAGAGTGCCCATTTTCAAGAACTGCATCTGGTTTTGGATGTTGATTTGTTTTCATTTCTGTTTTTCTGCAACTACAGGGGATAATTGCTGCTCTTTAATGAAACCTTAGATGTGCTCATAAATCATCAATGCACAGAAAATCTCATAGCAAATATTATACAAGTCTCAAAAAGCTCACGGGAACTGGCAGTTCTAGGGAAACATAAGGAACTCTGAAGTTTTGGAAAACCGCAGAGAGATCACTTGTGGCAACAGAGGCTTGTCTCTTTTATATCATCATATGTGAACGTCAGCCCTTGCAGTACTGTTGATAGGCCTCTCACGTCTTCCTTGATCTCTTTGGAGAAAGCTCCAGGCTGAGAATCAGAGAGGAGAAGCCCTTCTCAGAACAAAGAAAATTGTGTGGTTTTATTCGCAGAAGTACCAAGGATCCTAAATGGAAAAGGAACAGTTTAAGGGTCCAATTTTGCAATCAACTGGGCAAGGCACAGCTCTTATTGACCTAACTGCGAGATTACTCAGCACCTCATACCACGGAATTCTGTTGCCATTTCAGTCTTCAGCTTTTTGGAGCAGATCCATAAACTCTCCTCCTTATTTCAAAATGTTACAACAGGATGTAATTAAGTACAATTAACAAGGAGGTCAAACGGTCATCTGATAAACACTGGCCCAAACAGGCAGCTTGAAAGGTCAGGGCTGCTAAAGCCACATAGTATTGATGGGAAAGAATATTATGATTTAAGGGGGAAAAAATCCCAATGCCTAAAACTGAAGAGATTTACATGCTTTCTATATTACATACACAAAGCCATGCACACACTGATACGCATGCACACATGCCTCAGAGAGGCACAAATCTGTATTCTGAGAACAAGAGCTAAACTAGCCACACGGCCTCTCTCCGTTGCACCAGATCTCAGATCTCAGTTTTGGTGCTTTAATTCCAGTGTTTCTTTTTCTTTTTCATTATTTTGTAAAGCTATCTGTTTTAAGAACAGTAAATAGACTTGTTGCCCTTATAGAAGGGCTGTTTTTAGCCCTTTCTAAAATAACACTTGAGATCACCATGAGGAAACCCAAGGTGTTGCAAGGCTCTTAGGAGCGGGGTATTTTACGGAGCGCACAGCCAGAGTAAAAAGAGGCTTCACAAGAACGCTGTTCCAGTACTCTGCAAGGTCAAAGAACGAGAGTGCACAGAAGTGAAAATGAACACAGAAGTATTTGCCCATCCTCATTTTTGGATTGGAAAACAGGGACACGCTGTTTTCATTCTCTATCTGAGGCTCTTCAGGTTTTTCCTATTTGGCTGCTCAGACATTTCACTCTCCAACTTTCAGGTTTAGGCTAGGCTGGGGCTGGGACAGACTTACCGCAAAACATTTGCACACATTTCATGTATGAGGCAGCAAGGTAACCTGGTCAGGAGTAGCAGATTAACCTTTGGGATCACTAGCATGTTATGACTTGTAGTTATTGACAGATACCCCAGCTGAGGTAACCTTGGGAACAACCTTCCCAAAGCTATGTTCCTGCTGGATCTCAGCCACCATAAATCACCACAAAGACTACAGCTGTCATGGGGTTGTACGCTGGGCTTGCTCTTGCTCCCATGGCTTTATCATCCACACTACCGTTTGCCCACTCTTTTGGTTTCTCAGCTAACATTTTTGCAAACCATACCACTAGAATCCCATGGCTCCGAGCACCAGGTGCCATCGGGTGCCATCCCCCGCTGCTCCAAAATCAGACTCACAAATCATTCACTGTCTGTGCTCTTTCCTTTTCTGTAGTCTAGGTTTGCCAGGACAGAATTTAACACCTCTACCTCCAAAACTGATGCCATCCATATTGTAAAAGTCCAACACAGTATCTTTTTGAAATTATTTTGCAGTGCCTTATAGTTGAGTACCCCACCTGTATTTCCCCCTCAGTTTTAAAAAAGGGATATTTTAAATGGATATGCTTAGACAAATTGTTATTGATTTATAATAATTACTCTGGACTATGGGCACAGCTTTTCCAGATAATAAGAATATAGCTTCATTAATTTGACTACAGTCAAATACATGAGAATTAGAACAAGAATAATTTCATTTAATAGACACAGTCTGCAAAGGGAGAGAATCACAGAATCATTGATGTTGGAAAAGACCCTTAGGTTGTCATGGGGTCTGAATGGGTACTATCGCTAAGTCAGATAGAGATAAACCTAACAGAAATTTCAGCTATTTAAATTCCTACCTCCTCCTGATTCTCCTCCAAAAAGAGTCTTAGGTGGAATTTTGCTTCTGCAAAGCCACTGGTTGTCAGCTCTGGATATATGTCATGTACCAGTGCTAGCTGTCCTGATTAGTTTTCTAGGCTCTGACTCATTAATAATTGTTGTCTCAGTTTGCCCTGAATTGCAGTGGGGAAAAAAAAGTATAGCCACGTTCTGGCAAGGTACCACACGTGCCATTGAGTTGTGTAATAGCGGTCCATAAAGCCAAGTTCTCGATCTATTGCACCAGAGCTGTTGCTCAAAAAGTGTTGGGAACTAAACATTTAGATTCACCTTTTGGAGCATCTCTCAATAATAGTGGGAAGTTTCTGAATGGAGAGCTGAGCTGTAAAACCTCTCCTTTTCTACTTGTTTTACAGTCATTTTTTGTATGGAAACAAATTCATAATTCAGTACAAAACACAAACCAGCTCCTGCTTCGTGTACCCCACCCACAAACTTAAATAATGTAGTTGTCAGGGTTGACAAGTTCTGCCTGCTGTAGCATTTCTGTGTTTTATAGGAAATTTTAACCAGGGGTGTTATTTTAAGAGATGAGCAAATGGGGAAACCCCATGGCCTAGCCAATAAAATATGAACTTTAGGTGCAATGGAGCACTCATAAATATGACTCAGAACAAGGGGATTCATTGTTTCTCCCGACCCCTTTTAGCTGCTCCTCTGATCTCAACCTCTCTGTGTGCGTCATGGCAGCCCTCATCCTTTAACCTGCGGTTTTTAAAAGCTAGCTTCTACGTTATTTATGGCTGCAAATGTTAGTAGCCTGTCTGTGTACTCCCTGAACACATATACTGAAGGGTTGGGGGGAGCTGCATTTTATTTTGCAAGGATGAAAAGTTTTGCCCGGGGATCCAAGTGCCTGGGGAGGTTGAGGTAGTTGCTCTGCCCCGAGGCGCTGAGAATAAAACTGCTCCCTTCACCTGCAAGGCTTACCAGGAGAAGAAACCCATACCTGGACTAATTTTCTCTTTCATTTGCACATTATCTGTCTTTATCACAGTCTTTGCCCTTTCTCTGTCTGCATGCACTTTCTTCTCCCTACCATGATGAACTTCCCTCCACTTTTGTAACTCTGCTGGCGTGGGAAATGCTTTCAGTGCTACAACATCCCGCACCATGTGAGGCACAGAGGAGCGGGACTAATTCTCCCAGAGGCTGTTTCTCTGTTGTGAACCTTTCCCATGCCCAGCAGGTCTGTGTCCAGCCCCACATGTTGGCCATTGCCTACTGAGAGGAAGAAGGCTGTCCTCCCTGGAAAGCTTGGCCTGTGCTTTGCCATTTTTCTCTCATGCCTGCTCTCATTCCTTCCCTCCTCATCTCCCGCACTGTCGCTTAGTCTCACCACTTCTTGGCCTTTAATCCCTTCTGCAGCCAAATGCCACTGACATAAAATTAAAGTTCAGTGACCCTGCCTAGATGGTGGGGGTTAGAGACAAGGGAAAGGACAAGTAGGAGAGGATGGGGAAAAGTGTGGGAAATAATTATAAAGTCTGGTAGCAGCCAGAGCTCTCCTGAAGCCCTGGGGAGCCTTTCTTTAGCTGGAGGCTGCAATTGGCACTTCATAAACTGTTCATTCTCAGCTATGTGGAAACACCAGACGACACCTAGAATGATCAGACTGTAATCAATCAATTTTCTGCAAAACTATATTAGTTTGTGGGCCTATGAAAGCAAGCTGAAAGGAACCACCATGGCTAAAAAGAGAAGAAAAAGGAACTGCCCGTGCCATAATTGCCTCCGTAACTCAGGCAGTAAGTAGGCAGGTAGCCATGGTAAAATTATTTGCATAATTTAACATACGGAGAAAACAATAACAGGAGCGATAAGTGTGGGAGATCACGTACGTGCCGAAGTTGTTCGGTTATCTAAGCAAAGAAACGGGGGTTTAGGAAGAGAAGCAAGAGGCTCTCCATCTGCTCCATGGCAGGCGGACTCCTGCCTTAATACCCTCCATGCAGAGGCGTCTCCACAAGCCTTCCTCTTTCTCTTTCATGGCTAGCCAGAGTCACTCCAAGATTGTGTTTTCCTGGGAAAATATGTACTGTACAATACATACAATCCCCACAACCCCACCCAAAGTCTGTGTTTAGTCTGGAAAGGAGCACTTTCTAAAGAAGAAGCGGAACTGGGTCAGCCGTTCTTCCCAATGGGAAAAATATTAATAATAATATATATTTATATATATCCATACATATATATAGCTTTTCACCATGCACGTCTAACCATCTGCTAAATCAGTTTCTCTTCAGTTATCTGCAATTTCTTTCAAATCTGTCGGCAAGGAAAGTCAGACAGTTTTATACCCCAGTTAATGGAGAGCTTGACATTTTTTTGGCTGGGTAGATACAATAATTTACTTGGGTTTAAAGTGTTAACTTTGGCAAAAATATTAATGACAGTTATAAAAACATTATTTTGTTAGATGATATTTATGGATCACACACAAACCTATTTTGAGGTAGAGCTATATAGTTCATAAGGTTCATGTAACATGAGAGATTTCAAAGGAAATATAAAATATTTCAATATAAAACAACAAATGTAGTGTAATTCTAAAAAGGAATATGGAGAATATTTCTTGCTCAAAATCAAAAACAATCCCTAACAACCTGCTCTGTCATCGCACAAAAATTGGTTAAAACTGCCTAATGAATTGTAAGGATTGGGTGAGGATTTTTAGGGAACGTATCCCATGGGTAAAGTCCTTTTGTTCTCGAAATAAACTAACCTCTTTTGCAAAAAGCTGTCTTAATATTTAATTTGATCATAGAAAATTATTTCGTCATTAATAGTCATTTCTAATGCCTGATTGCTTACCTAGGTCACAACAAATTAGTTCAGCTCACTGATTGGGTGATGAAAATTTTATTAAGGGAAAAAAATCTTTGGATTTCAAGATGCCAAGTGAGGTCTACTTTGGGTGAAGATTAAATGAGACCCACTTGATCTAATTTGCTTTTAAATTTTATGTAAAAGAGTGAAAAATGCCGTCTTAATGACTTTGGGTTGCCATTCAAAAAAACTTCACAAATATTTTCTCATTTCTTCTCAGTATTGATCCAATTCCACAATTAAAGACATGGGGTCTATTTGTTATTTAACAAGTTTTATCTCTGTAATAGCATCCCTCTGTTCAAGGCAAGATAATAGCACTATTTCCGTCACTTCAGTTAAGGCTGTGTCAATATTTTCATTAGAAGCCTGCATTTTGCAGACTAAAACTGTACCACAGCCAAGGAAATTCGCGTAAGGTTAAAATTAAGACAGCAACATCTGAAATCCAGTGGAAAAGAAAGAAAGAAAGTGTGCTCATTCCTAAGCTTTGAGGAGAGAATTTAATGATCCTGAGGCCTTTTTGCGTGTATCCTTCAAACCCAGCTCCCCTTCCACAGCTCCTGGCATTTTATAGCTTAGCACTCCATATCCCTCGCGGATGATATGTTAGCTGTGAGTGGAAGGTTGTAGAAACTGAATTAGTTTAATTTAAGAAACTAGCTACTATATACACTCAACGTCTGACTGAAGTTAGGAATCCTTTTTTGTGTGTGTGTAACGAAAATATATTTGTACAGGTATTCGGTGTGGATTGATGTACTGTAGGTTTCTCAAAGTAGTTGTATAAAAATTGTTCTCTGCCATGTTAGCATTCTCTGATGAACACAATGGGCTGTAAATCTTGTGAATTTATGTATTTGCTTAGTGATTCAGGTTTTAAAGAAGAACATAATCTTCAAGACAGCGTACAAACTTGGGGTAGAGAAGCTGGAGAAATAAGAACAGTCCTCTGTGCCTCAAACAGGCAAAATTTCCTTTGATTTCAGCATCTGATTTAAGAACTGATCACAGTACATGTGGTTTGAGGATTATTGTAATTAAGATTGTGGAATCACATTGTGTGTGAAGAAGACAAGTTGTCTTTCTGGGGTGTATTGGTTACTTTAAAAATCTCCGTAATATTGTATCCTTCTTTAAATTAGCATGTCAGGATCACAAATTTTGTAGTGAACTTCACATTTGAGTTTTTGAAAGTAATTTTATATGCTAAGAAAGAAAACATAACAGAAAACCACAAAACTTTTATATATTTGTCCCCTACCTTATAGAAAGTTCATATCAATTCATAGGAAAATATGGAGAAAGAAAACACAGTTGCTTAGCAAATGCAGCAATCTGTTCAGAGAAAAATTTACAGATGTGTTGTAAACAAATGAAAATACAGACCATTTGAATTGCATGAGAAGGAACACTTAAGTACAGTGGATTTAATGATCACTTTGATGCTAATGGAAAATTCAGTCCTTGAAATGTTTAAACGTCATTTATAAAAGTGCTGCTGTTTCTCCAAGCCTCAGTCATGTACATATTTTTTAATGCAATCCCCCTTTTTTGGTGAGAGGTGAAGAGTGGGAACACTAACATTTATCTTAACAAAGTCCTTCCCTAACTAAATTTTGAGTGAGCCGAAAAGTGAGTAGGACTACATGAGTATTATTTGTCTGTTCTCTGAGGAACAGGGTATCCTATATATGTCATTTTGGGAGACCAGCCAAAAAGAAGATGCCAGAACTCTAAACAGTCAGGGCTTTGCAACAATATAATAAAATATAACAACAGGATAAAAAAACACCCAGTGAGGAAAACAAAGTCCTGAACTTGTAGGTGATATAATCAGATCTTTGAAAACCCCAGTGTATTTAGTGGAGGATTTATTCTTTGACTGCTGGACCAACCCCAGTTAACTCTTCTGTTACACTCATCAATATTTATGGAGAGCTGCCAACGCACACAGTCTTATACAAAATACAGGACAAGACATAGTCTCTGTCTTGTTGTATCTTTCAAGAAAGAAAGAGGTGGAAATTCTGGTATAAATTCCAGTATAAAGAGCAGGTGTTTACAATTTTAACTTCAGGACAAGTAAATGCAGTCTTGTTTTTCTCCCTGGTTGCTTGACAGAATTATAATTGCAGTTTCCTTGATGATTATTTTTTAAATTTGTTTTTGAAAGTGAGGTATTTGCAACTCTGACAGGTTGTTTTTTGTCAAAATTAGCATACGTTTCAATTTTTATTCTTTAATATAAAATTATTTGTCCTTGTCTATTTTTTACTTTACTTTTTAATCTTATTCAGCCTTTTCAATCTTATGCTTAATAATTCCTATCCAACATCTCTGCTTCATATTTCTTGTTTTAATATATATGTCTTAAATTATTATAACTGGCTACAACCATACACAAAAGTTTCAATTTAAAATATCATGATGATTAATAAAGCTTTATAATTACACCTTATGTAATTAATGGTGTGCAAGTATGAACATGGTGAATACTATTTCCAGAACAGATTAATTTGATGCAAGTTGACTGAGGCTTCAAATCTAAACCCAGTTGAGTTATTACTGTGCTGCATCAGCATTTATTGATTTTAAGGTACAGTGTTACCATTCACTTATCACTGCATATTTTTCCCCATTGTACATTAAAAGAGCTTGCCCTCATCTGTCATGATCTTCTACTGCATAAATCATATAAAATGGTTACCTGTTTCTGTGATTTATTTCATTTTTATGTTAATTATACTGAAACATAGGATTGTTTAATAAAAATGTTGAAGCTAATCTATATTGGTCATCAATATTTCTTACGCATGTTACACGGTGGAATGTGTGATAAACCACAATATCCAACACGTATGGAAGGGCATTTAAAGTGAATTAGAATTTAGACTCACTTAGAGCTGAGACACATTTTAATTCTACAGAGGCCAGACAAGATCTGGTATTTACACGGTATTTTTTTATAAGTTAATGGTGTCTATTACTCATAACCACTATAAAAATAAAGCATCTCACCCCCTGTTCTCACAGTTTAGAAATGTAAGATATGCTTTAGCTTCTCAAAATTACTTTCTTACAGCAACACTGGCTTCCCAACAGAATGAGACAAATATTAGAAACTTCCCAGTCAAGGTAAGACACTCAGTGGAAATTTGCATTCTTCCAGAGATAGTTTTTGTCTGTGCAAGCGCAGCAGGATCAGGCTAGGACATATCTGACACTGAGTCTTCAAAGACTTCTACTCATGCACTGCAAGAAGTCCTCTTGAAATTAAAGAAGTTTTGTGAAATCAAAGGCTAGGTCCTGTGTAAATAGTCCTCAGGGCCACTGATGAAATGGTCTGTGACATATTTACTGAAGGTATTTCTCAGGACACACGAGGAAAATTTTTGCAGGATCAGGACCTTGATCAATGCTTAATTCCTATTTTCCTTTATAACATTGCCATTTTAAATTGAACTGACGCCAGATACTCTGGGTAAATTGAGATATACAATAACTTAAAAGTAATACACAGATAATATGTAACTCTTTCTTAAGGATGAGGAACACATTTTCAAAAAACAGAGAATTCATTTTTTTCTAGTCTGCTATTTCAGGAGCAAGAGCAACAAACAAATGTATTTAGAGTTGGGGACATATGTTACTCTTAAGGAAAAAGATCTCAGAATTGAACACCTCCTGATCTGCCAAATAATAAATGAAAAGTAATTTTATTATTACGACAACTAAACTCTAGGGTGTCACTTTCCTAGAAATTTGAGTTGTTGAGGATTTTAGTGTTTGGAAACATTTTTAATCCTGCAGCAAGGATTAATGACCTGGTAGACCTAAAAGGTACAGAATGTGTGTGATAATCTGAAGGTATTTCGGAACATGTCCCATTGTTTAAAAAGTTTCCAGAGAAAATATTACCCTGGAAAGCAAGAGCTCATCAGATTTTGTACCAGCTTATTGAGAAATTTCAAGTATTCAATTAAATCTTTTGCTATTCAGATCAAATGAGAAGGGGTTTTTTTAGCTAGCCTTATGTGTCCTGCATAATTTAAAATACTTATAAAAACAGTAAATACATTTCATGAATTATTTGCAGCTTTCTTAATGAGATTTAAGTTGCCTTCTATTAAAGAAATCTGTAACTGCTTTTTCAACCACAACGTGACTGGTAAGCATGTTTATTATACTCAGAAGCCAATATAATTTAGTTTTATCAGTTTTTGTGTCTGAATTGATATCATTTTCAAAAGCATTCTTTGCTTGCATGTTTCTGGTGTTTAATACTCTACTTGTTATTTAATTTATTTATGAGACAGAAAATAAGAACCATTGCAGACTCTGAGCACCATGGCAGTATAATAAAACACAGTCTGTGGTTATTAAACAGAAATAACAAAGAAACAGCAACAGATTATTTAAAATCCAGCCATCCAGCTGAAAAGATAATAAAACTCTGACTCTTACCAACAGAAAACCCCCTAAACAACCTAAGAAATCTTTTTTTTTTTTTTTTTTCCCAGAAGTGGCTTAACTTTTCCCTTTTCATAACATTCTAGGCTTTAAAATATTAACAACTGATGTTTGTTCATGTCTGAGCTTTAAGCAAAACAGTGAGAGAAATAACCGAGCAATAGGCATAAGTGTTTGATTTTTTGAGATTTTTAAAAAAAAGGAGTTAGTTGGCCTAAGGCTAGAATTTTCATTACATCAATGAAAGAAAGAAAACAGAAGCCAGCAGAGGGGAGTTATAGAAACTGACTTTATATAAACAGTGAGAAAAATCTTTTTCCATGGCCACCTACAACGTAGCTACTTTACCATCAGTACGACTTTTCTTTTACCAGTGGCACAGCTGCCCGGGCCCAATCCTGCCGTTTTAGAACAGGTTACGGTCCGGCCGAGAGGTTTGCCCCTCGCAAGATCAGGCTAACAGTTTGTCAAAGAGAGCAAAAAAAAAAATTTTTCCACATACCTAAATTGACAAAGCTCATGACCATGTCAGCATCATTCAGAAAGTTGGTGTCGTGCAGGCTGGCTAAGGGAGGATTCTGTGTGGTCAGGGGGGTCATGCGAGATAATTGTATTCTCCGCGAATATCCATTTGGAGAGGCAGGGTATCCTTTCCGTATCCCTCTGCTCTCCCCTGCCATTGATCCCTTTAGTGAATACTCCAGCTCCTCAGTATCCTCTTCATTTGTCATGGCATTATACAGGTCCAGCATGAAGAGGGGTGCAGAAGAAGCCTGCTTTCCTGGTGAAAATGGTCTGGGTCTGTGAGGTAAACCCAGGATAGAGAGAATCTCTCTCTGAATTTCCCTTCTCTCATGGTTCCGCAGCCTCCTGTAAATAAAACTCGAATGGACATGATTGTCTCCTAAACCTCCCTGTGCGTGACCCACCAGAACCCAGCAATTCCAGAGCAAGCCCACGAAAGCTTTGAGCGCAGTTAGGTTCATCTTTGAAAAGAAAAAGAACAAGGAAAAAAAAAAAATCTTTTCTCCTACTTGTTCTGAGTTCCTATGAGGTCTGCTTTCCCAGTGGCTGAAAAACAAAATTTACCTATTCTTTATGTCAATGTCATCTCTAAACATAACATCTTTGGTGATTTCTCTCCCCCCACCCTGTTTAAATATTATGGAATGTGTCAGGTTGCAGTTATTTCTAAGAAAGCTGAAATTCAGACTTCCAATTTTCCACTGTTGTTATCGTTTTTTCTGCATTTATGGAGCAGAAGACCAGTATTTTGTCAGCTGACCTAGGCATTCCTATATAAACCTTAGATAACCAGGTCTTTGGTGGGGAGCTGTATTAGCAAGAGCTGTTCTTCTGACACATTGTAGTTCCCAGAGTTATCTTCCCTTGTTATTCTGAGTTCTTCGTACACCTTGCGCTCTTCCCAAGATAAAATCCTGAGTCACAGATTTGTCTTGATCTGTACCTTGGTGGTGTAACACATATTTGTCCAGCAGCCTGGTGATACCTTTAACATCTTTTGAATCGCTTGAGTGTAAAGTAATTCTAAAGCATGTACTAATCAAATTAATGTGTTGCCATGAATTTACTCGCAAAAAAAACCTTCTGTAAATCCATTCAACCCTTTTCGGCTTCTGAACTGTTATTTCCAACTCTAGCAGGCACAAATATAACAGCTCTCTTCAAGAGAGATCTAAAGACTAATGTAAGCACAACCCTGCTGGGAAAGAAGAGGCTTCTCATTGTAATTTGAAACGGGTATAGCAAAAAAGTCCTTAACCCTTCTCTTGCCAGACAGAGCTTTAAACCTCTCCCCCCCTAATTTACGGTAATATACCTAATTTTGGCTATCGGCTGTTTTTTTCCTAACAGCTTGCAGAATCAATTTTAACTTTAACAATTTTAGGATATGTAGGTAGCTAAAGGCATGGTGTAATGTGGAAGCTCTTGTGAGTCTCCTTATGAGTCCCTAGTTTAGTAAACTTGAATAGGAAACTCTCATAACAGACTAAAATAGCATCTCATTAATTCAAGAAATGTTTATATTTTAGGTAAGTTTAGCAAACAAAGGTGAACTTTTTAATAAACTCTGTAGGAAATTTTGTCAGTGAGGCTTGATTCACTGTTTTCTAAAAATGTTGGGAATGCAATCTGAATGAAAACAAATTTATTCAGCAAGCGAGTTTTCAAGTTGTGCATAGCCAATGGTGTAATTATGGTTATAGTCACAACTTTCATAAACTGTAATTTGCAATGATAATTTATTCAAAGAACATTTTGACTCATAAATCGCCATACTACATTTCCCAGTAAATATCAAAAGCTAGGATTTAATCCCACAGCCTATTATTAACTGGAGAAAGAAACAGCTTAACTGAAGAAATAAGAAATATTAAATAGATTTTAAAGCTGCTGCCCATGAAGTTAAAGTTCAGCTTAGAATTGTATGACAGCCAGCAACTGGTGTTTTCCTCTCACTAAAACAAAATCGCAGTGTTAAATTTCATATTGCTCAGACTATTGGTGGTCATTTTCCCCACTCCTATAATTTGCCTTCGGTCTTAAGGAGGCTTTCCTTTGATGAAGGGGAGAAAAAAAGGACAAAAAAGGTTAATACATGACACTGAGGAAAAAAAACAGGTATATAAAATGCCTCCCATTGGGTTTTCCCTTACATGACTAGCACCTACTCAGCAAATCACACAGTTCTTGAGTAAACTTGGGAGTGTGACAGCAAGTATAGTCACACCCTAAGAAGCCAGGAACAATTTATCTAGTATATTAAGCACAAACGAGCTTTTCTCATATATTGTGAGTCCTAGTCTATATTTACTGTCTAGTCCAGCTATCATTAAAATGTAGCTGATTCTCTCTCATAAATCAGCACACATAATAGACAATGCTTCTACCAAGGAAGGTTTTATCTCATACCAGACCTGCTGAATTAACACTGAAATTAATTATGAAGCTATTTAACAAAAGTCCTGTTCCCAGCAGAAGAGCAGTCAGCATCAGAATGTCCTTTCTTTCCTCATTGAGGTTTTCCCTCAAAATCCATTTGTTATAAGAGAAGTATTATTTCCTGGTTTTGTTTTGCTTTCACTTGTCCCCCTCAGACAGTTGTAATGATACATGATACTTTACCATACATATGTCTTTTTTGAATTTGGCCATCATGTATCCTGCAACAAGGTTTATTTCTCTTTTCCAGCAATATATTTCCTTTTTTTCCCTAAGCATTCATAAAAGCCAGTGGATTGATTGCTCAGAGGATTTAAGTCCTCATCCTATCAGTACGTCCAGCAACAGAAACTTCCTATATTATCCCACTAGAGTGTCTGGAGTCTTTTCCCACTTAAAAAGCCAAAAATACCCTCAAGTTTGAAGATGCTTTTATGTTGTAAACATTTTTCCAGACAGAAACTGAGTAAGAAAACATATAAACTAGCAATCATATGTTTGATGAAAACAGCCCCTGTTATTTTCAGACGGAGCCACAACCAAACATGTAACCTCAATACAAAGGTTTTATTTTACATTAACCTACCCTACACTGACACACCAAACGTCCTTGACTAGAAAGTGAAAATAAAAATAAAAATAGGTTTTATTAATATAAACACAATGTCCTTTTGTAATAAACCTGTGTCCTATAAGCACTCATTGTTAACATGGATATCTCATACATGGGAGATATAGCCAGCTCTAAAACCGAAAACCTTTGCTAAAGAAATGAAAGGGATCTGTAATAGTTGATAGGTCCCATTTCATATTTCCAATATGAATCAATTTACTTCTAAAGAAGAAATACCACATACAATTTCAGCATGTCAAGATATTTTATTTGATAATATATAAAAATAGATTGGCACAGATATCTGGATGTAGTTTAGGTTAGGGTTCAGTTTCAAAGTCACCTTTGATCTAGGTTTCAAGTTTTACAACAAAAAATTATTCCGAGCTGTTTGCATAATATTGAAACTTAAAAGAAATGCCATGTTCACACCATTTTTCGATGCACTCAAATCTAAATAACAGTTGAGGTCAGTGTGAAGTATTGACCCAAAATCAAAACCAGGGATTTGAACACTTTGCCCCAGAGATTCCAGTTTTACCCTGCGCCTAAACTGAAATTTTGAAATATAAAACCTGCACACAGATAGACCTTCTTTATTCCCCAGATGTTCAACCTGGAAGCAACGTAAGAAATCACCTGACCAGCCCTTATCCAGTCCTTTGGAAAAAAAAAGAAAGCTAAAATGACTCCAGAAGTGAGTTCCCATTAGGGATAGATATCTGATAGAGGAGGATGTAACAGTGGAGCACCTGGAGAGCAGGGTCTCAGAGGCAGGAGAGCAGCAGAGCACCGTGCAGGCACCCCTGGCAGCACGAGATCGGAAGCAGTTGCACGAACTTCTTAAACAATGCGGCATATATGTACATGATGAGTGAATTCAGAGCTCATTACGTTTGTACTAACCTAAACAATGTTAGAGCAAATATCATAAGGGAAGTAATGAAACCCAGGAATCCAGCTCTCGCCAATCTCAGATTCCAATGGATCGTAACACTGCAACGGTGAAAAAATTTATAACTACCCAGCAGGTCACTGCAATCATTGAGGGTGCAATTGTTTTTATGGGCAATGACCGCTACTCAAAAATATATAAAATCAGTGGATGGCTCCTGAATGCAGAATCCCTCTGGGTTCTCAATACCACATCAACTGAGAGTGATTTCCCACAGCAATGGTTCTCTGTAACTGTCTGACAAAATAGAATAAAATGCAGACCCTCTCCAAGATATTTGCAGTCTAAATCTGAAACCTATGCATGCACACTGAATGATTCTTCTGGCTCTTTCCCTCTTAATGACTAGCTAAATTTGGCATTCAGATCAATATTATGCATAAACAGATGATCCAGCATTAAAAATGTGTAAGCCTGTCCTTATTGTCTCTCTACAAGGCTATTGCTGCAAAAGGTACATGGAGAAAGATTTTTATGAAAATGTGTCATGAAAGCAGGAAAATCATTAGAGGTTAAAACTGCAGATTCGCCAGCAAAAAGCAAGCAAGTCATCTGGACTCTTCCTGGGACAGAGACGTTACACAGGCACCATAGTTAGGCATACCTGTTATACTACCTGTATCCAAGTCAGGTTTACAATGGTATGGACTGCATGAGATGTACATATGAACCTTTGGATGTAAGTATGCATATGTTTATATGTTCCAAATGTACAATCAACAAAACGTGTATGACAACTTTTACTCAGCTGGTTTTTTTTTATTTTATTGAGTTGGATGTTGTATGACAGTTGTATTCTTATCCTGCAAACATAAGAAAGAAACACAAACATATTTTTCTGTATCAGTGAAAGATATGTCTCCTGATGCAAAGGGAATTCCATTTGTAATTGACACAGTGTGAAAATTGGTAGAATTAGCTGCAGAAATTGGCAGTTGAGACATAAATTGAGTATGGTATTTGTAAATGTTGCATATCAATATAAACCCCTTTTATTCTGAATAATCTCACAGCGTTTGTTAATTGATAGACAGGAATCATTTCAGATGCAGAAGCACTACCATTTTTGGAACAGAAAATTTGTTCAATGTTAATACTTTATTTACCTCCATATCAGGACAGAAAGATAGCTGTCCTGAACCACAAAGATAGCTGCTCCTCAACCACAGGGGAAATTTAGGATAACTGCTGGGGTTTTACCTGACATCTATATGCTTTACACGTATTCCTGGGGATCGTTAAGTATTATACAGAGAAAGTACTTCCATTTTACGCTGCAGGCAGGGGAATGCATTGCAAAATAATACTTGCTATGTGGAAGTGTTCAATACTTAGATTATAGTGCTATTTATTGTTACCAACCAGTTTCCTGTAGCAAAAGCGTTTTTCATCCAGGATTTCAAAAGCTCAGGCAAAATCACAAATCATCCTAGGAGGTAAGTCATCAACATTTTATAGATGGTATTTAATAGCACACTTTGTTTAAAATTTACAGAAAGACCTTCAGCTTTAAGTATAATCATCTGTGAAGTTTGTTCTCTTCATAGTACATGCACAATGTTGTAAAGCTATCAGCACAGAATAGTCTGTAGCATTAAAAATATCCTCTTCTTCAACATTAAGAAAATGGAGAAAAATCATTTTGCAATCCGCCTGAAGACTTTTTTTAAAACTTATTGTGTTCAAGGTCTGGGGAAAAAAAAAGAACAAGTTGTTTCACACATACTCTTCAGAATATGTGAACCACAAAATATATAATTAATAATATGATCCAACATCAGAGTGCTATCATTTGCATAATTTACAAACCCAAAGAGCTCCCAGAAATCCCCTTCAGTTTACAATAAGCCTCTAATTAGTTAAAACAAAAAAAAAAAGAAAAAAAAAAAAGAAAAAAAAGAACTGCACTGAGGCAAATACAAAACACTTGGACAAGAGCAACATTTGTAAGTAGCAAAGCATAGCACTTTTTAAGAAGGTTATTCTTGGCTCAGCTAGTCGAAGGGTTTTATTGTGCCCCAGCTGCAGACTGGTACCTGCTGGTCTCATCGTTCTCTGGCTGCAGCGCGGCCATAAGCATTTTGTGGTGTTCCCAGGCTGGCCCCAGCGCTTTTTCAGGAGCCTCTTCTGCCTCTTGCTGGCTGTCTTTCTGTTTTCAACTACAGATACATATAGAAATTCATTCCTAAACGGATGCCTTCTAGGTAGCTGCATTGCACTATTGTTCATGTCATGAAATAGTCTACCTATCTAAATATAGGATTTATTTCTTCCCTTGAGCATTTTGCTACTAAGTTCTATAGGCGTGGCTTTAGCACCTCTACTGGCAATTGGATGATGCAGCAGTCTCTCAATCTCTGTAAATTAGTTTTGGGGGTTTTATACCTTTTTCCTGTGCTTTGTGTTATACACAGTCTCCCTCTCTTTCCTATACTTCCTCCCATTACGTCTCTCTATGTCTACCATTTGGATGTGCTGTCTCTGATCCCACATTGGCCTTTATTTTTCAGCTTTTTAAACTTTAAGCCTTTTCCCCCCACCATCTCCATTTTCACATTTCTTCTTTCCCTCCCCACATATCTGTAGACAGATGTTATTTTCTTCTTTTAAAATTACTTCCTTTGTTTAGCAATGTTTCCCCTTTTGTAAGAGATCAGCTGGCCTCTCAGGCAGTAAAAGAGGAGCTGCTGCTCCAGTACGTTCAATTAAGTGAGCACTACCATGAATCACGCAGTCCTTGAGAGACCAGTCATCTCTTGCTGTTGGAGGAGGATTGCGAAAGAAAAAGATGTGCTTGGGAGCACTGCTAGACTATGTGCACCCTAAAATCTTCGGTGTGTGCTGATTGATCTTTCTACGTGGACTTTTTCAGGCCTGGTGATCCATCAGGGAGGCAGCCCAGAGCCAGCTGAGGAACTGGCAGCAACCCAGCTACAACATGCTGTAAGGTCTTCACCACAACGGTTTTTTCAGGAAAACAAACAATGTCAGTCAGCTAAGAAGCAGCAGTACGATACCAGGGATTTTGTGAATTGTCCACTAATATTAGCCAACAGTGTTCTGGTGGCACTGTTTCCACACTAGCTCAGTCCGAAAGGACATTATTTGTATCCTGTGACTTTGTACTAGATTATCATCATAAGAAACTGAGACAAGGTAGCAACTAAGCTGCATCGGGACAGGCAAGTGTGCGAACACATCACGGAAACCATTTAAACTCTTCGGGGTTGGGTCTATTCAATTAGCCAATATGCAGTAGCAGTGTGGTGGCAATGGCCATAACACAAGTTGAGAAAAGTCTTTAAAATAAAATATTGGTTTCCTGAATTTCTCTCGTTAGACCATATTCCCTTCTAGCATGTAATACCTTTCTCTTGCAAAATGATTACAATTGGCCGCAGCTGATGAAATTTATTTAATCAACAATGTGTAACCGTTGCCAAAATGTACTACAACAGTTTGTTTGAGCCAGAATTAGTTAAACTGGCAAAGCAAAGGAATAAAGCAAAAAGTCAGTTTATGCTGCTGGCCTAGAAAACCCATTTGTTTCCCTCAGAGCTTTGTTACAGTGGTTGAGAAAAACTGAAATATTGGAGAAGGTATATACCTACTTTGCACTAAAATCTGTACATTGAAGTTGAAAGATCACTTCAGCTGCTAAACTTTCCTTTATGTAGCCAGAGGTCTGAAAACAGGATCTGCATGATGTTAAATAGAGTAATCCATGTCCCTCGTGAACCAGGCTTAGGCAAGAGGAGCATGATTTACATCGCAACCTTTGCATCCGAAACTGCTCTGTAATCTAAATGTGGTAGAGACACATGAGCAGTCCTTCATTTCTGCTTCTTTAGCTTTACTACCTTCAGTGCTCCTTCCTCAGCATTCAGATCTTTAATTTGGAACAAATGGTACTTCCTGGAGGAATTCTAGTTAAGCCATGTAAATTATAAGACAGTTACAGATGCAAACTGCGACTGCAGAGCAGTCTTTTCCTTTGGGAAGTAGATTCACAATGATATTTTCATAGGTTTTACTATTTGTTGTTCAGTGCTCCTCATCCAAAAATGTATTTATCTGCCTCTCTAGAAACTCAGCATTAGATCATAAAAATAAATTGGATTTTGTTCATTCACATCTTAGATTAGGATGATACATGGGGAACTACTTTAGTTTATTCAGTCGTTATATCAACAGTGCTCAATAGGTATAGCTTACTTCCACATAGTCCAAGCACACAGGTGTACCTTCTCATGGTGTTTTCTCAGAGCAGATGCCCAATATTTGCTGTGCTCATTTTCTCCTCTTTATCACCCTTTGGTGACAAAAAGTGCACTAGGACAAAGTAACAAGAATTTTCTATGACTTTCAGACAGATATTTTCCTTATCCTCCTGTGAGCATCGCTTGAAGCAGCAGACGCAATGGGCTGCCGGGAAAGCTTTGGCCTCAGCCTTGCTGTCCACCTGAGACCTTTGAGATGCTGTTGCCTCCGGCTCTGGCCACATCTTCCTCTGGCATGAGAAGGGGGCTAGAAAGCTGAGGTCAGTCTCATGGCAGAAACATTTTGCAACGATTTATTCTGAAGCCCAAGGTTAACTAATTTCTATTTGTTCTCATTTCTTCACTGTAATTCGAAGTTAGTCACTCTTCACTATTTCTGTAAAGAATCATGAAGTTTGTTTTCCTGTATTTATGGACCTTGAAAGAACTAAAATCATCTGCTTCCAAGCCATGAAAGGTCCTCTTGATGAAGATGAAAAAAGAAAATATATTTATACTACAGATGGCCAGAAAGCTTCAAAACCATAAAACTGCTGGCTTGTTTAGTGCTCTCCTAAAAAAACATAAAGATGACCAAACAGATTATTTGTGTTAAAAAAAAAGAAACAAAACTTTTCGGTCTAAGAATTTCTTTGCCAAGTTTCAATCTAAAATTATTTTTTATGGCTACGTTATAAATTGCTTAAAAATGGGGTTTATAATGGAAATGGTGACAGACCTAACTATGGCGGCACTAGCAGGCGCCAGCATAATTGCAGTCTTCTCAAGACATAACTTATTACAGGCTACACAGCAGAGCCAGTATTTTGTATTTTAATTAAGAAACCTGGATTTTGTTTGTAATAATTGACTGTTATGCTGCCCCTCTTGCCAGGACAGCCTTGTAAAAGAGACTCTTGCCTCTAGTAGTCTTTCTCAGTTAAATATTTTAAATAAATTTTATATTGTTGACTGGAAGATTGCATGTATTTTATAGGTCATTATTAACTGTCTTTTGGTGACTTCAGTTGTTCTATATTTTTAACGGAGATTTTTGTTCCTCTCATCTGTGACCGGGAAGGTTTGCAGGTTAGGTCTTTGCGAAGTGTAATACTATCTGCGTTATCTGCCTTAACCTGTATCTGCGTTATCTGCCTTAACCTGTACCACGCAGGCCTTCCGTAAGAAAGGATGCTCTTTGGCTATGCTCTCCGAACGCCCTAGGCAGGTACTGCGGGCTCTGCTACCCAGTGACACCGAATCGCTCAGACCTCCTCCCCGCTGCCCGGACGGGGCACCGCTGCAGCTCCCGCCGTCTGGCGCCTCTGCTGGGACGCGACGGAGGATGCCGGTTCCTGGACACCGGGCGGCATTCGCTGCTTGCATACGAGCTCCTCTTGTTACATGCCGCTGGAAGAAAACGCACAGCACGCCAGTAGCCCGAGGAACACCAGCTGTTGGCCGGCGGTGGGGGCGAGGGCCGGCCGGGCGGCGGGGCGATGCCGCATGGGATGCTGCCACCTCCCGGCACCGCCGGCCCTCGGCGGCCGGGGCCGGCCCCGCTCCGCTCGCCCGCCTCGCCCTCGCCCTCGCCCTCACCCTCGCCCTCGCCCTCGCCCTCTGCAGCAGGTCCCGTTACAAACATCCTCCGTCAGGTTTCGGGCTTTGCCTTTGTTTCTTGACTTCTTTTCCGTTGTTCTTCATGATGCCGGAGTGCGTGTCCTCCCATAGCCAACAGCGACAAGCGGCAGCAGCTCTTCACGTGTACGGTCCGCAAGCTGTGGGTGTCTAATTTTGACAGGAAAACTGTGGTGGTAATTAGGTATTCAGAGAAAGACCCTGATATGCACAAAATTAAGTAGGTCACACCAGCACATGTGTAATTTAACGTGTTGTAATGGTAGTACCACACAGGCACAGACACAAACGAGATCAATAGAAGCATTTAACATTTTTAACTGAAAAACAAAGTATGAACTGAAGCAGTCCAGGGCTAAAAGAATATGTTTCTCAAATTATTATTATTTTTTTTCTGTGCCTGACTGGCACTGGCTACAGCAAAGACTTGGCTAAAAACATTGCTCGCAGCCCCTTTCTCTCTCTCTGCTTGGCCTCGGAATGATGCTGTTCTAACAAACGCTCTTCAGTCATTTTCCCCCAGGAGTGTCTACCAACCGGAGAGATTATCAAAGTTAATTATGTCACTTCCTCTCTTTTCTCCACGCACTCCCAGGCTAAGAAAAAAGATAAAGGAGTTAGACTTACCAGCAGATCTCTCCCTGCTTCCTCCTACAGAAGTTTGCCTCCTGCCAAGAGGACCTTCAACAAGTCTCTGCTGCCTTTGGATCTTCCAAGTGGAGCAAAGGGAAAAGAGCATAGGAGATAATCTACCACTACATGGTTTGGAAAAAAAAAATAGCAAGAAAATAATGGCAGTGTCTTGTGATTTTCTTTTGGGTCCTGAAACAGCTATCGGTATTACATTACGAAAGAGTTATAATTATGGAGAAACAGCTGAAAGAAAATGGAAATACAGTATTTGTTTTTATTTTGTGTCCTTGGAGAACAAATGCAAAGTGAAGAGAAATTTAAGGGAGAAAGACACAGCAAGAAAATTGATAGAAAATGCACAGAAATTATATCACGGGTCTTTCTCAAATATCTGTATTTGAGGTTTCAAATATCTCAAATATCACTCTTCACCAGCTATTTATTAGGCGACATTGATTACAACTGTGTGAGGAAAAAAGGCTGGAAAATATGCTTCAGTGATAATGCTCAGGCAGAAAAACTGGTGAACAAGCACTAATCTATGGGATGACTGGAAAGGCTGGAGTCTGAGCCCAGGATGCCCACATCTAGTCAAGGTCCAGTGAGGTCCCGAGGAACAGCAAAATCCAATTGATGTGGTGGTGGATCATTTTCTGGATGATGACTTGCACCCTGCTTTTAATCATGAGAAAGAGGGAAGCTTTTAACGTGAGATTTCAAGCAAGTTCCAACCAGCTGATACTATGCGAGGGAAGGAGCACCCTCAGTCGGGTTGTCCAAGGGGGAGAGGCACCCAGCGCCGCCCAAGCAGGGCTGTGGAGGTGAGGGCAAGGAAGCAGGGTGGGGTATGATCAGAGGGATTTAGACAAACCAGTAGATTTGAGGACTGATAATGAAGAATTATTGCAGTAAGTGCTACTGTAGGTTCAGTTCTATAACTTTTTCTCTGCTTGGCTATATGCTAAAACACCTCTTTATCTGATCCTCCAAATACAGCTCAAGCAATATTTCATCACGCAGGAAATGAGAGGGACCAACAAACAGACTGTGTGTGACAATGAAAAAGAAAGAAAATACCAGCCCCATCATCTGACTCCTTTATCCAAACTGACTAGACTTGACATCATGTTTATCGATTCCACATGGTTTTTTGGGTTTGGGGCCTTTTTCTAATTCCCAGAAAAGGATGCCTACAAAGGTGAAAGCAGAAACCGGTAGCATCCATCTCCTAGGAGTAGGTATTTGACTGCAGCACTGTTATTTTGTGCTATAGAAGGGAAGTTAATAAGGCCTTTTAAAAAACAGCAAAAAATATGAAAAGGAAGATGTGTTTCAGAAATAAAATTTACAAAAAAGAAGGTGTGGCAGAAAAAGCAAATAATAGAGGATAATTCTGTTTTCTATGGTCAAGAGGAGGACAGCTACAGACACAGAAGTCCTTGAAAACCAAGAGCTTTTCCTCTTGCAGTGTCTGGTAATGTGATCTTGACTTATTGTCAAGCTTTAGGCTGTTCAAGAAGAAAAGAGAGATAACCAAAACCACTATGGGGAGTGATTGCTAGAAGCCAGAATTAGGTATCAGTCTCACAAGAATGATACGCAAACAGGAAACTAATGAAACTAAGTCTCTGCCACCAGATATCAATGACAGGAAAAATATAAGAAGTAGAATAAAAGATTAAGGGTTTCTATTGGAAACAAATCACTATTTTTATAGGATTTATCAAAACAGAACTTGCTATACAAAATGTACAAGAGCTAAAACCGAAAGTTTCATTTTGTTTACCTGATGGGAAACCTTTTCTGTCTCATGTCATTGTGGAAATAGAAGGGTCATTAAATCTGAGAGCTGAACAGGAGCTGAGCAGCAGCATTATGTGGTATCTGTAGCTATTGTCAGTCCGTGTGCAGGTTCTGCAGTCATCCCCCATTTGTTCTCCGAATGAAGTGTGGAGCATGACTACTTCTCAGCTGGAATTGTTCTGGTGACTTCTGTCATAACACTGGAATGATAGGAAATGTTGGCCAAATCATGCAGGCTTTAATCAGGCAGTGCACCTAATTAAGTCAGTGGGAGATTTTCCCTTCATGCGAGCTGTGGAAATTGGCCTGGTTTCTTTATTCACTCGCAGATCATGATTCCTATCTCTTTTTTTGTGCAGCATTGGAGGATGGTTTGAGCACTGTCTGGCTGTTTAATGCGATAACAATCCAGTCCACGATGTACCAACTCCATCCTGCGTAGGGATGGAGTCAGATTGAAAGGTGTCTGTTACAGCGTGCAAGCAAACTCATTCTAGCTAGCAGGAAAATGTATTCTGGCCCCATTCCAGCAGGGCACTTAATCATATGCTTATCAGTTAAAAGGATGACTCAGATACTTCAAATTATGAACACGCTTTTATGCCTTGTTGCATCACACCCAGAATGTTTGCACCATTAGCCTGGATTAATATTAACCAGAGGCTGAAAGAGAGGAAATGGGAGAGAGAGGTTTAGAGTGAACTGAAATTCCAAACACCACACAACTGTGATATTTTGATCCTGCTAATACTTTTCAAACGGTTTGTACAACCACCTGCTTAACAGATGAGATCTCTGATCGGAAATTTAAGTCTCTGATCTTCAGGAGTATTCATTTTTTAAAAAATAACCTTGTTTTTAAGTCATCCCAAATCATCCCACTTGCACTTAAATTGCTGTCATCAGTATTTCGGCTTCCTGAGCTGCATAATGAGAATGTCCTAAGGTCTTTCCTTTTTCTGAAACTATTTTGCTTACTTGCTGTGGATGACAGAGTATGCAAAAAATCAGAAACTCTTGCAGTTGCATAACGCAATCCCAGCTGCGTGTGGGCGATGACCGAGTGAGGTTACCAACAGCGCTACTGATCAGACTCCAGTCTGGCACAGCTTCTTTTTCGCAGCCACATACACCTTTTGCCTTACGAACCATGGGCATGCCCTACTTTTACACATTGACCTGCTTCTAATGAAATAACACAAGAAGCCTGAGAAAGATTTGTGTCATAAAGTAGTAAAGAAATGAATGCTTTGTATGGATGATATAAAGTAAGCTGATTTTTAGTTACTGTGTTGTTTGATAAAAGGTAGTAAAAGGAATGTATCAATCCAGATAACTTCAGGCATTAAGAATCAAAAGACAGCGGCCACAGACAGTTCCAGTTGCACAAATGCATACACAAACAAGAAATAATGATAAATACTTGGAAAATTACTTCAAAGGGGAGAGAATCTGAAGTCTGCTAAAAGTAAAAGTAGGAGAGCAAAAAAGGGGAGGGACTCCAAGGACACCTAAATGAGAAGATGATATTGTATAGAAAGTTTTTCATTGTAACCCAAGAAAATACAGGGAAAGTCTGACTGTGTAAATAATTGTTCAGTGTAAGTTTCTCAGGAAAAAAAATATCACAGTTCCTATTTTGGCCTAAAGCTTTGTGGTTACTGTCACTCTGTAAATATGTCATCTTTAGGTTACAAACCAATATTTTTTGTACAGTCTTAAAAAAAACCTTAGCAATAACCTGTAAAAGCAAGTCCCCACCATCATTTTTAATGGTAGTATGAGGCAGATACTAATGAGAGTGCGTACACTCCCATGCTCAGTAGACATATTTATCAAAAGAACCAAGAGTAAAAGCAAAGACACCCACACACAATCTTAATTAACCCAATAAATGAGAAGTGAAAAAATAGCAGTTGGCTTTTACATGACATTTATACTTGTGAATGAAGTTTGCACAGACACTATTATTTAAGTTTCTTATTTCACCTCCCATTTATAGCAATGTGAAATACCTGCCATTTTATCTAGATTATTACTGGCTAAATAAAACAATCTACAAACATTGCCAATTACTTACATCTCCTCTTATTTCCCATGGAGGTGGCTTAAACAATTGGAAACTGATCTCTGTTATTTTTTGTCTTAACTTCACCATTACAGTGCCCAATTTGGTTCGACAGAAACAACCCAGCTCCCTGTTGGTGACTATTAGGGAACTTTGTAGGACAGACAGCAATGCCCACTGCTTGATCACCTGGGGGAAACGTGACTTCTGTCATTGGACCACCATCTGTTTGGAGGTGGCCCGGGGTCATATCCGTCCTGCCTAATGGCAAGTGCTGCATGAGGCTCCAAATTATGACCATTGTAAGGCTAGGCTTTACACAGTCAAAAGAGAGAAATGGGTCTAGCCAGGATACATTTCATGCCTCTGGCATCCTTACTTTTCTCAAGGAGTTACAAGCCACTAGAATTCTGTGCTCTGCAATTCTCCTAAAAGGCCAGCACTGCTCCCCAAACACTCTTCAGCTTTTTTGTTTAACAAGAGGTAGGTGTGTGAATGACTACATAAAAACAGTTGTGCATGGATTTCTATCATGTGATTCTTCCATAAATAGAGAGAAAAGGAAATTGATGAAATATACCATGTCAACAATCTGCAGTAGCAGAAAACATCCATCTATCTGACTTTATCCAATACATCTAGAGGTCATTTTCAACACACATGTGCCATTTATTGCTCACAGCACAAGTATCTCTGTATATGCAATGCATCACTCAAAATTACTGTGGTACACTTACAAACTGGGTGTGTCTAGAAGACAGGGTAATATTGAAAATTAACCATCTCTCATAAAAGTCACTGACATTTTGATGAAATTCATTGAAGAAACTATGGGTTAAATATATTATATGATAAATATTATTCAGCCCCACTAATAAATTTTCTTAAACAATCTTAATCCTGCTTGCTAGTTTATGCTAGAGTAATATATGGCAAGCACTGGAGTTTCCCTTAAAGCTTGGTTTTGTATAACAGAACTCACCTTTTTGTCTTTACTATCAGGAGACAGCTATATGACAATCTTGATAGAGAAGCTGGTCATACTGTGGGCAAATTTAATAAAGAAATAAATCAAACAAAATAATTCTCTGAGGAAACTTACTTCATTTAAGGGGAGAAATAAAGGTTCACCAGTAACCATAGTGAGTTCATATTATTGCCATTGTTTTTATAAGTTGTTGCCATGACTTTTTTGACTTTTGGGCTAGATTGGACTTAAAACACAACAGATGGCTACAATTATGTGTCTGTAACTTTTTTTTAGAATAACTAAACAGAGCACAATAAAATAAACAGGCTTATATTCCAAAGAGACTCTCACAGTTTAAGAGAGCTATACATGGTTATTAAAAAAAACCCCAAAACTCTCTAGCCTCTCTATACGATAGGAATAAAGCATAAATAAGAAATTAGTTTCACAAATGTGCTGTATTCAATAAGCACGATTCATTCCTATAATCTAATTTCTTCGATTAGCAATTTCAGAAGCACTGAATAAAAAGAAATCATATCATAATTTTGGGATTATTTGGGGTCCAAGTATGCATTCCTTTCAACGGCACAACTTCCACTGGATTTTGTCTCAACAAGAATTGCTAGCTTGAGCTCTTTATAGGGGAGTTTTTAACCGAGTACAGCTTAATTGTAATATTTATTATCTAGAATGAGTGTTGAAGAAGACTGGGTTGACTTCTTTTTAGAAAAATAAACTTATTTAATTACCTCATGGTACTTCAATTTGTGTATCAGTGGACTTTTTGTAAAGGACAAAAAGAAAGTTTAATAAGGAGAAGGAAAAAGGCATGGAAAGGAAGAGAGCACAGGCTAAACAACACCCCACTAAATCAATAAATCAGTGTGAGGTGAGCATCATTATGTCTTTAAGGCTGTGTTATGTAACATAGATTACTTTAACACAAGGTACTTTGAAGAACATAAATGGCCTCAACTATCACACCAAATATGGTATACCTGACATGGAATATCAGCTTAACCTTTGAATTTTCTAGCATTGGTTTTTGCTATTTTATTTTTAAACAAGGCTGTTTATTTAATTTATTTTTCCTCTAAACTTTTCAAGCTATTAAGGCATTTATAATTATATATTTTAGATACATGTGTAGGTTACTCAAGACTTTAGGTATTATTGGCAATGTCTCGGTCATGGCCTGCCTGGGTAGGTCAGCAAGGAAACATCCATGGCACAGGACTGAGCCTTTCTGCTCCTGTCACACCCCGGGCTGCTAAGTCCAGCCCGTACAGCACAGCATCACAGTTCAGTTGCCCATCTATGATGGAGGCAGAAACTGTTTTTTCAGAAATCACTGTAATTCATTCAGTGCCTACATGACCATACCTGCAAGATTGGCATGTCAAGCTGAAGTTTTGCAACCTAAAGTCAACAGCTTTTCCCTCATTAACAACATAGTCCAGCTAAACTTCACGGGAAGTCCATGGCCTGTGGATCCTGTGGACACATGCAGATTGGACAGATCAGTTTGAAGCACCTATGCTATGTGCATGTAATCTTCTACCCCTCCTATGGAAAGCATCCATAACTTGCCCAAGGATAGTCCTGTGGGCGTCTGGATCCCTAATGGTGCAATGTCTTCATTTCTGCTTGTTTGTGGAACTCTGTCCTCATCCCTGAGCATATTTAGCACATTTCCAAACAAGCTTCGAATGGACCAGACTGGAGGTTTTTTGACATGATGGTGGCAGCACGCTGAAGGAACAAGCTGGTTTATAGTAAAATGCCTCCTTACATCAGAAGACAAGACAGCAGTTTCTTGAGTTTGGTCCTGCTGACTCAACAGTTCTGATGGATCTTCTCATCCTTTTTTTCTTGGCCCTGCGGTACACAGCTGTACACAGTGTCCCATGGAATGAGGACACTTTTTGCTTTGAAAAGTGAAATTTTACACTATTTATCAAGAGCAAAGAGAATTTTTAAAGTAAGAAATTATCTAAGCTGTGATAGATATATGGATAGATCAAAGGTGACAAGCATGAGAAACTTAGAAAGCATAATAAAAGCATGATAAATCACAAGACACAAGCAAGATGTCCAGTTCAACAAAGCCCTCCAGCATATGCTAACCTTTAAACACATGCTGAAATTCACTGAGGCCAATTCCTCTTAAGTACTTTATTGGATCCAGGATAAGTTGCAGAATACAGTAAGTAACAAAAAAGGCCAACAGACATGTCATATTCCTCAAGATTTATTTCCACACATTTACTAAAACTCTGTATACAAAACAAGGTAATTTTGCCTTCATGGTGTCCACAACTTTCAATTTATTATGATATCAAGATCACATTTGCTGTAGCACTCTAATTTTAATTAGAGTAAAAATCTTGGTAAATCTAAACAAAGACAATTTATTCAGTCTGGCTATGTATATATATTCAAAAATGCCAGGGAAAATTGGAAAACAAATTTGCTGTACCACTGACACTTGTTTCAGAAGTGTCATGGAAAACTATGAAGAGTGAGAGGAAATAGCACTGTTTAAGGCTGGCTAGACCAAGACTGAGATGGACATTGATTAAGTTTAATCACCAATAAACACTGGAATTTATAATTTGACTGACATGTTGTGAGCGTGGTTCATAGAAAAGGCTTTGCTGAAGGGTATTCATATACACTGTACATTTTCTGTATTTGGTATTCCTTAAATTATGAAGAAGTATAGCTTTTGCTTAGTTTCATTCATTTTCAGTTTAATACTGATTTCTAATGTATGGAGCATGTTTTGTTTCTTACTTCAATAGTTCCTTTAAAGTCATCTCTTCATTTTAATTCTGGCTAGTTAAATGTTTCCTAAGAATCTTTATAAGCGGTTGAGGACTACATGAAAAAACACCAAGGACGCCACATGAAAAAGAAAACTCTACTCCAGTTCCTTCAAACCAAATTCCATCAGCTTCTGTTGAAACCATGAACTCACCACTTTCTTTACGAGAGTAAAGCTGACACTAATGAACCCAAACACTCTCCAGAAGTTTGATTTTATAAGATCTGATGAAGGATGAAACAGTGAGGTCTTAGATTTGTTTAATAGGTAAAGAGATATGACCACACCAAAGTGTAAATGGGAATTGCCAGGTTGGTGCGAAGAGTTTGAGTTCAGTCTTGCAGTGCCATTTATGTGAGACTTCTCTCTCCTGCAAGAAAACTGATGGGGGAGTTTTCTACAACTTGCTCAAACACTTCATGGAAAGGAGATTAGTTTGGCTTTAATTTAACCAACTAAATTGAGTGTTATTACTGGAAACAGCTCTAAGCTTTTCAATTCCCCTAATGAGGTCCAAACTTCTATGGATGCTATCACCTGAGACTACTGTAATATTTTATTTGGATTTAAATCTTTAACTTGGCAGCACTGCTGCGTCTCCGTGGACACCTCTCATTTTAGTTTTATATTCTCCCAGGTGGTTGATTACTTATCCCCGTAACAGGATTCCTTTTCATATCGAGGAAGCTCTGACCTCCATTCCAGCACCATACTGAAATTTTAGCAGACATGGGATGTTGTTTTTGTTTGTTTTGTTTCGCTATCAAGACCAAACAATCCATTATATTGGATTTATTTGACAGATTTTTCAAGGCACCTTAATTTGCTGAGCTTCTTTGATTCTTAATGTCATTTGGAACTAATCTCTTCTGCTAACACGAAAGCAAACTAAGAGCCAAAATTTTTATGGGAGACAGGAAATGTATATTTAAAGGAGTGCTGTGTTATCTTTTACAGGAACAACAAAGGGAATATAGACCCAAATATACCCCCAAATAACATAGTTGATTTTTTAACTGGTTTCAAGTGTAAGTCTTGTTGGAATATTTATATGGTATCAGCGAGAGCATTAAAACCTGCTTAGAACCACAACCACAAAGCAGCATTACCAGCTACCCTAACCTGCCCAGAACTCTACCGGGTCTCTGATCAGTTGGAAATGTCATCAGAAAAGCTGTTTCACAGAAGGAACTATTAACTTCCCTTTGTTTAACACTTTCCTTCTGTTTTATGTTTAGTAATAGAAAAATAGAAAAAAAATAATCTGGGCAATCATTTCAATTAAATTCTTTTTTTATATATTAAAACAACTTTTCATACACAAGAAAGGATATTTCTAGACCATGATACCATTCTGTGTGACAGAACCCTCTGGAACAGTTCCCTAAAGCAGTGTAGAGAGAAGAAGCATTATACCGTCCAGAGAATCTTCTTCCAATTTTGGAATAAAATATGTTTATTTAGCCTAATTGATCTCTATGAACTGTTGAGTACAAGTTGATTTCTACAGTGCTATTAAGATATTGGTACAATAATTATTTCTTGAGATATATGATTTGTGAAATAGTAGATCTGAAAATGCTAGCTGAGAAGGCAAGGTTGAGCTTACTTACAAATTATAGTTAACACATAGCATATTGCTTCTACAAAAGAGAAGAACATAGTTAAAACAAGGGAAACAACTCCGGATAAGTTTATATTGTCTGCTTAATAAAAGGATGAAGAAAAGAGTATTTAAAAAAAAACACATCAAAAATAAAGGGATACCTTTAATAAGTTAAAAAATAATTTGCTTGTATCAGCACATAGTTGCAGTAGTTTAAAGTAATACAATGGACTTCCTCATAGAAAATGGCTTAGTTAAATTCCAGCAGTGTATCACTCTCCTGTCTTTTGGTAACTGTTTCCTTTCGTCCAAATGAATCTTCAACCCTTCATCTTAACAGAATGAGAGAGACTTCTTCCATTCTTAAACTTTTGTGGTAGTTTAGGATTTCTTAAGGAACAGTGAATTCTTATTCAAGGTGGACCAGCATACTCCAAGCAAACTGTTTTTTTCAGGAACTGGGGGACAGGATTTTCACTAAGCCGCAGGAGCTACTCTGGGGACAGTGCCTGATGCCAAAAGTACAGAGGCGCCTTTGGGTACTGTTAGGAAGTCTCCTCTCTCAAGCAAAACAAGGTACCTGAAACCAATTTACGTGGAGAATATGTATCCTCTTCATGCTCAGCCAGCCCCAGTTTCCTTCTCCAGAACTGCATATCCTATTCTCTCACTGGAGTCGTCAGATCCGATTCATCCAGACTAGAAATATATCTATCTGAGCTAGGTTACTCCACCCACTAGCAGCAGTTCATCTTAAGAGTTTAAAAGAGATGATGTGTATTGTGTCTAAGAAAGCCTATACAGGGAGCAGCATGCAGTGGCTGACATAGATACAGACATCTGAAATGGGGAGTGATGAATTCGGCCTGCTCCTTTCCTTGACTCTGGCCGCAGTCCCGTGGCCTGGCGTATACTCAGTCGCCTGTGAAACCTTACATGGACCAACCTGACACACGCGGGAGCAGTGTCGGAGGGCAGCATTCTCATTCATGCTGCGGGGATGCTGCGTGCCCTCTCTGGCAGACCTGCAATGTGTAAGTGTGCTCTCTGGAGACATTCACCATGAAAACCAAGGGAGATTATACTGCCTATGTGCAAGGAGCGATTTTGCAGAGGCCTGTAACAGATTTTCCCATGAGTAGCAAAGGTCATATTCTGACTCTAAGTTGCTTTTTCTTACCCGTTCCTTCTCAGCATAATTTCAAATCCTAACTTCAGTGCCCCAGACAGCAAGAGTCATTCAAAGAAATGATCCCAGATTTTTTTTTTTTTTAAACATGGAATAAATAACTCATTTTCCCTAGGCTTGCTTGGAAATGGCTGAACCTTCTCAGCCAAAAATTTCCAAAAAGTTCAGCCTGAGGCACAGCCAGGATATAAAATACTACTCCGGAGAAGTGTTACAGTTCAGAAAATTATAAGGGGCCGAAAAATGGGGGTTAGAACTGGCAATATGAAAAGTATGGGTGATTCTATTAGTCTCAATAATATACATTTTACATAATATCTAGGAAATATTTGAAGTCAGAAGGACAAGTTAACTAAGTATCAGCTAATGAAAGCAAACTGAGGTCCAAGTGTTTTTCTGTTTGGAAACTTTCTGCTGGTACTCAGCAGTTCATCTGTTTTTGCGAATATAAAACAATAGGGTAAATTCTGCTGGAGTTAAGGTCTTTGACACCCTTTTGCTTTCCACTGGATGTTTCAGAATATGTTCTATCACCCTCAACCTGAGAGGTAGCTGGGTTTTTCAGTGTTTCCAGCCTGCAGATGTTATTGAAGCCAAACTTGTATGGAAAACATTCACAGTAAACAATGGCATTAGCAACAGCAGCGTTTGCCTGATGGTCAGAGAAGCACTTAGGGAAAAATAGGTCAAAGCATAGATACATATTTACATACATGCGTGTATGCTAGAGAGAGGGGGATTTCTATGTATATGTGCAGTGCATACTTGCTGCATTATTCAGTGAAGATTCCAGCTGCTGGAACTGCAAATGCTCTAGGAAGAGCTGGCAAAGCAAGGATTACTGCTTTGTCACAGTGTTAACACACAGTATCACATACCCAAACCACATTAAATTGAACAGCCATTAACATGTTAGTGAAAACTGTTACTGGGTAAAAAGCTTGCCATACAGCAACTCAATATGCTACCTAATATAAAGCACTTAAAATACATCTAGTATATAATATATACAGTCTCAAAACATGATACACATTATAATAGAAACTTTACAATGATAGCATTTGCATCAGTTTCATTGCACCTTTGAAACTTCTTTTGGATAAGTAGATTTCTCTATGTACTTATGTCATACAGAAATTTATATAACCCATGTATGATTTCAATGCCACATAAGTACAAGAGAATTTTGTAATCAAACCTCTATGATTTAATTTTAACATTTTTTTGCAGAGAGAGTGGGCCTATATACTAAAAGGAATCTGGATAATGTATGACCAGATATACTTTTAATAAATAAAATCTCTGCAGTTGTGGGCAAAACCCAGTATTTAAAGCTAGTAATTGTAATTTTTTTATAAATGTCTGAATATTCTGGCCCAAAGTGTCTTCTGCCATCTAGTGGGCAAAATGCCTCATAGGCTGTCTTCTGGCAAGGTTCTTCCATGCTGCTCTGAGAAGCAGAAGATAGAAAACTAATGAAACAGCTAATCAGATTAGATTCTGGCCACAAGGACTCACCTTCAGGATCAAGGTGTAAGAGACTCTGGTGTCACAGTAACGGCCATTAGGAAAGGGTTTGTGTGGTGGGTTGGCCCTGGCTGTTAGCTGCGCTCCCACACAGCCACTCGCTCATTCCCCCCCACCAGTGGGACCAGCGAGAAAATAGGACAAACAGGAGTGAGAAAGCTCATGGATTGAGATGAAGACAGGGAGGTCAATTATCAAGCACTGTCATGGGCAAAACAGACTCAACCTGGGGAACTTAATTTATTGTCAATTAAAATAAACATTTAATTACCGATCCAGGTATTGGGAAACAAAAAAGACAAACATGAAAGTACTTAGGGAAAAAAACACCCCTCCTCCTTTCCCAGGCTCAACTTCACTTCAGGCACCTCTCCTCCCCCACATCTGGTCTCCACTTCACTCCTTCCCTCCAGTCACTTTTCCTCCCTCCTTCTTCTTGTCACAGGTCTCTTTGGTGAGGTGATGGGTGGCACAGGAGATGGGGGTCAGTGCATAGTGGTTCCTCTCTGCCGCTCCTACCGTCTCTCACTTTTCTTGTGCTCCAGCATGTGTCCTCCATGGGCTGCAGTCCCTCTGGGGTTGTGCCTGCTCTGCCATGGCGCGCCTCCTACTCCTCTGACCTTGCTGTTCCTACCCTCTGTTGTTCCTACCCTCTGTTGTTCCTACCCTCTCTCTCTTCCCCTGTGTGCCCCAGTGTTTTTGCCCTTTCTTAAATACGCTTTCCCAGAGGCACCACCACCATGGCTGTGGGGCTCAGCCATGCCCTGCGGTGGGTCGGTTGGAGCCGGCTGGAACCGGCTGTGTCCGGCACGGGGCAGCCCTGGCCTCTCCTCACAGAGGCCGCCCTGCAGCCCCCGCTGCCAGTGCCTGGGCACCTACACACAACATAGCTTGGGGTCTAAAGGAGCTGCTTAATATTAATCTAGGTTTTAATTAGTTATTTTTTATAATATTTAAAGTAGCAGTAAAGGAAATCATACATCCTACCTTGGAGGATTATTTATTACAGTAAAAATAAAATTAATACTAGACTAAGGTTAACCATGCATGTGTTCATTGCATTATTTGTTTTTCCCTCCATCGGGTCCCTAGTAACTAAAAGCATCAGGGAAATATTTATTTACTGTTCCTGTCTGACTCAAACCCACCTTTTTTCAAGTGACACAATGGTCTAAGCATTTACACTAAATCTAGCAAACAAATGTAAAAAAACACCTAACAAAATCAAATGCTCTCACTGAACTAATTTCTGTTGGGTGATAAAATATCTCTGTCTTGGGTATGAAAGCAGTATCCAGCCCTCTCCTCTGTGGCCATCTTGTGAACTCTCTCTAATCCTGAAACAGAGACAAGAAAAGCACCTGAAACTCCCATTTCTGAACTTTTGTCTTTATGCCCCTGTATACATCGCAGCTGTTCCTTCCAGGAGCAATCCTGTTTCAGGTGGCAGGGTAGGGCTGGGGGGCAAGCAGATTCACTGGAGGAACACCAAGAGATGGCTTTGGTTAGCATCAAAAGCTAGCAGTTGGCGTTCAGATGAGGATTAGCCAAATGCCCTGCATGTCAAATGGAAAGAAGAGATGAAACAAACTGTTCTATATTCACATCTAAACTTCATATCATGTATTTCTCCTAACAGAAAATGAGCAGGAGAGAAAGGAAGGGACAGCCAAAGTTGCATTAGCTTAGGTCTCAAAGCTGCTGTCCTTTCTAGTGACGCAGGAAGGTCCACTTTCCACTGAGGAGCTCCTCAAGAAATTCACAGTTACTGTCATTTACAGACGTAACATTATAGAAAACACCCAATTTGTTAGTGGAGCTCAAACCTACAGGCTTGTTCAGAGCATACTTAGAGCCAAAGGTCAGCACAGAAATATTTGGGAGATTCATCTGGTGTGTGAATACCTGCTACAGCTGGTACAGCTCATGCTTGATTTAGAGCAGAGACTCAACTGCCGATCTTCCACATCCACAGTGAGTGTTTACTACTATTTGCTATTTTGCACTGGCTGAAAAAACTAGACATTAGCTACCTAAGCAGCTGGCCTGAATTAGGATTTTCACTCCAGAAGAAGAAATATAGATGAGGAGAGGTCTAGATCTGGCACAAGCACAGCAGATTAGGAACAGCACTGCAATATTAAAGTTCTTCAAAAATATAGATTTTATATTATTTATATTGAATTATAGTGTATTATTTTATATTTCTATAATATTATTTTATATTTCTACAATATTATTTATATAAATATAAAATAATATAATAAAATAACTTTTATTATACTTTATACTTTTAATATTACTTATAATATATTTTATTATATTAGTAAAATATTGTAATATTTAAAATATTAATATTTTGTATTATTTATACTATTTATAATGAATTTACAGCTAACTCTGCTAGCGAAACACAAAAGGGAATCCAAGTTTAGCATTAAGCCTGCAGAAAAATCAGTATTCTTTTATTTTTAATATTATCAGACTCATGAAGAATTTTATTTGGTGGAAAATCCAAACACAAATGAACTGAACTACCTTGCCATTCAAGGCTGATTACAGATCTTTGACAGAGAAGCAAAAATAGTCACTGTTAACAGATAACATAATGAAGTGAGTAGATCAAAAACATTTTTCCCCCTGAAAACTATGTAGGAACAAAATAATAATAACAACAACCAAAAAAAAAGCTGAAAAGAAGAAAAGCAACTAGTTTATTCCAAGATCTGAAAGTTTTTTCAATTTATGCAACAAGATTCTGGATGGACATGTCATTTCAATTTTCTATACCTCTCAGACCATTGTTAAATGTAGGTGTTGCAACCATGTTTGATATGTTGCAAAGCTTTATAAGCATAAGATAAGACTTTTTAAATGTATTAAAATTGACCTATAAGAAAAGGGTGGAAACAGAAATCAAGACTTCGTGGCTTCCAGCCTTAGCCTCTGTCCCAGACGAAAAGGCAGTTCATTGAGAAAACAAAATACTTCAGTTTATCCCTTTATTAACTTGCTATGATTGCATGGGTATATTAGAAAAACACAGATTGCCGTCAAATTTAAAAATTATAATGTGATCACAGAATTAGAGATAATGTTGCAAATCATCCTGATGAGGAAGCAGAAATAAAGGTCTATACTTGATCTTAAAACTGACATTTTTTTCTTGATTCTTTTGCCTAATCAGACAGCTTTATCTTTTTCTTACTTACATTTATAATTAAACAACTCTTGAATTTGTACCATGTTTTTTTCCTTATTTTCCTGACTCACCAGCAATCAGGTGCAAAGCATAGTTTAATAGGGATGAGATAAAGCTGCCATAGTGAGATGGGGATCTAGGGAGTCTTCCTTCTTTCATTAGGAGATGCAAACATTTACCGTCTTCCCACACTTGTGCAACCATATCTTTATATCCTCATACACAGCAGGGACTAGCTTCCCTTGAAGTATTAATTATCCCAAAACAGAATGTAGAAAAATCAAAGCAACTCTAACTTTCTGCAGCATGTGCCAAAACATTTCTCTGTGTTGAAAATTACTCTCTTTTTAAGGGTCAGCTTTCTACTGCAAGTTTCAACCTGACTGCAGCGAGTAACTTCAGGATGAAAAATTGGAAGAATTTTAAAATGCAATCCACTAGCAGTTTACTTTAGACAATAATTTTTTGTAAAAGGACTGCAAGAACTGTTGTGTAGTTTTTTATTTGTGCAGTGCTTACTCTAGCATACTTGTAATAAATAGTAATAACCACTCTAAGGAGTAGCTTAGACTGGCCTTTAAGCTCCACAAGAGTCATACTGAACAAGAGCTGGTCATAACTGTATTTTTAATTACATTCTCTTTTTAATTACCATTTAATCAAACAAATGTCTTTTATAATACTGCCCACATCCTCTTAAGCAATCAGTGCATTTTTTTTATATACAACCTTACCAAAAAGGTCACAACAAAAGTAAGCCATTAAGTTATCACAGATAAGCCTGGAAGTAATTATGTAAAGCCAAACAAACCCTGACAGAGGAATTAAACAAATCAAAGTTCATTGTTAGAAGGACTAGAGCCTGACCCATTAACCCCATGTGTTTGTTCCTCAGATTCCATGAGAAGAGAAAAAGAGGTCCTCAGAAACCCAAGATAAGAAAGATTAGTATTAAACAAGTTTATTAGCATGGCAGTCCTTCTTGACCAAGGAGAGTTGGACCCCATTGTACTAGGCACTGTAGAGGCACAGAGCAGCAAGTATACTGCCATTGTCAGAAAGTCACTCTACTAGTTTACCCAAAACTAGAAATAATTTCTTTTAAAAAGTCACCTTTTTAAAACTTCATGAGAATAATTTAAAAAATTCTTTACACAGAAATTCAGAACCAATCCCAAAATTAAGTTTGAAGTAGGGACTGCTCCATTTCTCATCAGACTGGGGGGTGGGGTAACTGGGGGTGGGATGTGGATTGGGTTGCAGGGGGTGGTGTGGTTTTTTGTTTGGTTTTAAGACATTTTAGTTTTTTATTTACACTTCAGAAAAATGTATGCATTTATGCAGGCTGTCTTTTTTTTTTTTTTTTTTCAGATTGCCTGTATTTTTAGCAGGAAAATCATTGTACAATGCCTACCATGTGACAAATGTAATATTTGAGGAGCCGGTTTTACTAGCTTTCATAATACCATGATCACCCTTGATCAACCCTTATGGAAGAGCCGAAGATGTATTCTAAAGAGCTAATACAAACTCAGAGTTGCTTATTATGAGACCAAATGAAAGTAACCATTCAAAACCTGCTGTTAACCACACTTTTTTTGGACATGGATGCAATTTAATCAAACTAGACATTAGGAATAATTAATTTAATTTAATTTAATTTTAATTTTAATTAATTATCATTAATTTAAATCAGTGAAACATCCCCTAAATTCTATAAAATCTGGGATAAAGATCTGCCCCTCTATTTTTAAACTTCCCTTTGCACAAGGTACAACCAGTAAGGATAATGCACTTCAGTGCAGTGCCTGTGATTAATATAAGCACAATTTATTTTTGTAGGATTATGCTCACTTTCCTCTCTTAGCTTAGAGATAGAACAAGAGAGATATTTCAGTCACACAGGGAACCAATAGCCCCTAAATGTAACTAGTTTCTGTAACATTTTAAATGTATTATTTCCATTGCATGAACTCACAAAGGTTCAGAAAACCTTTACAACACACTTGCATTGAAAGGTACAATAGGTTTTAGTTCATTGAGGTCCATAGATTGATTCCAGGAAGTTAGTTTCAAATGATGGAAGATTTTCTTCTCAAGGACATTAGATTTTAAAGACAAAGAAATTCAAAATTTTGTACACCAGATGGCAATGTATTCTTAAAAATGGCTGAATGAACTGTTTCATGAAGATCATTAGATCATTGCTGCTCATTTTGGAGTAGTTTATCTATAGGACTGTACTGATTAACCTGTCACTGGAAATGAGACCAACGCAGAAGACATTGATCCAATTGCTGTGGTGAGCAGATCTGACCCTCCACTTGGAACTCTCAGCAGAGACCTTCTTTTCAACAGGGTATAATTTCAACTTCCTTTTTTAAAGGGCAATTTTTAGTATTATATATACTCCAATTGCTTAGGTTGAAATTTCAGATTTATACGAGCAGTTGTATTGTAGGCACTTTTTTATTTGAGAATTTCTAAAACAGTCTAATGAAAAAGGATGCTCAAAACAAAAAGCTGTAGTAAAACAGCATTAGTGTTCAGCTGCAAGTCAGCAAGCCTACAGGGGTTCATCTGACAACATTCAACCTTGTACTAAACCTTGTAATCCCTAAAATGTTGTCAAAGAAAGGTGCCTAGCAACATTCAACAGAAGAAGAGGTCAAGGCATACGTGAAACACTAAACATCTCTTTCTATGTAAAAATAGAAAAAAATCTTGATTGTCATTCTTAGATTTTTTTTCTCATCAGTAACACAGCTAACAGCTAAGCCACACTGGCACAAGCTTTGCATGGTGATTGTGTGTTTTACAATCCTAGCGATAGAGGCGTAAGCCTAAAAATCATGTAAGTATTTAGCATAACACCATAGTAATTAAAACTGTTTCTCACACAAATTCCTTTCTTCATCTCCATGCAGTGAATTTTTTTTAGCCTTGTTCTTCCAGTGGGGAAGAAAACTGAAATGAGTCTTCAAACATAGTAATGAGAACTACACCATTCCCCATGGAGAGAAATCCAAACAAATGTTTGTTCCAGCAACTGAAGTTTCACCATCTCCAGACACAAACATTCCTTTACAGTTCATGTGATCTTTGTCTCCCAGTAGCAGGGACTTATGTGTCATCAGATATTCAGTGTGGATCCAAGCTCTCTTCTAGAGTCTTGGGCAGATCTCAGCTTTCTACAGTGATGGCTGAGAAGCTTCCTGATCGTCTCTTCCAAAGGTCCCATCTTAGTCACCCAGCTGGAAGCCAGTATTAATCCTGCTTATCACAACAGCTCTGTTTCAGTGCAATTGCAGGTTCCTGTCTTTCACCACCTTTTATCAGCTTCACGCAGCCAGACCACAGCCCTGCTTGCCACAGATTTGCAGCTTGTTCTTAATCTAAGAGTGTATACTTACCTCTTGGCCAAAACCCCTGAGAAATATGTATAACCCAAAAGTAGATAGTCATGGCTATAGGGGTGGTGGTGGGTATGGGGAAATCTTATGTAGTTAAATCCACTGCAGAGAACTGTGAAACTTTCACTCACTTGGAAGATCATACAATAAACAACCCCGAAAAACAAGTTCAGAAAATTGAAATCTCACCAGCAACTGAAGTGCTCGGCTATTAGCACTTAGTTTGAAAATGTCTAAATATATAAAAGAAAAGCTATATGAGTAACTGATGTGTTTGCTTCAGCGGCTGACCTCCTCCCCACAGCTGTACATAGAGAGATGTGTACACCGCCTGTTTTGGGTCACTCCCCATTTTGTTGCAGGGTTTTGTTCTCCAGGTTGCCCACACTGTTTACAAGCTATGTTGCTCCTGACATGACTTTATGTGCTGATAGAGTACCAGTCAGTCTAGGGGTGCTGCAACAGACTGCATGAGTGGGACCCCAGCAGTTCTTTCTGTCTCTGCACGAAATAGTTCTAGGTCATGTGAAACTACCCTTCAACAAATAAAAAAATAGTCAAAAAATCTGCTAAGAATGACAAGGTACCTTTCAAAATATATCAGGTACCCTTCAAATGTAATAATTTTGAGACTAATCTAAGTCAGGGTCGATTGTCTTTAAACTCATTTGCCTTTCGGAAGTAGTCCATTCCAGGAGTAAGATACCAGGAACTACTATTAAGGTCATGATGTACCTTCTCTCAAGTCATGACACATTTGTAGGAGCAACAGGTTACAAAGAAAAATACTGCATACTTTTGAAATGAAAAGCTATGCACAAAGATATCCACTATTTAAAAACAAAACAAAATCCCCAAACCTCCAAGCAAAACCTTATATTTTCAAAAGCATGTTCATTTTCCTCCATTTTTAGCATATATTAACAAACATGATATTGTCTTCTTACTGTTTCTCCCTCAAAAAATCACTCTCAATTATTAAAAAATTCAGCTCAGAAAGTTAGTCATATGGGATGCATCTCAGTTTTGCTAGTGCTGATTCTTCCTGCTTACTTCAGTCAATAAACAAATAACTTTGTGTTTCATTGATATGAGGAATTATGTCTTACAATTATTGGCCTAAAAATGCATTTATGAAATAAATTCTATGTGCCTGGACAGTGGAAACTACATATTGTTTTCAGCTAATGTATACATATGTTGTCCATATGGCTAGAAGTTTTAAGCCTGTTCTGAACACTTACAAATATTTTCCAATAAATCCTCCACGTTATTCACCCTCCCTACTTTTCCTAATACAGGGATTTCTTGATTTTTATTTAAAAGCTAAATATTTTTAAAGTGTTAGTTATACATACCATTCCCTCTATGCTGCAATATTTTTAAAGGATTTTGGATACATTTTTGTCTTTAGATGTGCAATCAGAACTCTACCAAGCCTCAAAGGGAGTCCAGCTTCTGTTTTCACACAATAACAAGTTCAATTGTTCATAGATTTGATTTTAATGGGACAATATGCATTGTAATATTTATTTATCATCTAGGTTATTTTCCAAACAGGGAAATAATTGTCTATTAACAGAAATTGAAAAAATAAGTTACATGCAGTGAGCATTGTGTGCAAATTCAATGCAATTCCATTGATTGTGAAGGACATACAAAGAGTCTAGGTCAAAGAAATAAAAGCTGTGGCTATTTTTAACCCAGCTCCAACTCCTTTGTCTTTATATACTTGTAGCAGTCCAAAATAAAATTTGACCACTTACATAAGAGAGCCAGAGTCCAAACCAACGATATTTTCCTCCCATTTTGCAACATTTCTGACCTGATAACTTTTTTCATCTAGCCCTAGCAAGCATAGTCAATGCTACAGGTATATTGAGATGAAAAGATTGTATAACACACAGTATATTTTGATTATGCCTACCTTTGCAGCTATAGGTGGGACATTCCTGAGTCATAACCTAACCTACTCAGGTACTCATAGTCCAACCATAAAGACAGGGAGCTTAACTTAGGTGGCAAAACCTAGCTGGGAACCTGCTTAAAAATGTTGGCAGCTGATTCATACTGCCATCACTGCTGTGGCTAAGGCTGTTACCAGTGGCCAAGCCAATTAGTCTAAACAAGCTCAGCTACGCCTGCACAGATAGGGTCACATTTTAATTGCGTGAGGATTTTTTAATAGTTTGACCATCTATTTGAAAAGTACTGGGGAATAACTGAAGAAATTGCTGAATGAAATTCAGAAAGATAAGGTTGACAGTTTTATACTTGCTGTAGTGTTTCTTCTTTTTTAATTTCACTCTTTATTCTCAGGCCTCCTCCATTTATCTCTTCTCAGTGAGTAGGCTTTGCCAAAAAATAGCAAAATGCTCTGGCAAATAAACTTGTGGGCTGCCGTTATTAAAGTGGGTCATGGCTCAGGTAACCTCCATTTGTGAATAACCAATGCAGAGTATCATAAAGTAACCCGATTTTCAGAAATTTTGTGCAGTTACCCACTCCGACCACTGCAAGTCAATCTTTTTAAGGATCTGAATTTTTTTATGAATTGTTTATGAAATTGTTTATTAGTCACTCTTGAGAATATGGGCCTTTTGTACCAGGTCCTCCCAAATGGACACTCTGTAGAAGAGGTAGAACCTGCCCCTTCAGAACCTGCCCATATCTTCATTTCATAGTCGATGGTAATTAGGTAATTAGTTTGTACCAAAGAAATTACCATCATCTGCAATTTATCTCAGCTTATGGTGATCAGATACGGTCTGCAAAAAAAGAAAATACTGTATTATTAAAATAAATTATTTTAATACTAGCGTAAAATTGTTTACCATGAGATAAATTAAGAGACCTATGTGTGAGGTGCCAATTCTGGAAAATGGTACTCAGCAATTTCCGTTTAGATCAAACAATGTAACATTTCCTAACTAAGTAACGAGGTTTTATTTATTTCAGAAATCAGATATTCAAGAAAGACAACGTGATATATTTAACACTAAAAAAGCCTGTTACTTTCCCAGTAAATTTTAGGAAATTATTTGAGAACTATATTGTACCACACTGTGAGTTTTAGTTCACCTATCCTGATTCCCCTGACCACTGTGTTTTAAAGAAGAAGATTTGTAAGCACAGTTCTAGAGTCCCTGGTGCAAGCCTGGCTGTAAACAACTGACTTCATTGCTGAATGTTTCACCAACAAGAAAATTGCTAATCTGCTTTGACGCAAAAGAAGAAAACATTTCACTGGAAATGATTTTGCATGTGAAATTTAAGTTCAGTGGTACTGACTGAAGTTATTGCACTCTGACCTCCTAAGTTTGCATAAATCATGGCAGTAGGTTCAAGTGCTTGAAAAACATCTAGAATGAAGTGAAATTCGTCATTAACTGAATCCCACAGTCCATATGAATGCTGTAATTTCCCTCCCTTTCATTTCTACACTATTCTGAATTCCCTCAGCACCTGCAAGAGTTCGCAACGCTTCCCTGAAGTGAGACCTGCAGGGAGGAAACTCGCATCACCAAACTTCAAGCAAATAGCTTTGTTATGCTAACACCTGTATACGGCTAATAGAGAGAAACAGGCCCCTCCAAAGGGTAATTCTAAATAGGAGCAATGGATTACCTCTTATAGCAGTGTCTCTCTTTGGCATAGAAGTCAATTTTAATTTAAGCTTCTCTTTGAATACCTTCCTTTCTCTTTTGGTTTCCTATACATGGGAAGACAGAGACATTGTCCTCTAACTTAGGTATTTGAGTTAGACACCTACAATTTGACAATACGGAATGAGCCATATGTCCCTCTCCAAAAGATATTCTAGTAATATAGACTGCCTGCTGCATTTTCATGGCTTCAGCTCAAGACACTTTCACTGGTTAGCAATATTATGACTGTCTTTGTCACCACCATGTAAAGCAATGTCTCATTTTCCTTTACAAGTAAAATAAGGCGTTCTTTTGGTCACCTTTTGTCTTTATTAATTGTTAAATAAATGTTCAATTTAATGAAAAGCGAAAGAGGAGACCACATTATACTGCAGTCAGGTATGTCCCCATAACAATTTCATTCTAGTCTTCAAAACCCAGGTGAAAAGTGACCTTCATCTACTTCTACAATAACATTAGTTCTTGAATATTCCTTTTAAAAATGTGTAGGATTGCTTTCCAAATGTAAGCTCAAACAACTTGATATAATTCAAAATTAACTCACTGTGGTACAGAAAAAAAAGCCCAAACCCCTCTATTTGTCCTAATCTTCTTTTGGGACATGGCTGACATGAATAAGAGGATCTAGCTGGTCAAAATTTTTCCTACCTTTCAGGCACTGATTTCTTTATTAATGTTGGGTTACAGTTCCTTATATTCTCGTTTTGCTGCATAAGTAAAAAGCCTAAGTTCTAAGCAATTAGCAATTCCAATTAAATCAGCATATCTGGCAAAGATTTTATGACCAAATAAAACATCTTTAGTAAGAAAAGTATTGATGCTGATGCTCAGGGGCATAGTTTGATAACAACATCATGTGACACAGCTGCTAGTTTTGAGCTCCTGGCCAGAAAAAAATGACCCTGAAGCCTGTGACACATCATGTGGGTCAGTCAACAACGTTTCTATGTTGCAAACACAAGTGTTTAGCACATAATATATTAACTGTACATTGTTAAGCACAGAACAGTGGAAACTTGCATCTAACCATTTGTGGTAAATTAGAGTTCATATTTCAGTTCACTTGCAAAGTAAGGGAAGAGGAAGAGCCTACAATAAACACTTGTCCACTTTGTTAAACATCATCAATAAATGACCCAGCAGTGCAGTTCCTACTTAAGGGTATAATGTTCTTACATATAGTCTCATGACAGAACAAAGTCAAATAAACTTGGGGCCCCTACACACTTCTCTCCTGTCACTCTTCTCACTGATGTCCACATATAACCACATTGGCATACTGCTGGGAACACCTATTGTCCAGGGTGTGATTGCTTCCCAGCGCAGTACAGAAATCAGTGTTATCACTCAGCAGAGAATGCACTTTGCCCATAACAAGTATTTAAGAACCAACAAAAGGAAGTACTTTTTCATACAACACGTAATTACATTTTGGAACTCATTGCCACAGGATGTTGTTAAGGCCAAAAGCATAAACTGAGTTAAAGAAGAGACTAGACAAATTCATGGAGAAAGGGTCCACCAGTGGCTATTAAAATATGATGGTCCAGATGCTGCCTCTAGCTCAGGAAATCCCTAAGCCATTGATTGCCAAAAGCTGAGGAGAGAGGAAGGGACATATAACAGCAAGATAAGGCTCAGGACTGGTGTGTTATTCTTTTGTCTGGATACTCATGAAAATAAAAATCAGTCTTATACGGTATATATTATACTGTCAGTCCTACTCAAAAACTTTTGATCTCAAGGTAACCAAAAGTTAATCAATTTTCACAAAGAGCTCAGGGAGTTGCTGGAAATAGGCAGATCAACAGAAGACAGAATTTTTTAATGCCCCAAAGCTGCAGCATCAGCTCAGCTTTTATTATCTATCCAAGACACAAATATGTAGGAGATCCAACTGCATTGAAACTGTTCACAGAGCTATGTGGTATTATAATTTATAAATACTGCATAACCTATTAAAATAATTGCAACTGAATGAAAGCTGTAGTGAAGCTTATAATGAATACTTAACACTCAACGCAGATTTAAGGTCGCACAAAAACCCCCTAAATAATCCAAAACCTGGAGTCAATCCAGCTGCTGAAATGCAATCAATACATGCCATGAAATAAAACAAGGAGAAAAACCACCCTTAAAAACAATAGGAAACAAAGTTGCTTACACTTGATAGTCAAAATATACATTTTGCATTACCATTCATTTCCAGTCTCATGCCACAAAGCCACATCTGCACCAAATGTTCTACTCCCTCTCTTTGAACTCCTTTGAAATGTTTCCTTGGTCTTTTTAAAGGAGTGTAAAAATGGACTCAGACGACTAATTCAAGATCTGTTTTGTTTCTTGCCAAGATTTCCTTCCAGATTAAGAGGGCCTCAAAATTTAGCTAAACAAAATAATAGTATTGGAAAAAAATTAGTGATTCATTTGAAAAGAAACATGCTTCTTGGCAAAAAGGAAAATAAACTAATAGGAGACAAAGGCAATAACTGAAGTACTTCCTTACACAAATAAGCATGCATGAATATCAACACTGATTCCTTACAGTCAACACACATGATATGAAATCGTATTAACTCTTTGTGTGTTGTACAGTCTATACGGCAGACCATTACAGACAAAAACGTTTGAAAAAGTCAATGCTGGTTCACGACTTAACCTTTTATCCAGCAAAAGATCTTCATGGCATTCCTGAGAGAGCTAGAGAGTCTATAAAAGATAGAAATAAAAATCTGTCTTGCTAGAAATTATTGCCCGTTGAGGAAACTCTAAACCTGAATATGAAGCATGAGTATAGAAAGACTACAATGTTTGGCTGGAAAACAAACATGCCTATGGGATTGCTTTTTGGATTGACCCTGACTTCAGTATATTTATTTCTGAATATGAAAATTTCTAACCAGTAATAGTCCAAAACCACAATTTCATATTTTAATATTACATCAGAAGTGTTTTATATACTGCCCAACTTACAGTACGTTATAAACGGAAATAAATCAGTGAGAAATCCCTGAAGACCAAACTTATTACAAATGGCTCGGTCCTAAAGCTTTTGCTTGTAGTCTCACTGAGTTCAATAAGACAATTCATATGTTTAAGTGAGAAGGCTCAGAACACCCTGGGGAAAATGAAGAGTGGATAATTGTTTCTAACATATCATTTACCTGTTGTGAGTTATTCCCAACTGGCCACAGGGAAGTCCTCACTAATTCATGGCTTCAGACACAGAGAGGTGAGGAGTCTGGATACTAACCTGGCATTCAGGGGATACAGAATGCTAAGACTTGCTTGAGATGATAGTAAATTTTTAAATTTTTGTTTTATAAGTCTTGAAAACTACATCTGCAATTGTCTTATGTCAAACAATCCACTTGTCAATACAAAGGAAACTCTTTTAGTGGGAATGCAATACTGAAACTATTTTAGGAAAATAACCATTCCAGTGCCTGGAGGGGTCAGTGAGTGTATCACTGCGTGTGCACAAGGCAGATGGCTGTGGTCTTGTGCCAGTACCAGCTCCCTCGCACTTCTACACTGCAGAGCTTACATCCCCACCCGACTCAGTAAGAAGGAAATATTTGATATTAAACCCCGAGTCCATTCACTCCTTAATATTCAGCAATGGCACTACTGAGGGGAAAACACACATATGTCACTAAGACGAATATCTGCTAAGATATTCCCATATCATTTTACATTGATTTCAAAAGGACTTCTACTTAAAGTAAAAGCCCATCAATTTCCAGTCTGCTAGCAATCATATAATTGCCTGATGTAAGCCCATTGGAGTCTACTGGAGTCTTTCCAACTGCTTTAATATGTCTGGGGATGAAATATATCAAATGAAGTGACTAGGTAGTAACGCTAGGGCAGATTGCCTAGGACTCCAGATGAGCTTCCCCTCAGTTTCCCACAGCTCTTCTCCCCAAACAGCTCTCTGATTAGGAAATAGCAACAGCTATACTTCACTGACTTCGGATAAGGCAATAAGGCTTATGACTACTGTGCATACACTGTGAGTTGAAGGCTTCCTTTTGATAAGTGTTTGAAGGATGGCAGTTTAATTATTTTCCAGGGGCTTTTGTTAAGATTATAGATGAAGACATGGGAATAAAATATATAAGCCAAAAAGTAAATATGTTTTATGTGATTCTGTTTCTCATATAAGATATCTCTCTAAAATAAAGGAAAACATTTTCATTCTTTTCACTAAAATGGTTCAATTCACTTGTCCTCACATAGGCATCTAGTGCCATTTGAGATATGCAGAAGTCATTGCGTGGTCTTGGAAGCAGAGGAGTATTCTTCCTTTTGGAATAAATAATGCGTTTAAGATGATCAGATTCTGAATTACAAAAAAATCAAATGTCACAGTAAAGTTTAAGTGAGTAACATTATCATAAATAGGCAATCTCATCATAAGTACCATTAATTTAATACTGACATTCCTGAGACACATGCTAGAGAAAAACTGAAGTACCGGCCACCTGTACTTTCCAGCATATTAGTGCTGAACCTGAAAAATAATTTCTGCTTCCCACAGCAGAGGTGATTTTGTAAACTATGTTCTAGAGAATAGAAAACTTCTTTCATTGCTGGATTTACCTGGCCAAATATTAAATTTTACCCAAATAGTCTCTGTGTTCACATGAAACAGCAGCTCAGGTAACGCCCTCAAAAATTACAATACATTTTAATTGCATCCTCAAGAAATCTTCAGGCCTACTGCAGGCCCAGTTGAGGCAAAATCATCTAATGCACAGTTTGGGTGTGAAAATGTGAATAACAAGATAAAGTCATGTCTACTAATGGGGAGAAAATGTAAATTATGAAATTTTTCAGCCTGATGTGACTCCATACAAATATTCAAGCCTATACATACTCCTGTATGCATCTGTACACCTCTTTCAAAATTTGGCCTAATAAGATTAAGTTCCATTGAATTTTAGGCTTCTAAATGTTTATATCCCTTTTGTAAGGAAATGGTTACTTTAAAATATTGTAATCATCCATTTCAACTGTGCTTACATTGATTTTGTTTTCAGTTTGCATCCCAAAGATTGACTTTAAATAACCATTCCAGAATATTGATTGAAAGCACTTATTAATTACACTCCCAAAGCCTGAAGATCCAATTATGTAAGACATTTTCAAAGAAACAAACCTGTCATCCTCTCAATTTAAACTGAAGAGGCTAGTATCACTGATATGTGTATATATATATATGATAGTTATAACTGATAGTACAACTGATGTGTTAGTATCACATACTGTAATCACCCTTGCAAAAGCCATTGATCAACACTGATTTTGCAAAATTACTAAGTGAATATTGCATATATACCTGAGAAAACAATGTTTTCCGGGCAATGTACAAAGCAAACTGAGAGACAAAGTTTGTGTTAAAAAAATCTCCTGAGAAATTTCCATTGTCTTAAGTCTGTTTCTGAATTAAACTGTGCTAAGCCAAGCTTAACTGTGCTGATCTTGCAAACTGACTTAACATGGCAGGCAAGAATTAAATTATCATTTACATCTATACTACCCTTCATGATCCTTTACGTGTCCTTTAGACCAGTTGGTGTCTTCCATCTAGACTAGGAGCACCCTCTAGTGTGTACTGGCCCCAGCTCCACAGGTCCTTGTGCCTGCTCACATCCAAGCCTCTCCATCTCATTTACACTAGGCACATCACAGACTTTTACGTGGACTACTTTTTAGACTTCTGGGGTCTATTTTATATTTCAGGAACTGTTCGCAGGCTGAGCTGAAAACCTCCAGTGAGAAGTCACCCAGCAACATACCCACAGGTGATCAGATTGTGGACTTCTGCTATTGTGCACCCTCCCTCAGATGTAGGTCTTTGGTCAAATTGTCCAGGTCTTTTGGTGGTCTATGTGACCTCCTTCTGAGCCAGAAACATTTTCACATACAAGAGGTAAACCATTCCAAATGTTGTATGTGAGAGAACTACATGTTCCACTCCAAAATAGATCTCAGATGTTTTCTAGCATGCGTGCTACATTATTTCTAGATAACGTAGGAGGATCATGGAGAGATTCATACTGACAGGGTAGGTGTACAATACATATGTTTGCCCCTATAGGCACAGAACAACTTAAGATCACAGTGTGATCCTATTAGAACAACATCTTACTTTGCCAGAAAATTATTATATTGCAATGGATCCCTGAACCTTGTTAATTTTATAATGCAGAATGGAAGAAAATTACTCATCTCACTCTTTGCTTCACAGAAATAGGGAAAACCAGCTAGTACTTTTAGTTCAGCTAGCATTTTTTTCTTTTTTTTTCTGTAAGCATATGCATTCATCAGCTTCAGATTCCAGTTACACAGATCCATTCAAATTGGATATAAAACTAGAAATAAAACTCATACAAATCCATCAATTTCTGGCTGAATCAAAGTAAGTTTTATATAAATATTGTCCCAAACTATAAATTATTCTAAGGTTTGAATAAAGTCCAGTTTCCAGAGTACTTAAAACTTGGCCCCAACTTGATGGAACATGACCAAGAATCACCAAAAGATTGGCAAAACCTAGGGAACCTGGCCTGAGAATGTAACAAAAGCCAAAGCCCAGAAACGTTCACATTGACAAGGTGTTAGTGCATTTTAATGTCACCAATACGGTGACCGCCCCCCCACATACTTGCTTTCTTTCACAGATTGTAACTTGTATACATCTGAAAAATGTTAATGGAAAAGGATCACTGAATGTTATCATGAAATACAATGTTTAATCAACACAGGGTAAAAGTATTCATATGATAAAAATAGGGTTTGTTGCAGTTATGATTATTTTGGTTACGAATGAAAGTGCCATGTCTGGAAATGCAAGAAAACACAGAACATCTGGGATCTCAGTTACTTCTCTGTGCACAGCACTTTTAATAGAAGTTCTGGTTCCGTCGGTTCCCACAACTCCTTCTGCACATACCCATGACTGACAGCAATGCTAAAGCAGCTGCCTGCCTCAAATCAAGTGACTCAGATGTCTTTGCTGTGTGATACAAAGCAGCTGGGTGTAAAAATCTCATTTTCTGCAGGTGTGAATTCTGTTAAATTAGGCAACCTATTAATCTCTAAGCAGGTCACAAAGACATAGTGTAGCTTTAGTAGTGACTGGGTCAGATGATGTCTGGAATATCTACCAATTAAATGGTAATTTTTAATTCTTAGATTAGAAAAAACTCATAGACAAGTACACTGATTTTAGACTGAAGAGAGGAAAGTAAAGGTGACAGAGTGATTCCAGAGTGGAAATTTAACCAGATTCTCTGAAGTTAAGTCATACACTAGTCATAGAAATTGCCTGGTTAGGGGTATGTTGAGAAAAGTATACATATAAGGAGAGACTCACTTTGAAATAGTCCAGTAGTCAGAAGGACTGGCTGGTCAGAAGTCCCACTAATCTGGAAAATGAATGGAGTCACAGTCATTTTAGTGTGAGTTATTATCATGAAGAGCATCATCACATTCACCTTTCTCTCATTAAGTATCCTAGCGCATCTTTGCACAAAGATATGAAGTAATTTTAATGCAAGAAGAGATAACATAGTCTCTTCAGTTTGGACACAGATAACAAAAAGGAGATGTGCTAGAGGTCTATAAAAACATGCAATGTGGAGAAATTGAATAGAGAAGCACTATTCACCATTTTTCTTAGTATAATAACCAGGGAGTACCCAATTTATTTACCAGGCAGAAAGTTTAAAACAAACAAAGGAAGTCATTTTTCGCACATAATTAAATCTCATGCAAAATTAAATTGTGGAACTTATTATCACAGGATGTTGTGGAGGTCAAAAGTCCAAAAGGTTCCAAAAGGCATTAAAAAATTCTCATGGAGAATAGATCTGTCAGAGGCTACATAGCATGATAGTCCAGATGAGACCCACAGTTCAGGAAACGCTTACAACTGCTGATTGTCATAAATGAAGAACTCATTCCAGGGAAATGAGCAGGTTAAGCACACTCTATTTCTATCAAATTTATATTAAGTATCTGTTACTAGTCACTGTAAGGCACAAAATAACAGGCATGATGGACAGATGATCTGGTTCAATATGGCGTTACTTATGTTCTTTTCTGCTTGTTATTTATATGAATGAAAAGTAAATACTGACTGATTGCCATTTTGACTTGGTAGAATCTTAAAAATAAATTGAATTGGATAAAAGGCAACACAAGGTGCACAGTAATGGTCAGATGCTCCCTGCAGCATCATGACTAGAAGAGTGAAGAGTTCCAGTTTTCTTCTTGGTTAGAGTTTTCCTGTTGGTTAAATATTCAAGAGGAAAAAGCTATGATCCTTTTATGCTCCTCGAAAGCAGCACATTTTGAAAGACCTATGTATTTCTCTGCCTAATACTACTTAATCAGCTTCCAAAAGTACTGTAGGTATTTTTCACTCTAGTAGTAAGGATTTGACAAGTTATCTATATCATTATGGATTGCATCATCCAAATAATTTTCTTTAAAAGCAAGTTTTCCTCAAAGATCCTGATGACATTTATGAAATACTGATGCATGTTGGAGAGCACTAAAAAAATCAAAGAAACACACTTTGTTGCATATTGCCATTATTGCAGGGAGTATTTCAACTGCAAAGCAGTATATTTATAATTACATGTTTTAAAAAGACAATGTATGTGAACTTAGAGCACATGATGTTAAATACAGCCCAAGGCTATAATAATGTGTCTTAGTAAGGAAATTTCCAGTTCTCCTTACCATGTTTACAGAAAGAAGTGCTATGGTTTAACATTAGGGAGAAAAGTAAGTTTCCACAGGCAATGACCATAGCAACAAGTAACAAGTTGCATTTTGGTAGCCAACACATGTGGTAGTTCTATTAGCTCAGAGTTTTCAAGTAAGAATCCCCAAAGATCAGCTGCACACAGGAGCTGCTTAATTTTGTGTCAGCTACATGTACTTTTTTCCAACTCAGCAAACTCTGCAAATAATTTGGCTAGAAATTAGATGGTTCCTGGCAATTTTAAGTGCTTGGAAGAACATATGCTAAGTAACTTTCTAGTTTGTTTTGCCCTCAATGCATTTGAACAATTAAAGAAAAAAAAAAAGAAAGAAAAAAAAAAGAGGACAAGTAGCAAAGATTAGAATACATTACAATAAAATAATCTTCAGTGTAATAGCTAATAATAAATTCTGATGAGTAAGGTTATTTACAAGTTCTGAGGACTTGGATGACTACAATGGTGTTCTGAGATCACCATTTGATTTCAATAGACTTATGACATTGTCTTGTTCCTTCATGGTTCATTTGGAATATTCTATGGTGGAACTACACTACGATGTAAATTCTTGCAAATTAGGTAGGATTCACTTTGGTTAATAATTAGAGATAGCAAAAGAAAACCAAAGCTTTCTCCTGCCATGTCACCAGCAAATAGTTTTACTATTAGGATGCTAGCTATTGTTTTGGACAACAGTAGCTATTAGTTTCAGAAGTAGATCTGAGTACCCACTATATTTTAATTTGATGTCCTGATCTGACAACAGCAAAGCTAAAGTAGAAGGGAAATAACTGCACAGAATTCAATGCAACCAAAGGCATAACTGGTTCAACCAGCATCAAATATGAGCATGCTCCAAATGAGTTTGTACAAGCTCATAAAATACAGATGTTTGTAGCAGATCACATACTCCAAGGCTGTTTTGATGCACATTTTCTACAGGACTGTGTGGTGTGTATGGAGCCCATCTAGTTTATTTATTACTTGCCCAGTGCTAGGCTCAGTCTAGCCTTTCCTGTTTTCCTCTCCTCTCCCCTCCCTCAAGAATACCATAGCCAGAAAATTAGATTTGTGTGAAGGACTCCAACAACGCAAAAGGTCAATAAAGGGAAGCTTTCCCAATCTATTATCTCCATCACTTCTACCTTGATTGGTGCACTGGTGATGACTGGTTTTATAACAATAACTCAGCTTTTCTGTTCCTACCCTTGTCTGTTGCTCCTGGGCATCTTTTCTGCTTTGGTTTCTGGTCCCTTCTACATCATGCCTTTAACATATCCAGTATTGCAGCCTCTTCATCAAATTACAGGAATTTATAAAACATCTACAAAAATATACTTTTTGGGTACAGAAGATTAATAGAAGCTATTATTATAGCTTCTGCCTTCACATGAAATAGGAAGCATTGTCCATAACTAAAGGGCCTTAATAAAACTGCTGATCTTATGGATCAGCAACTTCATCTTACTTCAAAGTTGGCCCTTCACTGAGCAGAGAGACCAGATGACTTCCAGAGGTCCTTTCTAGTCTAAATTATTCTGTTTCTCTGTCCTGCAAAGAGGTCCTGGCTACTAACATTCACTAAAAATTCCAAAGGAGAGATCCATTTATAATAACCACTTATTTGTATGCATTTCCATAATTACTATCTTGTAGGAACATACTCTAGGCTCCAATAAACATTTCCCTCTCTGTAACCACCTAAAAAAACCCATGGAAAAACAGAAAGTGAAGAGGTAGCTGCAGAGGAGTTTCCTGTCAGAGTTACAGAACAGGAAAATGAAGATCATATTAATATGCAAGGACAAAAATGATGCAGCCTCAATGTTTCATTGCAGGTACCTCCTTGGCAGGTCTTCCACTGCTTCTATGAAAGCTGTGTGCAAACAGGGATTCCAATAAACATAAGCACATACTGATCAGGATTTTTTAAAGACTGGGTCTTACAACCACTGAAAGTCAGGAAGGAAAAAAAATTAAGAAGTCAACTACAAGAGTTGCTGTTAGTAGACCCTCTCAAGAACAGCAGAAAAGCTTGAGAAGGAAGTGGGCAGACTGAAAAATGAGAAATATATATTTGCATGAGGCAGAAGAAGATCCGGAAGTGTGAAGCCTCTAGGTTATCTAGGGAATCTGAAGCAATTCCACCAGGAGAGAAGGAATGTGGCTGCTCCTTAGGCAGGAAATGCTGCTTGCTTAGCCCTGGCAGCCAGCAGCCAAGGCCAATAACCGATTGCTATCTTGGTGACCAGCAAGGAATCTACCCCACTGATTTAAAAAAAAAAAAAGCCCTACGGACTCTGCTTCTTCTCTGTAGTGGTGCTTATACATTTCAAAGAGCAGTGCTTCTGGGACTCGGTGCTGAGGAAGCTGGAAGAATGGATCTGCTGACTTGTGAAGTATCAGAAAGTGCCACTGCAAAGGGCCCCAAATCCACTACAGAAAAGCTGCCAGGGCGCATCTGAATCACAGACTACTACACCACTTTACTAACCCACATATGCACTGATGATTCCTCTGGGACTAAAAGTGATCAGATCAGTAATTACTAGAGCCAGAGGCTCAGATTATATTCTCCTGAACTCTTTCATATGGATGAAAAAGGTAGACAATGACTGATCTCTTTTGGATTATATGATGTATACACATGCTTTCAGGGACAGAAGGACAAAATAAAAGCAGTCAGCAGAGGGAAGAGAAAATATACCCTGCCTATGTGCATACCTATTCTGGTAGCACCTTGGCTTCCTTCTCTATGCTGCAAAGAGACTGCTACATAAAGGTGGTCTGACACCCAAAAAGAAAGGAAAGAGACTTTTTGGATACAGTCACCTGAAACTCTTGAAGAAATTACAATCATTGGGAGCTATTGATTAAGGTGGTGTGAGAATCAGAAAAAAAAAAGGTCACTTGCCAAGTTGCTGAATACCTTACATGGCTTCATCCTAAAGCAAAGAGTGCTAGCAAAATCTGGAAGCCTTCATACCATTAAAATTATGAACTGATTAGAATAACAGAGATTTATCAGATATAGCTTTTACAAAGATTTCACTTGTTGAGAACTAAAATACAGTAGAAAGATTATTTAGGTGTTACCTGGAAGTCATGGCTATATATATTCATGTAGGATTTAAGGTAGAAGGAAATAGCGACCATACTCCTGGTAAGGACAACAGTGGTTGTCTGCAGATACCCAAAACAGTAACAAGTGGGCAAAAAAGTCTTTGTGTGGGCAACTAGTGTAAATATCCAAAGCACAAGAGCTGGTACTAATGGGAGCTCTAAAGTAGAAAGGGCAAATGTACGCTTTTATACTTGTAAATTAATAATTCATTAACTTTCCCAGGCAAATGAGTCAGTGACTTTCTCAGGCAGTGAGGTCAACTGGTATGGAGTTGGCCATGTCTAATCTGATGAACTCTCTTAGTGCCTAAACCATGGTGTCTGCATGTGCACGGCTTAGTAAGAAAGGTCTCTGCAGTGTTTTCACTTCTGAACTGTACTTGGAAATTATTTGGGAGAACATCAGTCATCATGCCAAGGAGTTTTCCAGCAATTCACTGACACAAAAACATTCACTGGCAGTGCTTCACTTTCTAATACAGACTCAGCCAAAGAGGATTCATCTTGCCTATTTTTAATATACCTCCAGTGTAGATGCTACTTCCAACATAGCATCAGTTCCAGTCATTGAAGAGTACTTTATATCTCTTTTATCTTACTATATTTCCATTTTCCCTCTGCATCAGAATATTATTAGGTATATCTTCAAAGCACAGAGAAAACTTCCTATATTTAGAAATAAAATTGACATGCTTTAAATATATCATTTAGGGTATTTTATGCTGCACATCAAAATATAGAATAAATATGAAAGGTTTATGGTTTAAAGATGTTCTCCGAGACATTCACAATGCATTTGAGTTGGATGATAATATTAATACTTTATAGTATGTGTGGACTGTGTAACACAGAAGTCTCAAAGTACTCCATGGAGAAAATCTTGTTTACTATTTTCATGCTTTCACAAGTTTATATAACTTAAAGCATGTTTTTGGGAGGAAATAGAAAAAATATGAAATTCCAAGCAGAACAAAATATGACTACGTGATAGTCATTCTGCCAAAGTCTAGGCAGAAAATCCATAAAAAGTAACTATGGAGTTTCCTGAGTAATTCATAGGATAAAAATCAAAATGCAGCTACAGAAAAATCTAACAAACACAGTGTATATTCAGCATTCTTGTAGAATGGAAAAATCCCTCTCCTCTTCCCCCAGATCTGCTGTACTTTAACTTTATTGAGGAGAGCAATTAAACAGGAGGACTCAATAAAAAAAAAATGGCTAAAAAGGTTTGCAGGCTTAATGGAGACATTTTAAACAGCAAGTTAGGATCTTAGCAAAGGAATTTAAAAAGATAAATATAAATAGATAGCAGAAAAAGAGAAAATAAAAATATTTAAAGTAAGAAAACAGTTTAAATAACTAAATCAACATCTAACCAGAGGAAAAAAAAAAAAAATGTAGATATAAAACCATAGCAAGACAACCAAAAATAATGAATTAAAGTGTGCAGATAAGGATGATCGTTGGAATGTAGGATGGCTGATTTTTCAAAGCTTCTCAGCAAAATCCCTTGCTAAGCTGAAGAAAAGAATCTGTCATGCACTAAGAGAAAAATCTTCTAAGAGATTAGTAATTTGTTAAAAGACAGAAAGCTAGGCAAAAATAAGTAAATATACAGAGGTGGGAAGAATCTGTTCTCAGGTCTTTCTTGCTGCTTCACATTTTCAGAAGTTATGTGGAAAATTGAATAAATAATGAGTTCACAAAGAGCTGCCAAGTTCACAGATGACACAGATGTACTCAGGATCATCAAATCTAAAACAGGCTGAATAGAGCAATAAAAAGTTCTCATTAGTATGAGTTACCAGGCAATTAAATTGCCTGAAGATGAAAGCCATTATCCAGTAAGTGAAAAATTATGCATGTGGGGGAAAAAATTCCTAAGCACAGATATAGAAAGGTGTGTCTTAATTTCTTATAACTCCTCAAAGACCTCATAGTTACTTTCAATATGTTGGTGAAAACATTAACTTAAAGCTCAGCCACAGCCAAAAGCCAAATATGATTTGGAATTACTAAAATAAAAGAAGAAAATGCATGAGGAAACAGTAAACATGATATAGAAAACATAAAACTCTCCATCATGCCATGACGTCATACCTTTCAGGATATCATACAACTAGGAAAAGCTCAGGGAAAGAGGCAAGGAGTATGATATGGAAAGACTCCTGTACAAAAGACCATTAAGTAGATTAGGACCTGAAAAAGAGATATTTGAGGAAGGATGTGATACTGATCTACAAAATCATGAAGAGTATGGAAAAGTTGAGCAGTTTAACTCACAGATTTTAGAAAAGATAAGTTCAGTGAGGAATCCATATCCAGTTTGGAGAAAATTTGGAAGCTGGACAAGGGAACGAAATAGCTGGGTGAGAAATCAGACACAAGTAAAACCCTCTTTGCAGTTTCCATCACAGAAATGATGCATTTCATAGTCATACATCTCTCATTTTGCCAAAAAAAAAAAAAAAAGAAAATGGCAACTATCAAAACCAACTGTTATTCATTTCATGTAGATTCTGCCTCATAATTAAATTTTAAACTATTTATCTATGTAATTTCTCTGCTAGTTTTTTGTGCTACGTTATTTAACAAAAGGTTTGGCTGAAGCAGAGAATAAGTCTTTGGGCCTTCTGACTGCCTTTTAAAATATCTCCTATTTGTATAAACATATGCATTTTATTTGTTTAATTGTAATGGGTTTATCTGCCTGGTTACTTTTCCCCCCCTTTTCTTTCATATCTTTTCTCTCCAAAAACTTTGTTTGATTTTTCAGGAATGAAAGAACATACCAGGTTGTGAACCAAAGGAAACATAACAACTTAATAGTCCTCTAGGATGGAATCATAGTCAGGAGAAATTTTATAGGAGGACAATTATAAACCTTGGGGTGGAGGTTTTTGTCTTTTATGTGTAGAGTAATTTAGCTCATTTGGGCCAAGACCCAGCACTGGAACTGGCCAAACCCACAAAACAACTAACTGAATGCTTCAGTCAAAACCCACAATCCTGAAATCTCCCTTCCCCAGCCAGCCACTGCCTGATGCAGAGAGCAGCTCAGCCACACCTTCTCCTTTGAAGTTACCCGAGCATTTAGACAGCAGTGATAACTGCTTCTTCAAAGCAGATGTGAAGTTGATCTGGTGCCTGAATGCAAGCCCTATCTTCACCGGCCATGCATGGGCATACCAAGAAGAAGGTTTTGGCACAAAACAGCCTTGCTGGCCCCACGGTGGGGTCTGTGCCTGGCCCAGCTACTTCCAAACTTCTCAGGTGCTCCTGGGGGGGGGACCACGCTCTCAGAGCTCCTCACTCTTCCCTCACTCTCCTCCCCTTGACTGCATACACTGTCGGTTCAAATTCTGGTTGTCTGAGAGGGGGTATGAAGGTAGTAGGCTTGGCCTGAAGGACTCGGCAGGCTCCAGGATGCAGGGCAGTAGTGGCAGAAGATGTGCCAGGAGTCCACTGACCCCGGCAAAGAGGAGAGACTCAGCACCTGGCTTATTTCTCAGCCAGGCAGGGTTCCTGGGCTAGGTTGTCCCCTGCAGAAATCCTGCCCTGATCCTCACTCCAGGATCTCTGCTGGAGCCAGGTCTGCCACTCACAATCTCCTCCAAAGTGCAGCAGCCCATCTGCAAGCTGGCTGCAGCAGCATCCATCATGGCCCAGGCGCTAGGGGAAACATCTGGGAATCTGGAAGGAGTTTCAACCCTCTTGGCTTGAAGGCACTCAAGTTCCCAGCGAAAACACCAGCTTTAAGACTATCCAGGAGTGCTGTCACTCCTTGCTTAACTCATGCCACTCTGTAAACATTTGCACCAAGGTGGGCACACAACGCAGTGGTCTGACCTTTAAGACATTTAACTGGAAGTACTGCAGTCAGGTCTCTTTTCAAAACCTGTTTCTGTAGGCAATGGACATTCAAACATGTGTAAACTTCTCTGGGAGCAGGAGTAGGATTTCCACTTTCCCACACACAACTTCTGGGTAGGTGCCCCATAGCCTGGGCTGTACAGTCGTTCTCTCCCTCCTGGTCCCTTCTTGCAGCCCAATCGAATCCTTCAGTCTCAAGCAGGAATCAAATGCTCTTGTGTATTTTGGATGAGTGTTTTCAAAATTAGCCCACTTCACAGGAGAGAGAAATTACTATAATCTTGGGATGTATCACAAGAAAATCATGCCTAACTTCAGATGTGTCTAACATGCTTTGCTGCTCTCGCCAGCACTGAGAGGTGCCTCCAGGGCAGAATCCAAGCCTGTTGCCTTCCTAAACCTTTCCCTCTCAGCTCACTCTCAACAGCTATTTACTAGTTCAAGAAATCCAGGTGGCTCACTCAGGGCTCTGAAGCCAGCTCTAGAGGCCACTGGCTATACTGGATCTGGCTCAGTTCCCTGCCACCCCTTAAGCCCCTTCATGTCAGCTCCCTGAGTGATTACATGCACTCTCATAGTGGCGTGGTGAGTGAGTCCAGAGAATTTTCATTTCTTGGATGAGCTGTTTTCCTGAATGCTCAGTGTCACAATGTGGGGAATTTCAAGCCTTGTCTTCAGTCAGTCTGGAAGAAATCGCTCTTCCAAATTAAAGCCAACTCCTGCTTTCTTTTAGTTATAGCATCTGATTCATTAATTAGGGATTGAGGCTTACACATTTACTTGTAGCATGAAAAGATTCATTCTTTTTCCAAAGAATTAGGAAATACTTGGTTATAGATTTGTATCTTCCCCTAATTTGAAGAAAAATCAGTTAGAAAACCAGCATAATAGCTTCATCTAGAAAGGAAAGTATCCCTTCAGACCTGGAATTCACCCTTTCCTTACTGGACAGACACTTGTTCTAATGAGGAACCAGGGAACTATGCCTGCAGTATTCCTTCAGCTGTAACTCTGGGAACACTTGAAGCTCTGCTTTTTCTGAATAGGTTTAGCACACGCTTTTCCTCCCCAAATTCTAGGTTACCTTTTAATATGAAAGAATACACTAAGTCATAAACAACCTATTGTTTCTCCCTAATTAAATTTTTATTTAATGGGCACAAAATATGAGTAGACATGGAATGGTAAGCTACTGCCTTTCAGACAGCATGATTTCACATACATTGATTTGGATGCCACCTTGTGTTAAATGAGCTTTCAAATGAGAAAGATATTACAAAGAGAACTTTATCGTGCATATTACCACTGAATATATGCTCTTTAGAGCTCAATGAACATTGCTGAACTGCTCAGAAATCTTTGCACTTTAAATTAATGAGCTGCATCTGTTTTCTCTTCTGAATGAAATGAACACTTAGATAAAGCACAAACACAAGATACTGCCTTTGACGTCTGTGCAGGGCTGAACTTCAATCATCTTAAACAGTTTGAGAAGTGAATTTTATGGCCAAGTACATAATGCACTGAATATTCACAAAAAGGTGAACTTTTAATAGAGTTGAAGCTGAGCTCTTCATTCACTACCTTGAGCACAGTAACGAGGAGACAGAGACAAGGTCCACCTCATCAAATAGCATTTGCAGGCAATGTGTACAAGTGCTCCTCATGGTACCAAAGTGTCTCAAATTATAAGTATATTTTGTCTGAACATATTTTTAAACAGAATATCATGCTTCAGATCATAAAGGAATTTCTCCCACAATCAGCTAGGTCGTGACCACTGCTGGGAGAAGGGGAAAGAACTCGCCTCTCTCTATTGCATGGAAAATTGCTCACTAGAAAGTTGTTCCTAGCTTTATCTAGGAATGTCATCAAACAACTTTGCAGCTCCTTCCGAGATCTAAATCACTAATGACACTTTTGCTTATCCATCCCATTTTTTTGCTATGACTATTGGCCTGTAACATTAAGCCTAAGGCAGAGGGAGAAAGTAAAAAAGATGGCATTAAAATATTGTACTAATAGTTACATTTGGATGTTTTCCTTTGTTTTAGAAATGTAGTAAAGCAAATTTAATCCTTTAGTTTCAAGTAACTAGTCAAAGGCAGATGTCAGTAATTTATGAACACAATTCTTCACAAAAACCCCAAACCCAGTGCTTTGAAGTAGACAATGTATTTCCAACCTCCTGTTTCTAACTTTTTTGATTCTTAGTTGTATCATACAGGGTGTTCATTTTCTTTAAAAATTAGTATGTAAATGTGGTAAGAAGTATAAGGTGGTTAAAGGTGGAGTCATTCCTAAAATTAATTGTTTCTTTTGTATTCTTCAATTTCAATACTTGTTTCAGAAACCTTGTCTGGAGCCCACTGAAGTCTGATTAATTTGTAGCTGTTTTCTTCACCATTGAAATCCTGTTACTGATCACCATGTGATTTGGTTCACTAGGAATATGACAGTGACTGCTCTTTCCTCAGAAAAGTTTGAATAACTTTGTCCTAGTTGTTGTTTCAAAGCAAAATTTAAAAAAAAAAGAAAAAAACAACAGTAAAAGTTTACATTAACAGTTAACATATGAGTATATGAGATCAGCTCCCTATGTTCTAGGTCACAATTATTATCTCTGTAAAAGCTGGAAACATTTGGAAATGTTTCTTTCAGTTCCAGAATTATTTATTTTTCTGTTACAGATCAGAGTAATCTCTATACTGACAAGAAGTTCAGGCCTTTAGGTTTGGTTTTGTTTTTTTCCCTTTAGAAAAGGACCTGGGACTTAGCTGCACTGTCTAAATTGATATTTTGAAATAAAAATATATTTTCATGCAAAATGTGATCTCAGCTATATCTGTAATTAAACATTTGCACAGAAATAAAGGCCTATACATAGGTAGAATGTAATTTATTAGTGAAGACCACATGATAATTTTATCCCAGCACAGAAGTCTGTAAGTTTGACAAAGCTGTTATTAAACATTGCTTCCTATGTACAGCTCTTGGCAAAATTTATTCCACTATTTAGAAGGCCACAAATCAGTAAAGCACTTACACAGGCCTAGTTTGAAGCCAACAAGTACTTCTAGGTCTAATAGCACCATGGAGTTTACTCATCTACTTCCATGTCCACATGTGGTTCACCAATTCAGTGATCTGATGGATAAGCAATAATGACAATAAGGAAAGGAAGTAATTTCTGAGGGCTCACATATCTGATAGCTCAGTGACAGAAGATCTCGTTCCAGCCTCTCACACAAGCTGCACACTGGCCAAGATTCAGGTATCTGCAAGCCAACCATATACCACATACGTATAGCATTGTATGCGGGCAAGTGAATTGAGCCTCAGGTGGGTCACGGGCAGTAAGACTTTCTGAATCTAAACAGATGTGAAAGACCTCCTGGAGGCCAGGCTGGTACACTCCACATGCACAAGAATTGCAAAACAGAAGTTAAGACTGACAGAGAAGAGAGATCAACTGACCCCACTTGTAATGCAGATGTGAAAGTAGAGAAATCCTTCATTTAACTTGGAAATTCTCCCCCAGTCTTAAGGTAAGTGACTCCAGAAAGATCCTGAAGAACTGGGGCAGTGGGCAAGTGAAGAAAATATCCCCTTGCCATTATATGTACAAGGAAAATGAGCAGATGAGCTTGTCTGAAATCAATGTGTCAAAGTGCACAAGCATGTGTCTTTCTTTTGATGATCCAGCATGGCAAACAAGATTGCTGACCATCAGGGATATGCTGGAACACCTCCCATAAACATAAAAGAATTCCCATTAGTATACTTGCTATAAAAATGAATCAGCATTTGTCAACACCCGGTGCCCAGGGCTCTCACGGCACTTTAACAGATGACAATTTGTTTAAACATTTGTTTTAAGCATTTAGATGGAGGAACATTTTGTTATGTATATATAAAGTTCTGAAGAATCCAAATATTTTTACTGGACGTTGAAATTTCACTTCTTCCAAACACAGTATTTCTTTACTTGGCATATGGGCACAACAGATGGAGTAAATATGAGAAATTGCTATAATGCTGAGAAAAGGTTCCTCTCGATTTTGAAGAGTTTGGAACTGATGTTAAGATTTTCCTGCTTGACTTCCTTGAAGTCGATTGTATGTAATACCATTAATGCACACATTGCATAATCTTGCAAGGAATAAATGTTCATATCATCTTCATTGATGTATAACAGAGCACTCTCCAGATATAATGAAAGTTTTCTCTTCCCCAGAATTTCAGTATTAGAATTAACTACTAAGCTTGACCTATAGAGTTCTCTAACCTAGGATCTCCACTCAGGTTATCTATCATTCCCACAGCAATAACTTCTCTTTTTGAGTAGCTTGATACAGTGACTTTTTAATGTGAGGATGAGAAAAGGAACAACAACCCCACTATCTCTCAGATAATCCGCATTATATGAAAGGCATCTGCATTACCAGAAATGACAGCATTTTAGGACTGCATTCCTACAGATTTGTTTAAAAGCAGTAGAACTTAAATATACAATTGTGTGGGACAGGTTTTTAATTTCATAGAGATATAATATTTCAAAAATAAATTGTTTCTTTTTCAGGTTGAAGTTAAGAGTTTACAAATTGAAAGCACCAGCCTTCACCTGCTGCAGCCTCATCAGTACTCCAGGAACTGCAGGAACTGGCATGGAGAAGCAGAGAAGACCTTGCACCAGCAGAATACCATCAGCGATTTCAACAACCCACGTGAGAACTCAGTTCCCACACAGCTGGGAGTTGCTGGCTCGCTCTCTTTCACGCACACACACAGGAATAATACCATTCCTCTGGTACCATTCCTATTATTCCTCATTCAACTGGTGAAGACCTTCCCATTCAGCTTCCATTTTGACAAGAGATCTTATTTGAACGAACAAAGAAAAACCTTTTATTTGGCAATATTTGCCTACCTCTGCTCAGGAGTTTACTTTGGTACAGCTCAGTTAACAAATAGTAGAAGAAATTCTACACATATGAAAAAAAATGTACATGTTCTGGAGAAAACGAGTAGAAGTATTTGTATACATAACCACAGGACTTACTCAAAGAGCTACAAGGAATTAGGAGGAGCATGACATACACTCCTGGGTTTGTTCCAGCCATTTGTGGATCCATACGCAGTGTTTATCACAAGAACAGTTATACATGAGGAGCTGGCAGCTGCCATAGGCTCTTCTGCCTAACAGAGGCAAAGCTATTGTCATTCTCCACTTGCTTTCCATTGCAGTTCACCTGCGGTCAGATTACACCCATCTGCTTGTACAGTAACATTGTCCTGTGATATAAGTATTTCTTTTTCCTCCCTATTGTTTACCCCATCATATTTATAGAAGGCAACTATGAGCCTTTGCACGGTCTGTTTTGGTACACTAGATAGGCAAGGCAAAGCCTTTAGATTTGAAGGGATAAAGAGATAAATTGGATGTCTTATATATTGCAATCCATTAAATTGCCCCTAGTTATATCTCTAGCCAACTCTAACTTGTTTAATAAAAGAAACACTCAGCCTCAGTTTTTAAGGAAGTAAAGGAAGGGATACACAGTAACGGTTTTGAGCCTGACATTTGCTGTAAGTACAATGTAGGAAACCGAGTTCAAACAGGCAAGAAGTTTATTCCAGAGAGTAACTATTTTTACTATCAGATTCTTCCAGCTCTAGTAACAGCTTCAAAGTAGAAAAGAGCAGTGCTCCCAGAAAGGTGAAGATTTCCCCTGTCAATATCGCAGAGCTCCTTCGCACCACACAGCTAAAGATCCCCTACAACATTGGGTATGTGAGTCCTTCTGCTAGCAGATCTGTTCACCATCTGCTACCTCTTCCAAGCAGTCCTCTCCCTCTCACACAACTCAGCAACCAGATGAGTCTCAGGGAGAATGATCACGTAGTGGTAATGGTATATGCACACAGCTCTCAACAGCCAGGCTACAGCCTGTGCATCTTCCAGTAACTCACTTTATACGTCAAGACCTAGGGAAATACTTGGCTTTTGCACCTCCTCTTCACAGAAGCGTTGCAAGCACAGCAGGAGAGATCGAAGTAGAAGGAAGACGTGGATAAAGACACAGACAGACAGTACAGTGTGACACAGCTGAGAGCAAGCAGAAAAGTAATTTAAAAAAAAGGAAAATGAAAGTGAGATTTTTTAAAAAAAGCCATTTGCAGATAGAAGAAAAAACCCAAACAAATAAAGTATCTATCACATGAAAGAAATGAAATAATATATTGTAGGGACCCTGTGAATGGACAAGTTACACATGTGTGCCAAAGTAGATCGGCTATGGGTATGACCTGGGGGAGGAGAGCAGAAGGAAAGAGAGAGAAAGCCAATAAAAATCATGAAACTTTTATGGATTGCACTTCGCAGATCACCATACAGATACCATCTAGCCTTTAAATCATAAAAAGCAAAAAAATCCCAACCTAAAATGCAAACTGCATCTCTGTTTTCTTAGACTTCACAGTGTAGCAGTATTAACTGTAAAAAATTCATAATTTCAATGGAATTTGCCTCTCTCATTTTAACATTGTCCCTACTGCCTTCTACTCTGCTTAAAAGCTAAGAGTTAATTGCTGAAAGACATGATCTAGGTAGCAGTTCTTTTCTCTTTCATAATATCAATGCTTCTTCTCTAATCATATTCCTGTGCCACTATACTACCCAGGCACACATAACGAGGAGACAAGACGGCTTCAGTTATTTTTTCTCCAGTTGGCTCTGGTCAGCAGAACATACATTTCTACACCAGATATTCTGTTCCTGGCTAGATGGCTGCACAGCACTCCCACAGATATAGAGCCTATACTGTTCCAGCTACATATATATATATATATTAAAAATACTCATACAAAGTCCACAGGCAGAAAGATAGCCACCATTTATTAGCTGTTATCAATTTTTTCAATTGGTCTATAAGGTCAACTAGTTTGCTAACAAGTCAGGTGAAAACTAACTCTTCCACAAAGAGAATACTTGTTGAAGGCAAATCTGTCACAGGCCAAAAATGCATCAAAATCCTCCACATGCAGTCTTGTCACAGAGCCATTCTTTGTTGTCAGAAGCTTTGAACATCCCAAAATGCTTAGATCTGGAAAACCTGTTTTCCAGTTTGCTGCTTTCTCCCTTTTTCCATTATAGCTGGGAACTTAGTTCAGCTGCATTACATTTAGCAGCAACACACCTCAGCCTGCTGGGAATTAATCTTGCATGATTCTTATCACATGCAGGCTCAGTAAGGGCTCCAGCTCGTGACAAACAGGAGCTGGAGTCTCCCCCATAGGAGCCACCAGAACATTCACAGCCATAATACAAGCTCCCTTACCAAGCATAGCTCCAAGTTACCTCTTGTCAGCTGATCACCAAGTATACTTTAAATATTGGCTTACACACTCTTCATCCAGTTTTTAATAAATGATGTTACAGTGGTCAGGGCTATGCTATCAAATTCTCAACCAGTAGAACTTATCATAATGATTCACTAGTGCATTACTATCAAAGTATTATTCTAAGGTTTCTCGAGCTTTTGCCAGTATGCATGTAACGCAAACGCATCCTTAAGGCAGTGATGTAATTGTGAGGAAATATGATATTAATGTACTTCTGTGTCAAGCTTTATAAAATTTACCTTCTCATGGCAGACCCTGCCTGAGTTTATCCACAAAACAAGTGAGTTTTCCTACTTATTATCTACTACACCTACTTGTTAAAGGAGCATTGAGAGTAACTTTTAATAGCTATTTACTTTTGCCAATTCGTACTTTGCAGGTATCACCAGTAGCTGCCTACGTATCAGCTCAGAGGTATATATGCCTGTTGGTATATGGCAGGCACCTCCAATAAACACTAGTGCACCCAAAAGGTTCGATTCATAATTTAGCAGCGATCTGTTTACAGTGAATACTGTAAATGAATGCCGAACTTCGTGTTTCTGTTAGCTTGCGTAAGAAGGAACTGCCCTTGAGAAAGCTGCTGGCTGCTGGATTCCTGGCTGTAAGAGAAGCTCTGGTGCAGGGGCAAACAAGAAAGTAGGGGGGATTTTATGAATGCCAGTTCAGCCCCTTCCTCATGAAGGCACACTAAGCTAGTTCCCCAGCGCAGATGGCTTTGGATATTCAGTGCAAGATTTATGTGACCACAATATGCAAAGTCAGGATTTTTTTTGCTCAGTTCTAGGTTTGGGGTTTTTTTTCTAAGAAGCATTGTAAAAGGACTTACTGTGTATATAAAAGACTCTCTTTAAATTTTCATAACACAAACACTGTTAAGTGGTAGCATTTGCTTGCCAATTTCCAGAGCAGGAGTTAGATAATATCAGGGTGCGACAGTTGTTATGATCTCTTGAATTCTCATCCAGAACTTTGGTCCCAGCTGCCAGAGATTCCTGGTGCTCAGCACTGACACATTCGTCTTGAGCTTTCACCTCTGGGAGGTCTGTCACTTCATATCAAGGGGGGTTCCATACCCACAGTGTACTTTCTCATAATTTTTTTTGAGAGGACAAGGAGAAGCCCAATTCATTCAAAACATATTATATGAGAATGGAGGAATAAAGTGAATGACCTTTTCCTTCTCCTTCATTTGCTATCCAGGCTACTGTACTGCTTAAGTCAGTATTTTCTTCAGGCTCTCTCTTGTCTACATTAAAGGTAGCATTCACTCTAACATCAATAAGAGCTTCACATACCTTGAAGAATCATGCCCCAGTTAGAAGAGAGATTTTTTTTTCCCTTCATCTCTCAGGTAGTATTATATTTTCCAACAGTTCAAGAAAGTTATTTCTTTGAAACACAGTTTCTAGGCATTATTGCCTTTTTTGCATGATATTTAATATGTGATTTCAATGTGTCACAGAGATACCATGAATTTTTTTCATGCTTTAAAAGTGGAAAAACTGAAAACAACAAATGGAACAGTCTCTGGAATTTACGAGGTTCCACCATGAGAAAGATACTTTTTGCAGGCAATATGGACATATGATGCTGTAACAGTTACATGGCTAAATCTTCCGATGAATTCTCACCTACCTTTTCCTTAAGTGGAAGAATACTATGTACTTTTATCGGTGACAAGAGGAAACTTGTCAAAAAGTGTCAGAAAATCAACACAGAGCATTTAAATAGTTCTTTAAGCCTATGGCAGACAATCAAGGAGCCTCCAACCCACCAATATACCTTCTGGAGAGCTAGATGAGTGGCCATACACCACTTCTGGAAAAATATCTTCTAATGCTTGCATCTTTTGCCAAGAAAGGAAAGAATAACACAGAATAATACCATATACTGGAACATCACCAGAATATTTCTTTGTTACCAAAAAGCACTTTATGCAAATATAGTAAATACTGGGAGGGGGAAGATGCTTGTAAAGAAAAACTCAGAAGAAGAATCACATAGTAATGGTTTCCCCATTGTAAAAATGGACTTAGATTCTCCAGGATACATAGATGATGTCCTCTGTGAGAAAATCTTGCTTATCAACAGAAGAAAATAACCCCCAAATATTTTTTTATATTAAATCAAATTTTAAACATTTCAACAGCATCCCAGATGGCAATAGTTCTTAAAATGGTTTACTGTCTCTGCTGAATATGGATTAATAAGATATATTTTGATTTATCATCTATGTTTTCCCCCTACAGGAAAATATTATAGTCTCTTTCCGGGGTTTGACTCAATCTATGTGAACTATAATGACAGATCCTGACAGTGTTCACTGCCAGGCTAATCAGATGCACCGATAAGAAATTTCATTTTAATGCACCTTGAGTTTTCTGAGAAATTAGATTCTCTAGTTCTGAAAGATGCACATCTAATGATTCTCAGCTCCTCCTCTAAGAGGCCAACTAACCTTGAAATATACTGGCTATACCTGAAGCTGACAATGACACCTTAGCAGGACTGTAATAGTTCAGTTCTTACAAGAAGACTAGATTTTATTCTTTTATTTTTTCATTTTTAATTGGAAGACTATATCTTTCAGTTAAACAAATGAAGAACTGAGAACCGTACATATATATACACACCATATATATTCACTCAAAAATCTGCACATGTGGAAGTCATCTATGACATCTGGTCTTTTACTAAATTATATATATATAGACACATCACTCCATATATATTTAATCCAAACTTCCCTAAGAAGATCATGATTCTCAGAGGTGCAAATTGCTGAGCTCCACACACTACTAAGCTTTATTAAGAAATTCAGTTCCCACAGTAATAGTTTGCAATTCTGCATCTTTATGTCCAAGTACATGCCTCAGTATCTAAGAGGCAATAGAAATCAATGTCCATAGTAAAGTGGTAAATTTTAAATCCATTTTACACACACAGAGATATTATGAGTTGAAGCCGTATTCAAAATTTAGTGTAGTGAATTGTAGTTCCTTTACTGACACCAACAGGCACTAGACCGACCAGGGAGCATATTTTTTAACTCAGGGTCACACAGCAAGATGCTACTAAAAAAAAGTCCAGAAATTATTTTTGCATCTTACCATCTGCTTAAAAATTAGCCCAAGATCCAGTTTTAAAGACTAGCATCAGGAGAGTAAGTAAATGTCAGTTAACAGAGTTTCTTATAACTGTTTCCAGACAATATCTGGTAGTTAGAGAGTGACATGTTTCACAGTGATTTTTTTTTATTCACAGCTTCTGATTACAGATCAACACCTGCAAGAACCTCATATAGTTTGCAAGAATAGTAAATAAGAGTCTCTCTTCTGTGGATTATTAATCTGATAATACTCAAGTTTATACCATTTGTTTAACCTCTTACTTGAGAATTAGTTGAAGATCTGGGAAAAATATTCATATTCTCAGTTAAAGGATCCAATCAAGATATTATCTTGAACACATCTACATTTACTGTATAATCCCACTGTATGAAATGAAGTCAGAAAATTATATTTGTGAAGTCAGCTAAATTGTGGCTTGATAAAATCTTATAAGGAGCAATAATCTAAATCACAGGTTCCTAAGCTATAACGTATGCATTTCAATGGGATGCATGACACTTGCTAATAGTTTCTGGATATTTAATCATACAGAATTAGGTTTTCAAAGTGCTTGTCTTCATTTAAATAAGCTACGTTGTTATTATCTTTCAAAGAGGCACCTGAACAGGTTAGATGGTTAGCATTTCCTCTGAAAAATTCCAACTTGTCAAAAACAAATGCTTTTTGTAGAAATGTGACAGGTTCACAGACTCAAATTCAGAGCAAAATACCAAAGATACAGCAGTACTGAAGCTCAAAGCATCCAAACAGCTCAGCAGTTAAGGCAATCAAATAGATTCAGCTGCAAATGTCCTCCTTTTGCAGATCAAGAGTTTGAAGTTTGTTTTACATTCAGTGAAGCAGCTTAATTATTTAGTTTTCAAAGTCAGTCTTTCTATCTTATTATACAAAGTGAAATAGCTCCAACATAAGATTTTGCTTTAAGGCTGTAACAAAGACATGCACTAGCTGAGAGTGTACTCTTTGAACAGCAATGTACAGAAACACTTGTGCTAGGCAAGACTGAGCTACCTTAGGTACCAGAAGGAGTAGAGGAAAAGTAAAAGTCTCTATTTTATTTGCATAGACCAAAAAAAAAAAAATTAAGACAAATGTTCCTTAGCTGCATCCCAAGATGAGAACCAGAAAACCGACCACCTCAAGTGTATGTATACCAATGCATGCAGCCTGGGGAACAAACAGGAGGAACTGGCGCTCTGCACCCAGTCAGAAAGTTATGATATCATAGGAATAACTGAAACATGGTGGAACAACTCACATGACTGGAGGATCGCAATGGATGGCTATAGGCTGTTTCATAAAGACAGGCAGGGAAGAAGAGGAGGAGGAGTCGCGCTCTATGTTAAGGAGAAACTTGAATGTATAGAAGTCAACTACAGCAACTGTGGAAGCCCTATCGAATGCCTCTGGGTCAGGATGAGAGGGGTCATCTCCAAGGAGGACCTTACAGTAGGCATCTGCTACTGACCTCCAAACCAAGATGACAAAGCCAAGGAAGAAGTATTTGGGTCACTTAAGCAAGCTTGGGGTCAACAGAACCTGGTTCTTATGGGTGACTTCAACTACCCAGATATTTGTTGGAAGAACAATACAGCAGCTCACATGTCATTGTGACAGTGTGCTTCCCTTGCCCCCAACCTTTATCTCCTGCAACCCTGCTTAGGTGATAACCACCAGTGGTGAATGTAATGGATGCATCCAGCCACGATGGCTGCGTTGGCTCAAAGTGGACTCAGGAGACAGATAACAACACAATAGCCTAGGGCTATTGTGCAATGCGCCCACCAAAGAAACTAAAACCTGTGGTCGGCATGCAAATATGACTATGGGTCAATCATCTTATCCCCCACAAATAGTGAGCAGCCCAAGAGCCCTTTGAGCTCTCCTGCACAGCAGCGGGCTGCACGTCAGGATCTCTCCTTGAGCAGGGACGCCTCTCAAGGTTACTCCTCGAGGTTGAGAGATTCCTTGCTGCAACAGATCCTCAGTAAGTGACTAATAGCATGCTAAACTTTGAAATCTTAGCTAAGTGATATAAAGGATTGATTACGCACATATAATCCTTTAGACATAAACCGTTGACCAAGTCTGGGACTAGGATTGGATCTAGCCGCACCTAGACTCCTCTCTGAGAAGGAGTTTAGAAAGCAAGGGGATCCTTTTCCAAACCTCATGACTCAACGGGAAGGTCTCCCTGACAGTTTTGTCTGACCCTGTCCTCTATGCAGTAAATGATCAAGTGTACCTTGCCATCGAGTCTTGTTAAAACACTGTCACATTGAACTTTGTTAACTCCCTATTCTATATCAATAAACTATATTTTTACTTCTCTCTTACAAGTGAAGTGCACTCTCACTCCATCCGCGACAATCATCCATCAGGTTCCTGGAATGCATAGAGGACTGCTTCCTCATACAAATGTTAGATGCGCCAACCAGGAATAAGGCACTGCTGGACTTGCTACTCACAAACCAAGAAAACCTGCTTTATAATACCTTGGTTAGGGATAGCCTTGGCTGCAGTGACCACAATATCGTGGAGTTTGACATCCTGCTGAGCATGCTGAAGGTTGGTACTAGGACAAAGGTTTTAGATTTTAGAAGAGCAAACTTCAGCTTGCTCAGAGCTCAGAGCTCAACTGGGATGGATTCCGTGGGAAGCTTCTATGGAGGCTGAAGTAGCTAGCGAGTGCTGGGAGTTTTTTAGAATGCTCTCCTGGAAGTACAAAAACAGTTCATCCCCTTTAAAGGTAAGGGAAGTACACAGAGCAAGAGACCCCCTTGCCTTAACTGCAAGCTTCTGAGTCTGCTCAAAACCAAAAGAGAAGCATACCAGAGATGGAAAAGCAGACGAATACCCATTGAGAACTACAAGGGCGTGCAGAGACGCAGTTAGAAAAGCAAAAGTTCAGCTCGAACAGAAGTTGGCCAGAGATGTCAAAAACTACAAGAAAGGGTTCTTAGGTATGTAAACAACAAGCAGAAACAGAAGGAAAATACTGTCCCACTGTTAAACAGGAGAGGTGAATTAGTCACCAACAATGCTGAAAAAGCAGAGGTTCTCAACACTTTCTTCACCTCTGTCTTTACCAGCACTGTTGGGCCCCAGGCCTTAGGAACAAAAATCCAGGTTGATGCAAACACAGACCCACTGTCAGTGAAGGAAGAGTTGGTATGTGAACTATTAGAGGAGTTTGACCCCTACAAATCAATGGGCCCTGACAATATCCACCCGAGGGTGTTAAGAGAGCTGGGTGATGTCGTTGCGAGGCTGTTCTTCAAAATCTTTGAGAAGTCGTGGAGATCACAGGACATCCCAGAAGACTGGAAGAAGGCTAATGTCACCCCCATCTACAAGAAGGGCTTAAAGGAGGATCCAGGAAATTATAGGCTCATCAGTCTTACTTCAGTCCCTGGGAAAGTTATGGAACAAATCCTCCTGGGGGCTATCACAAGTCAAATGAAGCACGTGAATGGGAAAAGCCAGCACAGATTCACCAAGGGCAAATCCTGCTTGACAAACCTGACCGCCTTCTACGACACAGTAACGTGCTTGGTTGAGGTGGGGCAAGTGGTGGACATTGTCTACCTGGATTTCTCCAAGGCTTTCGATACTGTTTCCCACAGCCTCCTCCCAGAGAAACTGCTGTGTTATGGTCTAGACAAGTGGTCTGTGCGGTGGGTGGGGAACTGGTGGACAGGCCGCACCCAGAGGGTGGTGGTAAATAGCTCCTTTTCAAACTGGCAACCTGTCACAAGTGGGGTCCCCCAGGGATCGATATTGGGCCCAATGCTGCTTAGTATTTTCATAAGCGATCCGGATGATGGAATCAAGTGTACCCTGATGAAGTTTGCCAATGACACCAAACTGAGGGGGAAGTGGACACTTCGGAAGGGAGAGCCACCCTGCAGGAAGACCTGGATAGGCTGGGTGAGTGGGCTAACAAGAACCTTATGAAGTTCAACAAGGACAAATGTAAGGTCTTGCACCTGGGAAAACATAATCCAGGAGGCAGCACAGGCTGGGATCTACCCGGCTGGGGAGCAGCTCTGTGGAAAGGGACCTGCGGGTCCTGGTGGACAACAAACTCAGTATGAGTGAACAGTGTGCTGCTGCGGCAAAGAACGCCAACAGGATGCTGGGTTGCATCAACAACGGCATCACCAGCAGAGATAAAGAAGTCATTATCCCACTGTACTCGGCGCTTGTCAGGCCACACCTGGAATACTGTGTTCAGTTTTAGTCCCTGCTATACAAAAAAGATGCAGACAGGCTGGAGAGGGTGCAGAGAAGGGCCACAAAGATGATCAAAGGACTGGGGAGCCTGCCGTATGAGGAAAGGCTGAGAGAACTGGGTTTGTTCAGCCTTGAGAAAAGAAGGCTTAGGGGAGACCTTATCACCATGTTCCAGTATTTAAAGGGTGGCTACAAAGAAGATGGAGACTCCCTTTTTACAAGGAATCAAATGGAAAAGACAAGGGGTAATGGGTACAAGTTATTCCTGGGGAGATTCCAACTGGACACAAGAGGAAAATTTTTCACAATGAGAACAATCAGCCATTGCAATAATCTCCCCAGGGAAGTGGTGAATTCCCCAGCATTCGACACTTTTAAGATTCGGCTGGACAGGGTGCTGGGCCATCTTGTCTAGACCGTGCTTTTGCCAAGAAAGTTTGGACCAGATGATCCTTGAGGTCCCTTCCAACCTGGTATTCTATGATTCTGTGATTCTATGAAGATACAGGTTGCCAATAAAGGGAACAATAAAATTAATAAGAAACTAAGGTAGATCAGAGGTATTCAAAGGGAAATATTGGCATAGGTAAACAGTGGATTGCTTTGATAATTGGTTTTTGGATCGACAATACTGTTTTCTGTAGTGACCTTGGCACAAAAAGTAGGAGCATGCTAAGGAAGACTGGATCAAAAGAAAGCAGGATCAGGACATAAGATGAATTAGTTTGGAATCAGAACAGTAAAAAAGCTCTGAAATGCAGTGCTACGTACTGCAAGCTCATACACTTAAGAACTAATAAGCATAGCTACTTTAAGTTGAGGTCCCCTCCAACCTGCATTGCCCTATCCTATAGGAGCTCATCAGCTACAAAAAACAGAAGAGGGAATAGATCTGGGTAATACTAGTTCATCAGAGAAGACCTACATGACTCTTGTATAACTTACCCAAGAATTAAGAAAATGAGAAGCTGAACAGAGCTACATGCTTTGAGTAAGTATCAACATCACCGAGGTATGATGGAGGTTCCTCACCTAGAATTATGGACAAATTTTTAGTATGACTCATTCCCCCTCAAAAAAGTGAAGCAGAGAACTACAAGGATGAACAGGGAGTGGGGAGCCTTTCAAAGAGGTGGAAAATAAAAGGTTTGCTTGCCTAATCTAGCAGATGAAAGGCTGTCAGGGAACACTGGTTTTCTAACAGATGCCAAAAGAAAAGGAGTAACTCAAGCCAAAGACAATATTAGCATCCAAAGACAACATTAGCATAAAAATGAAGGTACATAAAATGGCCATTAACAGATGTAGACTGGAAATTACATATAGGTCCTCAGTCAGAGTCATCCGGAAACAACCCTCCAATAGGACTAATGGGGTGACAAAACCACCACTACTTTTAAAATTGAAGCTTGATGTGTGTGTGAATTTGATCAAATGAAATCATAACCTAAGCTACCAATCAGACTGTCTGATAAATCAAGACTTTTTTCCTGTCAAATGCACTACATTAAAATTTTTCTTCCTCTTGATAAAACTGAAATGTTTGGATATAGAAGGAATTGTTTAGCCTAAATGAATGCAAAAAAAAGGTGAAATATTCAAAGATTTCCAACTTTTCCAACTCTTTCTGATGTGGAAGAATGTATGTGTGTTATTTTAAATTATAATGAAAACAAATACTGGGATTTTCTACAAGTAAGGAATTTTGGTTTTCTGTTTGTATTCGCTGCAGTCAGAGGTCCTTCTGACTTGCTCTTTTTGTTTGGTTGGTTTTGCTTCCTCTCAGGCTCGCCAGTCACACTACCATACATCTTATTGGAAAAGGTGTCTTAAATGTGAATTTAAATTAGCATGCAGTGTGGACAGCTCAGAAAGGTTCTACAAACATGCTGGGATACTGATTCCTTCCTGACCCAGTGACATGTTTCACTTCCAGCTCTCAAAAAATAAACAGTGTGAGACTGAATGCAACAAAATAAGAGGTTTCTAGATTCTTTCTTCCATAAATTCAATCAATGCTTGTTCACATGAGCAAAGCCCTACAGTGTCTACTGAGGAACACTTGTCTGGGGAGAAAATGTCATGCACAGCTTCATTTCTCAGGTCCATGTCAGTATCTTTCAAGAATCATCTTGGAGGTTTTTAGACTAGGTTTTATGAGATGCTAATGATTGCACTCCGCTATAACCAAGGCTGTGGTTTGGCTAAGCTATGCACTGCAAGCACGCTTCCGCAGGCCACAGCTCTGGGCAGGCAGCAGCCACTGGGGACAGGGCAGCTGGCCACTCTGGCAATCCCTGCCCTGCAGGCGGCGGGAGTCCAACAGAAAGGTGCTGCTCAGGTGCTTTCTCCAGAGGGGAACCTGACGCTGGGGATGGTGTCAGGTTCCCCTCCAGAGGGGAATGACACCAGAGGGGAATGACTCCAGAGGGGAAGGACAATGGGGAAAAAAAGCACAGCTGCAAGGTGGAACTATCCCTCCATGTCTTACAGGCATCACTCTTTTCTGCGACACTTGCAATCGCTCATCAAACTACCACCAGTTCTTTAAAAAATTTTATTTTACCTTGAATGTCAAGCATATTACCAACCTCTGATAGTAGGACAACAGAAAAACAACACATTAGAAAAAGCCACTTATAAAGCATTGGTTAAGTTCAATGCAAGACCCTGCCTTAATTTAAGAAACGGATTTTAAATTCTCATGGGAACTGTGCCTTTGCTCTTTATGTAAAAGCAAGCAATACACCTCATTAGCAAAGCATACAATGAAAATTACACATAGCTTGCTTAAAATGAAAAAGGAAACAGCATAACAAACATTGCAGCTAGTCAGCCAGCAGTTAGACCTTTCTCCTTGTAAACTTGCTTCTTCAATTTGGCAACTGCAGTCCTTGGGGAGAAACAGCAAAGGATATATAACTTAATTACGCAGAAGTGTTACATTGGGGTTGTGCAAACATTTTTTAATTTTTATTTTTGTCAAATCGTAGCTACAAGCCAGCTATACCAGTTTTTTGTTCTTTTTTATTTTTTAATGCTATTTTCATATAAGTTGAATCACCCACATGGAACCTTTTGACCTTTTGTAGCTGAAAGTACCATCTTCAATAAAACCTTGGCCCTTCTTGAACCAGTAAGGAGTTCTACCCTTGCACTTCACTTCAGTTTTAAGCAGAGTTGCATGGCAAAATAGGTGATATTACTTCCATAATAAGTCCAGATATTTCTCTTAATTTACAAAAATCTGATATATGCTTTTGCTCACAGAACACTTGGAGCTATGACATATGAAATGTACACAAGCCAATGAGATTCACACACATATGAAGTCAAAGCCAGCCACATTCTTTCAAAATCAAATACTGTATATATTGGCTGCATGTGAAAAACTTCACAGTAATTTATACCTGACCAATACCATTTAAGGCCTAATCCTGCTCCCAGTGGCATCTCCAGCAATTTTGCAAAGGACTTCAGTGGTAACAGGAGTATGATAGGACACTTAAATACTAAACACCAAATATTATAGTTAATTTTATTCCTATTTAAACTGATGATTCTTTAAAAATACTTGAGATTCAATCGATGCAAGTTATTAAAAAATGATTGGAGATTCCTTTCTAAAGGAACGTATAACCTTTGGGATCATTATTTATAATGTTTATAATGTCAGAGGTACTTTTGTTCCTGCTTATGGGATTATTGCTGGTCACCTTCCTGAGACTTGAAAGACCATAAAAGACAAGCACCATACCTATTCCTCTAAATTATTGTATCACAAATTAATAATTTGGTCCCTTTCTAAATGGATCTCTCCCCACAATTACACTAAAACATAGTGATGGGTCACAAATTCCAGGGGGTCCAACCGGTCCTGGCATTCCTGGACTGCCACGATCTCCATCTTTACCGGGCTGCCCACGCTCTCCAGGACGTCCTTCCTTACTCACACCTGGGGGACCTTCAGGACCTTAACAACACATATGCAATAAACAAATGTATTACAGAGGATTTTTATTAAAATGAAAACAAGAGCAAGTATGCACCCACAAACCCCCTGCTCCTTGGTGAAGTACGCAGATAAAGAAAACTTCATTTTCTGAAAAAGACACTTTTGCCACAAACTGCTTATATGTTTATATAACCAACATGATATGTTATTAATTTTTTTTTAAAAAAAAGCATGTGGAAAACACTTTAAATAAAAATAGCTTTTAAAAGGAAATATAAAAATATACTTTAGTACACTGGTATACTTTATCATATAACCTGGAACGACTATGGCATGAATCAGAGGCCTCCGATTTCTATTCAGTTCTCTAATTTTGGCCCTAATATCTCTTCTAAACGCTCAACTTTGCATTTTGCATGAATACATTGCTGTTAGGAAGAACATTCTCCTTCACTAAGCAATGCTTACAAGTCACATGATTATATCAGGGCTCAGTTTTCAGATAATGGCTGACTTCAAGATTCACCTATCAAGAAACAGCAGTCTCAGTTACCAATCTCTACAAGACCTGTCTTATATTAAATAATGCATTATATGACAATTTAAAAGGCATGCAAGAGATAGGCATTAGCCATAAAACATATCTGGTAATTAAGATGTGTAAAAACTATCTAAGTTTTTCCAAATTATATCAACATTTTTTCTAAACCACTTTTTTTTTAAAATTATTAGCATGCACTGAATCCGCACAGCTGAACCATCCCTCACCTGGAGGTCCTGGGGGGCCTTGGATCCCAGGAACCCCAATTCCTTGATTGCCTTTTGCACCATTTTTCCCTGGCAGTCCTGTGAATTAGCAAACACATGTATATCTTTGCACACTAAGAATATTTTCATCCAATGAATTAGGAAGTCAGCATTTGATAATACTTATTGAATAAAAAATGTAATAGTTCAAAAGCAAATAATGGGATGTAAAATAAGCATTTCCTTGTAACCTGCACAGTGTAACTGGGTTCTAAATTATCCTCATTTCTACTGAATTAAGAGCCGATGTAGCACCTGTTAAGCAGACAGCCACTATGAGTGGAGGGAATAGATGATGGGCAATTAAGAAATTTGCTGTGATTGTCTTTCCATTGGCAAAGTTTTTAAGAAGTTGTATGAAGGAAGTGTAAGGTATTCACCACAGTCCCTGTGGAATACAGAATATATAGACAATCTTCCACAACGTATGGCAGAATTTAATCTCCACTGAAGAAATACTGAGGGGGGCAAAACACGTGCTCTCTTACACTAGTATGACCCAATAAATTCAGTTTCTTCATAGAAACAGATATCTATTTTTCCAACTCTTACAGAATAGCCAGTACTGTTAGTGTCAGCTCCAGAGGAAAACTGCACATTCTATTGGAGATGAAATTATAAAAGTACTACAGACAAATCATCATTACATCCAAAATGAATTTGATGTGCTAGGTCACAGTTAATAAGTTACAAATAAAGTAAATATTTATCAACCATTTGCCTGCCTACCCTTGGCACATTACTAGTTAGATGTATTTCATACAGCTTTCCTGATTATTTTGATGCTATAGGAAACACAGTTGCTGCTGGGACCAGTTACCAAATTATGGACTTTACCCAGTCTCTCGGTCCAGTTCCAGACTATATATGCATACTTAAAGTCTGCAAATACATCACAGAAATCAGTTGGAATGCTCAAACGGATGAGTAATCTGAAAGCATAAACCTTAGCTTGCCTAGAAAGAAGCCAGAATGTTTAAGAAAAGCATAAAGAAAGGAGTAAAAATCCTTATGAAATAAAAAGAAAAAAAGGGGAAAACCCCAGGACATCAGAGGGAGTATAAAGGTTGTCACATGCCAAAAATCAGCCTACACAGTAGCAGATAGTAAATAGCCAGTGAATAAATACTGTTCTTTAAAACAGCAGAAACAAACAAGTTTGGAAGAAAAGAAACCAGAAAACATGGAAATACATTGAAATCCATGTCTAAGCATATCTGATCTAAAAAAAATTATCTAAATGCAGTCAGAAACATTTACATGAGACTAAGAACTCTCTAAAAAGATCAAAACAAAGTTTGACTATAGTAGAACTGAACACTAGCTATCTTGTTGCGTTCTTGTATTTTCTCTTCTGACACGCGTTCTTCGTAAGCGGTGAAACATTCACATTGGACCATGTCCTCCATTACAATTTGTGATACAAAACCAGCTCTTCCCTTACTCCACCTTGCACTAATCCCATTCAAAACTGTAAGCAGAAAACCAAGTCATAAAGGCCATTAGCACCGTGACACATGCACGCAGTACCTCTTGTCCCACGAGCCCCAGGGCGACCTGGGATGCCTGTCAGCCCCGGAATACCATCGTTTCCCGGTAAACCAGGAAACCCTCTTGGGCCTTCAGGGCCTCTTGGACCTGGTGGTCCTGGAAGTCCCGGGGAAGCGCTTTGGGATTGACAGTGGTTACAGTTTTGCAGCCTTCCACTCTGCAGGATGGCAGGCAACTGGGCTGGGAAAATTCAAACAAAAAATTGCTTAGAGTGTTGTAACAATAAAATATAAAAATATTTTCCCCTAGCCACTAATACAAAAACAGTTTCCTCTCTTTAGAGAATATGATACCTTTAGGAAACAAGATGGTAAAATACAGAACCTGTGGTGTGGAAATATATTTCACTGTAGGAAAACAAGTGATAAATCAGCAATATCAATCTTGCTTTCAAGAAGGCATCTTTGCAATTATCAGGGAACTTCTTTAGCACTTTAAACAAGGAAAGAACAGTAAAGAGGCTTTCAAACTTACTTCTCAGTACGTCTGAACACACCTGTCGAATAAATTCTTCTGAAAATTCTCGTGCCTGAATTGAACAGAGAATGGTTAAAAAAACAGAGAGCATGCACTTGTTTGGGGTTTTTAAGGTACCCAAAATGACAAGTTTGTGGTCCTATACATACAGGTTTTCCATCTGATCCAGGTGGTCCCGGGGGTCCTCTATCTCCTGGCTGACCTCTGAGACCAGGAGGTCCAACCAAACCCTGGATACCGGATTCTCCTTTTTGCCCATTGATGCCTCGAATGCCTGGATCTCCTTTCTCACCTTTCTGGAATGAAAACCAATGAAAAGCCAATAATATCTTCACAGACCATTTGGAAGCTACGTAGCACCACGCAAACATATTCTGAGAAAATCTTCATTGATGATCTCCATAAAATGAATGTAAGTTGTCACTGAAAACTAACTTGATACTGATGAGATCTATTTCACTAAAATGTACTGAAGTTTTCCGATTCTTTAGTAACTGCTTCAGATACAATTATTTACTAAATATAACTAGAAATAAATTACCATTATATTTTTTTTTAACTTTAAGGACCCTTTTTACTTACTAATTAATACAAAACAGTCTTCCTTATTAACATATGGAAGGAAAGGCTTTATTCACTTTTTCATGAGAATTAGCTAATTTGTTACGGTACATTAAAAACCTTAGAAGGCTGGAAAAATTAGAAGTGAAATTCTGGCATCACTGAAGTTCTTGGCAAATGTACTGTAACAATCAAGACTTTTACCCTATCTCTGTAGTGTATAAGACAAAGGAAAAAAATAGCTTGATTTCAGTTAGGGTTTTTTTGTTGTTTTTTTCTGACTTCATTTATTCTCCATACGATTGATAACAACTGTAGTCCATTTGTTTCACTGGAAAAGATTAAAATAATACTGGAAAATACTTCGATATATCTTCATCAAAGCAACGGTTCTTCTATGTATGGAATTACCTACTGCAATAGTTCATGTGGAACTCTTTCCTTATGCTGGAGCCAACAAAACATCAGTACAATGTAATTTGGTACGCACCCAAGATTAAAGTTAGTATACTATGTTTGCTCCCTGATCAGCTTTTTCCTTCCATTTTTGCACTTCCAACTTCTGCATAATGTTATCAGTTGCTTCAAAATTTTCTTTCACCCTTTCCAACTATTTTAGATGGAATTATGGAAACAAGGCAGCAGTATTACTATATATGACAAAACTTATTGGAGCAAATAATGTAAGTTTAAGAAGCACTCAGGCATACAGTCTTCATAGACTTACACTGAATTTTAAATTATGGTATTTATACTACTTTGCATCATGCTATATAGTATTTCTCAAAATTCTTTACATCAGAAAAATTCAAAGCTTTCTGGCTTGGTCTGAATTAGTAACAATGTCCAGAGTTTTCCACATGAATTATTACAGGGTAACAAGCTTCAAATTCAGTATTGGATTAGTCGGTTTTATGCAGAGAGCTAGCCACTAAAGTAAGGCAGGTAGTTTTTCCTCTTAAAAAAACAGAGAAATGAGACAAAATGTGACAGATGTCAGTCAAGTGTCTAAGAGTACTGCTGCAAAGATGGACCACCAGTAAGATGCCATGCATGAACTGAACAGCCGTCTATAGCCTCTTTCTACTACAGAAGTTATACACTAATTCAGAACTGACTTTTTCTAAGGTTGTAATTGTATTTTATTTTCTTGCTACTGTTAACTTGAATGTTGTAGTCATAGAGAATTGCTACTTAGTTACACCATGTAGATTTGTACTTGTTTATTTCTATTACATAATTACAAATGTTTTTTTCATTTAACAGGGTCAGCAAAGCTCAGAGATAAATATATGGAGCATATGTAGCTGCCTGTGGCTATACTAGAAGCTATATGCGCTGGGATCTGAAAATCATGCTGTTCTTGTAGCTAGAAGTTATTTGTTTTAATTTTAATTACTTTTACAGCTATGGACTATGTTTACATAAAAGACATCTGACTTGCAAGTTGATTTATTTGGACTAAATGTTAAAGGGGCTAGAAAGCATTAAGAACCAGTGAAATATTGGGAAAATGGCATCTATTGTAGAAAAACATTACAGGCAAGAAGCCAGTATAAAAACACCAGAACAAAACGTTGGAAGCATCAGCACAATGGCCTGCAGAACTTGCCAAAAAGCAAATGAAACTGCTGAGGGAACATTTTCTGCAGTATATCTTGGTCTTGTAATGCTCAGCCACATCCCATGTGTGGCCTTGTTTGTTGACCCTTGCTATTGGCAAAGAAAATTTACAAAAAGAAAAAGAGCTCAATAAGTGCTGAGAATTACAGACTGAAGAAACTTTTTATTGAGGAGTCAGAGTCTAACAAAAGACAACATATTTTATAAAAATAGAAAATAAACTAATTTTATAGGTCTGATAAGTAAACACAACATCATTATATCTTAGCGTATAGCAAGAATATTATTAAAAGGATTTTTCAGAAGAACTTTATTATTAGCATGATTTACAATATTTAAACAGGCTAGTTCAATAGTATACAAGGAATCTTTTATCAATTTTGGCAATGATTTAGCAAATCACCTATAAGCCAAACTGTAATTTTAAGTATTTCATAGAACCACAGCAGCATATAGGGCAATTTATATGTTTAAATGCATAAAATTATTTAATTATCAGAATTGAGCTTCCAATGAATATGTCCAGTTTTGATATGCAACAATGGTTTAATGAAAAAGGGTTGAACAAAGAAATCTCTAAATAAAGTTGAAGGATAATTATTGGACAGTGTGTACCCTGATTTCATGAAATATTGGAATAAATAAAAAATAACTAACAAAGTTAATCTTTTAAATACCAATTTTTAAACAACGTGCAACACAAAGATTAAAGGGTCTGGCCATAAATATATCTACATTAGCCAAACACAAAAAAAATAAAAAGACGGGACTTCTAAAAATATCCTGGAGTTTCTTTTGGAGAAACAAATGCAGTTTCTGACAGACGAAGAGCAGTCCAAGCAGGCTTCCCCTTATGCCCCTCAAGTTTCAGGCTGAGTTGAATTATTCCTGTAAAAATTTAGTAGTAGAGAGAAAGAATTCTGCCCTGCATTTTCTGAGTCAGTCGCAAAGACAGAATCCTCTAACAAAAAAATCTTTGTAAAGGCTTTGCTATATTTCTTTTCATTAGCTTTGAAATAAAGGCACACAAAGAAATCTCACTGGTGAAGGTTAAAACACACAACACAAATAGTTCAGCTGTGGAAGTCCTTACCACAGACTTTGATGGAAGCTGAAAGTACAGTATATCAGCACAGTTCAAAAGGAATTAGGCAAATTCAAGATTGACATTAAATGCAATGGTCTTGATCTCTAGCTTAAATGCCCCTAACTCCTTGACTGCCAAAAAGAGTGAAGGTATACAAGAAGAAGGATCTTCTTTGTGTATCCTGTGCCTTAATTTTGTATCCTGCCCTCCTATTATTGGCTGCTGATGAACAATATGGATAATTTTGATCAAGTCTTCTGTATTATTTTATGAACTAAATTTTTATTTTTCAATGAACTTAGAATCTCTAGTTTTTTTTCTTTAATTATTTGCTTTCTTCAACTAGCTCCTTGTTTTGTTTGTTTGTTTCTTTGTTTAATTCTCTTAAAGTACATACTTGGCTTTAATTTTTTTTTTAATCTTTCATTTCATTAAATATATATTTCACTATGTCTCTTTCTAACTAATACTTCTCTTCTCTGATATTTCTCAATTCATTTATCTTCTGTTGCTGACAGAGATGTGAGTATAGAAATAAGACTGTAAACACACATTTTACAGATCACATAATTTGCAGAAACAAATTGAATAGTTTTGTAATACTATATTTGTCATTACAAAATACTTACCTCTCCTCGTTCTCCACTCAATCCTTCTACTCCCTTTAGGAATTAATATGAAAAAAAAAAAAAAGGCAAGTTGAGCCAAATTATTTGGAATCAAAAAATAGTATTTTTGTCCTTTGTTTTTAATAATTAATCACAAATGTCAATTTTTAAAGATTCTGTGATTGCTATTTGTACAAAAAACCAAACTACATATAAGGATGAAAAATGTATATCATGGTGAATTAACACTTTAGTAATACCTTTAATATCAAATACCAAAAGGATAAATCGGGAATATATAATACATATTATAAACCATATGTTTTATTAGTATACAAGAAATGCATATAGACAAAACCTTATTTACTCTACAAAAGAAATAAAATTTTGTGTTCTAGCAAAAGGAAACTCCTGATTCTACCTGTTTAATACTGTCTTACTAGATAGAAATCAAGTTCAGAGCCTTTGAAATACAAACTCAGTTTGTAAGCCAGATTCTGCATGTTGGTAGTTTCGGTGTCATTTCTGCCAAATGGTTCAATGGTGTTACTGATCATTAAGTTCCATGGCAAGATGGCAGTTCAGCACAGGCTTTTTCACTTTTCTGATATACTCTTATGGATGGGGGAATCTGCATTGTATCTTTGAGAAGTCCTGGAGGCTAGAGAAACCTTGGAATGACCTAGTGCTGTCTACCAGAAGTATCTGAATGACTGATGTTTTTGGTTGCTGACCAAACTAGATAAGCCTGGGAAACAATTTTAGACCAAGCCTGTATTATTTTTTCAGCTTTCTCCAAAAAAAAAAAAAAAGCAAGCAACAGCAATTCAGTTGCATCATTCTATCTGAAAAAAAAAAAAATATTTTCTTTCACTATCACTTTGTTTTACCTTATGATTAAAATAATAAATATATGAAAAATTTGTCCACTATTTGCAAAAGGAAAAAACAAAAAGTTTAATTTGTAAAATGTTAGAGTAAGACATTACATTTGGTTAAAACCAATAATCAGCCTTTTAGTTTAAACTATTTCTTTTCAAAAATATCTGCTCAGCTTTACTACCAGATTCCTGTCAACCTACATACCCCTGAGAGTGATAAAACTAGGCTAACATACAATCTAGATCTCCTGCCCATGCTCCACTGGAATCAGCTCCTTCTGGCTAGACAGGCAGCTGTATCGATGTCGTAATTCTGAAAAAAGCAACTGTGACTTCCTTCCAAGTCTAGTTTTAGATATGTACCTCTAACAAATACTTCTCTGTTTAGACACGACATAGATTATGTAGTTAACAAGTATTTATAAATACTAACAGTTATTTTCTGTGGTATAACAAGATAGCCAACTATGACACAATCAGAATACACTGGCCCAGAGTTAAAGAGAAACAACTGGATCTCACTGATTTGCAGCTGAAACAGGAAACATCTGTAATTTATGAGCACACAAGATGTCAATAATGACTCCCAGTATAGTCTAGGAGGTGATGAACTACACGAAAGTGTAGCATGGTACATGCAAAATCTTAACATCTCAAGCATCACTTTTATAACCTTTACACAAAAACCACTTTGTGCTGTTATCTGCATTTTATATTATTTATGTTTCATGAAAATTTTCCATAATTAAGGATTTAATAAAATAATCCAGAAAAATGTACTTCCGGTCTGTTTCTCAAGATATAGTACCCCAGAACCACAGAAACATGTAGCTTGGAAGTGACCTCCATGGGTTCAACTTCCTTTTCAGAACAGATCCAGCTAGAGCAAGCTGCTCAACGCCCTGTCCAGATAGGTTTTGTCACAATCCCTGCGAGCAGCCTGCTCCAGTATTTGACCGCCTTTAAAGCAAAATGCTTTTCCTGTACATCAGGTTGGGATTTCCTACATTACAACTTGTGTCCATTTCCTCTCGTCCTGTGGACTGTGCACAGCCAAGAAATGTGTGGCTCCATCTTCTCTATATGTGTTGTATTTGTTATTTTTAAAATACTAAGAGGTAATTTATATAACTATGTAATCATGTTATACATAAATATATTTCACCTGATGCAAAGAACTATCCATATTGATGTCAGTAATCTTAAGAAACAAATATGAATCATGGCTCTCTTGAACCAGGAACACCATTTTAACAGTACCTGTAAGCCTGGATTTCCTTGTCTTCCTTTTTCTCCTTTCAGTCCCTTCAGAGAAGAAGCAAATTTTCTTAAAATATACATTTATCTGGGAGATGTAATTAAACTATCAAAAATAACACAAAGAGGTAAACCCTAAAATCTCATCCTAAACCAGGCCAAATCCATCTGAAAAGCTACTCTTCAAGAGTTCAGAGCAGAAACTGTGCAGAAGGATACAATTTCTACTCTGAACACAGAGGAGCCAAGTTAGGATCTGAGTAGTGACATGATATTCTTCTTTTTCTTGCAGGTATTTTCATGACTTTTAGATAACAAGGAGGAAAATCCCACTGGTTATAATATAGTAGGTAGGCACAGGCCAGGTGGCATTACTTTGACTTATGAGCGTTTATATGATCCCACAGTGCCTGGGGCAGGCAGGGACAGAACCCATCCCTGGACAGTGCTGGGTCATGTCCCAGCCCCCTGGGGCAGAAGCACAACCCACATCCCTGAGCCCACACCATTGCTAGGACCACACAGCTCTGCACCAAATGTCAATAGCCTGTTCAGCCCCAGAAACGCAGCTGGAAATTCATACTGGGCATAGTGGACAGTTTTCCTTGAAGAAGAGTTAGGGCTCAGTGCTGCTATTCTTCAAGCAAACCTTCTGTGGAGTTAATCTTAAAAAAAAGCTCCTGAATTAACATCTAAGACTTGTATTAATAGTGTTGCCAGATGATTTCATTAGAAACAAAGTTGATATACCTGGATACCACTTTCACCTTGGTTTCCTTTGTCCCCCTGTAAAATATTAGAAGAAAAGTCTCCGTTGTAACATGATTCATCTCAAAGACGTGTAGTCTGTGTTTTAATTTAACACAGTAAATACAAGAGAAGCATCTAATAGCTTTTATTCATACTGAATGAAAACAAATCACTTCACCCCCATGTACACAAACACTGAGAAAAGTACAGAAAGTTATATTAAGAAGGGAATCTGTCATGGAAAGAACTATGAAAAAGAAAAGTGGATACTCATATACCAAGTTAAAATTAAAAAATACAACATAATGAGGTAGCAAAACCAGCAGGATTTTATCCATTCAGTGTATGGGAAGGGAGAGGATGTAAGCGGGGGGGGGTGGGGTAGTATTTCTGATGGGTTAAATTTTATCTGAATGCTAACCACTAAGTATGCTTGCCTTCACCCACAGAGAATAGAGTATAAATAATTTCTGTAACACTTACTATAAACCCACTGAATGCAGAAGTTATACAAGACACACCAAAGAAAAAAATATTTTTTTAATCAGAAGAAAAAATTATATTTAAATTTCATGAAAACTGCGTAAGGACTAAGTTCCATTTCCACCCACTTCTTTTGACTTTTATTGAAATGTTTATAGAAAATAAACATTAGTGGGGTGATTGGCAATCAGATGGTGCAAATGGTATTTAAAAGGCAGGTATCTAGGTTTATCAAGTTGTCTGAACACCATCTAACTGACACTGGAGAGAAACAGGCAGCTCTTGAAAACTATTTATGCCAATTAACAACAGAGGTATAAAAATATGTACTCCCAGAACACGCCTCTCTCTCTTCCTTGACCGAAAAGGAAACTTAAAGTTATGGGAGATGGCTCCTGCCCTAACTCTGACCTCTTAAATCAGTGTGACTGTTTAAATAGACATGAATCAAAATGCTGGGCCAAGAACATAGCAACTCATGAAACAAAAGAGATCTGTGGGGGGTGTGCAAAACTGCATTTAATAAAGAAAATAATTAGGATGGAGTTTTTTGGATCTGTTTTGCCAGTTTTCTTGTAAGAGCCAAACATGTGTGTGTTTGGATGTTTTTTGAAAGAGAGAATGTTTAGTTAAATGCTAAACAGTAGTAAAGAGGAGATTTTGGCCATGGCAAATATTTTCCTGATTGAAAATCCCAGAACATAAGAGGGCATTTATGCCAGCTGTATTTGGTTGTATTGTACTTGAATGTAAAATATTTGGTTTGGTTTCAAGTTTTAAAATAAGCTACAGCTGAAAGACTTCACTTTTACTGTCAGATGCCCAAACTGCACTTTTTTCCTGAGTAATTCAAGACTTTGTCATACTTATGACTTGTAACTCCAGTTAACCAGCAATATATATTCTTTTCTTTACATCTTTTCTATAAAATGGATAATGACTTTTGCAAAACCTTCTTCAGTTTAAAATTCAGAGAGGTTCCATAAATTTTAACAAAATCTCCCTTCTTAAAATCAGTATTACTGTCTTGGCACATGTACGTTACATGACTTTTAGATATTGAAACTGAATATATGGGGATAATGAAACTAATTGAACTATTGCTATGACTCTGACTCAACTCAAGTCACACTTCCATTGGGCTTCAGTACATTTTGAAAGACTTAAGCCAGGAAACCTTTGTCCTTATGTGCTCTGGAAATCACTGTTTTGAAACTGGTCAGAAGACTAATTTTTCTACATCTTGTCTTGGAAACTGGAACTCAGTTGTCCAAACATAGGCAACCTAAGGCATCCCCATATGTGTCTACTGACATCTGGAATACTCTAGCATACCTAAGACATCCATACATGGCTGGCATGTATGACACTGGACATACAGGAAACCTGTGCCCTTCTGGAGCAGAAGCTGAAGTCCAGTGGAATACCTCTGCATGAGATTTTCATAAAACTTTAAAATATAACACCACCCTTCTAGCTTACTGCTTCTCTACCCTTCAACCTTTCTTTCCATAGTGAAGTACCTGATTCAACTCTGTTTCTGTAATGCCTTTTTATGAAGGGCTTTATCCTTCAAAAGGTGGTCCTCTACATTGCTGGTAATACTACACAGATGCATTATCATTTTTTACTAACTGCTTATTTCTACCTGACACCTTACCTGAACTTCCTTTGCTTTTACAGGATTTCCTGTTTATTCTGAAATCTGTAATTTGAATATGTAATGGAGAAATCTTTGCCCTAGTTGAGACTCCAGTAATTCCCAGGAAACATTGCCAGATTTCTAACACAACTGTCAGATACCTTACCTAAACACACTTAATTTATTTTTATATAATTTTTTCTATATATTCAATTTGAAGTTATTATTAAATCAGTTCAAATATAATTTAAAATTTGATTTAACTTATTAATTTAATTTTATTCATTTAATTAATTTTAAATTTAAATTATTTTTTAATTTAAAATTTACATTTAAATATTAAATTTGGGCTGATAGCAAATATAGCAACATTTTTAGCCTCAACAACTTGTTGCTTGAATAAATATCTAGTTTGAATAGTTGCAGGTAAAGCTTGTTAGTTAAAGTAAACTATATCCTAAGGAAACAAGTCTGTCTGTTCCATGACATCAGATCACTTACATTGCTCCAAAGAAACAGTAGAACATTAAAATAAGCTTTATACTCGTTTATGCCAATTAAGAAACTCACTGTGAAAAAAAAAAATTGTCACGTTTTCCCATAAAAATACAATAAAATAATGAAAGTAATAGCAGCACTCATTATCTTGCAAAGCAATGAAACATTTAATTTTCAGGATGCACATATTATTGTTTTAAAAGTGTCCAGAATAAAGAAACTTAATTAAAATTTAAACTAAAAATGTAATGGATACAAGTCAGAGTTTCAGCTACAATTAGAATTAATTGATTTACAGCAATGGAAGTAATTTGACTTCAACCACTTTCGAACCATGAGAGCTGACACGTGTTCAACCGTGAAATTCTCCTCAAATCATGTTATTGAAGATTGCAGTGAATATTTTTTCTCCAGCTGTTTCAAATAAAGATGTAGTGTTTCCTTCACATAAATTTGCCTAATAGCATATGTAAAGTATAAATTCTTGGTCTTTCTCTCTTTCTTGGTTAAGTTACATAGAAGAAAGCTGCCGTCCTGAAAAAACATCACCTAGAAAACACAACTCTGTTAAGTCCTTCGTAGTTACCCACAGGGCATGAAGAGTAATGATTTTCAATTACTTCTAATTTTCAGGTTCTTAAATCCCATTCTATAGACAAAGCATAGCTGATTTTTCGTCAAGAGACTCAGTTCACACTCCAGTGACTTCTGTGAGTAACTGTGAGTATAGTAAGATAAAAGTAAGTCAGTATTTTAAAACAAGAAATATTCTAGGGGCTTTCCAGCTTCCAGTCAAACAAAAAGTTCTGCCTTATTGGCTGAGACAAAACTGAGAGGTTTCGACCACACAGGAGATTTTTAGTAGAATGCTGTCATCTTGTAGAAGAAAATCTCTAGGAGAGCATTTAATGTAATGTTAATTACAGGTTTAAGTTATGCAAAAAGTTGTGTGCTTGAATTTCAAAACATGCCAAAGAACAACATTGCCTACAATCTTTTCAACCTGGGACTCCTTAAAGACATGTGATTGTCAGAAAATCCTACATACCTACACTTTAAAAATAAGGATGATTATCCAGATAAATCAAACATCAAAACGAAATTTTACAATGCGTTCACAAAACAGTTCTTCAGCAATGAAGAATTTCAGCATAACCACACCTATAGCAGTGTTTGATAGATGTAAGGCTGCACCAAGAGGTGGTGAGATCCTTGAAGGCATGATCTTTATGAGAACTCAGTATGCAAGAGGCATAAACATAGGTTCTTGTCTGAAAAGAAGAAATAATTTTCAACCTGTACAGTAGAAGTAGGATCCATTTAACCTAACTTTTGCTATCTAAAATGTCAACATTTAATTTAGCTAATTGTCTTGGCTTCAGCTACAGTCAAAGAAAGGCATAGAGATGTGAATGAATGACTCCCCAGGGAGCTCAGACTCTGTCAGCTAAATATGGACAGAACCTAGACAGCTTGGCTAGATCAGATAACTCTTAATGGCAAAGGCTAACTGAGCTGAAACTGTCGCAGTTGCCTAGGGTTAACTGCTTCACTTCTTATGGGAGCTCCACAAAAGACTTTGTACAATAGACTTTATAGATGTAGCACTTGCTATAAGATATAAGACTAAGTAAATATAGAATCATGGGTCATACCCTTATGTACTGTAATTCATAATGGAAATTTCATTAATATCTATGCCATAGCATTTTATGTTAACAGTTTCTCCATTTTGGCCATTCTCTCCTCTTTATGAAAAATTACTGTTTTTCTAAAGAAAGGGCCTTCCAAAATATACCAACTATTCTCTAATAATAATGAAGTATTTAGGAAAAGCATTTCCTTTAATAATGATCTCTTATAAGAAAAGCACTTCCAATAAAAGATGTAGTCAACATAAAACTGGAAAAAATACTTACCTTTATACCCTGGGTACCAGGAATGCCTGGGTAGCCTGGTTCACCTGGAGCACCTGGTAATCCTAGTTCTCCCTGAGTAATACAATAGCTCTGTGTCAGTGATGTGCTGTGTGTAAAAACATATACTGCATGTTTTCTCAAGATCACATGATATGCTTTGGCTATGATATTTTGAAATTTTATAACTGAGGATGATTCAAATGTCTGGAGAATTTGTGAAGGGATGTTGAATACAGAGAAGCCACAAAAGGGACTCCTAATTCTTAACTTTAGTTTTCCAGTATCTATCTTTTTTAATTCCTTTTTAATACAGTTGACGTTGATTTTTCAAAATTACACAAATAAAACTATCTGAAGTAATGGCCATGTTTGCAGGTTTGAACTTCATGAACAGCTGACTTACATCGCCTAAAATCTAGTATAAAATTAGTAAGAATAAGCCATCAAATGGATTCTCATGCGATTTTATGTTAATTAGTGTTTTATTTTGAAACAAACTGCCTTGTAACTAGTCATGTAAAATCATGGAAAATCAGTAAATCATGGAAAAGTAAATCAATCCCTCCTTTAACTAGAATATTTACATATTCATATTTACCTTAGCTCCTGATGATCCTGGTTTCCCCTGTATTCCAGGTTCGCCTTTATCACCCTATATAAGAAATATGAGTGTGGCTGATACATCAGTATGTTTTGTCATATGTGGTATGAATAGCAAACAGACACTGCTGAGAAGCTGGCTCTTAAAAACAGCTACAGCTGGTGACTGAAAGGCTAAAGTTCTGCTCCTTTATAGGAAACCTGAAGTTTCAACTTTCTCTCAGGAAAGATGAGATATTGATGACAAAATGTGATCTGCTAGCCTCTGCTCACCTGTCCCTTCCCCACCTGCCTAATTTCCCTTGCCCAGTCATACCATGTTTGTGTGTATTGACTTCACATTTCCACCATCTTATTTAATAAAACTCTGAAAATCCTCAGACCTGAGCCAAAATATTTATTTGTGTTTCGTTTTTTTGTGTAGCCTATGGAATTAGGCATATACTCAGCACAGGGATTTTCATTAAAATCTAAGAATTATTGATTACTTCATGATGCTCTTCTGTAAGAATGAGCTTATTAAGAATGATTCTGTAAGAATCAGCTTATATTTTGAATGACAGATAAATACACAAAACAAAAGCATTTTTCACAAATGAAAATAAAGCTAATTAATTTTTAGTCATTTCATAGGTATTCAATCTTCTTGACCATAGCAAACATTGACTGACCACTTTAAAAAATGTTACCTTCAGTATACAATTTTAAATAAATACATGTGTACTTTTGGATATAAAATAATGTATGGGTAGAAATGGAGCTAAATGTAAATACAAAGTTCGGGAAATTGATTCTATATTCCTAAATATTGTCTAGGACATAAAATTCAGTGCTTACTAGGCAACACTCATCTTAGATTAAATTAAAAGGTTACACTAACAGATCTGGATTTATAGTATCTATTTTAGTTTCTGAGAGCATGGGTCAAATTAATTCTTGCTGTAGCTGCAGTACAATCCATAAAGTTACATCTGAAATAAATTTGGCTCCTCGGGTGGAAAAAGCAGCATGTAACGTTATTTAACACAATTAAAATATAAATAAATGTAACATGGGCAGAAAGTTCTGATGTATACTGAGAATTATCTGGCTCCCAGCATTGCAGAACATTTTCCAGGACTGCAAAGCTGAAACAAAGTCTCATGACCATTTCTGCAATTGTTCCAAACCTCATGGGATGGCAGGCACCATTTACTGAGCTATATTAAGCTCTCTTGAGACTGAGCTATCATATAAGGTAATATAGGGAAAATCATATAGCTACTCACCAATATTCAATATACCAAAAAATTAGCTGCGAAATCCTGGTGTTTTGTCATCTATAAAGCAGTCATTTATCAAAGTCACAAGCGAATTAATACTTACCTTAGGCCCAGGAGCTCCAGGTAGACCAAATGAGCCTTCTGGTCCCATCAAACCCTATTTATTTTCAAAAAAGGCAGAGACATTTCTGTAATAAGCTAGAGGAATAATGCCTTCAGTATAGTATATTAGTATTATTAGTATCATGTTTCTATAGTGAAATAAATAGGACAGGAAATACAATGTCCTTCATCATATTACTATACAGGCTGTAGCTCTGACACAGCATAGTCAATTATTTAGACCTTCTATGGACTAAGGAAGGGCTACTGTGCAATGGAAAAAAAAATTCAGGAAAAAAGCACAGAGCTGTCATGACATACTCCTGAGAGAAAAAATTCTGCAACTCAAAACCCCGTCTGTGTGATCTAATCTTTAACATACCTTCAATATGTCCTTAGCTATAATTGAAAGTGACACAGGAGTTTCTTAGTTTCCATTTAGGGTTCCCAAAACCAGCAAAAGTATACATGGTATTTCATAATTCTCTTCCTTCTTTCTGACTGCGTGTCCCTCAAAGGTTGCCATGCCTTGACTCCTTTTGCAAACTTCGTGGAGATTTATAGGGAGCAGTTAACTTTGTGGCCATGCCTTTGCATCTTCTGCAGAATCTTCAGGATTGAACTGTTTATTCAAGAACCCAATAGCTTCTGCCATTTCAGATCATGACACTTCAGCACATGTACAAAGCCAGAGCATTGCCAAAACCGTCCCTTGGACTCCTCTTGTGGAAACGTGTTGATAAAGGCATGTTTAGTTGTCTGTGTTCCATACATAAACTAAGAGCTAAAGGGTGTTAAACCATCAAATGGCTGGCTTTCTTAATTTCTATTTAAAGCTACACTCAAGTAGCCAGAGCAACGGCGGGAGATTTAAATGCGGTGTAACGGAAACTAGCAGTCAGCCGCCGAGGGGAGCTGCTCTGGAGTCGGTCCGATCCGCAGCGCAGCAGCAGATCTCGGCACACAGGGAGTTTTCCTGAGGCAGGGAAACGCCGCAGCGGAGAGACCCGCCAGGAGCCGGCAGCTCTCGAGGGAGACGCTGACAAGGCCTGGGCATTGCCAGAGCAACCGCGACCACCCCCACGCCTATACAAAGCAGCCTGGGGAGCGCGAGTGACCAGGAGCGCAGCCAACAGAGCGGCAAACAGAGCGTGGCGCGTCAGCCTTCGAGCAGGAGGCCGCGCAGGGAGGGCGCCTCTTCAAAGGAGGGGCATTCCACTGGCCAAGTGGGAGACCTGAAGTACACATAACCCAGCAACTAGGCACCGTTATGTGACCATCTGCACAGGTCAAGGGCACTCATCCTACCTGACCCTCAAGGCAGAATGGTGGTCTGAGAGCAAAGGCTGCAGCTCCGGCTGCAGGGCTGCACCATCTACCCCAGCAGTGGCCAATGCCTCCACCCAGACGGACATGCTGAAGGGAGAGGCTACAGTGCAGACAGTGCAGGAAGTGCCTAGACCTTCCTCCTGGGGCAGGGACGGGTGGCAGACCTGCCTGCAAAAGGTGTGCCCAGGTGGAGGACCTCCTGCAGCAGGTGGCTGAGCTGCAGGAGGCGGTGAGAGGGCTGCATAACATCAGGGAGGCTGAGAAGGAGTTAGATAGCTGGTTCCAAGCACAGTCTGCAGTAGACCCACAGCCCATGGCCAAATAGCCAAAAACTCCCCCACCGGCACACACAGAAGGGAAGAGGGGCCAATAATGCAGAAGAATGGAAGCTTGCAACAGCAAGGACCAGCAGGAGGAAGAGACTTCCCCCGAAGCCTGAGGTGCCCTTGCAGAACTGCTTCACTGCTCTGCAGACTGAAGAGGAAAGACCCGTCACACATGGAGAGATGCTGGAGCTGAGTAAGGCAGCCCAGTCTGCTCCCCATATAACAACCAGAGCAACTAAGAAAAGGCAATGGGTGATAGCAGTATGCGCCTCTCTTCTGAGAGGTACTGAGGCACCCATTTGCTGACCTGATGCACTCTCTAGAGAGGTGTGCTGCTTACTGGGGGCTCGTATCAGGGATGTCGCCACGAGACTACCAAGCCGTGTACAGTCGACTGACTACTATCCGCTGCTGTTGTTTCACATGGGCACCAGTGATACAGCCAGGAGCAGTCTGAGGAGGATCAAGAAGGATTACAGAGCCCTGGGAGAGGTGGTAAGGGACTCTGGAGCACAGGTAGTTTTTTCATCAGTCCTCCTGGTCAAAGGGAAGGCGTTTGAAAGGGCCAGTTGAATCCGGCAAATCAACAAATGATTACAGGACTTGTGCCACAGCCAGAGGTTCGGCTACTTAGACCATGGGACTCGCTTTGAGAAACCTGGTCTGCTGGGGGCTGATGGGGTCCATCTGTCAGAGAAGGGGAAGAGCATCTTCGGTCATAGGCTTGCCAAGCTGGTGAAGAGGGCTTTAAACTAAAGTTGCCGGGGGAGGGGAACCTCAATCCATCCCACTCCTACCAGTTTGATGCCAGTGCCAGCAATAGATGCCCAGAGCCTGGAAAAGGATCATAGGTCAGCAGGAGAGCACCTGAAAAGCAGCACAAAGGAATTCCAGCCACTCCAGCCAGTAAGTCAGCTTCATCGGGGGCCCAGCTTAAATGCCACTATGCAAATGCACGTAGCATGGAGAATAAACAAGAGGAGTTAGAGACATGCGCACGCCTGCAGGGCTGTGATCTTATTGGCATCACGGAGGTGTGGCGGGATGGCTCCTATGACTGGAGTGTTGGAATGGAAGGATACAGGCTCTCTGGGAAGGACAGGCAGGGGAGACGAGGAGGGGGTGTTGCCCTCTATGTCAATGACCAGCTGGGGTGCATGGAACTCTGCCTGGGGATGGACGAGGAGCCAACCGAGAGCTTATGGGTCAGGATTAAAGGGAGGGTAGGGACAGGTGACATTATAGTGGGGGTCTGCTACAGGCCACCGGACCAGGAAGACCGAGTGGATGAGGCCCTCTATAGACAGATAGGAGCAGCCTCATGTTCACAAGCCCTGGTCCTCATAGAGTACTTCAACCACCCCGATATCTGTTGGAAGGACAACACAGCAGGGCATAAGCAATCCAGGAGGTTCCTAGAATATGTTAATTATAACTTCCTTCTCAAAGTGATAGAGGAGCCAATGAGGAGGGGCGCCTTGTTCTCACCAACAAGGAGGGGCTGGTGGGGAAAGTGAAGCTCAAGGGCAGCCTTGGCTGCAGTGACCATGAAATGGTTGTGTTCAAGGTCCTTAGGGCACGGAGGAGGGCGCACAGCAAGCTCACTACCCTGGACTTCAGGCGACCAGGCTTTGGCCTCTTCAGGGATCTGCTTGGTAGAGTACCATGGGATAAAGCCCTGGAGGGAAGAGGGGCCCAGGAAAGCTCGTTAGTATTCAAGGATCACCTCCTCCAAGCTCAGGAGCGATGCATCCCAACAAAGAGGAAGTCAGGCAAAAACACCAGGAGGTCTGCATGGATGAACAAGGAGCTCCTGGACAAACTCAGACACAAAAAGGAAGCCTACAGAGGGTGGAAACAAGGACAGGTAGCCTGGGAGGAATACAGGGAAATTGTCCGAGTAGCCAGGGATCAGGTTAGGAAAGCTAAAGCCCTGATAGAATTAAATCTGGCCAGGGACATCAAGGGCAACAAGAAAAGCTTCTATAGGTACGTTGGTGATAAAAGGAAGGCTAGGGAAAATGTGGACCCTTTCCGGAGGGAAACAGGAGACCTGGTTACGCAGGATATGGAGAAGACTGAGGTACTCAACGACTTTTTTGCCCCAGTCTTCACTGGCAACTGCTCAAGCCACACCACCCAAGTTGCAGAAGGCAAAGGCAGGGACTGGGAGAATGAAGAACCGCCCACTGTAGGAGAAGATCAGGTTTGAGACTATCTAAGGAACCTGAAGGTGCACAAGTCCTTGGGACCTGATGGCATGCATCCATGAGTCCTGAGGCAACTGGCTGATGAAGTTGCTAAGCCACTATCCATCTTATTTGAGAAATCGTGGCAGTCTGGTGAAGTTCCCACTGACTGGAAAAGGGGAAACATAATCCCCATTTTTAAAAAGGGAAAAAAGGAAGACCTGGGAAACTACAGGGCAGTCAGTCTCACCTCTGTACCTGGCAAGATCATGGAGCAGATCCTCCTGGAAACTATGCTAAGGCACATGGAAAATAAGGAGGTGATTGGTGACAGCCAACATGGCTTCACTAAGGGCAAATTGTACCTGACAAATTTGGTGGCCTTCTACGACGGGGTTACAGCATTGGTGGATAAGGGAAGAGCGACTGATGTCATCTACTTGCGCACAGACTTGCGCACAGCATTTGACACTGTTCCGCATGACATCCTTATCTCTAAATTGGAGAGACATGGATTTGATGGATGGACCACTCGGTGGATAAGGAATTGGCTGGGTGGTTGCATTCAAAGAGTTGCGGTCAACAGCTCAATGTCCATGTGGAGACCAGTGACGAGTGGCGTTCCTCATGCGTCGGTATTGGGACCAGCGCTGTTTAACATCTTTGTCAGCAACATGGACAGTGGGATTGAGTGCACCCTCAGCAAGTTTGCCAACGACACCAAGCTGTGTGGTGCGGTCAACACACTGGAGGGAAGGGAGGCCATCCACAGGGACCTTGACAGGCTTGAGAGGTAGGTGCATGCAAACCTCATGAAGTTCAACAAGGTCAAGTGCAAGGTCCTGCACATGAGTTGGGGCAATCCCAAGCACAAATACAGGCTGGGCGGAGAATGGATTGAGAGCAGCCCTGAGGAGAAGGACTCGGGGGTGCTAGTTGATGAGAAGCTCAACATGATCCAGCAATGTGCACTTGCAGCCCAGAAGGCCAACTGTATCCTGGGCTGCATCAAAAGAAGCGTGACCAGCAGGTCGAGGGAGGTGATTCTCCCTCTCTACTCCACTCTCGTGAGATTCCACTTGGAGTACTGTGCTCAGCTCTGGGGCCCCCAACATTAGAAAGACATGGATCTGCTTGAACGGGTTCAGAGGAGGGCCACGAAGATGATCAGGTGTTGGAGCACCTCCTGTACGAGGACAGGCTGAGAGAGTTCAGGGTGTTCAGCCTGGAGAAGAGAAGGCTCCGGGAAGACCTTATAGCAACCTGCCAGTACCTGAAGGGAGTCTATAAGAAAGCTGGAGAGGGACTGTTTAGAAGGGCATGTAGTGATAGGACAAGGGGTAATGGCTTTAAACTGAAAGAGGGTAGATTTAGATAAGCTATAAGGATTAAATTCTTCACTATGAGGGTGGTGAGGTACTGGAACAGGTTGCCCAGAGAAGCTGTGGATACTGCATCCCTGAAGTGTTCAAGGTCAGGTTGGATGGGGCTTTGAGCAACCTGGTCTAGTGGAAGGTGTCCCTGCCCATGGCAGGGGGGTTGGAACTAGATGATCTTTCAGGTCCCTTCCAACTCAAACCATTCTATAATTCTATGATTCTATGATATTAGAAAAGAAATATTTTTTTTAAATCATACTTTCCAAGAAGGAATTCCCATTTATAGTATTTTCCACATCTGGTGTTAATATACGTCTTTCTCACCACTTCATCTCACTTTTCTTTGACTCCTGAACTGCATGCATCAATAAAAACAATATATTATTATTGTTTTATTTGGACTTGCATATATACTCTGAAATATGTTCTGCTATAAGAGTGTACTTCAGACACAGAATAAAATAAAAGCATAATAATACAGAAAGTCAAACAATTAAATAAGGCCTGGAAATCAGAGATTTAGTCAGAGATTAAGTTTTATCAATGATTCTAATTGATAGTATTTTCAAAAACTACTGTTATTGTTGTTATTTAACCTTTGCTTTCATATAGATAAAAACAATCACCTTCCATTTAGTACTAAATGTTAGGAACTATTCAGTTCAATGACATTATCTCAGACCTTCAAAAGTTATATGTGAACAAAAATAAATGTATGTCTAGCCATTTGTTACACAGATTGTAACTCAGTTTTGCAAAAAAATTATTAACTTTCTTTGCTAAAACTAAAAGGATGCCTTTGTTTTTGCAAATACAAGAGAAAATTCAGAATATTTGGAACAATAAGTAATTCTTTGTAGCCAGGGTTTTCAGCATTTCATCAGTTTTCTGCTATTTCACCTGTGCTTTACTGTTAACTGAGGCAGCACTGATTAACTCAGGTTTCTTTCCTGCCGTGTTGTAAGAAAGTACTGGTTGCTAAATTTTTCTATCAATAAACATAGCAACTTGCTCTTTAGGCCACAGACACAGGTCTGTGAATACAAATAAATGTTATCAATCACAAGACTAAAACTTGAGTAACTTGAGTCAATTTTCCTCAGTCTCAGACTTTTCCCGGACATTAAAATTCTTCTATTAAACTTCAATTTCTCTAAAATAACTAATAATATCATACATCAAATAATTTCCAACATCTTCCTGTACTTTGAAGATTAGATCTGCTTGTTCTTACTTACACAGAAAATCAGTCATCTTATCAGAGATGATGCAGTTAATCTAGTGTAATCTATTATTTGGTAAATAAAGGTTTACTATACCCTATGCCATTTCTTTCATAATTTTGGAATAGAAATTACCAATTCCCCTCCAGCTGGAGTGAAGTTTCTGTGGTCTGCTTCCACTCATAACCTAAGAAACAGCATATTCCCATTAACCATTTGTTTACAGCCTATGTTCAGCATCGTCTTTGTTACAACAAGCAGAAGAAAATATTAATTTGGTTTTGGAACCTAACCTTGATTATATTAAGACTATCTTAATTCACTTGCACATCAGGCCTGCTTCTGCACTTTTTCTCTTTTTATTTACATGGCAAAATAAGGTTTTATCAATTTTCATTTCACTGTAAGGCTTAATTCAATTTGGCTTTTTAAAATCAAATTTCATGTTATCTACTGAACTCCTCACTTCTGAAATACAGCTCTCTTCATTGTGTGATATTTTTTGCATTCCTTGAAGGCTACCTTCCTTTTCCAAAAAACACTGTGAAATTATTATATTCTTCTCCTCAGATTCCTGTTCTGTGCTCATTACTAGCACTTCAATCGGTAGAGAAAGGCAAGCACAAGTTTGGGGAGGGACAGTGGGAAGGGATAAGAGATGTGACTAGGGGATTTCTGGCTCCTTTCATGTTGCCACCTCAGTGCAGCCCTGTGTTTCAAGTCATGTAACACACTGTTGAGAGCCTACCCCCTACCAACTTCACACTAGATCACTTCTAGTTTACGCCCACACCAGTCCTTGGATTACAGAACTGGTTAAATGTTCATCACAAATGCTCCTCATTCATTTTGTCTTATACAAACTGGAAATACTGTGTGTACAGAATAGTTGTTTTCTTTTTTAATCAGATATGTGTATATATCCATACTGATCTGCAAACATATACTAGACAAGGCAAATCAGAAAATACGTTTAGTATAACTAAAGGCCAGGCATACATCTGCAGGAAAGGGAGAAATAAAACCCACTTGTCCTGGCTTCCTTTATTGCACCTTAATTACTAGGCCATATTTAATGTATTTAATTTAAAAAATTACAGGAAGACGACTACCTGAAATCAGTACGCTGCAAGAAGAAAACTTTCAGATGCAATATAGGAAAAGCTTGAGAACACGATCTGAAAACTATGGCATGTAAAATTAAGAGAAGAGCATGTCCCAAATAAAAATAAAGAACAATTCAAGGACATAAAATTAGCATTACTCCCCCATTTTCCAGAGCTGACACTATTTATGTGGCAGATAAATTAATAAATTACTGATGTTGGCAATGTAATAGGGATACTTATTACTGAAGAAGAGCTTGTTACTGAAGAATTTTCCCAAGGTATTAATAGACCATCCACAAGCTTTCCATCTGTTTTTTCTGGAACAAACATATTCAGTGTGACTAATACAAGGAAAATCCCATTGTCTTTTCTGGTTGAAATTCCCTAACGCCATATAACACATTCAAATATTCCATGCATCAATTTCCTACTTATTTTATCAGGTGACAAAAGATATATTAAATGAGTGGACAGGAAACATGAATAAATTATCTTCAAGTGTATCAAGAACCAGATGTTATTTATCTAAATAAAATTTGAAGAAAACTTGGTAGGTGAGATACTTGAATACATACACACACTTTGGAATCCAACAAGGCTTTATTATAGCTGTTGATACAGGCTTCCCTCTGGCATTTTGTTCAGCTTTGTCAGAAAGAAATGGAGAAAAAATTTCCAGCGATAGGCAATAAAAATGATTAGGGGCACACGTGAGAGAACAAATGTGCATGTGTTAACTAGGAGTAGAGACATTTGAACTTCCAGTTCAGGCAATGTTTCTTCCAAATGTGATCTAAACAACTGCAATAACTGGTTCTCAAGGAAATTTATTCTTTCCAGAGAAGATCTTTACGCGGCTGAAAAAGTCCTTTAAGTTCATGAAAAGAAAATTAACCACTGTACTCACTTTATACAAAAGGGCTTCTGACAGCTGTAATGTAGTGGTCATGCCTGTGGTAGTCAGAAAAGGAAGACCTGCTGGGTGGATGCAGGGTAGCTGTATACTGTCATGGGATTTGTCCCAACAAGTTTCAGTAATGGCAACTAGGTCATAGCTTTCTATCAGCACGGTGGCTTCCAACTCCTCCTATTTGTTGCCCATGCTGCTTGCATTGGTGTAGAGGCACTTCAGCTGGGTTGTCGGCCATGTCACCTTCTTAGAGGAACACCCCTTTACTCCTTTGAGGTATTTCACTGGTGTTTCCCTGTTGGCTCCTATTACCTCAGGAGCCCCTGGCTCATCTCTGTAAGACTTCAAGTGTGCTGCAGTGTAGCCAGCACGTCTCAGACCAACAGGCTGAGGGCCCTCGCTAGCACCCTGTCCCTCTAACCTTGGCGTGTCATCCCACACCTTGTCACGGGCAAGCCTGATATTATCCCCCTGATATTATCAAGTCTGCCCTTACGTACTTTAGAAGATGGTAACCTTAACTAGAATTTTAGAGAGATTCAGCAAGAAAGAAAGAGGATCAAAAGTTCCACACTGAGATCCTTGGCATCCTCTTTCTTCAAGGTTCCTGTCCACCCACCAAAATGAGGCACAAGCTACCACAACAACAACGTGGATAAACACCACTGGAGTCACTGAGAGCAGAAAAGAAAGGTCCCCGAAAAGATTATTCCTGTCCTGCAATGAAAGCTAGATACTGACAGTAAGATGGCCTTAGCATGTGACAGTAGGCATCCTGGTGGCTGAGAAATGAACATCAAATCCTTTTTAGAGAGCCACTGACTATCCTCTACTTCACCTTGCAGATATAAGTATGGATTTCTTTAAGTTCAGAATGAGCCCTCTCCCTTTCTTCTACTTTTAACACTACAAAGTGGCATCTGAAACCCCTTTGTCTTTTGGAATGCATGAAATCCAGCCTGACAGCTGGATGTCAAGAGGAAGTTCACTACCGATGAAGCATTTTCATAGGGAAAGACCTTGAAAAGAAATGGGGTAGATAAACTGAGAAACAGACAAGTTAAAATTGAACAATACAATCTGTTAACAATCGCTAAAATCCAAGAATCTATAGCAATGTTCTCTCACCTTTTGCCAAAATATCAAGAGGCTTAACATAGCGGCAAGGGCAGCAGAGAGAACAGTTCACAGCTTTCATCCACAATTTCCACACTTCAAAGATGCTGCTGGGCTAAAAACTTACATTTGCCATAACCTTGTCTTTTTCTGCTGATACAAGGAATATTGTGACTTCTAGGCATAGCTTCCCTATTTAGGAATAAAATGGTCAGTGCCATTTGTACCTACAATGCAGACATCACTTTCTAAGCTTCTCAGTCTCTTCTCCCATTTCATGAATGCCACCTGCTTATTTCTAATGATTTTTCTGAAGCTCTATCCAGAGCATTTCCTTCTTGCTGCTATTCAGATCCCTCAGCTTTATCCAGATAATTTCATTTATTGCTTCCTTTTACCCTTCCATTTCAGATAGAATTAATTAGCAAGAGAATTACTGCTCTGAGATTAATTTTTGTGAAAAGTGTTTATATGTTAGTCTCTTATTTATCAAAGCAATGCTATCAAAGCATTTACAAGAATCTGATACTTATTCTCAGTTCAAGTACTAGAAAATTGATGACTATTGTTATCAAAATCAAAATCACAGACAGAGTTGGACTCAGTGGTTATTTATCTTCAAATGTATTTTCCAAGCTAAAGAAATTAAGCAGTATCTTAGTTTCCCATGTAATCATATTTATCCCAGTAGTAATACTACAGAAACATCAAACTTTCCCAATTAAATATTTTCACTGAACTGCTTTCTTGGCTTCCTGAGCAATTGAAGTTGTATCTTCTATTTGGTCTGGGCATGGACAAGCCCATTACATGCACAACATATAGTGAATCTCAAGATGAGGCAATAAGGCAAGAAAAAAACAAGTGATCTTCCCATTGTTGTCACACATTAAAACATTTGCATATGCCAGTCAGCTACAAATCAAGAAGTGTTATCTAATTTTTCTCTGACAAGTGTTACTAATTCTGTACCCTGAATACAACTGCATAAAATCTCTTATACTACCATATGGCTATGTACACTAAGAATAAACAACAAATTTCTTAGAAGGTTAAAACATTTCCGTCATTTAGTGCCCTACTGTCCATAGAGATAATAGCATGAGTCTTAATTCTGTACTTGATTCTCTACAGTATTTACTTCATTCTAGCAGTAATAGTCTATACTGATCTGCTTGAGGTCAAATATAGGGTGAAACATAGGTTCTTTAACTAAATAAAACATCACAGTAAACAGTTTATTTATGATGCTAAGCCATGTATCTCTCAGGAAAGTCAGAAGCATTTTAGGCAGCAAAGAAGATAAAATATCTCAAATACAAAACAAAAACTACAAAAAGACATGTTAACAGTGAGGATGATTAATAATGGAACCATGTAAATATTGTTGAATTTTTCAATAGAAAAGATAATTATTTTTTAAGGCAGCATATGTTCAACTAATGATGAAGTTCCTACTAATTAATGAAAGACCTCTAACCAGTTTTAAGCAGCTGTCCCTTTTGCCTTTAAAATTTCCATTTTTTAAAGTCTACATATACTTGCACCAACTTTCAGAACAATTATTCTACTACTGTGATTTCTAAAGGATTATAAAGAACACGGAAATCACCCTACTCAGACACTAACAAAGATGTGGTAAGCTGGACTGTCCAAAAAGAATGAGTTATTTTCCATTTCCTACATTCCAAAATTAAAATCTCTCTAAGGGTTTTGGGATTCAGTGATCTCAGCTATTCTCTCAGTCTCTGTCAAAAGAGCACTATCACAAAAGCATCCTGAAATTCATCTTAAGAAATCCATTGTATGCTCTGACAATATTTAAGTTGGTCTTAAATTTCATAATAAATTGATTTGAGTACTTTCAAAGTTAATTCAAAGTTAATTAATTCAGAGAGTAAGTTCAGACTAATGTGTTTGCTGCATTTGTTTACCAAATGTGCAGTCAGGAAATCAATTTTAAAAAGAAAAGTGGGTATATAATATTTGGGGGGGAATTCAGAGTTTAGACTTAGTCTGATCATATTTGCCAAGCTGAAAATGTTAGGTTGATACTATATTTGCCATTTCTTGTTTGTTTATACAATTAGAGAATGACAGCATCAGAATTATTTGTTCATAACAACATCATTTTGCAAACTTACAGTATCCCCTGGTGACCCTTTTGCTCCTGGTTGACCCGGTGGTCCAATTTCACCCTACATTTTTTACATAAAGAGAAGAGTTCTGTGATTAATATAAGTATAGTTAACAAATTTGTTAAATATTCTTTAATTATGCAGATTTATTTAGTTAGGATTATTTCTCAAAGTATTATGACATTAACTTTGGTACTTTTAAATTATTCATACCTTCTGGAATAGTAGAAATAAAACCTAATGAGAGATTTTCAAACATGCCACAAAGAATTTGGAGCATGTCTCCATTCATTTGCAGCATGATTTGATGCCCTAAATCCCTACTATGAAAACTCTCCTCTCAGCACAGACTGAACCTTTACTTTGGAATGGGTAAATGTATGCACAGGTTTTAACTGTGTTTTGAACTATTAATAATACCTTTTGTCCTTTTGCTCCTTGATTTCCAGGGATTCCAGGAATTCCCTGAGAGGGAAAAAGAAAACCTTTTAAATATATGGAATAGTTTCTCCAGAAGATACTACAAACTCGCCCCCCCCCCCCCCCCACCATGTCCGTATAAATTTAACATTTGCCATATGATTGGGGTTCAAAATATGAGCAGGAAATAGAAAATTTTAAAACCACCTAAGAGAAAAGAGCTTCAGCTGGAAACCTGCAAACTATTTCATCTGGGGATACAATGAAACACTAATGTTCAGTCGCTCCCCAGTGCTTTCCTGCCAGGAGTCCATGTCTGCTGCTGGGCAGGCTCAGATGCTCCTGGTTGCCCACCAAGGACTGCAATGCTGTACTGAAAACCCTGACTGACACGGGAAAAGAAACCACTTTTCATTATCCATAAGATTTCCCACATAAGATAGAGCATATCTTCTTCCAGCAAAAGTCCTCATCAATAGGACAGTGAGTACAACAAATCTTATTTTCCTATCTAAAATACAGTGATTGTAACAGAACCCAAGAGATAGCTATAATTATATTTGATGTATGCTAATTTCCTTCTCCATAAATACTTGAAGATCTCTGTAATTTCCTCAGCACCATTGCTCATTTAGCTCTACAATATATCTTAGTTTTCTTATAGAGAACATTTAATTGAATATAATTCAGTTTTAAAACAAAACTCTCTATATGCTTAAAACTGTAGTCTACATTCAGTTAATCTATTTTTTCAAAAAATAGATTTTTTTTAAAAACTATTCAAATTTATTGGACAGACACTGTTCTTACTTGTACCATCATTAATCTGCAGCAAGCATTTGGCTTACAGACTTTACATTTTAATCTAATATTGAAATTAATATGCTGCAGTGAAAACAAGAGGACTGTTCTAGACACCACCAAAACAGATGCATTCTGTGGGAAAAAAAAAATAACATGAATGTAACAACCAGGAATAACCTGATAGTTTCCATATGGATTACATCTGTGCAACGCTGGCTTGGAAAAGATAGCCCCATTGTTTTGTAGTTTACACCCAGCTTCTAGTTAATAGTGACCCCATCAAGCAGAAACAGTTCATTGGTCAATGAGTTAACTATGACACCCTGAGCATTTTACAGGTCATCAAAATTCCAATGTGCCTATCATTAAAAGAAGAGATCAAAGCATATAATAAAAAGAACTGGAAAACAATGCCTCATTCTAAGACTTCCATTCACATTGTGTAAAATAAGTCTTCTTGCTAAACTTTCACCCAAAACCAACTTAGACCTTTTGCACAAATAAAGAGATGGGAAATAGGGCATATTTATCACCACATTTAGGAACTTCCAGACCTGTCCGTGAGTTCTTAGTATAATTACTTAACAGCTAATTTCTGTAGCTGTAAAATATAAAACTAAACTATAAGTATCTGTACTAAACCAGAATTTCATATATGCTGAAAAACCTCCCACTAGGCAGCAACCTTCTCGTACTGAAAGGACATACCAAATCTTTCCATGGTTACATTTCTATGCTATTTGCAGGGCTGAGAGAAGACAGTTCCACATACTTATCCGACACAGCAAATTATTTACCATTATATAAGCATGCTTAAAAGAAGAAACACAATGTCCTGCTGAGCTGTGTTGAACTTTCTTGGCTAAAATAAATTGCTGATACAAGACATTTAACTTTACCTTTATATCAGTGACAAAGAAGGATAAAACTCACAAGAACAACAATTGTAAAACTAAGTCATATTTCCTTTTTTTCCCCTTCTGATTGACTCTGCACTACTGAAGTACATGGAACTTAGGCTCTTGTTTCAGTGGGAGTTGGTCCAGACCCTTAAAATTCTCTTATGGCTCACTGACATTCACTCAGCTAAGAATGAATCTATCACTTATGCTAATGTAAGTGATTCCCAGAGTACATGGGAATCATATGGGTGGAGATTTTCGGTTATTCTCCACATGTCAGTTGGCACAAAAGAAGAATGAAGTGGCTAATTTGGTCATAACGAATGAGTTTTTCCCATGAGAGTTAGGTTTCTGTATAGCTTCCATGGTTCAGTAATTACAAAGACTAATTTCTGTAGGATCAGCTCCACGATGCCTAAAAAATTAAAGTTGGTTTCCTTCTCATTATCTATCCCCAACCTATTACTTCCTTTTACATGGATAATCTCTGGTTATGCCAATTAGAATTATTTGCACTTTCCCAGAAGACAAGGTTAAAAAGTAGTTTAGATATCCTGAGTTTCTTCCCTAACTTCTAGGTCAAAAGCCAAACCAAGCTTTGGAAATGTGTCTTGTTCCTAAACAGAGATTTCACATGCAGTACAAATCCTCAGAATCTGAGCATTTTTTTGTCCACCGTGAGTAATAAGGCACTTTTAATAGGGAGTTATGTTTAATAGGGTGACTAACCAAACTATCAAAGAAACCTTACTCCAATTATCAAAAAATGTATTCTTACTTTAAAGCATGAGGTGAAGCAACTAGTTTTACTGCATTTGTAAGATAAAAATGTAATTTTTGTGAAGAGTATATTGTAACTAAAATTATCACAAATGCCTGTGTTTAATCAGAACTTAATATGAAACAGATTCATCATGCAATTTTTCTGCCACGAAGGGAAACACAATGTTTGGAACTACTACAAATGGGAAAACTGCCACCCACTGGGAGTAACAGAATCAATGCTATGGAATAATTCATGATTCACTGGCCTATGGAAAAAAATTGCCTTTGGGGATGTCCTCTGCAAAGCTATCAAGCAACATTTTGTTCATATGAAATAAGAAAAAGGAGTTGTAATTTTAGATTTTCTTCTCTTTGTCTTTCCAGAACTTATTTTAAATGGTTTTTATTGATCATATATGCAGTTATACTACCAATAAAACATAGCATTACATTTCTAGCCAGAATAGATAAAAATCAAAGCATCTACTGCACTTTAGTGATTTCTGTCCTTACCAGATGTTGGACCATCTTACAATTCTGAATCAGTTGATTTGTTCCCCTTCTTCTTTTACATCAAATTTCATGTAAGGTTTATTCAGTGTTTCTTCATATTTAAAAATGAAGTTTATTGCAAGCCTTACCACTGCCTTAGTTCTTTCAGCATCATCAGTCTGAGTTTCTCAATTACCTTCATTTCATGCAAATGCCTTCCTCCTTTCTCTGAAATTTTCCCTTAATGGGAAGTCTTCCCTTACCCCATAAAAGCCCATAATATTATTATTTTAGTCTTAATCAGCAAGTGCTATAATCACACAAAATTTAAAGCCAGCAAGATAGCCTAGTAAACCTAATTCCTTGGTTTAAAATGTGTCTATTCTAAAGATTCTCAACTACAGTTTTATCACACACTGCTGAGTTTGTGCCTAAAAACTAATGTGATCATGTATCAGTCTGGCAGCTAACCAAGATTTTTTATTTATCGAGACACTGCTGTCTTTACCTTTTATTCAGCCTCCTTTGCCTGTTTAATCATTTATCGTCCACCCTGTGTTACCTATGTGTACCTAGAAGCCTGTCCGCTTTCTAAGCTCTTGTTACAGACCTGGGGAGGCTTTGCAGGGTACCTCAAGGACCTAAAGTGACACTTGAATGCCATATAGGTAACTGAAATAGTCTCTGGTGTCACTGAAGGTGCTGTGGGATAGCTGATCTACCCTTTGAAAAAGATGTCAGTCTGCTCTAAGAACTGTGTCATACATGCCAGATGTTGCAGTTGCCCTCATACATCTCAAATGGCTCTCACTGCCAATGCCTAGGCAACCAAATCCCACACACTTTGATGTCTCATCCTCTGGACCAAAAATTATCTGTTTTTTTTTTTTCTTTTCTTTGCTTGTTTGTATATGCCTAGTGTGATAGGTCTCTATAGGCTCAGACAGCAAAAGCTTCTGACAAAGTCTTCACGTCGGCTAGGAATCACAAGACATATATATAAGTGTAAACTAGGATATCCAAAGGTCAAAGGAGCTATGGGTATGCTTTATCTGCAAGAAATAGCAATGCTTAGCCATGGGTCTCACAGCTTCATCACAGAATGAAGCTCATCTGGGTATGCAACTAAATCCCTTGATGCAGTCTTCCTCAGCTGCAGCCTACACAGCTGGGGCTTCAGAACACCCAAAAGCATGAATTTGTTTCTATTGTGATGATGAGCTTCAATGATGACATTTATACAATTCTGTATAAATATTCCATTTTATCCCTATTTGAGCAATTTCAATAAATCTTAATATAAATAAATAAATACCTGGCAGATACAATGGATTTAACTGTAAAAGGAACATGGTTTCACAATCCCTGGAAAATCTTTCTTGTAGCTTTCATTAATCATGAAGTGTCTATTTTTGTTTTGGATGATATTAAACAGCTGGACTTTTTTCCATGCAGCCCCACAAAAAATCTGTTAAGTAAATTGCCTGAGGCCTTATATACAGATCAACTAGGTGTAAGCATTTTTACTTAAGCCCCAAGCTACATTTCTCAAAATGTTTTTCCCACTTTTTTATGGACTATTTGTATCTCCCTCATGCTTAACTTTATGCTTGCAAACAGCAGAAGAAACCATGCATAAAAACTTTTTCCAGAACAAAACAAAAACTATTTGACTCCTAAAATGAACATTTAGTAGCCTATTCTATTCTTTATTTTCTGCTACTGTCTTTAATATGTCCTATCTCTTCAGTGCCTGGTAGGACTTCATTCTTCAGTAGCAGCTGATAGCCCTAGTATGGAAATTAGGAGTTTCTAGACTCTGAAAGATGCAAAATTATAGAATATTTCCAAAAGCTTCTCTGTTACAATCAAACTGTTTCGCAGTCAAGTCTCCAAGAAGATGGAGAGAACATTAGTATAATTATCTTATTTTCATCTTATTTTCTTAGGGTAGGTATACAAAACTGTACTCTTTCAACATACTGCTTTAAACAGGCTCCTCACTGAATACAGTACCTCTGGACTTATTTTGTAATGTGTCAAACATTTGATAAATACTGTCTAGGACAAATCACTATGGAACAGTTTTTCAAACTATCCATTCTTCTTTCAACATCAAGACAAAAATACCTGAAATAGTATCATTTTTCTATATTAAAAATGATCATGATTTTAGAAGTTATAATAAAACAATACTTCCTGTTTAAACAGTGAGACCTTTTGAAAAAATGTAAGGTAAGCATAGACCCTTTATTTCAGAGGTCATTATTTTGGGGAAAAAAAATCTACCAGCTTCTCTACTGCTATTGTTGAATATTGGTAAATATTATGGTTTATTTTATGGCTTAAGATAGTATCTACTTTCATATTTTATTTTTTTATGAGGATGGTCAGTGAGGTTATTTTGCTGTGACTCTACCTTGTTTAAATTATATTAATTTTGAAAAATGGATCAATTGAGTAGCATTTAGAAACTTTTGTTAAAAGGTAGTCACATCCCAGGCTGTTTCCCATTTACACAACAAAAATTCAAACTGTATCCCTAATGATCATTCGTAATTCAGGCAGTGACACAAGCCTCACAAAAGACTCCCAGAAAGGCACTGAGAAACTGTAATCAGAGTTTCAGTCTTAAAAGGTCCATAGGCTTTTTAAGAAGATTGCCAGAATGGCGCTAATTTTGACCCTACTCTTTCTTCAACTGGGTAACTGTTAATCAGGGTCAGCGAAGGATCAGGTTTAAAACAGATACAAGTCATGACTACTGATAAAAAGATGGTTTTTCTAGTGTATATGAGTTCTCTGAATTATGTTTCAATCAAATGGCTCCTTCCACTCTGAAAAATCTGCAATTCTGATTCTGGGAAAACACCAAAGGACGTTACATGAATTATAGCAATAGAACAAGATTCACAAAAGATATCTATCTACCCAGATGTTCCCATGATCCCTTTAAACGCCTGAAAAATACGACTGTTTATGTATTACTGATCCTTACTTGAAAAAGCATACTTGATGATACATGCGAGATTTACTGGAGGTATGTAAAGAAGTACAAGTCAAGCCATAATTTGGATAAAAGTACAACAGTCAAGATACTTTCTAAAAGATTACAGCAAATCCTTGATAATCCTAATAGAATGAAAGACACAAACCCAATTTGGATAATGGATAAAACTTTCTGCTGGGGAAAGTAGCAAAACATATGTAAAAGAAATTCAATGAAGCTGCATCTGCTACTACTGAGTAGTTGGAATTGATGACAAAGAAAAACGGGCTAAATACAAAGAAGCATTCCCACAGACATAATGAGCATCCACAGGACTAGCATAGGAGCTTTAAATTAAATGCAGGAAAGGAAAAAGCATTACCAAGATCTTTGCAGTTATAAGACCAGAGATTGCAAACACTTTATTTGGCAAATCAGTTATTAAAAATAAAACACACATACGTTAAATGTGGAACACAGTGACCCCTTTTGCATTGCCAACAACACCAACCTTGGAAAACTGTAATTTGAAAGCTGGAAATACTAACAGAAAATGAAAACTCTGTATATCCTGTCACAGGCTGAAACTGGTGTCACTGTTTCTTGTAAATACCCTTCAAAATAATATGAGTATCAGACTTGTCAAATCTTTGTGGATCCAAAGGTGGCCAGACAAAACCTGAGCCCCCAGCCCTGCAAGCAACACCGCGATGCCCTCCCTCTGCCTGCCATGCCAGGCACCAGCATTACAGACTGTACAAACCAACACCCACTCTGTCTAAAAAGTTTGCACTGACTTCTAACAGCTGACAAACTGAGCCATATTTGACACCTACATGTAAACACACTGATATTCAAGCAGTTACATGCCTTCAAGATGTTTTAAAATTTCTCCACTACTTAAATTACGGATAAAAGCTTATGACAGGTCACATAATTTGAGCACCTTGCACGCATAAGAGAGGGCAGGCTGACGACGGCAGAGCCTCCTCGCAGGGCACTGACTGCTGCTCTGCTCCTTGCACCCGACACACCCTGCTCTCTAACACTACAGGAATTGCACTCCTGTTCACACAGGTCACACTGATGCGGAAGAATGCAATTTTCAGCCATCCACCTTTCCTGTAGTAAGGAGCCACTTGGTTAAATTAGCAGTGAGTAGGTTTAACAACAAATCATGCATTTTTTCCATATGGTGCATACTGTGAAATTTGTCACAGGATGTAGCAAATGAAAACAGTAAAACTGTGTTCCAAAAAGGACTGTAAAATTACTAGAAAATTGGTCCATTGCTGGCTATTAAGTAGGATGGGCCAGCATGCTTTTTTTGGCCAAGGAAGTCCCAAAAGCTCTGACAGACAGAATCTGGCAGTAAATAACAGGCAAAAAAAAAAAATCATTTTCGACGTACTCCTATCCATTGTCAGAGAAAAAGTTCTGTGATAATTCCTGTAGTCTGAGTCTGCTTGGCAGTTCTTACATTTTTAAGAAATAGCTAAGAAAAGTTGGTGCAGAGACTGGGATCAAACCCTTCCAGAGCATGACAAAGGAAAATCACACCTTGACTCATGTAGCAATCACTAAGACTAAATTTAATTACTAAAATTAATTACTAAAGCAAAAATTAATTTGCACAATAAGAGTCAAAGGTTGTTTCTTAAACGGTCTAATATATCTGTAGTACATTTCTTTATTCTTCGTCTTAGTGGATCTAATAACCTTGATTTTGCTGGTCCTGTAGTAATTTATTCCATATTGGTCCAATATGAGTAAAGTGTGTCAAAATCCTGAAGTCAATTTTTTTTAAGCCTACCTAAGAACAGGATCCCATAAGCACCGTGTTCCTTGTGCTTCATTAGCCCAGAGTACTATTTGATTTGTGGTGTGTAATCTTTTTAGAATAATGGCTAAGCACAAATATACAATATTTTTAAATTATCTATCTGGAAAATAAACAAATGCTGGTAATAACATACATAATAATGAAGACTTCCAATACAACAGCATGTGGTATAAATGAAAAATCATGGGGTTTTTTTTTCAGTTTAGGAAGGAGAGGTCTTATACCATCATGATATTTTAATCTTAGCAGAAACATTAATTAAACCTTACAAATGGATTTAAGTTCACTCTGACTAAAGATTGTTTAGTTTTTTGTTTCATTGTGGGTTTGAAGCCAGCCTGGATTCAGACAACACTTTCCATAGCTTCAATTCACTGTAATTTTAATATGTAAAGATTACAAAAATGAAAACACTAACTGCACCAAATTTCCCCAAATTTGCTAGCACTGTATCTATTTCAGTGCTTGAGACTTGAGTATCAACTTCTCAATTTCAGGCTTAAAGCTCTTTGTGGATAGGGACTGTCTTCATTGCTTCCTGAATAGAGGTGAACCAACTGATCTGTTACAAAACCATCTTTATCACCTTCTTTATAGAAAGAACATTGAGTATAAGCAATACCAACATGGTTTCTCTGATGAAAGGATTTTTAAGGCTCACAAACACTGCAGATCTCCCTTATTTAACTTCACTATATCTTTTCCTGTTTCTACACTACAAAGTATGTGACAATCTATCTTGAACAATTGCCATGACCCTAACTGAGCATACTGCACAAGAATAATGCAATGCTATTTATCATGAAGGACACATGGAAGAAGCATAACAAGGAAGTAGTTATGCTTTGACAGTCCAGCTTTGACAGTCCAGCTACCACTTGAACACAAAAATAACAAAGAAGCCCTGCTTTAAGTTGTTTGCTTGTTTTTCTTCCATGTTTTCTGGAAGGGTTCAGTTCAACTAACTTTAATCTAAAAATCTAAACTGTCTAAGCCAGTTAAAAGAAACAGGCAACTTCAGAAGAAAATGACCCCTCCTATTTGAGACAAGTATTTCATGATGGGATGAACAATCCTGTGCAGGTATTAGTTTCATATCAGAGAACAACCATACCATAGAGATGGACTAAATATGTCCACTTTACTATACGAGGTGAAATGAAAACCTTTCTGGATAATTATCAGAGTATAGACTGTTGATTAGATGCCCAGATGCAGCACTTAGAGCCCTGAAGGAGTTACAGCTAGATTGCTTCGTATCACCACCCTGACTACAGTTCTCAAGGAGGCTGTAACTCAGACCTCCTGAGGACATAGGTACAGCAAATCTTTTATCTGGCTTGTCCTATATGTTGAAGAAGAACAATGACTAGCAAGAAAACTGGCTACCCTGTTACCACCCTGTTGAAATTGGGTCATAAGAAGGAAAGTCAAATACCCTTTTGGTAATCCTCTTTCTACTTGTGGTTAAGTAACTCACCATAAACATGCTGAGAAGCCCAGAATAGAACAGCAATGTGTAAATGAAATCAACTGAAATAATAAATATTTATTGCTGCTCCATTCTGAGTGTCTCCTTCATTCACAGCCTACTGCCTATGCTTGGTTTCTAAGTATAGCAATCAGCTGAGGGAAGTTTCTGTTTGGTCTCCAGAGTCACTGGAAACTCCAGCAGATATTTACCCAAGCTGTAAATCAAAATGCTAATTCCTAATGTTCACAGTGTATTAGGAAAGGAAGATAGAAATATTTAGGGGATGAGTTAAAGGCATTCAGACATCTCTTTTGATTATTCTCTACCATAAACATGAACAGAGACACAATTCATACCAAGAAGAGGGCGCTTTCCCTAGAAACCTGAAACACCACGTCCCTGTGCTCTATGAAGCAACATTTTAATACATCTAGGAATTTGTCCTTGAGCCATACTACTAAGATTCAAATCACACTTTGTATTACTGTTATGTCAAAATGCAGTGATACAAACCAGTGACAATCGATAATGTGTGTGCCTAAAAATGAAATATGAAATTGCACACACAAACAGAAATTGCATTGTGAAGCATTAGCTACTATAGCATTGCCCGTGACTACGTGGAATTACCAATGTACAGTTTAAAAAGCTTTGTCTGAATTTTGCATTTATACACCATAAACAGGAGAAAAACACCCTACACACACTCTGCTTTTATTCACCATAAATGATAATCTTAGAGCTAAAACTTTATTGTCTGACAAACATTTAAAGATTCAAAACATTTCCATTTTGCAGCACATGTTAAAACAATGCCAAAAAATCCAGATCCATCTTTATTTTCTGTAGCTTGCTTCCGAGACCTGACAAAATGAAAGACCACAGTAAGCATAGTGTTTAGTGACTTGCCACTTAGGACAGGCACACATTAATTACATATTCATGTATTTCACAGTCTAACGTAGTCTAACATACATGACACTTTCTGTGTGATTGAATACAGCTGCTGAGCAATAATCTTGAGCACAAATGCTGTGAATTACAGATGAAAGCAATGCAAAAATTATATTCTTATTTATAATCCGGTAAACTAAACTAATATGTTCTATGCCTTGTATTTTTGCATAAAATCTACTGTTTAAATGACCATTTATTGTTACTAAAAATGTTTTTAATTCTATTAGTATCGATACTAGAAACTGAGGTATTTTATATCCTACCTCTGTAATATGTGTGAGAGTGGAAAATTAGCATAGACAAATACACAAGTAATAAAGCTGGCATTGCTGCAAAATATTTAAACACAAAGAGAAAAAAATATCTTGCATACTACTTACTTGTAACTCCTCTGCCACAATCCACAAATGGGATGTTTACTCCACTGGTTGTCAAATATTTTCTCCTTTACAAAATAACTTTTTTTCATTTTTTGCCCTATCTTCCCAATAAACTGCAAAAATGTTACTTCAATGATTTCAAATACTTTGTAATATCGTATTTTGGTTAAAAGGTGATGCATATATAACTAAATCAGGCCAAAATCATGCGATGATACTGCCACCCAATAGGGACTGTTGAGTACTTTGGTTGTCAGAAGTGCATTCAAAATCGTAAGTATTTCACTATGCATATATTTATTTTTCTGATCCTAGGCATAATGTTTCTGTTTAGGAATATACAAAATCCATTTTGTTAAAGATGTAATTTCCAATGTGTTATCTATATAACTGAATGATTTGACAGCGTCTTGAAGTGTTCCTTGACAACTGGGGGGGTTAAGAAGGAAACTGTAAGGCAAAAATAATGGAGAGATGTTGCTGTTTCAAGATTAATCAGCACATGTGAAACACTGTTTACTGGAAGTATAAACACCAACTTTCCTGGCACCAAAATGGCAGACATCAGCCCAATACACAACATATACCAGTCCAAACATTCTCTTCAAGCATCTCCTACTTCAGAAAAGCCTTTCTTGGATGTATGAAATTAGCACACAAATTCAGGAATGCTCTAAGTATTATTATTGACATCAGGTGGATCCAAAAGAATGCAAATGAGTCCTTTTTTAAACATCACATATCAAAGGAAGTGAATGTTAATCACTGAAGGCATACCTATTTTATACCAGTTTTACTATACAACTTTCAAGAACTTTAGTGGTTATTCTCTTCTTAGTGGGGCGAATTAACCCATTATGCCTGGAAAGTATTAGATCAGATCAAATTAGATTAAACACTTAAGCAAACACATAATTTAGTAAACTTACAGGGAAAGTAAAGAATGATTAAAGAACTTCTAAGCTTTCTAATTCAGATCAGCTATCCAGACAGAGCCAAACTGGATTCACACACACATACACAGATTATATAGTTTTAATTCTTTAATCTAAGGCAATTCAGCAACCAATCACATCTTTAACTGAGATTTGGAAGTAAAGAAATTTCTGATAAAGAATACAGGATCAATTTACAGTTATGTGGGTTTGTCCATTCAGCTCCTTGAAAATCTCCACTTGATCAACTCCAGTAATTTTTTAGAATGTCTTTTTTTCAGTCCAAGCAGTAGTAGGCTAGCTAGAATACTTGAAATGTATCTGTACATCATTTGCTCAAAATAACATAAAAAAAATAATCGGAAATGCTTTTGAATGATAATCAGTTATAGTAAACTGACTTTTTCCCACTTAAAAATACATTATAAGTCAGATTGTACAGCTATAATATTCAAATACGGATAAACCATCTCTATAGAAAGGCCCACTGCAATATTAATACTAAGAAAATCTAGTTTCTGGTACTCAGAAAAAAGGTAGTGATGTTTGTAAGCATGTGCATATTGCGGTCTGATGTGAAGGTCTCCAGTCTCCTAAATGCATAAGCATTTAAATGGGCAAACATTTATATGTATTTTTGAGCAATACTACCACGAGAGGGGATATCTGATGTGCACTGCATACATCCATACTGCCAAGTTCATTCACTCTTAGTTTCATACTGCATCTCTAGACTCCATCTTAGCCAAGCTGAGAACATGACAGCTGAAGGCTGAAGCTGCAGTAGCAAGTGAATATGATCATTCCCTCAGTGGGAAAAACCACAGGTTGAACGTGTGTCACAGCTCTTACTCTACAGACGGTATAAGCTTGTGCCAAAGCACTTCATTTGTGAATTAAAGCTCACTTTCTAGTACAGATAACTAGTAAGTATAATATCAAGTTTTAAGTCTCTACATAAAGATTTCCAATAAATACCCAAAATTATTTTAATGCATAGAAGAAATTACACTCTTCAGAAGAGTTTGTGGTTTTGTGTATAAACAGTGAATCACTCATGGAAAACAAATAAATAAACACTACCACTAATTTTGTGCTTAGCAGATAGTTACTGCATTCTAACAAAGCTGCACCTTTCAAGTGTTTGCTGCAGGACAATTCTTTCAGAATCACACTGTTTTAACAGATTTTTTAATTTATACAAGATGAACAAATTATTAAGAGACATTTTAACAAACAACACATTGGTCAGAGGTATTTCTATCACTATGTTTACAAACCAGTTGCAATGGAGGAGGAATGCTGGTATGTAACTTCTATCAGCACATGAATTAGTAAGAAAGAAAAGTGCCAGCATAGCCATAAAAAGGTCACTACAGCATACAAGCATAAAACAGACTACTCTGAGTACTGTTTATAACTATTTGTAGCACATGCCATTCATGTCCATAATAGGCTTACAACTATAGCTCCTTTTGTATTTCCTTACATCTTTTAAGAAATTGCCTTTATCAACACTGCATCTATAAACTAGTCTTAAAGAAATGGCAGCAAGGTATGCCACCTTTTCTCCACTTGATTTTCCAAATTTATCAAATTTGAAATGGTACTAACATAAAAAATCCAAAAATAATACTTTCCTAAGTCTCTGTAGACAAAATAAAAATAAAAATATTATTTTCTATAATTACAGAAAATTAATACAATTAATGTAACTGCATAGTGTGTGAAGACAGAAATTTAAAAATTAGAAATAATGAAGAACAGACAGAAAGTGAGAATGAGATGGGAGAGTATTATTAGTTTTACAGCTTTGAAAAGCAGGCATTATTTTCCAAGTTGCATTAGGTCAGTTGGTCCAAATTTATTACAGCATTTATTGTGGCCCCAGTCCAGACTGACTTCAATGGGAATCTTTCCATTGACTTCAATACGCTTTGGATCAGCAACTATGCGGTCATGTCTTATATCTTATATCATTTTTGTCAACTGGGAATAATAGAGTAGTTCAGACTAGTCTGCCTGAAGTTCCAGAAGTCTTTAATTACCTGTTTCTTTAAAGCACCAATTCTCATATTTATCTTCTTAATAGCAATTAACTGCTGAAAATGTAGTATGGAATGAATTTAGTTAAAATAACTTGTCCGTTAGAATGAAGAAGATAACCTAGGTTGCAAATAAAGTCTGTTAAAAATATATACACCTAAAGTGGAGCTAAAAGTTATAATTGACAGGAAAACCTGCATTCAGTCTAAAAAATGTGGTTGAGCTTACAGCAAGCACTGTGTAATTAAAGAATTATTATTGAAAGTATTGTGCTGTCAAAGCTGTCATCTCCCCCTTCCTCAAGCAGGAACAAGACTAACAACATCTGTTATAGTAGCTCCAGCAATGAGAAAGTCATCAGCAAGATTCTGCCCTGTCTACTCCAACTATTCAGAAATTAGAAGAAGAAATAAAGAAATTATCACTAAAAAACTAATTCATCTGACCAAACCCACTTGTAAAGAAATAATGATGTATGGCATATGCCTACTGAAGTCTTACTGCATCAGCTGTTTATGTAGAAAAAAACACCCCACCTGAATAACCATTTAACTTTATACATAAATGTATTTACAGGTCAAAGTCAGAATTTTCAACAAAGAAATAAGGTATTTTTTTGAGACCCACAAGACATCATTTGCAGAGCAAGTACTAGTCCTTACTTCCCTTATGACTGTAATGCTGACACCTTTGAAAAGCAGGCCATCAGTGTTCAGAGTTCAGCTGCTACTACTGAGGCATCTCAGACTAGTGGAAAAGCATAAATATTAGATTTGAAGCTAAGAATTTTGGTAGACTCACACCAACCAGTTTGCTGAGTCTCCTGATCACTTTTGTCTTGAAGACTGACACTAAATAATTTCTTCTAAATGTATTACTTATAAAGAGAGTGCTATTTTATAGCAGTGCCTACTTTAAGGCAATATAAAATTTGAATGAGTATTTAGTACTCTGAGACATTTTCACAAGTATTAAATCCACACAACACAGGACCTTTTGAGCACTGGAAATACAGCAGGATTTTTATGCCTCAATCTGAGATTAAAAATAGAAATCCAACAATAATCAGACTAGGTGCATTAAAAAATAAACTAAGTAACACTTTCAGAAATAAAGGTATTTTTCATAAGGCCTATTGCATAGATAGTTTTTAGGTTTGTTTCTAACTGAAGTATTTCATAACTCAGTATATCAATGCAGATATAAAATACAAATGTTGAGTAAACAGCATCTTATTAACTAAAAATGGTACAAACCAACATAACATCAACATAAAGTGCATCAACCAAAGCATATCATTGTGATCACTGAAAAACACATTTGTGCATACATGTGTTGTAAGTATTTCACTTCCACTTATCTCATCCAGTGGTCATCATCTGTTTCCGTCAACACTAACACACTGTGCTGCTCCTTCTATTTGTGAAATAGGAAGATAGGACTGACAAAGTATTCACATATGATGCTGCATTCTCAAATATGGTTATCAGAAACAACTCTGCAAATACAGTTGATAAATATGACCACTAAAAGCACAAAATTTGGGCTATTCTATTAAAGTTGAATACTAGCTTTCCTCCTAAACAGACTAGCATAGCTCTTACACTCCACTGTCTATTGCAAAGGTTTTGACTGTGAATTTTAAATTTCCTTCCATTGATAGTTCAAAACAATTACCAAGTTTTCCATTATTCATAGTCCCATCTTATTCCACAGGTAACTGGCTACTTGCCCTCTCATATGGTCTACCTAACTTAACCAAGTTAAATGTACAAAAATCATGTTAAAATTACCTTCTGATTCTGTTGTAGACTTGAACACCTTAAAATTTGCACATCTCATCTAACTATATCAGATAATCTTATAAAGGATGTTCCTTTTTACACACCATTCATCCATTTCACATTTTTCAATCAAATATGGTGGTTGTGGTGTTAATATTTCTCTCCACAGTGATTCTCATGAGAATGTACACATGGCTAGAGGCATAAAAGGGTGCAACTAAAGGGAAAGAAAATCTTGTTGCAGCAGGTAAATATAGGCAAAATATAATTTTTGAGAATTTCCTCCATTCTCAAAATATTTGCTCATTTATATATGTCAGTTTATGAAATGACAGTCAGTGATATAATATGTGTAAAGCTGTACTGAAGAAGAAGTTCATTAGAATTAGCTACGTTTACATTTGAATAGGTATATACCATTATTTCCTGTATTATTATTATGATTGGCTGCCAGCCATTTTTTCTGAGAACAGGATCTCTAAGGAACATTGTCAGTATTCAGATAACACAGTGGCTAGTAGTTCTGTGTTTCGTGTCTGTTTTTTTCATAGTTTCCTATGCAAAGAAAGACAAGAGAGGCAACACTGAACACAAGACTATTTAACAAGCCATCTTGCCTCACGGTGTTGCACTCTAAGTGTTCTACTAAAGCCAATTTGTTCATAGGGAAGAGATCTGGAAAACTATAATAAGGGAGAGGGGAGAATATTACATGGCACACAGAAGAAAAAAACCATGAAAACAATATTTTGTTCTGCATACTAGCATATAACTACGTCAGGAATTTTCTTTCCTTGGTTTTTGTTTCTATTAATCTCAGCATAGCTACAGATGCAGTAGAATGACATTAACTTTAGGTTTGCTTTCCAAATATACAGGCTACCTGGCTATACCAGTTTCTATGTTGTATTTTAAAGATTTCTGCTTTATGAAGAAAAATACAGCAACTTCTGTTGGAGATTTCTATATCCTTAGTGTATCTTGAACATGTTTCAAAAAGAATTCTGCTACCATACTGTGCTGGTTTTGGCTGGGATAGAGTTAATTTTCTTCATAGTAGCTAGTATGGGGCTATGTTTTGGATTTGTGCTGGAAACAGTGTTGATAACACAGGGATGTTTCAGTTGTTGCTGAGCAGTGCTTACACAGAGTCAAGGCCTTTTCTGCTTCTCACCCCACCCCACCCCACCAGCGAGTAGGCTGGGAGTGCACAAGAAGTTGGGAGGGGACACAGCTGGGACAGCTGGCCCCAACTGACCAAAGGGCTATTCCATACCATATGGTGTCATGCTCAGCATATAAAGCTGGGGAAGAAGAAGGAAGGGGGGGACATTTGGAGTTATGGTGTTTGTCTTCCCAAGTAACCATTATGCGTGATGGAGCCCTGCTTTCCTGGAGATGGCTGAACACCTGCCTGCCCATGGGGAGCAGTGAATGAATTCCTTGTTTTGCTTTGCTTGCGTGCACAGCTTTTGCTTTCCCTATTAAACTGTCTTTATCTCAACCCACAAGTTTTCTCACTTTTACTCTTCTGATTCTCTCCCCCATCCCACCAGGGGGAAGTGAGCGAGCAGCTGTGTGGTGCTTAGTTGCTGGCTGGGGTTAAACCATGTTTCAAACATAATTTTGCTACCATACCCTAGCATAAAACACAAATTTTTCAGAGAATGCATTGATCTAGATCTGGCATTCCTGATGCAGTTATAAGAGCTCAAAAGACAAACTGGGAGTATAGGTATAACAGTGGGAGTCAGGGCAGAAGCTGAAAGCCATGTTATGCTGGTATCGCTGGCACAAATGAGGCCACATCTGAGGTCTTGTGATGTGACCTAAATATTAAGGGCAAACTCTACCATTTTAAGTGTTTGCAGCTGTACTTCTGGAGAGTAAACATGAGCAGTTGCAAATGTTCAGACATATTACTTGTGGCAGGACAGCATATGCTAGGCCTAGAAGAGTGCTATACATGTCTTGCCAGCTTCACCTACAAGCACTCACTTCAGAGTTCCCATCTGCGTGACTGTAAACCCAAGGAGAAGACTAACACAGCTTCTACTGAAACCAAACTCTGACAAAACTCTACCTATGTCAAAAAGGACAGCCAGGCTGAAATTAAGCTCAAATAAATCTTGATTTATTCTATCCTTCAGACAGTTGGCCCCTCAAAAAAATGTATTTATCAAAACAGCCTGTCATCAGTAAGAAAGATGACTAGCCATTAAACTACTCAAGTGACAGCATGGCCTATTTTTGTCATCAGTAAAATGAGTTTGATTACTAGCTTTACTAAATGCTACCTAAATTATTCTGTCCAGACTGTCAAACGATTCTTACACAGAGTGGGTAGGATTGGGATGGCCTGGCTAACTTAAGTTCCAAATAGTACTATTGAGGGAAAACAACATCACTTGGACTTATTCACTTAGCTTTACAACCTGCTTTTTCCTGTTCATAAATTTTGGGATTAATAAGAGTATATACCAGAAAGTATGTTGTCCAGAAAATAACCACACCTCTCAGAGGCTGGAGGCAATGGGAGTTCAGTTCAACTGTGCTCTCCATCCTAGACAGTTGCCTCTTAGATGTTTTCTCAAGATGCATTCATTTTGCAACCATGTTCTTTTTATTCCCTAAAGCAAGAGGGATCATAAGATGGCTATTTTTAAAAAGACCAGCTTAACAAATTAGGCCATGTCTAACACTAATGTGGCTGAATGGAAGAAATAAAGACTGTTTGCATGTATGTTTGTGTGGGTGGGGTATCCACGCAACCTCCTGAGCTGTCCCAGGGCCACAGTTGCATCTGGCTGGTTAACAATATGGAGTCGTACAGTTTCAACAGTATCATCCAAGGCCTGTCTTGAGCTTAGGCAGCCTATTTGGCTACCACTGGGAGGGCACAGCAGAGTTCAGACCCCCTCTCCCACACCAGTGCCCTAACTACTAGGGTATCCCACCACAGAAGATCACACTGAATTGCACAGAAGAGGAGCAGAGAGGAGGCGCTTACACGTTATAAATCAAATATACACTGCAGGAACAGAAACAACAGAAGCAGTAAGTTGCACAAGACATCCCTCACAGCCCCCACAATCCAGCTCACTTTCCATCAGATGAAAGCCAACTACCCTCTACTTGAATAGGGGAGCCCACATATCCCATGCCTGAGGATAGCTTTCATTTTGCACAGCCCAAACACACACTTTTACCACAAAGCTGCTGTACAGAAATGCCCTTTGCCCCTCCACCAGGCTCTAAATAGATGGGAGCACCATGTTTGCACATGCAGTCTGGTGCTAGACCAGCAACAGAGGCAGACAAGCAGGTATGACTTGGTGTCTTACATTTCCTACTGGTTACCTTGAGGCAATTTCCTGGTCAGCATGTAGACTTCCTGCTCTTCAGAAGAGCCTCCACTGATTATAAATGAAGCATACAGTACACTCTGGCTTGCCCTGTTACGATTGTGTAAATCTTTTGCAGTTGTTTATATATTGGAAGTCTTCCTCTATATCATTTTATGGTGATTTTAAAAGAATTCTTAGTGATTTTAATGTCTTAAATCTGCCACTTCAGTTCTCTTTAAAGCAAAAGTATGGGACTTAAGTAATGACTTTACATTGCTGTTTAAAATGTTATATTGTGAAGCATTTATATTAATTTTAAACCAAAATATATTTCTTTAGTACATATAGGTCAGACTTAACCAAAGCTATCAGATCAGAAAGAGAGCTGTTACAAGTATTAAATACTTAAGTTTTCCCTAGGTCAGAAATGCCTTCTCCTTCCTATTTTTTAGATTAATTAAAAAAAAAAATCCAATGACTAACATTTTTTCTAAAAATCAAGAGACAAAACAAGGCTAGGGACAATAACAGAAGTCTTGTTATTATCTCAACACATTTGTTATGGTGTACTAACTAACAAGATACCAAAACCTCCTCACTTGTATTTTATGGTTTTTAATTAACATTCACGTTCAGTCTTTCTTACATCTGAAGATACCATAGATTGTAAAAGGTTAATACATCTCACAGTTATTTGGGGCAGAAAAAGAGGAAAAAATAAAGCCAAGTGAGGAATTATGTGTGTTCTTCACTTAAGCCAGCCAAGTGGGAAGAAAGTCTCTTGGGAATGATTGCCCAGTGTTTTGTAGTCTACTCACAATGTTTTATGAGGTTTTGGTGAATATATAAAAAAATTTAAATAAAAGAGCTTGAGAATTTTTCAGCTGGGAGTGTTATTTCCATCTCCTAGTTATCAAAACTCTCTACCAGATTTCAGTACCATGTAACACATACTGCCTCTCATTACATTCAATACCACAAAAATTCTGAATATATAAAGCTGTATCTCCTTATCGTACAATTCAAAATGTAATTCAGAATGCAATTCATCTGGAAGTCAGCATTCCACCAGCTGAGCTCCCTTTACTGCTCTTGGCCTACAGAAGAATTACTGATGGTTTGAAGACAGGTGGCTCGCTCTCAGCACTCAAAGCTTTCAGCTATTTCTACAGATATCTTGGCTCCTCTGCTTCAAGCAAAGTCTGGTGGCCTTAAAGAGCCAAACAAGGAAACAAGGAGGACAAAGCCCAGCTACCACATATAAAGAGGAGGAAAAATGAGCTGCCCTGAGGAGTTGCCCAAACACCACTAGAGGAACAATGTCTTTGCAAACAAGCAAAACAAAAATGCAGCAGCATGTTCCCCAGCTAAGCAAGAAGAACAGAGACACAGATAACGTGGACAGTGTAACAAGATGCAAGTAAGTAAAAGACCAATAAAACAGCACAAAGGAGAGGGGGAAGTAGACAGTGAAAAAATAAACTTTAAAAGTGCAATTAACAAGTATATGAAAGAACATATACCATATTGCAGAAATGAGAGTTAAAAACACCCAGAATCTTTCCTCATGTAAGTAACTATCAATATCTAACCATACCATCCTCTCAAAAGGAGAGAAGTCAATAATGAGACAGTATTATAACATATATACAAACTGGTATATAACAAACAGCAATATAGTTAAGAATCTTTTATTTTAAGGCATCTTTGACTTTAAAGGCTCGTTTATTTCTTTTACTAAACCCAAATTTTAAGATGAACACCAGAAAATAAAAAAGCACTTTTACAAAAATGGACATATCAACCAATTCAAATCAACATTGATGAAATACGAAGTATAACATCCATTAACTAAAAAAAACCCCAAAACAAACAAATCAGTACATAAGGATATGTCAGCAATTTAATCACTTACGGGCTCTCCTCGATGTCCTTCTAGGCCTGGAGATCCAGGCTGTCCAACTTCCCCCTTTAAAATAAAAAAAAAAACTGTTAAATACAATATTTAAAAAAACCACCTTCCTAACAATTCAAATAGTAAAATATTATTTTTAATATAAGTAAAATGTAAAACCAATACAGATGATCAAAACCAATACAATTCATCAAACAAACATATCTTACAAACAGTTTCAAACACAGTAAGAAGTGTTGTCAATCTGATATTCCCTCATGCTGCGTCCAACAGACAGCTGTCAAACAGTTTGCAAAAAGAGAGACAATTGTCTTTTGAATCAGAACAGCAATTACTGGTTGAAGCAGCGCATAAAACAGTAATAAATTGCTATTGTCTAATTGTTAGTACAACTAATAGTCTGAAAACTATTTCAAAGCACTCCAGAATATAGCACTACCAGATATGATCAAATCTTCATGTCCTTACTCAAAATATGTATGATACCAAAAATATTCTGAAAATTTGAAGAATAATTCCAGAAATAAAAGCACATAAAACAAATGCAAAGATCAATCAATATATATATAAAATAATCTGGTAATAATTAACTTAAAATTACAAAAACTGGACTTGAAGTTACAATGGGTAGCATCTGGGTTTCAAGCCATGCTTTTTTTCCACATTCTTTCCCAGAATGAATATTGTAAGAAAACAGGAAAGCTCCAGCAGAAATTTCCTTCAAAGACAGCCTGTTTGTTACTGCTCTGAATTTGATTACAGACCCAGAATGAAGCAATGTTTTATAGCAAGCAGATGTTGAAGTCAAGCTGACAAAATGCTTGAATGAAGAATATGGTTTCTGTTAACTACTATATTATGAAATAAATAAAAACTAATTCATATGTCATATTTTTGTACTACAATAATTAAATTAAGAAAATAGTCAAGAAAATGTCTTTCAGTTTAAATGTACGCAGGTTCACACAACTAATATGCTGAATTATCTGTATATTGTTTACAAGCATAAAAACAGATCAAAATACTCTCCAAATTCATGCTTTATCAACATAATACTTCACTCTAAAGGGCCACCAGTGGCAGTTAAAATTTTATGTTGAACAACTGTGACTACTACCTGTCCATGTTATCAAATACCAGAGAGGAAAAAAACTAGTATTTAATTATTTTTTTCTACTTTCTATAGTACCAGAGAAGGAATTTCTCTACCAGCTTAGCAGACATATCTGTGTGTGTATTTATATATATGTGTCTATATATATATATAAAATAAGGCAGGATTCCTTTGAAATAAATTCATGTAGGTAACTAAGCTCCTATCACAGCAACAGAAGTCTAGCCAAGACAATTGATGGAGGCTTGGTTCAGCTGACCAGCCACCAGGAGCTCAGTTTCACTGTCCACACATAGACATTTGGTCATATTTGAGATACCCAAGGGTGTCTTGTCGGGGTTCCTACTCCCGCTCCAGAAAGGCACTGGCTTTCCATAGGACTTATGTCATATTTGTCAGCTCCCTAAGGATGCTTTGGACATTAATGAATCTCAAATGTACCAGATGCTTTTATGTAGGCAACTAAACTGGTACCTACAAGTCTCCCTTCTTTGAGCTGAATTGCTCTCCAGACTTCACCGGTTAGACCTCCATTGACTTTAATGGCAACATAGGTAGCTACTACGTTCATAGACACAAACTTTGCTGAGTGTTTTAAGAATGTCTGTTAAATTGTCTTTGCCTGACATATTTGCAAGTGTCAGAGATACATGCTCTTGTAGATATATATTAATAATAATAATTCGTAGGCAGGTATCAATGGGATTTGAAGATCAAAATGAAATGAATGTAGGAGTATTTAAAACTAAACCAAGTAACAAATAAAGAAAATAACAAGTAAAAGTAAACCAAGTAAAATAAAGGCTCCTTCAGTGTCATAGAAATAATCTGCTGTTGGTTGCTGAAGTTAACTTCAGAAAAATGAACAATAAGAAAATATTTTTTTCCATAATTTAGTAAAAGAAGTTGTAAATCTTATGTATTTTAATGGTGTAAACTTAAGGGCAGTTAAAACAAAAAGCACTACACCAATTTGACATAAAAGTTATTCCATTACCTTTTAGCACAGTCTCATTAGGCCTTCCAAAGAGAACAAATAAAACAGGAAATATTGAGTTTACCTACCGCAAAATTTAAATTTTGTATGTACTTAAAGGCTGTTATTTTAGATGTGTTCTCCTAATAAATTTTTGAATTGCAGGATGCTTAGTTATACATTGAATTTGGGCAATTTTTAGAATAACAGTGCTGTAGTGTTGTATATGTAGTGTATGTAAGTGATAACTCCCCCCTTTAACTTCAAATTAAGACACCTGCATGGGTTTTTCTACCTGAAGTTGTCTAGAGATACGTTAGGAATCTAAGATCCCATTACAGTGAACAGGGGCTTGATTCAGTTACCTAATCACAAATGCCTGGTGCTATGTGAGGTGCTCTAGGGCAGCCAAGGCTTCCACACTGGGCTGGCAGGTACCACCTTCAGGAGACCTGTGTCCTTCTGAAATGGCTCTTACAGGTCACCTGGGGAACTCAAAAAGAGCAAATAGGACTGCCATTTTATGAGTGATCTCACAACATTTCCAGCAGTTAACAGCCAGAAGCTGAATGACTTCAGAAGCTCCATTTATTATATTTACTAAGAGCTTGATTCAGCTGTCAACACATAAACATGTAGAGCCATTTCCTGCTGTAAATAAGGGTAAAAAATTTTTCACCATGAAGACAGTCAAGGATGGAACAAGCTGCCCAGTTGTGCAGTCTCCATCCTGGGAGGTTATCAAGACCCAGCTGAGCAACCTGGTATGGATTCAGTGCTGTCCCATTTGTGAGGAGGAGGCTGGTCCAGGAGATGCTCCAAACGAAGTCCCCTCCAGCCTGAGCGAGCCTGGGATCCTGCTGGATCCACCTTGTTAGCAGCTGCTGCCTGGAAGGGTTTAGGTCTTGCATGGGTCTTGTGTCATTTCTCCGTGCTGCAGCAGATGTCACAGATATGCCATGGTATCCCCAGCTGCTCTAGACAAGCATGGTCACAAAATGGAAGAAAGACCCAGATCTCCAACTACAGTAACAGGGATTCAGGCAAATGCACTTAAAAGTACACTTACGTTTTTGGACACTGAAGGAACATTAATCTTGAGCAACCCTAGATCATTTCATTATTATTATTAAGAAAAATATTATAGGAACAAAGCTGCTGTTAAGAAGCTTCTTTAGATCAATTCAACTGAACATTTACATTGCATATGAATACATTTTTTTTCCTGTGAATTTAAAACTGATATTGCTAAAGTCCATCTTTTCACAAATTAGAACAGTGCAAACAACAACTGGGTAAACAAAATGTACAGTGAGCTCACAGACTGCAATACCTTATAGAAATATCACATCCTGTAGTCTTTTTTACAGTAGACAGATACTTAGTCCACTTGAAAAACTGTTCTAAATTAAAGGGGACTGCACAGCGAAGAGTACGAACATAAACATGAATCCAATATTGAAGGTGTTTTCCCCTAACTTTCATCCAGCTCCCTTCAAAAGCAGTAATAATAATTAGATCATTTCCTTCTTAACTGTACACAACAGGTATGTTCTGCAGTGTATGCTTGTATATAAATTTCATTAACAGATTGACAGTTAGAGAAACACAAACAGGATAAGGCAGACGAAGTATAACCAATCTCTGATGATCACTAATACACTCTCAATAAAAGCTTTGCCCCTGCTCACAAATCAACTGAAATCAATGAAGTCTGTCCATTGACTGCAGTAAACTTTGGCATTTCCCAGTAACACACATTATTTTAATTTCCAGTAATTCTTCACAGAATAAACTGGGTATACTTAGATCAACAGCAATGCTATTGAAGACTTTGGCAAGATATGAATATACATTTGTACATACCTTGAAACCAGGACTTCCCGGTAATCCATCTTTCCCACTTCTGCCAGGGTCTCCCTGTGGCAACAGTTAACAGTCATCAGTAGGTGAATTAACAAGCAAAAGTTAAAGGCAAATTGTCTTCACAAAACTTACGGTTCGCCCAGGCATTCCTGGAAACCCCGTATCACCTTTCTCTCCTTTTGAACCCTGAGAAATACAGCAAACATAAAGTAAGTAGTGCTCAATGTTTATGCTGCAAATTCAGTATATTTAACCTATAATTCATGTATGTTATTTCTTATTTTGAAAATGCATGGAAACTCTGTCTCTTTCTTAACACAGGCAGTGGTCAATTAATAATGCCCTAAAAATGCTCTAAAATACAGAAATATGAACACAGACCCTCTTTCAACTTGCTTAAAACTCTAGACCAATAAATACATGAAGAAAATATAAGGACAGGTGAAAGTGTAGCTGTTAACATTGGATGACAAAAATATGCTCTCTGAAATATAAATATTTACATACAGGCACACCCTGCTTTATATTAATTACAGATTAAAACAACATCTCTCTTCCAGGCCACTATCAGTCTCACTTCATTCGTGTGCTCCTCTCCTCACTCCCCTTACTCCTCTCCTCTCCCTTTTGGTTATATGGTTCATGTACATTTCTGTGTATTAGAAAGCACAGACTTCTTTGCAATATAATTATTACGTATACCCCATTATTAAAGGCATAGACATATTTGCAGAAATATGTTTATAAGCATTTTGTGTTGTGTTATGAATTGCATCAATCCGTTAACAGAAGGATGAAGAGAGTTCTCAAAATATCCAAATAAGCAGAGCATGAGTTTAATATTACTAGACATAAGTATATCCTATAACTTCAGTGGAAATTTTTCTGAGTTAGGACTGCAGAATTAAATTCTCTGTGACCATACCTATTATAAAAATATAAATGATACTGTCATAGGTGCAGGTGCCCCGGCAGTGGCAGCAGCAGGGGCTGCAGGGCGGCCTCTGTGAGGAGAGGCCGGGGCTGCCCCGTGACAGACACAGCTGGTTCCAGCCGGCTCCAGCCGGCTCCAACCGACCCACCGCAGGGCATGGCTGAGCCCCGCAGCCACGGTGGTGGTGCCTCAGGGGAAATATATTTAAGAAAGGGGAGAAAACGTGACACAGGCAAAGTAAGGAGTGAGGGAAAAAGTGAGAGAAACAACTCTGCAGACACCAAGACCAGTGAAGAAGGAGGGGCAGGAGGTGCTCCAGGCACCGGAGCAAAGACTCTCCTGCAGCCTGTGGAGAGCACCATGGTGGAGCTGTGGTAGCCAAGCTGCAGCCCATGGAGAACCCATGCAGGAGCAGGTTTATCCTGAAGGACTGCAGCCCATGGGAAGGACCCACGCTGGGGCAGGGGAGAAGTGTGAGGAAGAAGGAGAGCAGAGAGGATCTGTTATGGATTGACCACCCCACCCTGCTCCCCATTCCCCATACCATGAAGGAGTGAAGTTGAGCCTGGGAAAAAGCAGCGTGGGGGGAAGGTGTTTTAGTTTTTGTCTTTGTTTCTCACTATCCAAACATATTTTAGTTGGCAATAAATTAAATTAATTTTCCCCAAGTTGAGTCTGTTTTGCCCATGACAGTAATTGGTAGGTGATCTCCCTGTCCTTATCTGGACCCACAAGCTTTTCCATCTTATTTTCTCCCCCCTGTACTTCTGAGGAGAGGGAATGAGAGAGTGGCTGGGGAGGCATCAGACAGCCAGCCAAGGTCAGCCCACCCCAGATACCGATAACATGTTGCTTTATTTTATGACTATAAATTTACTTGCCTTTTTTCCATATATTCCTGGCACTCCTTGATCTCCTTTAGGACCCCTTTCTCCCTAGACAAAATGTGTGTAAGTTAATTTTTAAAATAGAAGTAGTTATATACAGATATGTATACCAAGTATACATGTATAGCAGACATAAAATGAAGCAGGCAAAGAGCTCCATCTGATATAAAAAAATATGCTAAGGACAGTAAATGCAAATCTTGAATTTTCCAAGTTCTCCTAGGGAAGAAGCCCAGAATGTCCAATGCTGCTGGTGAGACAATCCACAGCTCGCAAGCTTAATGCTTCTATTTTCAATGGAAGGCACTTTGAATTTCTGGTCACTTCAATATAGGTATGTACCTAAGTGAAAATTCAGCTCTTTGAAAAGTGCTGCACTCTTCTGAAGACCTTATTTGAAAAGTTTAAAACACAGATTTGGAAAAACTAAGAAGTAAATTCAGTTGAGTACTAACACAGAAGAGCAAAAGATACAGTTGATGATGTTTTTAGGAACATACATGTGAAATTAACTCATTGGATTAAACCAGAACTATCCTTCAACGTGTTGTCACTCAAATTCAATGACTTCAGGAAAATGATATAATTTATTTTTTATATATTATTTGTGATGAAGAAGGTTCTAAGCAGTAGTAAAATCAAAGTTCAAAGTAATTAATATAGAATCCCATAGAACAGAACAAAAATGAAAAAAACAGGTGGCTTCCATTGCTTGATATGGATGTAATAAAGTCCCATGGCATGTATCTTCCTTCAGTTTCAGCATCATATCTATTCATTTTATGTAATTCATCAAATGCACTGACATAATATTGTATATAAACTTATTTTTCCTTTAAATTAAACTATAGAGCAACATGAAACACATGAATATTGTAACAAGAAATATTTAATTTCAACCTTTGGTGCTGGCATCCCATGTAATCCAGGAAAACCAGGTATTCCACGGTCACCCTAAAAGAGCAAACATATTTTAAATCCTTATATCTAAAATAGTAGTAATATAGTGTAATAACATTCATATTCTCAATGATCAACAAATAGCGGAAAGACGTTATATATCACTATATCAACTACATAACATTGGTACGCTGACTGATGAGAGTTTGTTGATCTTTAAACAAGATTCAATACATAAAAGAAAAAAATTAAACAATCACTAAATTTTTTAGAATAAATTTTACTGTAATGTCTCAATAAGGCTTATGGACGTTCAAAAGTAGCAATTTAGCTTTGACAAGAGGAAAAAAAGCTTTGAGAAGAGCTTTGAAAATCTCTGTGGGAGCTGTGATAATTCTACCATCCATTCCTAATTCCTGAAGAATAAGGAAATTCCCTAAATCTGCAATGGCTTTGCTCCTACCTCTTACTGAAAATATCAAAGACCTACTGACCTTATCAAACTTCTCACCAGCTTACTCTGGATGAGTGAAGTATTAAAAAATAAGGTATTAAGTACTTTCTCTAAAAAATAATCAAAAAGAAACGAAAATACACTAATAAAACAACTTTGGCACTTTGACAAATGAGTTCTCATTTCAGTGGAAGAAAGAATCCACTTTGGTAAAAGCAGTTGGCAATTGAAAACACAAGCCAAAACTTCAGTTCTTTTTATTGTCCTCACAGGTGTCACATATCAAGAATTCCAAAACTTTTGCTATTGGTACTGAAGATATTTATCTGACAATTTGTCTGCAAGCTCCCTTGAGCGATTACAACAAAAGGCTAAATTATAACTTGGCACTGCCTGACTTGAAACAATAAAAACAAGCTTAGTTGCTTGTTTCAGTAGACTGGATCTACTTCACTCAGGACAAAGAGGCAATCAGCAACTCCTTTTTGGACAATCACAATGTTTCCTCTCTGTTAATATCTAACTTCATATTGAGCAATATATTTCAATTTGTTTAATATATTTCAATCATAAAGGAGGAACAGTAAATTATGCTCAGGAAGTTATTTTATATAATATTTCAAGTTCTAAGACAAAGGGTAAAAGAAAACATGTCTCAGTGGTGTTTATCAAAACCATGCATGTCTAAGCAGATTTGGAGAGGTCTGTCACATATTCACAGAAGACAGGAACACGACCACAGGAATGACAGCTTGTGGGTTAATGCTATCAAAATCTCTCTCAACAAATAAGTATTGAAAACAGGCAATGGAATGGAGTTCAAAAAATCAGCAAAGCTTATAAAATAAACACCTCATGCATCCATTGCTTCTTAATGAAAAAGAATGGAACCTCGATTTCTGCTCAGAAATGGTGATTTAATTATTGGATAAACTAAAACACTTGGCAATGGAAACAGTTTTAAATTAATTGCTATAGAAACTTTACAAGTAATGGGATGAAATTAAGAGATGAAAATTTGGGCTGAATCATCAGGAAAAAAATCCTAATGGCAAGCCCTATTTTACAATGGAAGAAGTTTTCTAAAACAGTGGTGGAAGCTCGATTTCTTGGCACATTTTAAACAAGGCTGGACTGAGCATTCGGAAATATTCTATCTGTCGCAACCCTGCACTGCCAGGAGAACAGAGTTTTTCATCATCAGTATCTTACTTTCTGCACATGGCCTAATACTGACTGGTCAATTAGATTAACATCTAAGATGAATTAGATTAAGATACCTAAAGCACAGAACACATAAGTACATTTTTCAGCTCTAATCATGCACTTGAGAATTCTGCTGAACAAATCTAAGGACCCGCTTTTGCGAGGGAACTTTAGAAGAAGGAAATTCGACAGTAACATCTGTTTGGAAAACAAGTGTTTGTTTTACAAAAATGGCTTTGAAGTTTTAATAAACCAAAAACAAAATACATTTTTATCACAATGAACTTAGAGCTTTTTAAAACTTAGGGCAAAAGTGTGAGAGAAGGGTGGACACAGATATTTACATATCAATGAGACTTACCAGTAGCCAATGGCTAGTTTGTTCACTGTGTACACAGGCAATCCAGATTCAAGTTTATCCTGATTATCAGAAGGGAATTATATATAAGCTCTCACATCTGTCTGAAGCAACAAGCTACTGGCTACACCTCAGCTAGAATTTTTCCACAAAAAGCTTTGGTTTCAATTAGTCAGTGTTTTCTGATAAAAAGTGCCATCCAAAAATTCCTACCTAGCTCATCTGGATGCTCACTTAAAGAGAAAAAGGGTGAAAAAAGAGAGAAAGAAACCATTCTGAGAGATGTCTGTATTGTGCTTCCAGGTACCCATATTTAGATACGCTTTCTAAATATAAATTATTCAGCGCAATAAAGGTGTTACTGGCAGTGCTAAAGCCTACATAAACTTTATTAAATAAAGCAGACCAGATTCAGAATTGAAGTAACATTCTAAATTTAGGATTCTTATTCCTTCTTTATTACCTTTTTAGTAAACAATTCTCACAGAAGCCTCATGTGAAAATATTGATACTATTAACTGTACAACCAAAAATGATAAATGGTAAGAGTAAAATATTTTTATCTATTACTCTTTTTTTTTTTTTTTTTTTTTTACCTTAGCCCCATCTTTCCCCGGCTCTCCCTTGATACCTGGTAAGCCACGTGGTCCCTAAGAGAGAAAAAATGAAAACCAGCTCAAATACTAATACAATCTGATACAGAAAGAGACACAGAAACGTAATACAACATGTCCCAGGGACTGATGTGTCAGCTGGCTGATCACAACATTTTGGTAACTGGATAGAAAAGCAAAACCAAGCATGAAATGTATCCAGCATGTATGAATATGGCATACTATCATAACCCATGACTGGGGAACACCAAAACTATTCTTCACTCTAACCAAGGACTGCGCCAGGAAAAAAGGAGATCACACAGTCTGTGCTAGTCCAGAGATGTCCCCGTCCTTTCAAATGTCCATCAGACAGCCTTCACATATGCCATGTTGCAGGCTCGCTCGTGGCCCCAGCATGCTCTCAGATATTTAATTCAACAAATTTAATAAGTCCTTGACTATCCAGCCAGACCGGATCATGCCACAAGTAAAATCCAGCACTGGTTTCCAATAACTGTCCTAGTAAGGGCTACTAAATTAATATAATGAAGAAAGAAAAAGAATTCTCTTCCATCAGTCTGGGCTTTATCTGAAACCTTCTTTTGGACATGTCAATTGTGGGTAATCAATCACCATGACAAGGCTTCAGATCACTGTTACTGATTCATAGAAAAATGGAAGGAACTACCATTTGGCTTCTGGATCAGGATGAAAATGTCTAAGCCCCAGCTGAGTCCTGCTCCTACAGGCCTTACCTAGCAATTATTAGATTTGCAGTCTAATTGTCAGCCTACCTACAAACCCCAAAGCCATGTGGGTTCCAAAGCAACTCACCCAAGGATGGCCCCTGACTTCATACCATCACTTGAGCCCTTTTCATTCCCCACACCTCAACTCTCAATGACAAACAATGGATATTGGGAGAAAGTTGGCAGGATTTTTCTCAGATTTTTGAATTCTAGGAATGAAACAGAAACTTACTTGAACCCCTGGAGTTCCTGGCATACCTGGAGTTCCTGCTGATCCCTGATATCCCTAAGGAAAAGAAACCAAGACTTGTGACTTTTCGTAAGTTATATTTGCAAATTTTCAAACACCTATTTAAGGAAAAAACAATCTGCCTGGTTACGAGAGAACTGTTGTCCCAACCCTGTCATTTTAGGTCACAAATTTCAGTAACTGCTATCACAATCATACATTTGAGATTTAGATTTCAGCTGTCAGAAGCTTTCATCTCTGCATCTGAAGTTTGCAGCCTCCAGACTTTATGCTAAAATCTGTTATTTTAGAATTGTTACATGAGAATGTAACAAACATATTGTTTTATTCCCCATTGGGGGAGGAAAAAAAAAAAGAACAAATTAACCCACATACATAGACACTTGTCTTTTCTCTCTCTCTCAAGAAAAATAGCTGAAAAATGCCAGGACTTTTAAAGGCTTATTTCCAGTTACAGGAATAAGCTTTAACAAACAAGGCATGTTCTAATACATTATGCAGCTAGTTTTATCATATCTCTAAATAATAAAAATTCCATTCTCAATACTAAGCACTTAGATATGAACTTGAAGGTATATAACAGGCTATGCAAGTAAAAAAATAATTTGAGTGACTGGGACTACGAAAATAAATACTAAATAATTCATGAGTTGAAAAGAGAATTTCAGGAATGCTTTACTAGAAATCAACATTGGCAGAACAAGAGAACCTTTAGAGAACCCAAAATATATGCCCGAGGTGTTTTGGTAGATTGGATTCAATGAGTACAGCAAAGATAGCCAGTTTTTATGCAAAATTAACAAGTGCTTTAGAAGAACCCTTTAACAGAGGCAAGTACCTGAAGAATAGGAATTTTACCAGCTCCATTAAAAACATGTCATTCCAATGGACAAAATGAGCTACAAAGAGGTTTGTTTTGAGAAAACATACAAAACAAGAAGAGAAATTGTCCTATAAAATTCTAAGGCTTTTTGTCTCAGACCTTTCAACAGGCAGCCCAAACTAAATTTGATAAATCCCATAAAATGGACTATCCAATTTCAAATACGCAGAATTTGATCTTGATTTGAACTGAAAGAACTAATAATCCTATTTCTAAATGAGTTGCAGTCTTAAAAACTTAGCACAAAATTTAATGGGGGGATTTCCACACTGGTAAAAAGGAGCTAATAGAACATTTTAAATGCAAGGAAGGCAATGTGTATGTCTGATTTCTTCTTTAAATCAGTCAGAGCTTCCTGGGAATAATAAACAGAGCTAAAATTATTTGCTGGGTTAGATACAAGAGAGTACTTGCTGTGCCCTCTTCCCAAAAGACATTTGAGCAGATGCCCGATGAGCCAGCTGGTAATGTTTAGTATAGAAGTAAACAGACTTCTAGGTCTCTGTCATACACGGATCCTTTCTCAAGCATTTCACTTTTAGTGCTCAAGGCAGTTCTAGCAAAATCAGCTTTAACTGTAAATGGTGTAGCATTCCCAGATTGCTTATAAGCCTCCCGGGTAGCTGAAACAATTCACCAAGCCAAAAAATGCCTTTAAAAGTTTATCCTTTTATTTCTTCTCCAAAAAAAGCAAAAAGTTTGTATGACTTCCTGTAGAATATAATTCTATATAAATAAAACTTTATTTCACATTTTAGATCTCTGAAATGTAATTTCCCTTCCTTCTCCTTCTAACTGAGTAGGGGAAGAACTAGAGGAGGACAATTTCCTGGCTCAACTGACTTTCAAAATTCACAAGATGAATGGAGGATGGCAGAAGAGTTACAAAACTGCATATTTAGCTCAGAGCTAGATCTTGTAATGTGATTTCAGAGCAAATCAAACACATTGTCAGTGTGTTTGTTTAATGGAAAGCCGGAACAGAGAAGATTCAAAAGGAAATTTACAGAAAGTCACAAAAATGAGAATCACTGTCTGGTACAAATAAGGTAGCAATTGTTTGGACAAGTTAAAAACACCTTCTCTAAATTACAAAAACTGGCCTTCATAAAAACTGAGCATGTCTTTGTATCACTACTCCTTTTGCAGTACGGATCATCAATCTATATGCTAACACCTACAATTTTTTTGCACTAAAGTCAGCTCAAGTCTTCTTTCACTAACCTCAAAGCCCTCAGTGGGAGTAGGTATGTGACATACATATATATGCTCCAAGAACAGCTGTGCCATAGCTGACATTTTATGTAAAAGGGACAGAAGAGAAAATTCCCTTCTCAATTGACACAGACAAGTTCAGGACCAAAGGTTCACTTTCAAATAAGGTGAAAGCACTAAATTTGCCACCAAAAAGAATTCTTTTTATTTGGACTTGGTTTCCTCTCACAAACTTTTCAGAAGACACACAAATGGTGTGGGAAGTATTATAGCTAACCGTGAATTTGATACTTAATTTTGAATCCAGTTGCCTAAACACAGGCAGCTCCTGCCTTGTGAGATTTCCTAGACACCCACCAGTGCTAGAAGAAAGTCGCACAAAATATTTGTCAGGCCTTCATCCTTTTGAAGCAGCAAGACAAAATACCTTACAGCATACCTCTTGGGGTATATTAGTTAAATATCTGTTGAGTAATACAGGAATTTAGACACCCCATGTCTCTGTACACATGTAAACACTAAATGTAGGTGTCTTAAACTGAATCCCACCTATAATGTTTCACCAATGTTGTCAATCAGCACTACTCCACAGCACTTTGTTTATATTCTCATTCATTATTTTACATCAGTGCAACTGAAATCAGGATTATACAAAATCTCCCTCTCAATTTGTTGTGGGTGGGAACAGTACGAATAAATTTCTAGTGCCTGAAAATCTGTAAAAGCAAAGCGATAAACAGCAAGACACTGAGAATGCTTAGTTTTGTACCAGATGGCTGGGTATTTAAAAAACTCACAGATAAAATGTAACTTTGGAATTTAAAGAAAATGGCAATAATTTACAAATAATTCTAAGGGAAAAAGTTGAACAGACTTCTTAGGCCAAAGAACTTACATAAAGGACACAAACTAATTAGCAGTACTGTCATCGTCAGTGAATTAAGAGCCTTGCTGGAAAGTGAAAGTTAGTTTACCTGCAGGGAAAAAATTGAGCAAGAAGGACATATGACAAGTGCTAATTCCAAAGAACTTTTAGGTGCAATAGCAGAGTAAACCTCAGAAGTGCATCTTCAATGCACCTGCATGCCTAAAGGACAAAAGTTCAGACAGCATTCATAGGTGTATCATGTCAGACAAATATAAAATAAAAATAAAAAGAGGACGTACTGATAAGGCAATGACAACTGCACTGCACACTTCCTTACTGAAAAGCTTTTGGAGTCACTGAACAACATAAATGACAAAGGCATGACAACAGGACTACTTGGGAAAGACAAGGGAGAAGTAAACAAGCTCAGTTTGGCTAGGAAATAACCAAGGATCAACAGTGATGGTCTAAAGATATTTAAGGACTGTAAACACTAAGTAAACAGAACTATTTAGGGTGATGTAACTAAGCATAATGGAATTCAACTGCAAAAGAAAAATTTAACTTGGTGTTAGGAAAACATCCTGACAGAGAGGTCTGCAGGCCTCTTGCGGAAGTATCTTGCAGAAAATCTTCAGTACATTTAAAGCCCAATTATCTAAAGCATTAGAAGAGAAGTCTTCAAACCCTTTTCATAAAATACATTACATCTTAAAGGACAGAAATTCTTACAGCTATTCAGACATGTATCCACACCTACACTCAAATTTGCAGTCATGCTATGACCTTCTCCCTCACTGGCAATATCACTAACTAAAATCCTGCAAGGCAACAGAAATGTTAGAAAGTACTTGATATATTTGAGTGAAGTGTTTTAGCCTTTCTCTGACAAGTTGTTTATCATCTAATGTTTTTGCCTCAGGTCCTTCCTCCTCCTTTTCTCAAGGAGCTTTTTTCCCATCCTGCCCTCAAACAACCTTCTCTAACACCTCACTATGCCTGTACTCATCTGCCTACTGTTTTTCTTTTCCTTGCCCCTTTGGACATGTGGATCAGTCAGGTGGTCCTCTCCAGCAGGTCTGTTTGGAGCCTGTGCCTTACTCCTTTCTCTGGGACTTTCTTAAGCAGTGGTAACTCAGGAGCTCAGAACAAGTGTCATCTCCTCTCTCCTCCCTCTGTTAAACAGCACGGCCCTGTAGAAGGACTTCTTGTGGCACCTGCTTCTACAGCCTACCGGAACTGTCTCTGCAATGAAGCCCCTCTGTCTACACATATCAAAACATGAAAATGAAGGCCAGATCCAGCATTAGATCACAAAGGTAACTAAATGCAGCTTTTACCCTCCAACATAAACTTGGGGGTGACTCCTGACCAAAGATTTGTAATCACGTGAACATTATTATAAGAAAAGTACAGAAAAGTACAGAAAAGACTCGTTGCCTTGTCTGTTGCCTTTTTTTGCTTTGTTTTGTTTTGGCATGTTTAATTCTTTCTGCATTTGATTACACCTTCTTCCATTGGCTACTCCATCATCTGCCAAGGCTTTCATAGCTCAGAGCCGCTAGCAGTATATTTTACCTGAGCATGATGTTCTGGGCTCAAATACCACAGATGAAAAAAAATCCATCAAGATTATTAAATAAACGGTCATAAATCCAACTTAAAAAGTTCCTGAGCTTCAGAATTCTGGGAGATGGGATGATGTACCAAAGGATGTACCAACTTCCTGCTCACTGCTTAGATGTTCATGCTTATCACCTGCCCTCGGCCACTGCTGCAGATAGTCATACAGTCTTTTGTCTGAAATGTATAGCTTGTAACACAAGTAAGCATCAGGCATTGCCCTGATTTCAAAGCAGTAGGTCTCAGTGAAGCCATTACATGACTTTATTAGTCAGAATGGAGCAAACATATTTCCTCTAAGAATAACAAGGCCACAGTGTTACTGAGGAATACGTATTTTTCTGGAATTGAGAGCAGCACTTTACAGCTGTATTATCAACTATGTCTGTGAAAGTTTCCTGAGAAAAGTAGCTGCAGAGTTTATATCAACTTAAATCCCCAGGCAAACCATCCAATAGTACAGGTAATCCTATGTATACATGAAACTATTACTCATTTGTATTCCAAAAGTACTGTTGAAATAGCTGGCCATTGCCATTATACTAAGTTCATCATAAAAGAGTCAGCCTTCAGTTGGTCACCACATATTATTAAACTCCAGGTAGTACAGCTGTAATAATGTTCTATAGTTTTTTAAAAATAAATATTGGAATGATCAGAAAGTACTTATTATGTGAGGCTTTTGATACCTTATGAACTCTGTATCTGGGTATATCAGTAAAGTCAGTCTCACCAGATTATTTTTAAACTGCTTATTGCTTGTGGACACTGTAAAGACAAGGCAAATGGTTCCAAACTTTCATGAATGAAACTAGATGGAATACTGGAAAATCATCCAGATTTGCCAACTGCGTGGTTCAAAGTTCAAAATTGACAAATAAGAGTATTTTTTCATTTCTTTCAGCAGACCGATAACCTATCACCTCTATTAACCACAAGTGATCACTGCATAGACTCTGTTCATTTATTTTTCCCCTTAACTTGAGTTTTTCCCCAGTATGTATAAAGTATCCTTTGGAATAAAAAATGGCTTTGTGACTGCACAGTCAAGCTGCTGAGCATTCTCAGGGCCAGCAACCACTCCAGCTGCTTCTTTCTGATGAATAATGCCCATTAAAATGAGGTCCAGTTGAGATTCAAATACTATTTTTACCCTTGTGCTTATCTACCAGTGCTATTTCTCCTGACAGGACAATTTAATCATTTCAGGTCAGGTCCCAAATGACATTTTTGATTGAAAAAAGTGTATTTTCATTACTTATTATGTTTCTCACTTTTGAGGTTTTCTCCAGTTACTTCAATTGATCTGTCCTATATGTATCAGAGTATGGAAAATAAACAGAGGTGGCAATTAAAGGGAAAAAACAAAGAACCTATAAACAAAACTATTAAAAAAAAACAATTAAAGAAAGATTGAAAGTGAGCCATATTTATGTTCACTTCCCCAAATATTACAGTGAACAATTTTACTGGGTAACACCAGGTGAACAATTATTTTCTGGTAATACTGAAGATATTAATGGAAATTGTTTTGAATTTTTCTAGACTAAAACTAACTTTAAGTATTACAACAATCTAGCCAGCCCACAAACAATAAATTAAATTTTCTTTGACGTTTTACTTTAAAAATCAGTTACATATAGTAGCATGCCTAAAACCTTTCTCAGAGGAAGAAACATTTTGTTGACCAGTTATACTGTTCCAAGAAAATTAATACCAGATAGGCAAACTGGAATAACTTTAGAGAAGAACATAAAAATGTGTTTTGGAACAGAAAAGACTGACTTTCCAGGAAAAGCTTTTCATGCAAAAGCCATTTGATTAAACAACGCTGACTACACAACTACCTGTAAGCCTATTGTGCTGTCTGAATTAAGAGCTTGCTTTTCGGAGTTCCCCAGGGGATACAGCTAAAAAGATTAATATGAGCAAAGTTACCTCAAACAAAGAAAATCACTGACAGCACAGAAAATGTGCAAGTCATATTAGCAAATAGGTAAGCAAAACAGAAAAAAAAAGAGGGAGGGAGGAATCTGTTTTCCTGCACAGTGTATCTAAAGGGTCTCCCATCATTCATGGCTAAAAGCTAGCCTGGAAAGCACTCAAGAATCTACTGTAAGGAATAATAATGCACTGGCCAGAGCTGCAGATGATCTAATAGGTTTGCAATTATGTCCTTACAAAGAACAAGTGCAAAAAGCTACAGCTGACTTTTCAAAAAAATTAGTCAGTTTATAAAGCTATAGGATTTAACTGTAAGCACTTCAAATAACATATGAACTTCAATTCAGCAAAATGGTAACATTTCTCCTTTAGCAGGGCTTTTTGATTATTTTCTAATTATCTGAGACACTTTTGTTAATCTTTTTTATGTTCAGAGAATGCCCATCTATGCACATTATGACTCACAGCAAAAAAAATCGTAACTGCCGGATTACGAAGTTACAGAAAGACTACAGTATCAATTTATTTCTCCTTCCTGATTCACACCATTACAAATTTCAGTGCTTATGGGAAGATATGTAGCATTCAAGTGGAAACCTGTTAATAAAAGTATGAAAAAGTCATAACATTGTTTCTAAAACAACACTGTTGCAGCTGACTGGACACTTCAGAAATAAAGTCTTAATCTATTTTTTAAAAGAGAGAATGGAAACTGACAGTTCCCTACCAATATCCAGTCCATTCTGGCTTCACTAAAGCTTACACGATATCACTTTATTTTTCAAAATATCAGTTAGCTGGATTAAAGACAACTCTGCTATGCTTATCCATACTGCAAGTCTACTTCTAGCAATTGGCATGGTCAAACTGTGATGGACACCTCCTCCCATGCAACTCTGGGTTGAAACAGTTTGTATACCTGTCTTTGTATAGGAGAACAGGACTGCTCTTCAGAAGCTTAAGCACCATCAATAATCAAATGAAAAGTTATTCTGATTAGATCGCACTTCCCCAGCTCAGATTCCACCCATTCCTATTTAAAACCTGTATTTTAAAACCTGTATTTTGATCTGGAACCAAAATGTAGTATTTTATAGCACTGACAATTTAAATTCAGATTGTTTTCTCTATTTCTAGTTCCAAAAAACTTTGAAGATAATAGCTATCAAAAGCTGTTTAAGAAAAAAGCAAAAGTATAAAAATGTTTTTATATCAAGGAAAAATGAGGATCTTTGTTTAGGGAACTACTGAAAAATTCATGTACTCACTGCTCTCCTGGGCCACCAGGGCTACCATGGCCACGTTTCAATATACCAAGTCCCGTATTTTAAAACAGAGGAAATTTAAAACAGAGAAACAATTGCATTTCTTGTTTTCAGTTCCTATTTTTTTCCTATCAAATTAACTCTGCTTCCAAAAGGAATCACCACAGTTAAATGAACCAGCTGCTATCCCTAAGAAAAGGCCAACATGTAACTAAGCAACAAAATAGGAGAAATGTGAACATTTTATAATGTGTAGCATGGAGCTTTCTCTTTGTAATTGGTAATATTTATTACCCTTACAGCATACACACTTCCAAGTATCAATGTCACTGTTTGCATCTTTAGCTGACATAGAAATGAAATGCATTACTAGTATTAAAAATTCTTAACAAAAATAGAATGTTAGGTGTTTTTATGAAGCCATCAAACTTGGTGGGTAGTGCTTCTACAGTAGGAATAACATGCTAGAGGTACTAAAATTGGTAAGCAAGGGCAGATTTGGGAAGGACTTGTGACTAGCTACAATATCATCATGAATCTTTCCACAGGACAGAAAAATTACTAAAAGAGTGAAGTTGAAAGGTCCAATACAGCCCTTTGTTGTCCATCTCTGAAGTCTCTCTAGTTTGTCAAGTGTGGACAATATTCCTTCTAAGTCTCAACCAAACCCATAGGCTATTAGTTCCCCAGTCCATAATCCAATGTTTCTTTCATAAATGATTTTGCCTTCTCTGCACTCATCCACTTATCTTTTCTAATGTTTTGGGACATAGTATATTTTTATTCTCAGTAGTATTTGGGACTCCTCCCTAATTGTATTTTTTGTGGATTTCAAGACATGATGCTTACCTTCTCTTCTACTTCACCATGGAGATTTCAAAATAACACTACAACCTAAGGACTCAACCATAAAATTTAGTCCTCACAATAAGAATAAAAAAACTACAACAAACTAACAATTTCTAGTATGTGCATGCACTTTTCTTTTCCTGCTTTTGGTATCCAAGCAGAGAAATTATCCTCTTTGGAGAAGCAATGATTTTTAATGCTCCCAACTGTCTTTTATCTTTTCCTTTTTACTTTTCTTTTTTTTTTTTAATATAAATAAAATAGCTTCTAATGAATAGTAAGCAACATCAGAGGCCACATTCTTAGAAAGGAAACATGGGTGGTCAAGTCTCCCAGCTTTTGGCCTGCCTTCTCTTAACACACCAGAGGTACATGCACATCACCACTTTGGTGATACAGAGATTGCCTGAAGTCCAGACAAGCCATTGCCAACTCTGTTGTTTTTATTTTAGAGACATACGCTATTCGTCTACTTTCTTCCAGTCTTTACCATGCACACTAATGGAATGGCAACTTAAAAAGTAAAATCTAGGGTAAGAGAAAAATACAGGTATTTTGTATTTTTATGATGTATGTTTTAACACATAATGTTTAGAACTGCAAAATACCTGTATTTTTAACACTATATATGCATGTCTACATATTTTGATGGATTACTTGAGGCAGCCTAAAAAGAAATTAAATGAACCAAGCTTAAATATGAGAAGCAATCCCTAAAACAAAATAGACAGGATTTTAGCTACCCTAAAGTGCTTTCTAATGCAAAAATTCTTAAGCAGTAAAGATTGAAGGTCAGAAGGTAATAACTGCTGCAAACTGATGCAAAGACCAACAGGAGCACTCACAGCCTGTTCTCTGCTTTACAACAGTGCCTAACTCATGCTATTATATCTACAATATTCTAGCTTGAAACAAAAATACTATGATTAAAATATTCATAGAATTGTTACATTCAGATAGCGCTTAAGTGACATTCACAGTTTCAAAGAATGGAGACAAAATCATCTAAATTTGAAAATCGGGTATCAGTGGTACATGTTTTTTCTCCTGTTAGTTTTGCATTTACAATATATGACTAAGTTTTTAGTACTCACAGGCTTACCATCTGGACCAGGCTGACCAGGATAACCATGATTCCCAGGCTGCCCAGGGTCACCCTATGGAGAAGCAATATGTTAACACACAAAAGATATGAAAGAGCATTTTAAAATTAGCACAGAGCAACCTTAACCCTAATACATTCCACAAAACAGTGGACACAAGCCCAGATACCTGCTATTGAGGAGTAATTCCTACAGCAAAAAAGAACTGATCTTGTAACCCGCTCCCTGGGAAAATTCTCCCTAACTTCTTGTGCAGAACTTGGAGAAGTGAGCCCACGCTCAGCTACAGCAGAAGTTTGGCCCATCATCTCAAATGCTATCAAGCTTTTTAACATCTTAATCAACAGAAATAAAAACACTTTTCATCAAATAGATGAAAAAATCTTTATTAAAACCTTGTAATCTAGTAGTTATACTCTGAAGAAAACTCTCACCTGCTTTGGCTGAGTCTAGTTCTTCAAGCAAAGGCACTGGAAAGGCAGGAGCCAGGATTAAAACCTGCTAAATACTAAACTCCTCTCCACACACTTATTGCTGTCTAAAAAAGATATTCTTTTAGATTTCTTCTTATAAGGCCTTTGCAATTATTTTGATAACCTCTGTTATGACCATGTTAAAGGAAAAGAAAAGTCAGTTCCCCAGGCTCCATGTTTATGGTAAGAAAGTAGGAACTTAACTTCCTACTCAATATATCCTCCTAGTGTATTCAAGTTCTCTGTTTATTTTACTAACGGACTTGATTTGAGCCCAGCAAAATCCAATAAGGCTTGATCTATAAAAACATTTTACTTCTACAGGAGTGTTAACCGCTTTCTTCAGCCTGAACCATCAACAGACCTGTGGGTCAGTTACAACTGCAGAATTGTTATAAACAGGGAGGGAAATAGGAAATTAGCTTTCAATGAGACTGTGAAAAAACAACTATAAACCACAGAAATGTAATGCTGAACTAAATGGGAAAGGATATAGAATAATGTCTCTTTAGAAAAGTGTAACAGTTTTAATTTGCTAAATGAATAACAGGTTACCCAGAATTATTATTGTCCAAATTAAGAAGTCCAGGTTTGAGAATGGAGAAAAAAAAAATTTGCTTTCAAACCTGCTATCTAAACTATGAAATTTTATGCCTTTAACTTGAAAAGGTTAAAATATTAGTTACTTATATTTTTAAATTGTTTTAATTTAATTAATTTTATTGTACTCCATTAATATCACAAACACACAAATCAAGTTTAAATTTATACAGTTCCAAAGTCCAGTACTCAAAAGTTAAGAAATACTGTAACTAAGATAACTTATACAATCTTAAATTGGCTTCCTTTTCACTCTTTCTGCAGTCTTTTGTGTTAGGCACCATCTTGTCACCTGTATTATTCAATTATCCCCAAACAAATATTATACTGCAATGCAATTGAAAGACTGCATATGAAGCAGGGATCTAAATAAAATTCTATAGGTCACCCTAATTCTGACATATCAGGTTTTTCGGAAAAAAACCTCTTCATTAAAAGACTTTTATTAGCAAACTATTTCATTCTCAAGCAAACTATTTTCATTCACTCTCATTCTTTCATTCAGTGCAAGATCATTTGCTGCGAGTAGCAAGGAAACACAATTTTACATCCGTGAGCATTTGCCTTAAAAAATAAAATATATATTTCTGTTATTAGGAGTTATGGTACCAAAACCTGGCCTTGAGGATCCTAATCACTATATTCATGCACTGGAAACCAGAACTAGGAGAACTTGTCTCCTACTTTTTTAATCTGCCTGAGTATGACTGTCCAACATAAGATTTGGGGAGGGGTGGGGTGGGGGGGAAGTCGTGTACGCTCAATAAGACAGAATGGAAACTTACTTTGGGGCCTGGCGGTCCTTGTTTTCCTGGCGGGCATATGCAGGGGGCAGGTGTTGAGCCTACATCACTAGGACCATTCATGCACTACCAAGAGTGAAATCAGCCATCAATACACATGCCAAAAGCATTCAACAAACGTCTCATAACGTTATACAAAGCTGCTTTTCCTTAGGTTGCATCGGTCCCAGCTTTCACTCCTTTGTTCACCTGGAACTTCTGCTTACCTGAATATTGCCCTCCAACTACTTTGCATGCATGAATTCATCATTTTACCCAGAAGAAAAATAAATTAAAAATTAAGTACTGATACTGGGCTGGTAACTAATTGATATTCATCATTTGAAGTGTGATCAGTTATCAAATATAATTATTTAATTAAAGTTTGTAAAAAGAATGTAATAAATATTATGTATAGCATAATGACCACAACCGATGGGCATGCTATCATGTGTAGGAAGCCTGTAAAGAACATAAAGCCCAAGTGTCCTACCTCCTGGACATGTGTCCCAACTACGAAGCTACTTGAGGAAAGGTGGTGGTACTACCACTGACTCCTACAAGTCACAAGTCCTGGCCCCCAGGGTGCCCATCCTCCAAAGACCATTGGGTGATCTCCTCCAAACTGTGCTCCCTATACAAACAGTGGTAAACACTAAACCTTGGCAGATCACATCACCCTCTAGAGACTTTTTTTTTTGAGGTATTTACTTCTCACCATTGAGACCACATGAAACCTCAGTGTTTCACCAAGGCAGGCAAGGGGAAAGCTACTAGATCAAATCCATTTGCCCAAGGTCAGGCACCCAAAATTAAGGTGCATCTGTACTAAATCTATATGCTGAAGTTAGATTCAGTGAATTCAGTAGCCAGCAGTGTGCCCAGGTGGCCAAGAAAGCCAATGGCATCCTGGCTTGTATCAGGAATAGTGTGGCCAGCAAGGACTAGGGAAGTGATTGTCCCCCTGTACTCGGCACTGGTGAGGCCGCACCTCGAATACTGTGTTCAGTTTTGGGCCCCTCACTACAACAGAGACATTGAGGTGCTGGAGCGTGTCCAGAGAAGGGCAACGAAGCTGGTGAAGGGTCTAGAGCACAAGCCTTATGAGGAGCGGCTGAGGGAACTGGGGTTGTTCAGCCTGGAGAAAAGGAGGCTGAGGGGAGACCTTATCACTCTCTACAAGTACCTGAAAGGAGGTTGTAGCGAGGTGGAGGTCGGTCTCTTCTCCCAAGTAACAAGCAAGAGGAAAAGGCCTCAAGTTGCGCCAGGGGAGGTCTAGACTGGATATTAGGAAATTTTACTTCACTGAAAGGGTTCTCAAGCATTGTAACAGGCTGCCCAGGGAAGTGGTTGAGTCACCATCCCTGGAAGTATTTAAAAGACACTTGGATGAGGTGCTTAGGGACATGGTGTAGTGGTGGTCTTGGTAGTGTTAGGTTTATGGTTGGACTCGATGATCTTAAAGGTCTTTTCCAACCTATACGATTCTGTGTCTGTGTCTGAATTCTTTTTCACCCAGCAAGTTCTTAGAGCTATGGAAAGGCAAAAATTTAAGAAACCAAGATACAAAAAAGCAGATTATGTATTTAATAACATTTTACTCATATTTTCTAAAATAATGCAGACTTTTTACAATGTTCTCTGAATGGAATTCTTTCTCAGGCTCAAATGATTGATCAAAACACAAATCCACGTTTCCTTTGCAATGGTACCAAGTGAAGTTACAAGGATGGCGTGGGTTTCTTCAGAAATCTGATTTCTGTCTATTGACTAGAGTTCAATTAATGGAAATCCAGCACTTTTAAGCTTAGCAAACCTCTGTCCACTTTTCAAAACGAAGTGTATATTCCCTAGAATAATAAGAAGTTTATATAAAGTCAAATACTACCTTAAACTGAGTTTGAGCAGTTTAGGATTGAGCCTACCTCTCCATTCTGAAACAAGAAGAAACACAGTTTAAGAGTACAGCAATATTTGTAATAAGCAAAATCTATTCATTTGTAAACACTACCAAAACCAATCATAAATTTAGGGCTGTAACTGTCAAATTATAATTGAAAATTTTAGACTTTCTCAGACTTATGTGCAGCTGCTATCAATGCATATGAATTTTTAGTTCATTTCGTTTAAGGGTCTTTCAACAGGAGCTACCAGCAGCAATTTTTAAAAGGCAATGACAAAACTAGAATTAATACTGAACCATGTAAATATTTACACACTAAATGTTTAGATTTGGGTCAAACCTTTTGCCAGGAGTAACTTCTCATCGAAAAATTCCTCTGCTTACTCATTCATATCAGAGAATGTACCAAAATATTTCTAAAATCTCTGATCTCTGCCTGAATCCAGCACCTGGGAAAACATACAGCAGCGCAGAGGCAAGGCTGGCTTTTTCTCGCTTTCCTGCGTGACTGCATTAGACTCTGCTATCAGTTGAATTGAGTTTTCCAGTATCTGCAACACCACAGAACAATCTATCCCCAAATACTTCAGCATACCAACCATGAAATTGTCTGTCTTAATGGTTTAGTTGCCAACATTAGCTGCAGTGTGTACAGAAGTTTTCTAATGCATACAGTCACCACAGACTTCATACACGGTCTGTGGAGAGAGACAGCTTCCTCTGTATTCAATTTTCATCTTAGGCAACCTCTTGAGAAGGTTATCTTTCTCCACGGATCATAGTGGGAGCTTAAAATTACTATGCAGCTAGGTATCTCTGGGAAATGCAATGAATTGAGGCTGTAATTAGTACATACAGACCCTGCTTAGTTCAGGATCTCTGACACAACCACACTCTGACAGAATACAACCACAAACCACATATTCCTCCTTGGAGATCATCCAACATTTTTATTTTCTGAAGGAGTCCAGAATTTCATGGGTAAAGTCCAAATTTAATTTACAACAACAGCAAGTGAAACTAAACTGGCAAAAAGCAATCCTTTTTCTTGGACTTCTTGCCAAATCGCAGAGAACGCAAGATATGATGGACTCTTTAGTGTTTGCTTTCTTTATGCAAAAATTTTTTTCATTTGTTTACTTTTCCTACTTCTATTTTGTAAAGAGCAAAAAGATATGTGGTGCAGTTAAATAGCCAAATACTAAACTTACTTCAAGATTTAAAGCTAACTTTACAAAAGTGTTCCTGAACCCATTAGTTCTTGACGCACACAGTCAGATTTCAGAAGAGCTAATAATCCAGCCACCTACTCGTTGCTTAAATGATAGCTGTGAGTTTTGAAAAAGCCCTAATAAGGGTGCTGATTGCAACAGACACACTGGCCCCAAATAAATAGAAGAAAAACAGACTAGCTGGGGGTCTGTGCAAGTCTGACAAAAAATAAAATATCTGGATGTTGAAGATTCACAGGTTCTATTGTCCAACTGGCTAAATGGTCCTAATACGAAACCAACTCACAACATGAAGAATATGGGTTTACATAGTAGGACACTGGTGTCTGATTATCTTTACCTCAGTTTGGTTTAGACACCAAACAAGGAGGACATTTTGAAGGAAAGTGTACGTATAAAACCATCTCTTGCTTATATTTTGAGACGGGAGCTGAATGCTTATGAAAATCTGGCTCCAACGGAATGAATAGTTTCCAAATCTGTTTGCATGTGTTTTACATTTCACTGCATAATTAACTGTAAGTAAGAGGGCAAAGAGAGGGTGAAAGGATCACCATAAGCTTCCTAATTGTATACATGAATCATAAAATCCTGAACAGGATTTTATTTTTGTCTTATCCATAACATACTTCATGAAATCTTGGCAACATTTCAGTTCATGGGACATTTAACAGACATCAGCATAGATACTTCTATCAGCATAGGTACTTCTGATAGGAAAAGGTGATTTAAAAATATAGGTTTGTTGGTTATGTACAAAAATTTCAGAGATTAAATGACTTGGCAAGTAGCAAGAACTATATCAGATAAGTTAAAAAGTAATATTTAATGTATTTTACAGTGCTGTGACCTAGCAGGTTTTTTTATTTATAACATTTAAAATCTTAAATTGTAACTGAAGATTCTGAGGTTCTTCTATACTGCTGTCAAATTTCCACCATCAAATATCTAAACTAAAAAAACTTTTAAAATACATTTGTGCAAAAATAAGGCTGAAAACAGACAAGTTCTGTGTCACTGGATATTGCACAGGTAACAAGTGTTTGTTTGGACCAGCTGAATCAATGTAGTATTACTTATTTGAAGAATTCATTGAGTCAGCTTTAAATAGTGGCTTGTAAAAAATGCCAAGTAGTCCTCAAAAGTTCATCTATCATACTCACAAATCCTGGGATCTCACAGACTGTTTCTCGGTTATTTTGCTCTGGGTCACAGTAGATTCGCAGTTTTTGTATATCAAACTAAAATTCAAAAAATAAAAGACTTTTTTTAGAGAAAGTGTTAATAGTCTGACACTAAGTTAGTTTAAACTATACTCTTCTTAAATTATATCATCCACAAGTTTAAAAAAATGAACAAAATATTAAAAAGCAAGAGAAATTTGGAAGCTCTGTGTGTCCGCTACAGTTAAAAATCAATCAAAGATGTAGAAACATTTTTAGGCAGGCTAATCACAACGATTAATACATGCAACCAATTAAACAATCCGTAACAGAATTATTTAAGGAAAAATAATCAATCCAATATTTTCTTTTATAAAATAACAGAAATCACCGCCCCTAATCCTTGGCAGTAAATCTAAACACGCACAGCACGAATTACACTGGCTGCCAATATCATTGGGAAACAATTTACAACAGCACAGGCAAAACCAACCTTTCCTTTTTACCTTAACACTGGGAAAATGTTTCTGCACTGACCTGTCTCTACTAGATGTAAGATTAGTAAGTTTTGGTGAAGCATCAGAAGGCATCCCTGACGCTTGAAAGAATTTGGTTTAGAGTTCAGCTGTATAACGAAGCTTTAGAAAGCAACCAATAAAAACACTGGCACCAGGTAAGTAAAAGTTTGTGCCATTCTGCTCCGTCGTTATACTCCAGAAAAATGAAACCACTGACATCAGTTTTTCTAGCATAAACTATCATGACTGCAAAGAGAAAAAAAGCCCTGTTACACTTATTTGAAATCATAGACCATAAGTTGGGCTAGGAGGGGAAGAAAGCACAGAAAAAGGTCTGTTAATACCATGCCTAGTAACATGTGTTTTCAAATTTAAAATGTCTACAATTCACAACACTTAAGTATGTACAGAAGTTTATCATCTCTATATTGGCAATCACTTCAGCCAGTAAGATCCTAATTAAATGGAGAACACTTGCAAAATATCACTAGAAAACATCTGAATCGGAGCACAGAAAGAGAATGAAAATTCACCAAAGAATCTCTGAAGAATATTCTTGTATCATACTTTGTATCCAACTCCAAGTTATTTTCTTAAAGGATTTCAAAATACCTTTTCACTGACAGGCAGTATGCAGATTCATTAAAATATTTCCCTATAATCATAGCTTAAATAGAAATATCCTGGCAAAGTTTGACTGTTAATGCTTTGCAGAATGCGTCACAGTCTGAGAAAGTGGAGACAGGAAATACCTTTTTTAGATTATAGAAATCATCTGGAAATATACAATTGCAACCTGAGGCAGATTTTCTACTTTTTTTCTAGTCCACTATCAGAAGAGGATCTTACACAACTCGACATTCCAAAAATGCTTTCATTTTTATTGTAGATAACATGTCTTGCTACTAACATGCTTTAACTCAGAAACTGTATTATCGGGAATCTATAAAAGTCCCATTTCTGCAGTGACTTAAGAGAAAATCGAAGACACAACAACAAACAACCCTCTAATCCTAGCATGCACAAAACTATAAAAATGGGATAATCCTGCACTGACAGAGAAAATGCATGAGATGATTGATTACAATTCTGAAATCTCTACTTCCCTTGCAAAAAGTGCTTGAAGTCCTATCAGAAATCCATGACAAACATTCAGTAGTTTTCGCAAAGGGGTACTTTAGTATACGGACAATGCTACCACCAGAAATGCTGAGTCACACACACAGTGCATCATCCAAGTTTCCATGTACACTTTTAGCATCTGATAATAATAGAACTGAAGCCTGGCTACAAATACACAAAATTCAGGAGTAACTGAGTAAAGATATCTGAAGAGAGTTAATGAGAAAGTTAATGAGTAAAGAGACTTAATGAGAAGACATCTGAAGAGAGCAAAACACATTAATATATTTTAATAGGAGCAGTAAGGATCATGAAATTAGAGTACAAAAAAAGCATAGCTTTCAAAATAACTAAAAATAACATCTACTTATGTAATTCAGTATTTCTTAGTATTGTTTCCATCACTATCAGTCTAATTAGTAATGTCATTACCACATTGCTATAAATATAAATATAAACATTCTATTTAGCCAACATCTGGAACACTGTCAACATGATAGTCTTCACCACTGGTCTACACAGATTTTACCTATACAGCCTG